>NC_143578.1:123889125-125089125 GCF_048544385.1 Mastigoproctus giganteus
GAATAACAAGACATAAAAAATACCCAATGCTAAAATTTCTTGCATTTTATACCCTGATGATGGGAGCAATTCTTATGGGCCTTTTTCACAATGTGGCTGAGTTAATTGGTCTCAGGCAAGGGTAGCATGGTTTTTCCTCCCGGAAACCCAGGTTTTTCATCCAGCAAACAGAAAATCAACTTCAGAACACATGCAATTTACAGACAATATACATGGAGAAACATGGCCTTAGTCGCCGATTCTCCTAAAAAACCCTATAACGACAACAATTTTGTACCCAGTTCCACTCTAATAATGCGTTGCTCTTTATTAATCATCTTGCATTTTCTTTTTACATGCTTAATATATGGAATGAACCTCAACCTATTGTTGAGAAGCACTCTCAAGTATTTGACTTCAGGAGCACATGAAATAGACGAGGCTCTAGTTCTTATAGTGGAATGTCTTTGTCATGAAATGATCCCTTTAGCATCATACATCTAGATTTACCTGACAACATCTCAACTTTTGGACTTTTTTCCAATTCACTGTTCTTTTCAAGGCTTCTTCAACTCCTTTGCTCAACTTGAATCCTCAATTTTCCATAAATAATCATAAGCAACGCATCTGCTTAGACCACAGGGTCACAGTTATCCCACTTTTGATTTACCAATTCATCTAACAAAATTTCATGCATAAGGGCCTAAAATATACCTTTGAAGTCCTACCCTGCTGACCACTGTAACCTGTTGCTGAGAAAAATAACTTCTTTGATTGAGTTTATATATATTATTGGCATTCAGCTAGCCTCAGCTGTTTTGGAAACCACCATAAGCTGTTGGATTCTCCCTTAAAGTCAGTAAATACTCCCAGGACATACTTGTATATAGGCTGATTCATCTTTATTATTACATTAAATAGAGCATCCTTAACTGGTCTGCCCTGCCTAAATCCATAATGTCTTCCAGATACCATATCCTTAGCCACATTACCTGGACAATTTGTTCTATTAATGTTCACTCCAAGACTTTGACTGATATGGCAAGTAGGAAGTAGAATTCTGAGTCAGAGACAATCCCACCAGGAAACCTTAAATTAATAATTCTTGTTGAAACAACTTTCCATTCAGTTGGGAGCATCTGTCATGTAAATTGCTATGTTTTTTAAAGAGACAAAATCTCAGGGCACTTTTCTATAAAATGCTTAATTGCCTCCTAAAACTCAATCAAGTTGAAGTCTTGGACATCTAAACTTCCTTTATAATAAAGATTATTTTTTCTCTCTCTCTCTCTCTCTCTCTCTCTTTCTCTTTTTTTTTTTTTTTTTATCTCCAATTCTTGTCTCACATCATTCTCTTTAAATAAATTATAATTTCATTAACAGACTCCTGCTATCCTGCCTATTAGAAGAACGAGGATTTTGAACAGCGAAATACACCTCATCAAGTTTCGTGTTATCAATTATTACTTTATATGTTATATAAAAGTTGATTTTTCTGGCTTGCCACAAGATTATTCCACGACACCCCTTTCCTAATTACACTTACACCTTTTCATTTCCATGTATCTTAATTAATATACATACATTTCAGTCAGTGTGAAAACCTCCTAGTCCTCTGAAACAGCCAATACAAGCAGGTACCCTGGCTCCTTGTTACCGTGAGCTCAGTGGTCCACCAGGAATTCTCAGTAATGTTTTCTACACTTCTCCATGGAACTGAAGATTTGTACATTTTATAAATCTTATGTTTGATAGTATAAACCAGAATCTTGTGTGCGCGTGCATTCATGCATCCATGCCCTCTTTCAGGCTACTTCTCAGATATAAGTTCATTCATGTCATTACCTGATTGAATTTTGTCCGGTATTTGGATCAAACTACAAACTTATCTCTCTCTCTCTCTCTCTCTCTCTCTCTCTCTCTCTCTCTCTCTCTCTCTCTCTCTCTCTCTCTCTCTCTCTCTCTCTCTCTCTCTGTGTGGTGGAAGGAAGAATGTAGTGTTTCAATAAACTCTGAACTCTGGAAAGTCTGAGAAGACAACTATCGAGAGCAAAAATAATTAAAATTTGTGTGAATTATAAATAAAATACTGATGGACTGCACCTTTAGTGGGGTTAGAGTACCTGATAATTTGATTTAAATCCTGAAATATAAAAGATTGCCTGTGGCAACTAAAATATAAATATTAAATGAAACTGTTAATTTATATTTTAGTTTTTGGTTTAAACTGGAGTTTTTCATTTATGAAAATTCTGTTCAGTCAATTATGTAATTTATTTAGGTTAACTGTCTGAAAGGGGACAGTATCTTTCTGAAATTTTCAGTTTTCCTAATTTTTCAGATCAGTGACTCGTTATAATTCCTGTCTGTTAGTCCCAACCACAGGCAAGTAATTCGAAAGAAACTGGTTTCCCAATGGCAAACAAGTTATACAAGATTAAGCCTTTAATCAAACTTTGGCCATCTAATCTGCACAGGGACCGCAAAGAGGAAGTTGTTCTAGATAGGTTCCTCATAGGACAGTCATCTGATGCATGCTTTGCTGCTAAGGGCTGATGACTTACCTATGTGTGAGCATTGTGACACCATTTTAACATTGAAACATATTGTTATTGACTGTCCTTGATTTTTAAATGCACACCGTTTATGTTTTAGCACTTTTAACCATCTGACCGAGCCTTATGCACTCAGTCAGATTTTTACTGATAAAGGTTTGTGATTTTTAAAAAGTTAAATTGTGGACATATGTCCTCAATTTAACTTTTTAAAAATCACAAACCTTTGTACACGTACAGAAATGTTTTATATGCATTTTGTATATTTCTTTTTACCTGAATTTATTTTTATCTAAATCTACTTGTCTTTTAGCTATTTGTATATACTAATATATCTTTAAGTTACTTTCGGACCCCCCCCCCCCCCCATTGGTGACTCCAAGAATAGTATATGCATTTTACTCCTAACCTCACAACAGTCTTTTTATGAGTTATAATACTGCTAATACAGTCAAACTTCCCTATAACGAATTTGATAAATCCAGCGAGAAAATCCGTTATAGAGAAATTTTGTTATACAGAGAATATCTTTTTTATTGGAAATTCTCACATAATTAAAAAGCAAATGTACATTTATTTTTAATATGTTTTATTTCAAAAACATGCTTATTTAAATTACCTGTTTACACAGTTATCAAGGGTAAGTACTACAAATTAAAAAAAAAGTCAGTAATTTTCTTTTGTACAGTACAATTAAAAAGTGTCTTATTCTCAAAGAAAACCTATTATTCAGAGCATAAAAACACTATCAGGAACATTTCACATAATTGTAGACCTATACCCAGAGAAATGTTTTAAAAGCATGAATCATTTCTTTGTGATGATGATCATTGCCTAACATTGTTCAATATATTTCTTCATTTGGATGTTCTGTTGTAGCCGGATCTTAATCTACGTACACCTGGATTAATAACCATCCAGTGTTAAGCGATTTTCAATGTTTCCAGACAATTCTAATAATGTCCAAAAGCTTTAAAATTGTGAAAGCAGCAGGTTATCTTGTTCATCCATTGTTGTTCAACTTCTGTAGTCAATGCAAATCCTGCTTTTGAAAAGTGTATTCACTCGCATCATTTGTCCAAACTTTTGCCAATTCAGAGATGCAGTCTCTAGGATTTATTGTAACTTCCAGGTATCTATGTTCTTGTAATGCATTGATAAGCTTCATTAATCTTCATCCCTTTTAATAATAAAATTTTAAAATTTTTAATAATGCCATTGGCTGGAGTTTTGACATTGTTTGGTGGTAAAAACAACAACTTCACGCATGTTTGGCAGAAATACTGACAGGATGCGCTGGACAGTTATCAGTAATCAACATAATTTTTCCTTTTTCTTTATCCATAAACACTTGTCTAGTTTTAATATCCATTCTTCAAAAATATCACTTGTCATCAATGTTCCCTCTAATTTTTCTTATAACTGCATGGTGCAGAAATGCACCCGAGTAAAAAAAATTCAGACAAGATTAAATATGTGCAATATTTTTACAAATTGTTTTAATTATAAGTAGGGACATACATAATAATAAAAAAAATGTTAGCAATAAATTTACACTTTACAGTTATTTATTTTTCTTGGAATTTTTCTCTTCTGTTCTTTGTAGAAGTCCATACTTTGTAGACATCATCAACATTTATTGTTGCACCATTAACGAAATGCAATTTGATTCTCATAAGGTCACTTAAATGAACTTCATGTATTCTTTTTCGTTTTTTTTTGTTTTAATTGAATTCATAATGCTAAATCCTGCACTTGATGCTTGAAATGTTCCCATAATATCATAGATGGATATGTTACAAAACTCTAAATTTGTAAGTGTCGCTGAAAGTTTTAAATGTTCCAGTTTTAGTTTTTTCAGCAATTATAAATTTTAATTCCAAATATTCTTCTGAAATTTTAGAAATAACATCACTTTCGTTATTTGGGGTAAATCGTGAATATTTTTTTGCAAGGCGTATCATATTAAGTTTCCAAAAGTCAAAATTATCTTTTGACTTTGGGAAACTTATTTTTTGACTTTCATTTGTGATAGCATTAATATCAAATACTTTCCAATTGTTTAATTCATCATCAGGAAATTTGTTATCTAAGTGATCACATACACGTTTGATAAAACAAATTATAGCTGCAGTGTCAACATCACTTTGAATTTTTGATAATACTTCTTTCACATTTTCACTCCAGAAAATATTTTTTCCAAGATATTGGCTTCTTAATTTGTTTATTTTAGCTTTAACATATTGATGTGCATCATGTAGATATTTGTAAAGCGATTCAAGCTCTCCTAATACATCATTGAGCACAATTAATGCCACATGATATTGTGAATTTGTCAAAATTTGTAAACAGTATTTACTAATAGGATCATTATATTTGTTAGCCTGCTCATTGCAATATTTGATTAATATTTCATAATTTTTTACTAAAGCATCAACTGCAAAATGTCTGGTTAACCATCTGACTTCATTTAATGGTCTAAAAGATACAACATCATGTTCTATAACCTAGGCTAGTTCTTCTAATTTTCCTTTTTTTATGCTAGACCTGCTAAACATTGTGCATACAGTTCTAAGCAATGTCTCTATATCTTGCATAATAGATACATTTTTCCATGCATCGTCCAATCCTAAATCTTCTCGGTGTGCAACCCAGTGTTGTTCAGATAGATGTAATATTTCCTTTTTGAGAATTGCTGCTACTCCATTTTTCCTTCCAAGCATAACACTTGCTCCATCTGACTTGAACATTACAATCTTTTGAATATCAAGATTATATTCGTCGTAAAAATTTATTTTTTCTAAAATGGACATACTGTCACTGTAAGCTTCAAAATACCTCCAAATATTGTTTTGTAATATGTTTCATTTTTCACTCGAAATTTAAAATACAAAATTAATACTTTTTGTACTGAAATATCAATACATTCATCTACAATTAACGTGTGGAAAGTAGATTCTCTTATTTCGTTCAGGATATATTTTATGAGAAAAGAATTTATACATTCAGCAAATTCAAATGAATAATTTTTGCTTCTCCAATTTTTAGGTATATCTATAAATTTTTCCATGTGTTCATGAATGTCTTCTCAGAGTTCATTGATGCATTAATTTTTATAGCTAATATCACATCATTAATTAAAACCTTAACCATATCAAAATTCGATCTCAATCGTTCACTTCTTTCCTTTTTTATGTTACGTACTTCTACAGTTCCGTCAAAATACTTAAAATTCCACCATTTTTCAGATTACGTAACTTGGTAACTACATCTATATGTATCTTCTGACTTAGATACTGTTTTGAATAATCTAGTTTCCATTCTTCCCATTTTCTTCCTGTACTAAATTCGCCTGCAACTTTTGCTTCTGCACAAAAAGTACACAGGATGACACCATTTTCTTCATTATATTGAAAAATATCTCCTTTTTGTTTGATGATAGAATTTCAGCATCAATTTGTTTTAAAAGCCAATTCTTTTTAAATGTGTTGCAAGTTTTTTTATTTACACTATTTACATCTTCAGTTTTTCTTTTGGACATTTTTTATCTAAAAAAATTTTAAATTAAAGAATTTTATTAATTCTGTATTTTGTAAATGAAGTTATTATAAAATATTAGGAAAAATCACAAATTTTTAACACATTATTAAAATAGTTTATAAAAATTTTAAAAAAAGTTTAATTTTTCATATTTTACCTTCTTTACTAAAAAAAATATTAAGTAATACTATATGTTTTTGGTTATACATAAAAAAAAAAAAAAAAAAAAAAATCAGGATCAGTAGATCCGCCGACATTCTGCCCACATATTTTTATGTATTAATTAGTAAAAATTAATATGTAAAAAACTCTACTTTGAAAATTTTCACGATCACAATACATTCCTTATACACTCTACCCCTACACATACTGTGTATGTGTGTGGTTGAGTGGATGGAATGTAAAAATGCTGATTTTCCCCATTATACGGTATTTATATTATTTTTATAACAAACTCACCTTAAAAACACAATATAAACTACAACTGCTACAGTCCTTTATATATTCGTAATGTAATAATTTTTTTCATATAAATAAAAATCAACACTATGTATTAACTTTGCACTATGTATTTGTAAATAAAATATGTGGGAACGTGTCATGCAATATCGAATCTTATGGCATGAGCTTATCCCCCTTCCTATATCCCTTCTTTCATTAATACTCCTGTCGCCATCTAGTATGTCGGCTGTGTGCACAGGAAGTAAAACTTCATATGCTTTCATATGAAGTAAAACTTCATTTCTATGTGCAACTTCGTAGAAATCAGTGCGTGGTCGTGCGCGCACACAGCTTAGAGGGAACCGTGCTTGTCATCTATGGTGGGTTTTTTTATAATTAACTTCCAATGATTTTGGAAGTTAGCTACCCCGATGATATTCCAACTTCTTTTAAAAACCCTCTTGGGTTTTTGAATTTCCAATGACCAAAGGTCTTAATTTTTCACTTCCCATCATATTGGCTCCAACCAACACAGTAATTCTTTCTTTGCTTTGTTTTCTGCTCAAACATCTATCAATTTTTAAAGCAAATGTTTTATTAGGCAAACATTTAAAGAATAAACCCATTTCATTATCATTAAAAACATCCTTAGGTTCATATCTTCCAAGAGTTCTTTAATTAAGGTGTTGTTCCTCCAACTGTTGCAATCTTCTTCACTTACATCAACATTTTCTTCACAAATAACCTTAAATTATCTAACCACCCAGTGCTAGCATTAAATTCTGTATGTCCAAAAGACTACGCAAATTTCAGAGCTTGTTGCTTAATAATTTGACCTGATCTGGCATATTCTTTTCACTTATCATTTGCACTCATTTTAGAAAATGAGTGCAAATTTTTTTTTTTTTTTTATCAACATCTCATAAGCACAACTTAATTCACTTCTTGTCTGATTCTCCTTCTTCAATTGCATTTAAAACTGATTCTCAGTTTCTTAAAATCATAGATAAACTGTTTACAGGTATGGTATATTTCTCAACAACATCTTTTTTTTTTTTTTCCCTTAAAACCCTGGTAAATTTCACAAAGAAGCTTGACTATCATTTACACTGAAACACCTTCTGTTCAACAAGTTTCCGTGACAATAAAAATTACTCTAAGTGCACAACTGATATTAAGTATAGCATGATTGGCAAGCGTAGCTCCTCCCACCCATTGCTTTAATAGGCTGGTAATTATTGCTGGTTTGCGTTTGAGTGAATGCTAATTTTTTTAAAAATTTGTGATAGTGAAATCAACACTTCGCTATATGTGGTTAATTATTTTACATGTAATTTCATTTCAAGCTGATTTTTGAATTGTGTATTTTTTTATGTTTATTTAATCAAATTTGTGTTGCTAGTCAATGATATCTTGAATACTTTTAATCCATCTTAATATTAATCTACTAAAGTGTAAATGATATATTTAAGTCAACATTTGCACACCAACTATAAATAGCCAGCATATCGTTTTTTGTCTGTGACATATAAATGAATTTTATTAAAAAATAAAAATTATTAGCAAAGAGGAGAAAAATTGAGGTAAGCAGAATTTGCAGGTTTTATTCATTTCACACGAATATTCTTCCGTGATCTGTGAGGTGATCTGATTGAGATGTATAAGGCCTTGAATGGTTTGAGCAAGCTCAATGGAATTCTTCTTCTTGCTCAGATTCTGCACCTCAGGGAGCATAAAGACAGTTGTAGAATAAATGTGCAGAAATTTGCCTTTAGCCAGTGGTTGCTTGATTGCTGGGACGAATTCCATCTGTCGTTGTGGAAGCTGACAGCTTAAATAAATTCAAGGCTGAACTAGACAAACTTTTTGGAGTGAATGGGATGGGTGAAATGGGAAGTGTTTTTTTTTTTTTTTTTTTGGCTGATGCTGTATAAGCTTGATTTCTTGCACCATATATCCTCTACTAATACTTCCATTGGGAGCTTTGGATGGATTAATATCAAGAAAGAATGAACGATAGTTTATTTATGCATGTATTTCTTTTAACTTTATCCAGTTTTTTTTTTTTTTTTTTTTTTAAAGCTCTATTCTTTAATACATATTATCATAAGTTGATTTTGAATTGCGTATTTTGTACATATGCCTAATAATGCCTTATTATCCAAAATATTTTTTACTTCTGCTATTACATTTACAGTAAACCAGCATCAGGAAACAAAGTCCCATGTATTTGCATCCTTATGACTAATTAATATAAATTAAAGTTAAAATAAAATTTAATTACCTTGTCTTTTTCCAATCTTTACTCCAACAGAACCACATGAAAAAAGTGAACTTTAATTGCTTGCACTAACAGTGCACAAATGTAGTTGCCCTCTGGAAAGAGATTCAAAGCAGTGATAGATTAAAAATTAAACAGATTTAAAATATTGAATTTGAATTACCTTATAAGTTAATTTTGTACTAATTAATCTATAAATTTAATGGAAGTGAAAGTTAAAGTAAATAAGGTTTTTTAGTTATATAGGAAAAAGTGCTGAACAAAGTAATAAAATAAATTAATAACTGAAAGAGAAATTCACCAAAGAGAAAAAAAAAAGCAAGCAAAATTAATTAAATGTTTGGTCATTATTCATGCAGGATTGGTATAACTTATCTACAGCATAACATTCTGTGATAATACTGTTACATTTTTTGTAGTTTTGGGTTAATTAGTATTTGAATGTTCAACGGGTGTTTTTTTATATTTTGTGCAATGGGTCATCAGTAATTGTCTCAGTGATAGGAAACAGAAGATGATAGTGGCAAAAACCTTCTGCTATTACATTTACAGTAAACCAGCGTCAGGAAACAAAGTCCCATGTAAAATCCCCCATTATAAGACATTCCGATTTACTAGTCAACTCTATTTCTCTGTACAATTGTTCATTGTACTTATTTGAGTGTTATAGGCCTAATGAGTCGAATGTGTACAATGAACAATTGTACAGAGAAATAGAGTGAGCTAGTAAATTGGAATGTCTTATAATGGGGTATTTAACTTCCCAGATATTTACTGGAACTTGTGGGTTGGTCACACACACACTAGTCAGACTTTTGTGGATTTATTGGATGATTGTTTTCTGCAGCAGCATGTTCGAGAGGCAACCACAGAGAGTAATACTCTTGATCTGGTTATCAGCAGTGATCATTCGTGTATTAAGAATTTGCAGATAAAGTGGCAGTGATCACAGAGTACTGATGTGGGATTTACTTAAAGATTTAATTACCGTCAGGGGTAAAGGAAAGGGTTTTTGCTTCAGTAAAGGAGAGTACAGTGGTCTCAGACAGTTTTTAAATTCTGTACAGTGGGATCAACTGACAATGTTACCAACAGTAAATTCTAAGTGGGAAGCATTCAAGGAATTAATCGTGGAAACTACTAAAAGTTTCATACCTATTAAGAAATATTGTTCAAGGTTTAGGCCTAAATGGTTATCTAATGAACTAATGAGACTCGTAACAGAGAAGAAAAATGCATGGGATGCATATAAATTATCAAGCCACTCAGAAGCCTATGGCAGATATAAGCTAATCTGTAATCAGGTCACAAAGGAGGTTAGGCAGGCGGAAGGCACATTACGAGAAATCCTTGGCAAAAGATGCTAAGAAAAACAGCAAGTATTTCTTTACTTATATAAACTCTAAAAGGAAGGGGATGAATCTGATTGGTCCACTTGATATCGATGGTTTTACTGTTGATGATCCTGCTCAGATAGCAAACAAACTGAATGAGTAGTTTGCATCTACATTCACACATGAGGAATTATTAAGGTTTGAAAATGACAGAAGATTATTAAATTGTAGCAGGATACTTAATGATTTTGTAATAACTGAGAGCAAAGTGGAGGAGAAATTGTTGAAGTTAAACATAAGAAAAGCACCTGGGGTGGATAGGATCTATCCAGTTATATTAAAGGAGGCGGCAAAGCAACTAAGCAAACCCTTAGCCATAATTATGAGAGCATCCTTGGACTCAGGGGGGGTTCCCACAGACTGGAGATGTGCAAATGTATCCCCAATTCACAAAGGGCGATCGAAGGTTGACACAAGTAATTACAGACCAGTTAGTTTAACTTCTGTTCCGGGTAAAATAATGGAGTCACTTGTAAAGATGCATTGCAGGATCATCTAGACAAGACTGCAGCAATAATTCAGACACAGCACGGGTTTGTTAAGGGAAATTCTTGTCTGACAAATTTGATAGGATATTATGATGTGGTTACAAAGGAACTGGATGCAAAAAATAATTTGATATCATATATTTGGATTTCAGGAAAGCTTTTGACACTGTTGCGCATGGAAGACTATTGTACAAATTGGAGCAGAATGGTATTAAGGGTAAGTTGCTACAATGGATAAAAGGATGGTTAAGTGGGAGAAGACAGAGGGTGGTAATCAATGGGTGCTGCTCTTCGTGGACTAATGTTATTAGTAGAGTCCCACAGGGTTCGGTGTTGGGTCCACTGTTGTTTTGAATATTTATCAATGATATTGATGAAGGTATATCAGGCTTAGTGTCGAAGTTTGCAGATGATACAAAGGTTGGCAGGGTTGTTAATGACAGCAATTGCAGTGTGCTACTGCAACAGGATCTAGATAATTTGGGAAGATGGGCTAAGAAGTGGCAACTGAAGTTTAACCTTGACAAATGCAAAGTATTGCATATGGGTAGAAGTAACCCCAGAGAAACGTACCAACTGTGTGGTGCTACACTTAAGGTGGTAGAAAATGAAAAAGACCTGGGAGTAATTGTGCAGTCAGATATGAAGTTTTCTGAGCAATGCAGACAGGCTGCCAGGGCAGGTCATGGGGTTTTGTCAATGATATATAGGAATTTTGCTAGCAGGGAAAAGGAAGTGATTATCCCTCTGTAAAAGGCAATGGTCAGGCCACGCCTTGAGTACTGCATACAGGTCTGGAGGCCTCATTTTAGGAAGGAAGTAGATTTGCTTGAGCGTGTACAGAGAAGGGCAACAAGATTGGTGAGGGGAATGAAGGGATCCTCTTACCAAGAGAGGCTTAAGTTCTGCAAATTGCAGTGGCTGGAGACTAGGCACCTGCGCAGTTATCTGATTGAGGTGTATAAGGCCTTGAATTGGTTGAGCACGCTGAATTCTGATGGGATCCTTCCACTTGTTCAAATTACAAACCTAAGGGGGCATAAATTCAAATTAAGAAAGGACTTATGTAGAATAGATGTGCGGAAATTTGCCTTTAGCCAGCGGGTGGTTAATTGCTGGAACAAACTTCCATCTGTCATGGAAGTTGATAGGTTGAATAAATTTAAGGAGGAACTGGACAGGCATTTGGAGGGAATGGTGTGATTTTTTTTTTTTTTTTTTTTTTTGCTGATGCTGCATAAGCTCAGACACTTGTTTCTTGCATCACATGCCACTACCACTACCTGCTGGGTCATATTAGCCCACTTAAGAGTAAGTGCAATGGGACAATATTTGGATGGGATGGATTTGCTCCCTGTTTTTAGGAATTGTCTGGTTAAGGGCAAATTTCTTTCAAAAGAGAAAATGAATTTCTGTTTATACTGTAATGTCTGGAATGAACACAGATTCAGCAGAGTTTGCAACATATACTGGCTCAAACAAATCAAATTAAAATGCATGAATATTTAGTTAACTTGAGTCTTTCTAAAACTCAGTCTTGCATTATTTCTTGCAAAAAAAAAAAAGTCTACTTCTCTTTTTCCTGCAGAAAACTCTACTTCTATTATTCCTTGTGCATAAGCACATCATGAATATATGAATATTGTTTCCTTTGCATCGAAAAAGCTGGGTTTTCTTTTTCACTTTTGGTGTTACCTTTCTTCTGAACTGCTACTGACTTGAACGAGAGTAGCCTTGTTCAGGCGAAGTTTTTTACTGCTTCTGTGACAGAGAAGTTTTTTTCTGTTTTATTAGCTTAAATTGGCATATTAACTTATTTTCTAGAATAGCTTTATATTCCTAGTTATGATACTTAGTTTAAAATTTAACTTAGATAGAGGTTTTGTAGGTATTACTTAGTATTGATATGGGTATCAAATCCATGTGTTACAAGTTGCAGCTCCGCTGAACGAGAAGTTTTTTAGCCATATTTAGCCACTTTATTGACCAATTGTTATATCAAATTATTTTCTATAAGTAGCTTATAGACCTAGTCAAGATCCTTAGTTTATTCTGAATTGAGACAGCGAGATTTGGAAGTTAATTAATACTTAAGTGTCCTTAGATTTACTTTTCGTAACTTTCCGCCATTGTTATGTGATATAACGTTATATCCCAAACTAGATAGCATATAATATAATATTCCCAATCAATCAGTAAAATCTATTAATCTTGTTAAACTTCATTGTCAATTAAATTGTACTTTTTAACTAAATACATATAACAACTTAGATTACAAATGTAACATAATTAATTAATACATAACTTGATACGGAAGTTATATAAACGGAACTCGTAGATAATACTCGATACTGAAAAATATGTATAGCATTATAACTGTGTTGGAATACAAGTTTAGGGTTATAATTTTGTACTGAAATTGAAATTTTATTGAAATTAAATCGAAATCATGACTCAGACCTGAGCAGCAAAGCAAACGGCTCAAGCTAATGGGAGTGCTGTGGCTCAGGGGAGAACTGAGGGGAGCAGTTGCCCTCTGAATCACAGCCTTTTAAAATGCACTGCTTGCATGATGTTTGTGGAGCAATCGGGTACGGGACATGATATTGCCATGGGGGATGTCTTTGTGTGCGCTCAATGTAAGAAGTGTAAGGAAATCAGGCGACAGCATTGTTATGGGCCTATATGAGAGCTTGAAGGACAGGGTGGATGCCCTCGAAGAATATGAATTGAGGGGGGGCCCCGTCAAGCTCTCAGCTGCCCACATCAACGCTAGAGCTTGCACTTGGTCATCATGTAACACAGCAGCAACCCCCAAGGCAGAATGCGCTGATCCCACAGGAACTAGTAGTTTTTGGTGACTCTATTGTTAGGGAAATGGGGAACATGCTTTGTAAAAAGGATAGATGGAACAGGACCAGGGTATGTCTGCCAGGGACAAAGGTTGATGACGTAGAGCGGATATCATCTTTTAAGGGCGCAAAAGGTAATATAGTTGTACACGTTGGCACTAATGATATTAAGAGTAGGAGAGTGGCAGAATTACCTAACAAGTACAGGTCACTTTTGAAAAAAAGCCGTGAATTAGGGTTGAATTTGAAAGTGTCGGCAATTCTGCCCAGACACGATAGGAAAGAGTTCAGTCAGTCCTCATATAGCATGAGTTATGTTCCTAGAAACCCTCGTGCAATGCAAAATCATGCAATATAAACAACAGGCCCTGTGGGAAAAATAGGGTTAGGTGCCGACCACCCAAGATTGAACACACATTTGTAACCAAAACATTACCAAACACAATAAATAATCGTAATAAAATACTTACGTATTTGATTACGATTATTTATTGTGTTTGGTAATGTTTTTTGGGTAGTAATAAAATATTACCAATATTTTTCTTGTAATAAAATATTGTTAATGCTTTTGCTTCTATCGTAAGCAAACTTGTTTTTTGTTTGATTTTCTATCCAAACAGATGACAGCCGTTCCATCTCTTCCAATTCTTTGTGCCTTACTCTAATGGATTTTAATTACACTTTGAGTCGTTCCTGCTATGAAAGTTGTGTTTATTTTCTCTGCATTCTTTGTAATTCTCGGCGTTGCCTCATTTAGGCCTGTAGCACGTGGAATATCACATGGTCTTTCATTTCGCTCAAAGCGTTTCCCAATTTCATAGTTTTTCTCTATCAGCAGAGGTGAACTGGCCATAAGCCTTACCGGGAAAACCCCGGTGGGCCAGAGGCCGGTGTGATTTGGGCCATAAACCATAGTATGAGACCACTACAGATTTTCCCGGGTAAGAATTTTTGACCCAGTCCGCCTCTGTTTATCGATATTGCTTTTCTTTTTCTCACCGAATCTGCAGTGTCTTCACCAAGACACTTCCTTTTCACACCTTTTAAGTATGTTACTCATTTTTAGGGAATAAAGCACAATTACAAAACGAGGAGGCAAGCTCGATACTGAAAAATATGTATAGCATTGTAGCAATTTGGAGGATAGATTTACCAGTTTGGAGGATAGATTTACAACCCTGAGAACATGTCACGATCAGTTAATATTCATTCATTCATAATACTTGGAAAACCTTGGCACAACCTATAAAAATCCTCACCAAAAACACTGTGTGCTCTCTTCATAGTATCCAATTTCTACATAGTATCCAATCAAATTGGCAAGGGCAGGTCTTGCCTGATCAATTTGATTGGATACTATGATGTAGTCACAAAAGAACTGGATGCAGGGAATAACTTTGATATTATATATTTGGATCTTAGAAAGGCTTTTGTACTGTTGCACATGGAAGACTGCTGCACAAATTGGAGCCAAATTACTGTTATGGATAAAGGGATGGTTGAGGGGGAGAAGACAGAGAGTGGTAATCAATGGACACTGGTCATCGTTGACTAATGTTGTTAGTGGAGTCCCTCAGTGTTGGGTCCATTATTGTTTTCTGTATTTATAAATGATATTGATGATGGTTGATATTGATGATCTTATAAATGATATTGATCAAGCTTAATGTCCAAGTTTGTAGACGATACAAAGGTTGGCAGGGTTATTAAGGACACTACTGATGCTATGCTGCTGCAACAGGATCTGGAAAGGTTGAGCAGATGGAGTGAGAGGTGGCAAATGAAGTTTAACATTGACAAATGTAAAGTACTACATATGGGAAACAGCAACCCAGAGCAACGTATCAACTCTGTGGTACTACACTGACAGTGGTAGAGAATGAAAAGGACCTGGGGGTAATTGTGCAGGCAGATATGAAGTTCTCTGAGCAGTGCAGACGGGCTGCAAGAGTGGCTTATGGTATCATGTCAATGATATACAGGAATTTTTCTAGCAGGGATAAGGAGGTGATTATTCCCTTGTATAAGGCAACGGTCAGGCCACACCTTGAGTACTGTATACAGGTCTTGAAGCCTCATTTCAAAAAGGATGTAGAGCTGCTGGAACAAGTACAGAGAAGGGCAACAAGATTAGTGAATGGAACAAAGGGTTGCTCTTAAGAAGAAAGGCTTAAATTTTGCAGATTACAGTGTCTGGAGACTAGGCACCGGCGAGGTGATCTGATAGAGGTGTATAAAGCCTTGAATGGTTTGAGAATGCTCGATGCCGATGGGATTCTTTCTCTTGCTCAGAATAATCACCTGAGAGGGCATAAATTCGGATTGAGGAAAGATAGATGTATTATAGATGTGCAGAAATTTGCCTTTAGCCAGCGGGTAGTTGGTTGGTGGAACAGACCTCCATCCCTTGTTGTGGAATTTGATAGCCTAAACAAATTTAAGGCTCAGCTGGACAGGTATTTCGAAAGAACGGATGGGTGAAATTGAAGTGGTTTTTTTTTTTGTTTTTTTTTTTTGGCTGATGATGCATAAGCTTGCTGTCTAATATCCCAAGAATATCTGCCGTTGATGTTTTGAGCAGTACCTCAAATTCATCAAATTTATTTAACAAACTGCTGGCATTGGTGGACACGCAAGTATACATGCACCTGTTCCTATTCTTAGCTACCCTAACACAACCCATGTGTTTACTTGTACCCCAATGACTCCCAGCAGTCTCTGAAATATCCTGAATCTTGTTTTCCAGGCTGCTGCTCATTCCAATGGAGAGGATCTCCAAGGATTATTTCTCAGTAAACTCTGTTCACAACAGAATTAACCTCATGAACCAAGACATTCTTGACACTATTGAAACATATTTATATGTGAATACCTGACTATTTCATGTCACTCACACAATATGCACACTGTGACCTAATAATAAATTCTTAGGTCACATATTGTGTGACCATATATGCACACAATATGGTCACACAATACGTGATCTAAGAACTTAAGTTCTTTGGTCACAAGAACAACAAGACCTTATTAAATTCTTAGGTCATAAGAATTAACAAGATCTTTTTAAGTTCTTGCGACCTAAGTGATTTTTGACAGTGATCTTGCAAAAACAGCTGACCACTTAGTTGATCAAATACTATGAAATATTTGACTCCAGTGATGTACATATTTCCAAATTGGAAATAAACACAGTTAAACCAATATTTTCAAATGGCATCATCTTGACAGACTCTAAGTGCCATATATACCTTTCACAAAGAGGATCATTCTTCCTACCCACATGTAAGAAAATTTCTCTGTTTACCTCTATCATCTTAGTCATAAACAGCAACTAGTTAGATTCTACTAGATTTGGGGACATTCTGGAATTCCATGAAATGAGTGGGCTGGCCAAGCTGCAAAAAACTCATAAAATGCCTTTTTAATAAAGTACCAGGTACTGTATAATGACTTCATCCCTATTTTTAAACTAGCCAGAAAAACTGAATTAAAATCTGGAAATCCACTCAGATAAAACAAGAACTGAAACAATGGAAATTGAGCAGACGTGAAGAAGTCATCCTCATCAGGCTGCATATTGGGCATACATATATGAAACACTTTTCTCTTGATGAAAGGTGGTCCTCCCCAGTGGTGCAGATGCTGTTTTCAGATGAAAGCAAAACATATTTTCATAGAATATCCACTTTATCGTAATGCCCTACAGTTTTTCAATTGTGTTCACTGTCATAAGACTCTAACTCTGCAGACAAATCAAATGTCAATGACATTTTTACCTTCCAAGCAAACTTCGTGAATTACATTTAATATAAACTTCAACATGCTGATAGCAAAATAACCAGCACATTATGTGGCAGAAATCCCATGAAAACACCATGCTTTTTTTTAGGTACTTCCATGGGCACTGTTCTTCTCAATTGACTTTATTAATTCATAGCAGACATATCTGCAAAATTGGATTAGAGAGAGAGAGAGAGAGAGAGAGAGAGAGAGAGAGAGAGAGAGAGAGAGATGGGGAAAGTTTAAAAATGTTTAAATACAGGAGTTAAAAAAAAAAAAAAACTAATAGATATGTATTCTGTATGTTTTGCTATTTTTATTCATTTCATTGTTTTTAATTATAAATTTTGCTCAAAGATTAATCTCAACTTGAATCATACTAATTTTGATCCTACAATGTTTTTAGATTGGGTCAGAAAAAGAAGGAAGACGCCTGTATCAAATTCTGGATTTGCTGAAACTGAATATAGTTCAGTCATCAAGTTTCTCACCAAAGAAGGAAATGGGCCAAAGGTCATTCATGAAAGGATGGTGGCTGAGCATAGCAACAGTGCACCTTCAGAATACTAGATGAAATTCTGGTCAAAACAATTCAAGTTCGGTAGAGAGTCCATCAAACATGATCCACGTCCAGGAAGACCTATGGCAGCGACCACTCCAGAAACGTTCAAAACCTTTGCGCTGAATGACAGACGTTTAAAGGTGTCCCAAATCTCTAAGGAATATGGCATATCTGAGGGAATAGTTATAACCATCCTCAATGAACATTTGGGGATGACTAAGGTCAGTGGAAGGTGGTCTCCAGATTTCTAACCCCTCTGCAGAAGCAATTCAGAGTATGGTGTTGTTAGGAGAATTTAGAGCTTTATGGAAGGGATCCTGAAACTTTCATCTCCAGAATTATTACAGGTGATGAAACATGGGTTCATCACCGGGATCCTGAGACCAAGCAAGAATCAGTGCAATGGAAGCACAAGAGTGCTCCCTCTCTCAAAAAATTTCAGACACAACCTTCAGCTGGCAAGATTATGGCCACCATTTTTTGGGATGCTAAGGGAATTTTGTACATTCACTACTTCGAACACAGATAGTCACTGGGGAGTCATATGCGCCCCTACTGTACAACCTAACAAGAGTCCAGCCGAAGATCTCAGCCTATATTAGGAGAGCAGATAATGATCAGCATCAAGCACTGTTTCTTCAGGACAATTTAGATAGGCATCAGGTATGGTCAGAGAAGTATGTTTAAATACAGCAAAATGCAAGGTATTGGAAAATACATTTGGAGAATAGTAATTCTAGAATACCTTATATGCATGGTGAGGTTGAATTTGAAAAACTTAAAAAAAAAAAAAAAAAAAAAAAAAGTAGAAGAAAGTTATTTTGTGGCTACGGTGTAGGTGGACATGGGGGTTATATGTGCATTGCAAATATGAAGCTAGGTGAGCATGATGCCCTATCAGTAATTTATCCAACATTTCATTGTAGAGAGAGAGAGAGAGAGAGAGAGAGAGAGAGAGGTCATAATCCCACTGTTCAAGATAGTAAATACAGTTCTGATGATTCAAAAACATTCATTCAGTTTGAATGTGGCTTTGTGTGACCACAGAACTGCATCCTCAAAGTTCACCATTTTTATGACAATACCACCTGTCGAATTGTGTTCATTGATGTGGAGATTCCTCTATTGCATACAATAATGGAGGACTAAGAGGCTTCAAATTTATGTCCTTTAAGATTTTTATAACACTATTGACTCATTTGCAGTTCTGCTTTCCTAAAACTTGGGCACAAGTTTGAAGAAAGATGTAGAATTGCTGGAATGAATGCAAAGAATTTTTTTTTTTTTTTTTTTTTTTAAATACCCCAAACACCAGAGGTATTAGAACCTATAGTACTTAGTACCGTGCTTCGGTTGGAGGTTGAAAAGACAAAAGAAGATATTTGTTGACATTAGACTTGAACTTCTGTAATATGCAATTAGACTGTAATTTTCAGGAAATACGTGAAAGGAAGGTTGTTCCAGAAAACGGCAGTTGAATGAATAAACGAGGAAGATGAAAAGTTGGTTCTGTGAGTTTGAAGTTGGACAGTAAATGGATGTTGGCTGGTGGCAGCACGTGTTCAGACTGTTTTGAAAGAGAGAGCGGGAATTATTAAGAACAGTGGGATTGGAAGTATCTGTAGAAAAGGCATGCAGCAGAAACAGTAAATCTGTGAGATAGTGAGTGGAGAGACTCTGTTAGAGAGGAGTCATTAATTAACCTAACTGCCCTCTTCTGAATGGAATCTAAAGCCTGAGAGAGGTTTTGGCGGAAACTGCCCCAGATGTGGGAACAATATTCCATGGTACGGCGTATTTGCAATTTGTATAGAGTGAACAGCTGTTTGGAAGAAAAGTAACGCCGAGAGCGAAAGAGAAAACAGAGTTTTTTAGATGCAGTGGAAACAATATTCGTAATGTGCTTGTGCCAAGAGAGATTAGAAATCAGGGTAATCCCCAAAAGGGTGCCCCATAGCCAGGTGAGCAGAAGCAGTAGTGCGTAGCACACGCTTCTTGATTAGACTGGGGTTTGAGACCTCCAAATACGGAGGATGCAGAAGGGTCAGGGAATGACCACCGCATATCCCCGGAGCAATATGGCCTTAGTTGCTAATGCTCCTAAAAAAACCAAAAAACCATAACCAAAATAACAAAAATCCCCAAAAGAGATGTATCATTTTGCCTAGAAATTGGAGTGTCACCAAAGAAAAGCTTAGGAGCAGAAGAATCCTTTTTGCGAGATATAAGAAAAAACTGAGTTTTAGAAGGAATAAAATCAATAAGTTGTCTTTGCCCCACTGGAGAATTTCCTAGAGATCGACATTTAAGGAATTGGTAGCAGATATTCAAGAAGTTGAAGTTGATTGAGCAGGACAAGGTTTTTCAAAATGGAAAGTGGAATGCAATGTGCTATCATCAGCAAAACTATGGATAGGATTTCCAGTCAATGGAAGAAGGTCATTAATATACAAGAGGAAAATAGTGGGGGAAAGAACTGAACCTTGGGAGCACCAGCATTAGTGGAGAAGTTAGAAGACAGAGAGCCATCTACCATCACCCTCAGTGAGTGATCAGAGAGAAAACTGGATAACCAATTACAAAAAACAGTTGGCAAACCATAAGATGGAAGCGTGTGTAGAAGACCTTTATGACAAACATGATCAAAAGTCTTTGAGATGTCAAGAGCAACTGCTTGTGTTTCACCAAACTTTTCCATTGAATTTGTCCATATATGGGTAACAAAGCCGGAATATTACCAGTGGATAGACACTGACGGAATCCATACTGGTGATCGTTGATCAGATGGAAGGTTTCTAGGTAGTTTAAGAGTTGGCAGTTAATTGATTTCTCCATTACTTTAGAAAGAGTAGAAATAATTTCAGTGGGACGATAATTGGATGGGAGGACTTGTCACCCTTTTTAGGAACCGGCTGGATATGAGCAAATTTCCAAGCAGAAGGAAAAACGCCTTTGGAATAAGAAAGTGAAAAAAGCAGCAAAGAAGAGGAGTAAGTTCAGGAGCACAGTTTTGAGAAGTGGAGAAATACCATCAGGACCTGGAGCTTTCTTAGCATCGAGATTCGTCAAAATCCTTCTGTCATCCTTTTGATGGAAGACCACAGGAGGCATTAAATGGAGAGTGTTGGGAATGGTGGGAGGTGTTTTTCCAAGTTCATTAATACATGAGTTGGAAGAAAAATAGGATGCTAGCAGGGTCCGCTTTATCCTTGGCTGAAGTGACAACAGAACCATCTGGTTTTGACAGAGGTGGGAGCAGAGATGGGCAAAAGTTGTGGCCAATAGCTTTGGCAAGAGACAGAATGCTCGGCTACCATTAGGGCAAGAAGCAAGTTTTCTACTCTTAGCCTGTTCAAAATCTAGTTTGGACTGATTAATGACCGCTTTACAATTGTTGCGAGCTTTGGTGTAGGCAGAAAATTAAACTAGAGAATTGGAAACAAGCCAATTAAGATATACAATGTTCTTCTCTTGAACAGACTTAGCACATTTATTGGGAAAACCAAGGTTTAGGACGAGATTTTAAAGTGGAGTGTGGAATAAAGGATTCCATTCCTACAAGAATAATTTCACTGACATGATCTGAGCAAACATTGACATCAAAAGTTTTGAAACAGTAATCTGACCAAGGAAAACAAGAAAAGAAATCTCGCAGGTCATCCCATTTTGCATTCTTGTAATGCCAAACAACACTAGGTTGGGAATAGCCACGAGATAAAGGCTCCATTGGAGAAGAGACAATAGCAAAGTTGTAATCTGAGGTACCTAAAGGACCACTCACTTCAACTGTGTACTTAGAAGGGTTGTTTGTGAGAAAAAGATCAAGCGTGTTGGCTGTATGGTTGGTGGGATTGTCCAGTATTCTTGTAGGTAACAATTTGCAAAGAGAGGAAGTCAAAGAGCTCCAAGTGATTAGTGGAGTTGGGAGAACAGTAGAGACAACAGATGAATTTGACACAATGAGGTAGAGAGATTTTAAGCCAGAGAAGATCGAAAAGAGGAGATTCCAAATTATCAAGTCTCTGACAGGGAATATTGGAATGGACATATGCACAAGTACCACCTTTGAGGCGAAAGGAATCATACAGCGAATAATTTGGCCAACTGAGATGAGCAGTAGTTGAATCAACAGATAATTGAGATTCTGTCAGAATAAGTACATTGGGTTTGGCAGACTGAAAGTGGAAATGGACATCGTTGAGATTAGTATTGAGACCATATATATATTTGTGAAATGAACTAGGAAGTGTTTTGGAGGTTTAGATCTTTTCGCAGATAAGCTTAATCTATTATTGCAACGAGATTTGTAAGAGGAACAAAAGGGTGGTCTTATCCAGAAAGGCTTCAGTTCTGCAAATTGTAGTGTCTGAAAATTTGGCACCTGTGAATTGATCTGATCGAGCCATTTAAGGCTTTGAGTGGATTGAGGTTTTTAAGGTTTTATTATTATTTTATTTGCATAAGCATAAGCCTGAGGCTTATGCTGATCCAGCCAAAAAAAAAAAATCCGAAGTTACCCTGAAAGAAAAGAATGATAAACAAGAAAGAGAAGAATGATGATATCCAGCTCTGGACCCTGGGTGTGCCAAGCCCATACTCACCAGATGTGAGCCCCTTTGAATGGGTTGGCAAGAGGAAGAATGCTAATGGCATCGTTTCTCATGCTCCTACCATACACATGGAGTATAAATTCGAATTGAGGAAGGATGGTTGCAGGATAGATATGTAGAAGTTTCCCTTCAGCCATTGGTGTTTGATTGTTGGAACAAATTTCCTTCTGTTATTGAGGAAGTGGGTAGCTTGAATAAATTCAAGAAAAAACTAGATAAACTGTTGGAGGAGATGGGCAATGGCTGAAGGGAAACTTCTACATATCTATCCTGCAACCATCCTTCCTCAATTCGAATTTATACTCCATGTGTATGGTCTGAGCATGAGAAATGATGCCATTTGCATTCTTCCTCTTGCCAACCCATTCAAAGGGGCTCACATCTGGTGAGTATGGGCTTCTGTTATTGAGGAAGTGGGTAGCTTGAATAAATTCAAGAAAGAACTAAACTGTTGGAGGAGATGGGCAGGTGATGTGGTTTTCTTTTTCTTTGACTGATGCTTTATAAGCTTGCTTTCTTGCATTATTTGCCACTACTAATACTAAGTATGGAAACTGTGCCTTAAAATGAGACAGTGAGCTTCTTGAAAGGGTTTTCAAAGATGGGTAAGATGCTTTGTGAGATAGGCAAAAAGGCATTCGTATGGGAAAACACTCTGTGTATATGAGTCATTTAATAAATGACAGTGCTAATATATTAATTAATATATGAGTTATAGATCTTTGTAACTAGGCACCTTAGATGGGGAATCTAATTGAGGTCTGCTTTAGAGGAGACATTTTAGAAAAAGGAAACTTGTAGAGGCGTAGGTTATGACTGCTTAATACAATTAATAATTGTATTCATGATTTATTGTGAACTCCTCTTACCTGGTAGTCATGTCAGTGTCTACCAGGTAATTTTATTTTTATTTTATTTATTGGCTTTTGTGAGGCTCCTAGAAGGTTGACTTTGATGTCAGCTGTCGTTTTTTATATAAAGTGTTTGAATTGGGCAAAAGCTTGGGATTCATTTGAATCCCAAGCTTTTGCCCATATGTGACCAGTTCTCAGCTGTGAATTGCATCTTTAACCTCTTTCAAAGGTTAGTATATTGGTCAAAAGCAAAGCAAAACACATATCAACTGAAATAAGAAGTTTGTGTGTGTGAGAGCAAGGGGTGCTTGCTCTCTCCCACAGCATCTCCAACACCACCATCATGAGTTACCATCCCCCACCACAAGGAAGTAGGTCACCTTATCCAGCATTTAAGCGATTAATAACCTACGTCTGAAAACGTCTTTAAAAAAATCGACAAACATGCCAGAATAAGCTCTGTTGTCACACAACTTCACCAATGTCAAATGGGAGAGAGCAAGTATCCCTTGCTCCAGCCTCTGTTGGAAGTCCAGATATTGAGGGCATTCTAGCACTGTGTAGAGGCTGGTTTCTGGTTCTCTACAAGAGCAGAGATTTAATGTCACAAGCCCCAACTGGAACACTCTCGATCTCAGGCCATGTCCAGTCAGAACACAGCAGACAGCCAAACCCAACCAGAATCATGGTCTTTGCCAGCTCACAGCCTGAATGGAGGAAATAAAAGCATAAGTGCTGCCCTTTCTCAGAATTGGTCCATTGATTTTGCTATAGCCTCAATTCATCATTGATTCTCCTCCGCTCTGATGTTAAATCTGAGGCATCGAACTCCTGTATCGCCATGTGCAGATCCTTCATTTTTTTTTGGTTTTTGAGCATACACCTTACTTTGATGTATCCCCATGAAAAAAAAAAAAAAAAAATCTAAGGGACTGAGGCCATGGAGGTTATTCAAAAGTACTTCCCCTTCCTGTGATCTAGCCATTGTTCATGAAATTCCCCATCCAGACAGCAGTATGAAAAAGTGCTCAATCCTGTTGAAAAAAAAAACGACATCATATTGGTAAACATGCTTCTCATATTGGGTACTGCATAATTCCTTAATGTTTCATTTAAGGAATTATGCAGATAATCCTACAAAAGGAGCTTCCCATCCACACTGTTATTCCTGGCAGGTTAACATTTTTCTGCAAGGTGAGGTGAGATTTTTACTGGTCCAATAAATACAGTTGTGATGGTTTAAATGTTCATTCAGTTTGAATGTGGCTTTGTCTGACCACACAATTGCATGCTCAAAGTTCACCATTTTTATGACAATACTACCTGCAAAATTGTGTTAATTGATGTGTATCATATTCCTGTATTGTATGCAATAATGGAGGACTCAAAGGCTTCAAATTTGTCCTTAAAAATTTATATAACACTCAACTGACTCATTTGCAGTTTCCACAAACACTGTTTTGTATCTACTTCTGCAGAGAACATTCAGATGCATTCAACCTTTTCGATATTTCTCGATGTCAGTTTCCTCCCCCTTCTCTTATTGATATTGTTAAGAAGGTATGTGTGTAAGGCATAGGACTATGAATTAGAAATTCACTAATGAACATTCAGTGTAGATACACAATATTTTGTTCGTAGTGAACTCGAAAGTAGTTAGAACAGCATCAATACACCAAATGTTCAGTATTGATATTGTGTACAGTTCTATATTCCTCAAATTTTTCACACAGATAGGTTAGTAGATGAGTAGAAGGTGGCTTGTTCCATACTGTCTTTCCCATGCATGCTGAACTTCTACATTACTTTATTGTTCTTTGGAATATTACCAAAGCAGGACTGTTGGTACATGGTTCATTTTGGTACATGGTGTTCGGTTTCCTGTTTAAAAATTTTGGCAATTGTCTAAAGGATAAAAGAATAATAAGAATGAAATATAGTGAATAAAGAAGTTAATTGCATAGAAAAATTATGAAAAAGTAGATGCTGCTGCTGATGTGTTCTCCCTTTATATGTACTGGAATTTTGACAAATCACAGCTGGTTAGAATAATTGACCAAAAATTAAAAAAATCGAAGATCCTGCAATTTCCAGGTCTTGAGATTACTGGATTTTGCAAATGTATTATTTTTTTTGGCTTGTGCAGCAAAAGCCTACTGCTTTCTTCACTCTATGGCAAATATTAAAGTTAATTGTAGATTTAGAAGATAATTTTGTTAAATTTTTTTATTTTTTATTATTTCTAGTTGGTGTGCAAAATTCAACTCCATCAACAGGTATATTTTATACACCAGTCAGGTTTTTTTTTTTGGGATAGAGAGACAAGAAATAGTTTGAAAAGGGGGAAATTTTAATTTTATTCTTATTTTTATTTATTTTTTTTTTTATGAAAACCCAAAACACGAAAGGTATCAAAACCTATAGTACTTAGTACCGTGCATGGATTGAAGGAGAAGTATGGGGGGAGGGGGATGCCGGAAACTTTGCTCTAGAGACTAAGCATGGGTTTCACTACTTGAAGCCTCCAATAAGCAAAGTGGTGGTATTTTGCCGGTTGATGAAAGTCATCTACCACCTATTCTGTCAGTATATTATATAATAAGGTTAGAAAACATTATTAGAAACAATTGGCTTGTGATTAAAAAAAAATAAAAATTCCCCACCAAATGTACAGCTAAAAATTGGAACTTTGAGTGACCAAAAAAAAAAAAACTGAATGTTCATGTGAAGTTTCCATAGCAGTGATACTTTTTTGATGTATTTGGTGTTGTAAAGAATTTATGGCTAAACTTTTCTTCCATTTAAAAATTAATTATTATTAATTAATTAATGATGGAGATCAATAGTGAATATCCTGTTGGAGTAATATTAAAATTCACACTGATTCATTTTAATAGCTGTTTAAATTAAATAAAAATGTTTACTGTGATAAATTTTCTCCTGATCTATTGGTGTATCTTCATTGTTGACAGGCTGAGTAAATAGCATTATGAATGGTATTTGCTGTTTAAGTAAGTTATTATACAACTGTCAGACTTGAGTTTTCTATAAGTAGTGTATGATTGAAGCTGATGCCATAATTTCAGATATCATTTAAAAGATGTGATAGTTGGAAAGATTTATTTCCTTTTGGTTCGTATCAAGATAAGGCATATGGAGATTGCTATCATTAAAAGGGAGACAACAGGCTCTGGACCAAATACTTACAGCGACAATGAGACAGTAGCCAAGTATGAAATTATGGATGGGGCACCTGTCAGAGGTAGGTGGCTGGAACATATAAAAATATAGGAAGTGAATGAAGTTCAGAAATAAATTTTCAGGTTATCAGTAAATTAAATTAATGTGAATTTAATATTAATAGATATTTAAATAATAGGTTTTGTTTTCTTTGTGAATTCAATTCTTTTATGTTTCAGCAGCAAAAGGAAAATGAATTGTAAAAAGATGGTATTTACTTGCATTATTTTCTTTTCTTTGATTGTTTGGTTGTCTTGGGAATCTGAGTAAACCAATTCATATGGTGTTTTTTTTTTTTTTTTTCACACGGTGTTTTGGGTATCGTATCTACATAATTGTGTGTTCGTGGGCTGATTTGCTTGTAGCACAGGTGGAAAACCTCAAAATAATTCACATTTGTGAGGATTTGACTTTGTTCTGAGGCTGATGAACTACAACCTAAATTTTATTAGCCTTTAAGAATTCTTCTGGTCTCTGATGGAATGAGATGAGATTTGAACCTAAACCTCTCCAATTGAGTAACACATGGCTGGAAAACTTACTATACTTTTACAGAGGACTCTTTTGCTCTAGAAATTTCTGGGAACTGCCACTTACAGCTTAGTTTCCAGAAAAAATTGATATGATAGCCATTCAGGTTTGTTAAAGTTCACCATGACCCCTTCAAAAAAAGATGATCCCAGATCTTTCTGAACTACTGTTTAATTGTTGTCCTATTTTTATTATTTTTTTTTTTGTCAGATTGCTAAACAAACTAATTTAACAAACTAGTATGAAAATTAAATGTGCTTGCTTCTCTGTTTCTATCTAGAGCATCATAGATTTCTTGTGTGTGCTCACTTCAGAGTGACATTGTGCATGCTTTAAATCATGTTATATTATCCTATGAATGAAAATCACTCCAGGCATTCTGCTCAGTTTATATATAGTTGTGTAATAGCTATGTGTAATAGTTGTGTAACTTACTTCACTGTTTTGGATCCTACTTCACTGTTTTGGATTTGTAATAGTAACAATGATAAGATGAGAGAATATTGCATATGAGAAAGCACTCGTTAAGAGAGCAAAGAATAGGGATGAAGAATTTTTCATGTATGTGAATATATGGAAATAAAAAAGTGAGATTGGACCCTTGTGCACTGGGTATGGAAAAGTCTTAGACAACCAAACTGATATTGCGGATGAATTGAACAGGTGCTTTGCATCTGTCTTTACTGAAGAGAGACACTTCATGCTGAAAAGAGGCTGTGCGAATGAGATTCAGTCATATGAAATTAGTGATTTTGAAATTACAGATGACTGTTTATTAGAAAAAACTTTTGAGCATAAAGGCACGTAAGGCTCCTGGAGTTGATGGCATATACCTAGTAATTATAACGTAAGATCACTCATCGGTGAAGACAGGATATTAGAGTTGGAAAAGGAATTAGAAAATGTGAATTGGAATATCATCGGTTTGGCTGAAACAAGAAGAAGAAATGAATCACTTATAAGTTTATCAAGTGGAAATCTGCCCTACACCAATGGAAACAGTGAAAGGAGTGAAGGTGGAGTTGGTTTTCTGGTCCATAAATATTTTAAAAACAACATTTTGGAATTCAAAAGTACATCACCAAGGGTGTCAAGACTAATACTCAAGATTTCTAAGAGGTACAAGCTAAAGATTATAATGATTTATGCACCAACATCGAGCCATGATGATGAAGAGGTTGAAGAAATGTACACCGAAATTGAGAGTCTTCTAGATGAGCAGAAAACCCACTACACGATTATTATGGGGGACTTCAATGCTAAAGTTGGAAAAAGACAAAACAGCGCAGAAAGGGGAACTATAGGAAATTTTGGAATTGGTGAAAGAAATAAGAGGCGAAAGACTTGTGGAATTTGCAGAATCTCAAGGACTGTCAGTAATGAACACTTTTTTCAAGAAAAGGGTGAACAGAAAGTGGACATGGAAGAGTATAAATGGGTTAACTACTAATGAAATCGACTTCATCCTCACTAACAGAAGATATATTGTGAATGATGTTACCGTCCTGAATAAGGTAAATGTTGGAAGTGATCACAGAATGGTAAGATGTGCACTTGATGTAGGAAAGGAAAAAACTGACTCGATTAAATAATACAAAGGTCTTTGAGATAACAGAAGAGGAGAAAAAGCAGTATGTACTGGAACTTAAGAACAAGTTTGAGCTTCTGCAGACTGCTCAGGACCAAGATATCGACGAGAAATATTACAACTTTCTGAAAGTGATAAAGCCCAAAAAACCTATAGGGAAAAAGAAATCCAAAGAAGAAAAAATCACTCAAGAAACACTTGTCATGATGAACCGAAGACGACAAATGAAAAACAAGAAAAACACTGACAGGGAGAAAATTGAGTACACTGAGTTATGCAAAGCCATTAGAAAGAGACTCAGAGAGGACATAAGAAGATTTAACACAAGAAAAGTAGAACAAGCATTAAGGGAAAACAAAGGATTTAAATCAGCAGCCATGAGCAGTAATACAGAAAGACAAATGATACTGAAACTGAAGAATAGCGATGGTGTACTTATAAACAACAGAAAAGGCATAATTCAAATAGCAGAAGACTACTATAGAGAATTATACAAGGAGCAGGGGAATGATGCCAGCAGTGGGGAAGATGGATTGCAAAGTAGCAACACATACAACATACCCGATATTCTTCCTGATGAGGTAGAACATGCATGGAAGAAAATGAAGCATCAGAAAGCCCCAGGTGAAGATGAAGTTACTGTAGAGTTGTTAAAATTGGGAGGAAGAGACATAACACAAAAACTGGCAAGGCTCTTCACAAAGTGCATTAAAAAAGGTGTGACGCCTAAGCAGTGGAATAATGCAATCATAGTTTTGCTGCATAAGAAAGGAGATAAATCAGAAATTGGAAATTATAGACCAATTAGCTTGTTATCCCACATCTACAAGTTGTTCACAAGGGTCATTACTAACAGATTAGAAAGAAAACTTGATGAGAATCAACCGAAAGAGCAAGCTGGCTTTAGGACAGGATTCTCAACTATGGCTCACCTTCACGTAATATCACTGCTAATGGAGAAAGCAAATGAATATAAAACACCATTATGCCTGGCATTTGTGGACTATGAAAAGGCATTTGACTCCATACAGCATAAGGCAATGTTTCGGGCACTGGAAAGACAAGGCATAGATACCCCATATATTATGATTTTGAAGAAAATATATGAGAGTGCTACCTCCTTTATTAGACTAGACAAAGACAGTAGGAAATTTAAAATCGAGAAAGGAGTTCGACAAGGAGACACAATATCTCCGAAGCTGTTTACTGCTGCTCTTGAGGAAGCTTTCAGAAGATTAGACTGGTCGCAGAAAGGAGTCAATGTGAATGGAGAGTGCCTAAACCATTTACGATTTGCAGATGACACTGTGGTCATAAGCCACGATCCCAAAGAATTAGAGAAAAATCTTAATCAGTTATGCAGAGTTAGTAAAGATTTTGGACTAAAGATATGAATATGGCTAAAACAAAAGTAATGATGAACAAGTATGCCACAGAAAGGGAAATAATGATTGAAGGAGCAGTAATTGAAAAGGTGGAGTCATATACTTATCTGGAACAAGTTATTAGCTGTAATAATGATAAATGACTGGAAGTCAAGAGAAGAATAAATTTTGGATGGATAGCATTCAGGAAATATAGTCACATACTGAAGAGCAATATCCCAGTTTGTCTGAAATGTAAAATAATGAACCAATGTATACTCCCCACCATGACTTATGGAAGTGAAACTTGGGTACTCACCAAAAGAATGGAAGAGAAGCTGAGAACTACACAGCGAAGAATGGAACGAATTATATTGGGAATCAGACTGTTAGATAAGAAGAGAAACACATGGATTAGGCAGCAAACTCAAGTAAAGGACATTCTTATCAAAACTAAAGAACTAAAATGGTCTTGGGCAGGACACATAGCTCGAAGACATGATGACAGATGGACTAAGAAAATAACAGAATGGTATCCAAGAGGAGCTAGAAGAAAACCTGGAAGACAAAGACGGAGATGGATAGATGAAATTCATGAGTTTGTGGGTAGTAAATGGATGGCCAGTGCTCAAAACAGAAGGAACTGGAAAGTTGCTGGAGAGGCCTTCATCCTGCAGTGGATTGAAAATGGCTGATGATGATGACCTAGTAATTTTGAGGAAAGCCACCAGGAAGTGTATTCAATCATTGAAGTTAATTACGGGGGCATCTTTGTACTCAGGAGAGATTCCTTTGGATTGGAGAAGTGCCAATGTATCATGAATACATTAAGGTGGTTCTATGAGTGAAGTCGGTAACTACTAACTAGTTAGTCTGACTTCAGTGTTAGGGGAAAGTCTTAGAGGCAATGATTAAGAGTGCAATCCAAGGACATTTAGATAGATATGATATTCTTCATAATATAAACAACATGGTTTTATTAAGGGAAAATCATATTTAACTAACTTTGTAGGCTATTTTGACACAGTTACTCATGAGCTGGATGTAGGGAACTATTTCAACATAGTTTATTTGGATTTTAGCAAGGCATTTGACCCAGTTCATCATGAGAAGTTACTATATAAGCTGGACAATGGGATTACTGGAAAATTTCTAAGATGGATTGCTGAGTGGGCAGAAGGGTTTGATTAATGGATATTCTTCAGATTGGTGTAAAGTCAGAAGTAGAGTCCCCCCAAGGATTGGTTCTTGGGTCACTGTTGTTTCTGATTTTCGTAAACTAAATCGACAGTGGGAAAGAAGGCTTGATGTCAAAATTTGCAGACAATGCAGAGCAGTTAATGATCAGTACCAAGCAGCGCTCTTTCAGGCTGATTTGAAGAGGCTGCAAGGAAAGTGGCAGCTATGTTTTAATGCAGAAAAATGCAAGGTGGGGAATAGCAACCCCAAAATAACTTATAGTATTGGTGGGGGTTGAATTAAAAACAGTAGAGGAAGAAAGGGATCAGGGAGTTATAATACAGACAGATATAAAATTTTCTGAGCAGTGTAAATAGGCAGCCAGGAAAGTCCATGGTGTCCTATCAATGATTAATCGAACATTATTATGTATAAATATGAAGATCTTAGTTCCACTGTATAAGGCAATTGTAAGGCCACATTTTGAATACTGTGTTCAAGTATGGAGATCCCACCTGAAAAAAAAAAGACATTGGACTTCTTGTAAGGGTCCAACGATAGGCAACTCGAATTGTGCAGTCGAATATGAAGTTCACTGAGCAGTGCAGGCGGGCTGCCAGGGCAGGCCATGGAGTCTTGCCAATGATATATAGGAATTTTGCTAGCAGGTACAGGGAGGTGATTAACCCGTTATACAAGGCAATGGTCAGGCCACACCTAGAGTACTGTGTACAGGTCTGTTGGCCTCATTTTAGAAAGGATGTAGAGTTGCTAGAACAAGTACAAAGGGCAACAAGATTGGTGAGGGGAACAAAGGGGTGCTCTTACCAAGAAAGGCTTAAGTTCTGCAAATTGCAGTGCCTGGAGAGTAGGCACCTGCAAGGTGATCCGATTGAGGTATATAAGGCCTTGAATGGCTTGAGCAAGCTGAATATAAATTGAGGTAAGACAGTTATAGAATAGATGTGCAGAAATTTGCATTTAGCCAGCGGGTAGTTGATTGGTGGAACAGACTTCCAACAACAGACTTTTGTTGTGGAAGTTGATAGCCTAAATAAATTTAAGACTGAGCTGGACAGGCATTTGGAACGAATGGAGGGGTGAAATGGGAGGGTTTTTTTTGGCTGATGCTGCATAAGCTTGCTTTCTTGCATAGTATGCCTCTACTAATACTAACTCATATCATGAGATCAGCAAAAGGGCGATCATGCAAGGAAAGACTCTGATTATGTGGGCTATATAGCTTGCCAACCATTCACATCGGAGGTGAGCTGATTAAGGTTTATGAGGATCTGAGAGTGGTTAGTAAAATGAATGAAGACAGAATTTTCACTGTTATAAAGAATTCTGGAACTTGGGAGCATAAATTAAAATTACAGGGAAGAGGTGTAAACTAGTTTATAGGAAGTTTTGTTTTAGCTACAGAGTCATTGATTGCTGGAACAGGTTGCCTTTACAGGTAGTTGAGACTGACAATTTGAATAAATTCACAGATTAACTGGAAAGTTATCTGTGTGAGGAGGGAAGCAAATAATTTGTATTTTCTTATCTACTTTTTTTTTTTTTGCCAGTGCAGCAGAAGCCTGTAGCTTCCTTGCACTATATATATATATAAAACAGATAATTCTTATAAAAATAATACATAAGCCAGTAGCATGGCTAAAACATGGCTAAATTAATATAAATTAAATCAACAAGGAGGGGAAAAGTAAAGGTAACAAGACAGATGATATTTCAAGTCTCTCGGAACTGGTACCTTACAAGGGGGTTACCGCTAAATTATTATATAATTGGCATTATTTTAAATTTATATGGGTTCATTATTATTAATTGGATTTAATCGAACTCTAAATTATTTGGAGACCTGCAGCTACGGTTTCTATCTTGTTACCTTTACTTTCCCCCCCCCCCTTGTTGATTTATATATATATCAACCAGAAGGCGGGAATTGATCCCTTTTCAGTCTGACTGCCACAGAACAAGAAGGAAGTAAGAACCCATTCTCATTTAATTTGATACATACCCGTTGGGCTTTGTGTTGCTTATCCCAGTAAGAACACAATATATATATATTGTGTTCTTACTGAAGACTGTAAAAATGATATTTGGTAAAGTTTACCGTATTAGGTACCTGTCAGTTGTGCTAGGTATTCTCATCAAGAATAATATACCTGCCAATTACAGCAGCCACCATATTAAAGCAGCCATACTTGCAAACTCAACCTACACCACCCCAATGCCAATCCCAATACACTTATTGAAAATACACTGAACCAGTTTAGAACTATAACACCAATAAATGGACTGTAGCCCATCTTTGCCTGGTTGTCTAAAAACCAGTGTCCTTCATCAAACTAAGATAATGACTTCCCAATTTTGATTCCCGTGTTTATTGCGCTCAGAAGAGGATCATTGTCTGACCACACTGTAACCCCGCTGACCAAAATCCCCCCCACCCCAAACAGACAATCTAATAATTGGTAATTTATCAACTTGTATCAAACTCCCAACAACAGAATAATCGTGCCTAAGGTATTTTAAAACATAACATTTATATCCCTTCATTTAATTACAAACACAGTATAAAACCTAGAGACACAGGAAATTCACATTGAAGATGAAAATATATGAAAATTCACATTGAAGGAGGCTGTAAATATGTATATAGCTATCCCCTTGGACATACACGGGTCGTTATGCCTTAGAAAAGCTATACTGGCCCTTGTCCAGGGGATACATATATATTTACATAACACACTTTTTCATTAACGTACTTCTTGTATTTAATCATACTAACACTTAATGTACTTGTATCAACACATCATTTCATTTATGTAGGGGTTCCTTCCACCATCAGAGGCAACCCCCCCCACTAACTCAAATATAAACCCTCTCAAGGCTATCAGAACATTACAGCAATTTCACCATCACACCATGGTCAATGAAAAGCGTGGCTGCGCAGTATCATTTAATCAACACATAAAACAACCAGAAGGCGGGAATTGATCCATTTTCAGTCTGACCACCACAGAACAAGAAGAAAGTAAGAACCCATTCTCATTTAATCTGATACATACCCGTTGGGCTTTGTGTCGCCTATCCCAGTTTGCTGATTCTGACACTATTTTTACAAAATATAAATTTAACACTTATCTTTTCTCATTTATTAGTTTGTTTGTTATTTGGTTTTTAGGAGCATTAGCAACTAAGGCCATATTGCTCCGGGGATATGCGGTGGTCATTCCCTGACCTTTCCCATCCTCCGTATTTGGTCATTTATTAGTACTTCCCATTTAATTTCTATTAATTTCAATACAATTAATTTCAACCTAAAAATTAAAATCAAGCAAAACTGGAATGGGGACAACAGAAACAGGTAGGTAGGTATGAGACATTCTTTTAGTCTGGCTATCAGTCTGCTCAAAGACCCCGAAGAAGTAGCAGACCGATGACCAAGTGAGTGAATGTTATTTACAATTTTCATTGTATATTATCATTTTTTATTGTTATTTTCATTGTTCATCATAATTTTTATTTTTATTTCCATTTTCATAAATATAATTTTATATAGGCCTTCCAGGCTAAAGCTAGTTTACTTGTACTAACTTGTTAGTTTGGTCCTTATACACCTAATTCTCTACAGATAGATACCATTAAATAAAATTGACTAATACACACACACACACACACACACACACACACACACACACACACACACACACACACACACACACACACACACACACACACACACACACACACACACACACACAGTAACCCTACAATTGCTAATTTTGATTTCTTTTGTGTGCTGACTTCCCCTAATGACAGTTTCAATTGAAACTTGAAATGTTGCCAAAGTATTAAGTGTATTAGCAATTTCCATAGGGTGCAAAAAAGCCTAAGGTTTATGGTGCGCCAGCCAAAAAAAATAAAAAAAAATAAATAATAATAATAAATAAAAATAAATAAATAATAAGAGAAAAGGAAATAGACAACCTATGCATTTCTATCCTGCAATAGGTAACTATCCAGCTAACCTTTGAATTTCCCCAAACTCGATGTCATGTAAGTAACTTATTTCAGTAATTTAAAACTCATTGGCTAAAATAAAACTTCCTGCAATCCAGTCTAAACATCTCTCCCTGTAACTTGAATTTATGGCCCTTAGTTCTAGAATCATTTAAAACCGTGAAAATTTCATCCTCATTCATTTTACTATTGCCTCTCAGAGCCGTAAACACCTCAATCAAGTTGCCTCTAAGGTGCCTAGTTTCCACACTGTGCAACCCACATATTCGAAGTCTTTCCTTATAAGGACGTCCTTTTGCCAATCTCACCTCTGGATGCTTTCAAGAAGTTCAATGTCTTTTTTTAGGTGCGGTCTCCACACTTGAACACAGTATTCCAAGTGTGGTCTAATAATAGTCTTATATAATGGGTCTATTACATCCTTATCTCTACTAGCAAATGTTCGATAACTGCCAAGTCCCTTTCTTCCACTGCCTTTAGTTCATCTCCACCAAGTGGTTATTTTGGAATTGCTCTTCCCCAGGTGTAAGACCTTTCACTTTGTTAGATTAAACCCTAGCTGCCACTTTTGCGACTATCCCTGAAGTCTATCTAGATCACTCTGAAGAATCTCTGTTTGGTGGTGATCTTTACATCGTCTACAAATTTAGACATCATGCCTTTACTCCTACATTACATCGATGTCATTTAAGAAAATCAAAAACAACAGTGGTTCAGTACTCATCCTTGGGGAACCCCACTTCTTACGTTAACCCAATCCGAGGAATAACCATTTATCACAACTGAAGTAATCCTGCTATCCATCTAAGGATTTTCCCTGTGATTCCAACCTGTTCCAGTTTATAAAGTAACCGCTCATGTGGGACTGAGTCAAATGCTTTGCTGAAATCCAAATAAACAATGTCGAAATTATTCCCTAAATCCAGCTCATGAGTGACCCTGTCAAAATAGCTAACCAGATTTGTTAAATGTGATTTTCCCTATACAAAACCATGCTGTGTATCCTTTAGAATTCCATTTCTATCCAAATGATCCCATGGAGGCAATGACCCTTGATCATTGCCTCCACTATTTTACCTAATACTGAAGTTAGACTGACTGGTTGGAAATTTCCCACTACACTCTTAGAACTGCCCTTATGTATTGGAGATACATTGGCACTTTTTCAATCCAATGGAATTGCTCCCGAGTCCAGTGATGGTCTCATAATTAGCCTCAATGGTCAATGCACTCACTTGCCACCTCCTTTAAAATTATAGGGTATATGCCATCAACCCCAGGAGCCTTACTCACCTGTAGACTCGAAAGTTTTTTCATTAAATAACCATGTGAAATTTCAATATCATTAATTACATATTTTTCAACTTTGTTCCCATAATTTCTCATTGCCATAAAGGGTTTTTCTTCTGTAAATATCGATGCAAAGTAACTGTTGAGTTCACCTGCAACATCAGCTCTGGTACCTAATGCTATCTTTCTCTTCATTGTCCACCGTAGAACTCTGTGATCACTTCCTGCTACTGGTTCATGGGTGATGATCAGGTCTAAAATATTGTTTTCCCTAATACTTTACCTGATATGTTGATTCAAATAACAAGCATCTAGTTGATTTAAAAATTTTGTCCCCCATGTCGAGTTTCCTTCTATTTACTCCAAACAATTAGAGGCAAATTAAAATCATCCATAAAAAAAGACATCCATGCTTATTTGCCCATTCCATTTGCATGTAGAGGCTCTCATTATAATCTTCACAATCACCTGGCATGTAGATTACTCCCACTCTCATTATACTTTTGCTTCCAACACCATACAGATTCTATACTATGTGCAAAATGTCTGAATCCGGGAAAGCTTTCGTAGTGCTCAAGCATGCTTTTGATAAGAAGCATGATCCCACCCCCTTCTGTCTGTGCTATCCTTTCTAAATACATCGTACATAATGTACTGAAACTCATCATCCCCTATTTCTGGGTGGCCACCAGGTTTCTGTAAGTCCTATTTTGTCAGCATTACTTGTCCTAACCAGCTGTTCGAATTCAAGCATTTTATTGATGATAATCCAGAGAAAATGCATGTACCAGTGGAGTGGCAATTATCATGGAAAAATCAATATAGCAATAAACTTCAGAGTATCAAGCCAAAACTTGAGCAATGGCTTTCAAGCTTCAACTCAATTCGACAACAGGAGGTAATATTAGCACGCCTACGAATAGGTCACACAAATATCACTCATAGTTATCTGTTAAGAGGGGAGATCTCACCCCCCCCCCCCCCCCCCCCGAGTGTCATCACTGCAACGCAGTACTTTCAGTGAAACATATCCTTTGTTGAATGTCTAAAATAGACAAGAGAACGCCAGAATCTTTTTACTCCAGCCATAACAGAAGACCCTCATACACTTATTTCACTTTTAGACAATAAAGCAAATGTCTCGAGTACTTTTACCTTTCTAAAAATGATTAATGTATACCACCTCCTTTAACTAGTTAAAAACTAATTTGCTGGTACTATTTTTTGCAATTATCTCTATTTGACAGGAAATAAAATTAATATTTATGTATGTTGCACTATGGCCATAGTTGCCAATGCGCCTAATAAATCCCTAAAACAACAACAACAACAGCATTTTATTGATGACACTTCTAACATTGCTGTAAATTGATGTGATTTACTTCAGTAAACATTTAAAACTCCATGTGGTGTAACAGTGTTTTAGATTTCTTTAAATCATAAATAATAAAACCAGTTTTTTATATTTTGAAATCAAGAAAACTTGCATATGTTTATGCAAGTTTTCTTGATTTCAATTTCGATTCTTGAAATTCGATTAGTACCATATTCCAATTCTCACATTTTTATAATGCTAATGTCATTGCTTTTATCAATAATTAAACTGGTTTCTGTTTCTTAAATCAGATTTTAAATCTTCCACAAAATGTGGTGCTATATCATTGCATATTATTGGAGTATATTTTGTTCTTTGCAGTTTGAAGTCCTTGCATTCCTTGCTATCTGAAAAACAAAATTTACAAACATCCCTCAAATGATTAACTATCCTTAATGCACTGTGCACAGCTATGAAAAATGATGCTGAGAACAAAAGGTCTCTTCAGCTTTCTTGTGTTTCTTTGTATTGCGATGCCTTTCAGTATTGCTTAATTTGGCTGTTAGTTTGCATTTACAGTATTTACAAAAACATCTTAAATAGTCACTATCTAATTTGCAGACCAGTTTTATCTTTAATGTTTTGAGCTATTAATTACAGAAGTGTTGAATATCTTTTTGCACATTTTCACAGATGAGTAAAATTAAAATTCACAAGCGAATAAAAAAATATTCACGTACTCAAAGTTACTGAATTGGCACAAACAGAAAGGGCAAATTTTCATCAACACTGTTAAACATATTCAGAACAATGGATGCCATTCAGAAAAGATTTCAGTTACTGCATCTATGTTTTGGGTAGGATACTCTAGTAATTCAAGAAGTGAAACCTGTATTAAGCGACCCTCTATTAATAACAACCTTCTGTTATGTGGACAAGGCCACCCATCCCAACCAACTGGCAATGCTTCCTGCACTAGTGGGGCATCAAAATGAATATGTTCATCATGTGAGCATACTACGAAGTAAGGTAGCTAGAGGCAGACATGACAATGTACAGGATGAAACTACACACAAAGTGGTTGGAACAGTTCCCGACTGTTCATGTCACTGAAGAGCAAATAATAGACCAGAGACAGACCATCGTCACATTGAACCTGATAGCTCCTGCAATCTTGAAAAAAATCAAGCAGGATGTGAGAGACCAACTACAAAGAAGAATGAATACAGACATAACCAGAACTGGTGGAGGAACACCAAGCACAAGAACTACATCCCAGCGCAGTCAAAGTGTAAACAGACAAGGTCACGATATACAGGATAGAAGAAGAGCAGAAGCAGGGCCTTGCAGAATTTGAGGGAATGGATCCAACAAAGACCTACACCATACCGAAGCAGAGATCCACCCTATGGCAAGTCACAGACCACCTCACTCAGCAAACAATACTGGATTATCTCAACAACATGTGCCAAGTAACACTAGACACCTTCTGCACAGCTATTTACTGTGCCTCTGTAGCAGCCATCAGGATAAATATAAGAGATACCAGAGACCAACAGAAAACAAAACACAAATACAAGGAACCACCAGCCTGGGAAAGAAGGCTACAGCAGAAGATAGAAGAGATAAAATCGAAGATAAGCCAACTGACCCAGTACCAACAGGATAACAGAAGTAAGAAGCTAATCAGAAAAATGAAGACCATCCTCAAGAAAGACAACATCCACAGCACACTTATAATCTGGGGAATGACACCCTCACACAAAAACTCCTGGCACTCAGCAAGAGACTTTGCCTGCCGTTACAGAGAGAGAGGAAAATGGAGAACAGGATTTTCTAGCGAAGATTGCCATGGATTTTTGTAGAATATCGCAGAAAGTTGAGAAATAGAAAGCACCTTTTTTAAATACAAAGATTTATATATAAATTTTTTAGCTTAAGCATAGGTGGTTGTGAGCACCCATTTTAGGATCAGTCACAAGCAAAATTTATTTTTTTAAAGAGCACAATGGTGCTTGTGAGCACCAGGTTAAGAACTCCAGATGCCACAATTTGCAGAAATTAAGCCTTTCTTGGTAGCAGCACCCCTTTGTTCCCCTCACCAGGCTTGTTACTCTGTACTCGTTCTAGCAACTCTACAGCTTTACTAAAATGAGGCCTCTAGACCTGTGTGCAGTACTCAAGGTGTGGCCTGACCATTGCCTTATATAAAGAGATAATCACCTCCTTTTCCATGCTAACAAAATTTCTGTAAATCATTGACAAGACCTCATGACCTGCTCTGGCAGCCTGTTTGCACTGCTCAGAAAACTTCATATCTGACTGCACAATAACCCCCAGATCTTTTTTCATTCTCTACCACACAGTTGATTAGTTTCTCTGGAATTACTGCTACCCATATGCAGTACTTTGCATTTGTTAATGTTAAACTTCAGTTGCCACTTCTCTGCCCAACTTTTCTAGATCCTTTTGCAGTAGCATACTGTCATTAAAAATGCTGCCAACCTTTGTATTGTCTGGAAACTTGGATATTAAGCCTAATATACCTTCATCAATATCATTGATAAATATACAAAACAACAATGGGGCCCACTAAACCCTGGGAACTCCACTAATAACATTAGTCCACAAAGAGCAGTGTCCATTGATTACCACTCTCTGTCTTCTCCTATTCAACCATCCATTTTTTTCCATTGCAGCAACTTGCCCTTAATGCCATACTTCTCCAGTTTGTATAGTAGTCTTCTATGTGCAACAGTATCAAAAGCTTTGCTAAAATCCAAGTATATATGATATCAAAATGATTTTTTGCATCCATATCCTTTGTGACAACATCCTAGTATCCAGTCAAATACTGCAGTCTTCTCTAGATGATCCTGCAATGCTTCTTTAGCCAGTGAATCCATTATTTTCCTTGGAACAGAAGTTAATTTAAGAGGTTTATATCTCCAGTCAATGGGGCTCTCCCATTCATGCAATGATGCTCTCATAATTATGGCTAAGGGTTTACTTACTTCCTTTGTTGCCTCCTTTAATATAACTGGATAGATCCCATCCATACCAGGAGCGTGTCTTATGTTCAACTTCAACAGCTTCTCCTCCACTTTGCTCTCAGTTATTACAAAATCAATTAACTACCTGTTAGAGTTTAATAAGCTTCTGTCCTCCCCTTTCCTACAGAATTCCTCGTGTGAATGTAGATGCAAAATACTCATTATTTGTCAGCAGAGCAGGATCATCAAAAGTCGAACCATCGACATCAAATGGACAAATCTGATTCATCCCTTTCCTTTAGAGTTTTTATAAGTAATGAAGTCTTTGCATCCTTGGCTGAAGATTTCTTGTAATCTGCCTTCGCTTGCCTAACCTCCGTTGTGACTTGATTACGGACTAGCTTGTATGTACCGTAGACGTCCGTGTTGCCTGATAATTTATATGTATTTTTCTTCTATGCCACTAGTCTCACTAGTTTATCTGACATCCATTTAGGCCTAAACCTTAAACAGTATTTCTTGGTTGGTATGAAAAGTGTAGTAGCTTCCAAAATTAATTCCTTGAATGCATCCCATTTAGAATTTGTCATTGGTAACATCATCTGTCTGAGACCACTGTAGTCGCCTTTCTTCTTGTTTTGATGCCGTCTCCTATTGAAGGTTGCCGATCACCACACTGTACTTCTCTCTGTCTTGGGAAAGATGACTAGCCATGGTGATTATTCTTGGGAAGCATAGTGCAGTAGTTTCCCCTTGCTTTCTGCACCATTGTCACATTTACAAAAGAAAAATGTTTAGTCTCTAGAGCAAAGTTTCCGGCATCCCCCTCCCCCCATACTTCACCTTTAACCCATGCACGGCACTAAGTACTATAGGTTTTGATACCTTTCGTGTTTGGGGTTTTCATAAAAAAAAAAAAAAAAAAAAAAGATACTTAAAACATCATAATGAAATAATTCTGACAATTTACAAAAATGGATTCAAAATTTCATCTGAAACAATAATTTGAGACATGCTAGTTTTAAACTTGGGGATACATAACGCTTCAGGCTCCCAACATGGTTCCAGGCTGTGCAATATGAATATATCAGCTACATATGGGCTGTGGATTGGACACCCCTCATTTATACTATAATTTGCCACTATTCTTCCTCCCCAAAACTGCTTTTCTAGTCGATAAAGGCTGTGTAGCATCTTAGACTGTCCGACATCCCTCACCTGAGATTTCACTCACTGCCCACCTTAGGACTCATTTTTCATTCCTTGCTAAGAATTCCTGTCATGATCATGGGTAATTATCGAGTCTAGAATATTCTGTTTGCTAGTACTTTTTCTAACTTGTTGATATATTGAAATCATCTATTAGAATTGAAATAATAAGTCATCTATTAGAATTGAAAGTTTTGTCTGCCGTGGTGAGTTTCCATCCTAATCAGTAATATCAAAGGTCCATTGAGATCTTCCATAACAAGGCACTTGTTCATAATCTCCCATTCCACCTACATAGACTGGTGTTCAAAGAAAGTGCAGGAATTTCACATTTCCAACCCTTTTTCATGATGGTACATTACATTAATGACTAGCATCACAAATAGAAATATAAACAAAAGATATTTATTAATAGTTAAGGCAAAGCTAAGTAATATTTGACAGGTGCGCTCAAATATTCCAAAATGAGCATTTGCAACCTTTATACAACAGTTTTGGTAAACATGACAATTATGGCTGACATGTTATCAGAAGTCCTCAAGTTGCTTCAGTTTATCATTTTAAATGGAAAACAAAATGAAAAGTTCACCAGGTTAAAACTAATATTTAGTTGAACAGCCTCTGGCTCTGATGACAGCAGCACACCGTTGAGGCATTGACAAGATCATTTTGGAAGATAATCAACTGATAGTTTGTGGTTCCAAACACGAATTATGGCTTCCTGAAGTTCACGATGGGTCTTTGGTTTCTTTCTGGAAACTGCAGATTCCACATGATACCAACAGTTCTCTATAGGATTCAAGTCCGAGCTGTTTCCTGGCCAGTTAAGAATTGTAATGGACTGTCCTTCCAACCATTTTTTCACCTGTAACTGTTGAACTCTAATGCAGAAATGAAGCTAAAGTAACTAAAGAAATGCCTACTTACACTTTTTGCCCAATGACAAGGAGCAGAGGCAGGTTGAAATGGTCCCTAATGGTTGGCAGCAATTTGCTTTCCAATATATCCAGGTATTCATTGACATTTACGTAACCTTTTATAAACTGCAGGTGACCTACTCTGCAATACGGAATTCACCCCCAATCATTTGGCTGGTAGGGAATTTCACTGTAGACACCATACAGTCTGGATGGTATTCTTCACAATGTCTATGGCGAATCTTTTGTCTTCTATCAGAGCCATGCAGGTTGAATTTCTCATCCAAGAAAATAACTGACTTCCACTGCTCGGGGATCTATTTAACATGCTCCTTACACCAAATTAATCGGGCCTTTTTCATTTTTTTTGTGAGCAGGGGGCTTCTTCTTAGGATGACAGGCTACAAGTCCATTTTTGAAGAGGCATCTTCTGACTGTTACTGCACTTGCTACCACTCCTGTATGTTCTTCCCATTCTCTTTTCATCTCAGACGAAGAAGCTTTAAGGTTTTTAAGGCATAAGCACTTCAAAACGCAGTCCTGCTTTGGCATATAGGCTCATTTGCATCCAGTTCCTTTTTTCCTATCAGCAGAACCAGTATTCTTGGGTTTGGAAAGAAATCATGTTGCTTGTAATCAGTTGACTGAGTCAACTGATTACAAGCAATATGATGGGAACATCCTTCCTCACATAAAGCAACAATAGTACTCTTTCTTCATGGCTTCAACTGCAAGTAAATTGCTATCCTGACACAGGCAAAGAATGACTGAAACTCTTGCAGAGCATGTTTGTATAGCAATATTATTACGTAATATTGCAACAGCTGATGCAATATTACGTCATCACCTGTGTATGTCAATCTTATCTGATGCAATCCGTAAGAAATATTGCCATATACTTACGTTATTCGGATGACAGTTACAATTTTAAGGGGTGATGCACTTCAAACACCAGTATATATATGCCCTTAAGAACACGTCTAAAGCCATATTGCACTTGTACAGACAGTACAGTGTGCATTATGGCCTTAGACGTTAATGCTCTGTATAAATAATAACAGCATTCACATTGACTTATTACTGAATCTGTAAATGTGCTTCTTATGCACAGGCTATGCGCAAGAAGAGCATTTCTAGATTAATTTAGAGATTATTATCATTTTACAATTAACAGCCCTTCCCTTCTCCATCTGTTCTCTTGTTTCCTGTCTCTCTTTCCTGATTATGCTGTATGAGGGCAAACTGAAAAATAATGTTCACAATCTCAGCCCTAGCCAGCACAGCAAGTTCCGGCTGGGCACATTTGCGTGGTTCTTAATTTGTAAATTATACTGTTTTAAATGGAAGCATCTTTGAACCCATGACAATTCAGACATCATGCGGTTATTGATTTTGACTACTGAAAACAGCGTATAAGAATGAAACTGTTTATGTTAGCATCATTTGTTAGTGATTTTATGAGTTAAGTGGTGATGAAGTTGATAATGTTATTGTCAGTGATTAGAGTTGAAGCAGTTGTCGGTAATATTGACTGTAGAAGCACATATACAAAACAGGAGATGAGCTTATTCATGGTGTTGTCAAATTAGTCAGATATTTCAACTTTAGGGATTTCTAAAGAACATGTTTAAGACATGGAGAAAATGTGACAAAATGACTTCCTCTCAACAAAACATTCCGCAATTTCATGAATCAATAACTGTTGAGTATGGTTTTTAGATGCAAATATATATACAAATGTATATATACACACAGCTCCAAATTTGACCAGAATGTTGGTCAAATTTGAACCTGACATGATTTCCATCTGATTACAACTGGAATGCAGCATCTTTACTACCGAACTATGTAGAATACAAATAGCCTTGCAATTAATAGAATCACTTTCCCCGTGGTACTGTATTTACCGACTGCTTGTACCATTCTCACCATGTAACAGTCAAAAAAAACATCCCAACCACCTACTTAATTGTATTCAGTCTATGCGGGTTCATCTAACTGAGAAAATGCAAATTGTCAAATTTTGTTCGATAGTTAGCCTGGATGGACAAAAATTATTTATTCTTGTCCATCCAGTTTCCATGCAAATCAAAAAGAAGCAGTCATACTTTCAAGAACATGAATAGGGCTTGGAGCCTCCTTTTTCTCTCATCATCACAACAGTTCACAGCCCAACATATCATCATTTGTCCTATTTACAGCAGTGCTCGGCAAACTGCATTCTTGTTAAAGCAAATGGCCCAGTCCACGTCCACTTTTACACAGAAACGTGTGTAGGATAACACATCATATATGCAGTACTCGTTTTCATTAAAAAAAAAAAAAAGAAGATACAGTGCCATAACAATATCTGATAACAAACCCTTTTATGTATATGTTATTACTTAGAAATGTATTTCCAAACTTTGATATGCACTTAGGTGCACTCTGGCCTTTAATTGCCTTGGTCCATGAAGTACTATAATAATTGCAATTATAATGATTCACTTTGTTGTTTATCAATGCATGCCTTTTTATATAGCAGTTTATCCATTAAAAATCAGTATATGTGGATCTAATCAATGGGTGTGGATCTAATCTTTGTGGACTAATAGTAGTAGTAGTAGTGGCACATGATGCAAGAAAGCAAGTGTAGGAGCTTATGCAGCATCAGCCAAAAAAAAAAAAAAAAAAATCATCACACCATTCCCTCCAAATGCCTGTCCAGTTCCTCCTTAAATTTATTTAACCTATCAACTTCCACAACGACAGATGGAAGTTTGTTCCAGCAATTAACCACCCGCTGGCTAAAGGCAAATTTCCGCACATCTATTCTACATCTGTCCTTTCTTAATTTGAACTTATGTCCCCGTAGGTTCGTAATCTGAACAAGTGGAAGGATCCCATCAGAATTCAGCGTGCTCAACCCATTCAAGGCCTTATAGACCTCAATCAGATCACCGCGCAGGTGCCTAGTCTCCAGCCACTGCAATTTGCAGAACTTAAGCCTCTCTTGGTAAGAGAATCCCTTCATTCCCCTCACCAATCGTGTTGCTCTTCTCTGTACACGCTCAAGCAAATCTACATCCTTCCTAAAATGAGGCCTCCAGACCTGTACGCAGTACTCAAGGCGTGGCCTTGACCATTGCCTTATACAGAGGGACAATCACCTCCTTTTCCCTGCTAGCAAAATTCCTATATATCATTGACAAAACCCCATGACCTGCCCTAGCAGCCTGTCTGCATTGCTCAGAAAACTTCATATCTGACTGCACAATTACTCCCAGGTCTTTTTCATTTTCTACCACCTTAAGTGTAGTACCACACAGTTGGTACGTTTCTCTGGGGTTACTTCTACCCATATGCAGTACTTTGCATTTGTCAAGGTTGAACTTCAGTTGCCACTTCTTAGCCCATCTGCCCAAATTATCTAGATCCTGTTGCAGTAGCACACTGCCATTACTGTCATTAACAACCCTGCCAACCTTTGTGTCATCTGCAAACTTCGACATTAAGCCTGATATACCTTCATCAATATCATTGATAAATACACAAAACAACAGTGGACCCAACACTGAACCCTGTGGGACTCCACTAATAACATTAGTCCATGAAGAGCAGCACCCATTGATTACCACCCTCTGTCTTCTCCCACTTAACCATCCTTTTATCCATTGTAGCAACTTACCCTTAATACCATTCTGCTCCAATTTGTACAGTAGTCTTCCATGCGCAACAGTGTCAAAAGCTTTCCTGAAATCCAAGTATATGATATCAAAATTATTTTTCGCATCCAGTTCCTTTGTGACCACATCATAATAACCAATCAAATTTGTCAGACAAGACTTTCCCTTAACAAACCCATGCTGTGTTTGAATTATTGCTGCAGTCTTGTCTAGATGATCCTGCAATGCATCTTTAACCAGTGACTCCATTATTTTACCCGGAACAGAAGTTAAACTAACTGGTCTGTAATTACTCGTGTCACCCTTCGATCCACCTTTGTGAATTGGGGACACATTTGCACATCTCCAGTCCGTGGGAACCTCGCCTGAGTCCAAGGATGCTCTCATAATTATGGCTAAGGGTTTGCTTAGTTGCTTTGCCGCCTCCTTTAAAATAACTGGATAGATCCCATCCACCCCAGGTGCCTTTCTTATGTTTAACTTCAACAATTTCTCCTCCACTTTGCTCTCAGTTATTACAAAATCATTAAGCACACTGCTACAATTTGATAACCTTCTTCCATTTTCAAACTGTAATAATTCCTCACGTGTGAATGATGCAAAATACTCATTCAGTTTGTTTGCTATCTGAGCAGGATCATCAACAGTCGAACCATCGATGTCAAGTGGACCAATCATATTCTCCCCCTTCCTTTTAGAGTTTATATAAGTAAAGAAATCCTTGCTGTTTTTCTTAGCATCCTTTGCCAAAGATTTCTCGTAATCCGCCTTCGCCTGCCGAACCTCCTTTGTGACCTGATTACAGACTAGCTTATATCTGCCACAGGCTTCTGCGTCACCTGATAATTTATATGCATCCCATGCATTTTTCTTCTCTGTCACGAGTCTCATTAGTTCATTTGATAACGATTTAGGCCTAAACCTTGAACGATATTTCTTAATCGGTATATAAAGTCTAGTAGCTTCCACGATTAATTCCTTGAATGCTTCCCACTTAGAATTTACTGTTGGTAACATCGTCAGTTGATCCCACTGTACAGAATTTAAAAACTGTCTGAGACCACTGTACTCCCCTTTACGGAAGCAAAAACCCTTTCCTTTACCCCTGACGGTAGTTACCTCTTTGAGTAAATCCCACTTCAGCACACTGTGATCACTGCCACCTAGTGGTTCCTTTATCTGCAAATTCTTAATACACGAATGATCACTGCTGATAACCAGATGAAGAGTATTACTTTCTCTGGTTGCCTAATTAGTGGAACCCTGTGGGACTCCACTAATGTTATTAGTGGAGTCCCACAGGGTTCGGTGTTGTGTCCACTGTTGTTTTGTATATTTATCAATGATATTGATGAAGGTATATCAGGCTTAGTGTGTCAGTTTTCAGATGATACAAAGATTGGCAGGGTTGTTAATGACAGTCATGGCAGTGTGCTACTGCAACAGGATCTACAAAATTTGGGCAGACTGGATCTAAGAAGTGGCAACTGAAGTTTAACCTTGACAAATGCAAAGTACTACATATGGGTAGAAGTAACCCCAGAGAAACGTACCAACAGTGTGGTACTACACTTAAGGTGGTAGAAAATGAAAAAGACCTGGGAGTAATTGTGCACTCAGATATGATGTTCACAATCTCAGCCCTAGCAATGCAGACAGGCTTCCAGGGCAGGTCATGGGGTTTTGTCAATGATATATAGGAATTTTGCTAGCAGGGAAAAGAAGGTGATTGTCCCTCTGTATAAGGCAATGGTCAGGCCACACCTTGACTACTGCATACAGGTCTGGAGGCCTCATTTTAGGAAGGATGTAGATTTGTTTGAGCTTGTACAGAGAAGGGCAACAAGATTGGTGAGGGAGATGAAGGGATCTTATTACCAAGAGAGGCTTAAGTTCTGCAAATTGCAGTGGCTGGAGACTAGGCACCTGAACTGTGATCTGATTGAGGTGTATAAGGCCTTAAATGGGTTGAGCACGCTGAATTCTGATGGGATCCTTCCACTTGTTCAGATTACAAACCTAAGGGGCCATAAATTCAAATTAAGAAAAGACAGATGTAGAATAGATGTGCGGAAATTTGCCTTTAGCTAGCGGGTGGTTAATTGCTGGAACAAACTTCCATCTGTCGTGGAAGTTGATAGGTTAAATAAATTTAAGGAGGAACTGGACAGGCATTTGGAGGGAATGGTGTAATTTTTTTTTTTTTTTTTTTGGCTGATGCTGCATAAGCTCTTACACTTGCTTTCTTGCATCACATGCCACTACTAATATGGAAGAGCCTGAAAAACCAAGGTATGCTAATTATGAAAAAAGATATTTCCCTGCATGCATTCATTTGCTGAGGATTAAGGTAGGCCTGACATAGCTGAGTGGTCAAAGCAAAAATACAGCACTACAAGAATTTGAGTTGACCATTGTTTAAATCCACATAACTACGAAATATGGTTAATGATAATATTTGTTGAACTTCTCATTGAACTCTGATCTGCATGGTCAGGCTGGCGTATAAACAGGACCTTCTGATAGTAATAAACATGTACTAAATCACATGTTTGGTTTCTATCATGGAATCTTCTTCAGTGGTAAAAAGTAAAGTGCAGCCATTATCAACCCACTGCGGGATGGAAGCCTCCTCAACAATTCATGTTGAGGGAAATGGACCATAATCTGCCACGCTGGTCCAGTGCGGGTTGGCAGATCGACTGCATTCAGCAATCAGGGGCTTGAACCCCGGTCTACTCAAAGAGCGTGTGCTACTGCACTCCCGCTCCTGCCCACTCGGCTACGGAGACCTCCAGTGGTATTATACCAAAAAATTGAATTTCATTTCTTGAAGGCTTTATGAGCCTTCAAGAGTTGAAAGTTGTTATAAGATTGTAGTTTTCACACATGGTAATCAGTTTGTGAGTGTCTGCAAGGAAGAACAGGTCATTAAGATCTTTCTGACTTCAAATGTAGAGTGATTTTGAGCAACAAGACTTATAGATGCCAGCATCTTGACAACAGCCAAATGATTGAGTGATCCTGTTCTATAGTGTCACAAATCTACTGGCGCCTCCGTAGCCAGTTCGGCAGGACGAGCAGTGTGTAGCACACGCTTCTTGATTAGACCAGGGTTCGAGCCTGTGACCACAAAATATGGAGGATGCTGAAAGTTCAGGGAATGACCACCACATATCCCCAGAGCAATATGGCTTTAGTTACTAATGCTCCTAAAAACCAAATAACAAACGAACAACAAACAAATCTACTGTGACTGGCTCAATGGTCGTTTCTCAACCAGAAGCCTAACATATGGGACAGCCATGTATGGTTGATACATGTGGTGAGCACTGTGAATTTCATCTCATAAACCCAGCAATGATGTAGCACAGTGGCCCAGCTAACCACTCAGTACAACATAGGAACAGCAAGACTATATCCACAAGGGCTATGTGCAAGATATTAACTCACATAGGCTATGGCAGTTGATGGCCATCATGGATAGCCATGCTCACTGCGGGACACAAGAAGCTGTGCCTTGCATGGGCACATCAGCACCAAAACTGGACCACCAATTTATAACCTCACTGTCCCTTGAAATAGTATTCACTGTTGAAACAGCGAGACCTAATTCCGTGCAATAGATGACAAACTTTTTCCTGCTTCATACTTCTTAATTAATCATCTTCATTTCTAAATCAATTTTGTTTAGTTTCCCAGCACTGCCAGCACTTGCACTTTCCATTGGTCTTTTCCCTTCGCCATTGTAATAAGTAAATAGGAATGAGGAGAAAATTTGTTTGCTTTTTATATGATTGAAAATTTCAGTGAAGGGGGAACTCATTTCATCAAAATACCATAACGTAAAAACCCACAGAATTCCAGTTATTGGTATTATTGCAAATGCAATAAGATAGTTTACTTCCCATTTATAATAAATTGTGCTAACAGAACAGCCCAATAAACCGGAAAGTGCAAATTGTTTTTATTGTTTTACAGTAGTTAAATGAGGTTTTTTTTTTTATTATTATTATTAGCTATATGGTACAAGGAAGCCTGCGGCTTATGCTGCAGCAGCCAAAAAAAATTTCCGAATTACCCTGAGAGAGAGAGAGAGAGAAAGAGAAAACAAAAGTCAGAAGTAGAAGGGAATCACCAAGAAAGAGAAGAATGATGATATCCACCTCAGGACCACCAAATGTGAGCCTCTGGGGTTACATAAATATCATAAAGGCATTCAAAATTGATTCTTATAATGGAACGTATGATAATGATAAAAGTGTAGCGCTATTTCCATTTAAAAAAATGACCTTTTAGGGCAATAAATAGCTTAGTTATATAGCGAAAATTTCAACTGAGGTCTTGGAACGAATTACCAAAAAAAAAAGTTATTGGGTTCATATTACAATATTTTCATGATACCTAGATTTATTCCTATGGGATGCAAAATACATTTCCATGTTTTTTTTTTTTTAAGTTTGCACTGGCCAGCAAAAACTTACGTAAAGTCGAATTTCTGTAAGTCGAGTATTACGTTATCTGGGAAGTGGCTGTAGTAGTATGCATAGGATTGTGTCAATTGGGTATGAGACAATTCATGACATGGCAGTTTTGTGTATAACAGTTTGGTGCATGATATATTGGTGTATCCCAGAGAGACCAGAAATGAATAAAATCAGTGAAGTAACAGGTTTGGTGAAAAACTTTGGTCACTTAGGAAGGAGGAATGCAAAAATTTTGAGGAAAAAAAAAAATAAATAAAATAATAAATGTGTGTGTGTATTTATTTTATTATTATTATTATTATTATTATTATTATTTTCTCATAAATATGTTTGTGCAAAAGGAATTTGCAGCACTAATCTTCTTCATAGGTAGGTTGGAAAGTTGGTATGCACCTATTATCTCCAGCATTCATTTTAATAGTATTAGAGATTATAAGTGCCAGGACACAAAATTTTATGTTTCTGGAAATTTTTACCATCTTTTTGATTAATTAACATATTAAATTATGCTTCACAAATAGTTTAAATAGTCTTAAGCACGGTCATTAGCTTATTTTTAAATTTAGCTAGTGATTTAAGTTTCAACTTACTACTCATACTGCTATTGTATCGGTGTTTTTGCATGAATATTATGGCACTTAACGAGTAGTGCAGAGGAATGGTAGTTTTAATTGTGATAAATAAGTAGCTTGAAGATTCTAATCAATTATTGGGCATGTATATTTTTTGTGTTTAGCTAAGAAATTTTTTTCTTTTAACAAGAATATAACTAATTTAAGATTGTGATCATTATAGTATAGCGTAATGTATATCTCAAACTTGACAGTGTAAGGTATAACGTATAATTAGACAGCATAATATGTATCACTGCATTCAGGAATCTATTAGCTAGTGTAGTATTGTTAATTAATCAATTAAATTTATTAGTCTTATTAAGTTTTATTGTAAATCAATAACGTAAATCATAACCCACACTAGAGCAGCAAAACTACGGGCACAAAGTGAGTGATGTGGCTCAGGGAGAGTCGAAGGGGACGATTCTCCAGTGCATCACAGCCTAAAAAAAAAAAACATATACAACTTGTGAAATGTTTGCAGACCTGTCTGGAAGAGCATGTGATCTAGCCACTGGGAATGTCTTTGTATATGCACTTGTGAAATGTTTGCAGACCTATCTGGAAGAGCATGTGATCCGGCCACTGGGAATGTCTTTATATATGATAGGTGCAGAGAATGAAGAAATTAGGCACCATCTCAGTGTTCTGATGGGCATTTATGAGTTTAAGAGTAGGATAGATGCCCTCAAAGGAATTAAAATAGGGGCGCCGATCAAACTCTCAGCAGCCCAACTCGATGCCAGAGCTCACTCTTGCCCATCATGCAACACAGTGGTAATCTTCAAGGCAGAATGCTCTGGTCCCACAGGAGCTAGTTATTTTCGGTGACTCTATTGTCAGAAAGAAGAGAAATATGTTGTGCAAGAAGGATAGGTGGAGTGGGAGCTGTTAGCTTAGTATAGTATTGTCAATTAATCAATTAAATTTATAAATATTATTAATTTTCATTGTTAATTAAATTGTATTGTAGGATATGTCTGCCTGGGGAAAAGTAGCTGACATAGAGCAGACATCATTTTTGTAATAACGGTAATCCATGTGTGGGAGAAGATTTTAAGGCTCCAGCAAACGGATAAGTTTTTGTTAAATTTTTGCTGTTTTATTGACTTAATAGGCATATTAATTTATTTTTTAGAAGTGGCTTTATAGCCCTAGGTATGCTACTTAGTTTATTTTGAATTTAGATAGAGAATTTTTAGCTTACTACTTATTATCCGTAGAACCTTGAACTGTTCAAAACTTGCCATCATTGTTGTTTTTAGCATTAGCATTAGTAGAGGCATATGATGCAAGAAAGCAAGCTTATTCAGCATCAGCCAAAAAAAAAAAAAAAAACCACTCCCATTTCACCCCTCCGTTCGTTCGAAATACCTGTCCAGTTGAGCTTTAAATTTGTTTAGGCTATCAACTTCAACAACAAGTGATGGAAGTCGGTTCCACCAACCAACCACCCGCTGGCCAAAGGCAAATTTCCGCACATCTATCCGACATCCGTCCTTCCTCAATTTGAATTTATGCCCTCTGAGGTGATTATTCTGAGCAAGATGAAGAATCCCATTGGCATTGAGCATGCTCAAACCATTCAAAGCCTTATACGCCTCTATCAGATCACCTCGCCGGTGCCTAGTCTCCACACTCTGTAATTTGCAAAACTTAAGCCTTTCTTCGTAAGAGCAACCCTTTGTTCCATTCACTAATCTTGTTGCCCTTCTCTGTACCCGTTCCAGCAGCTCTACATCCTTCTTGAAATGAGGCCTCCAGACCTGTATACAGTACTCAAGATGTGGCCTAACCATTGCCTTATACAAGGGAATAATCACCTCCTTATCCCTGCTCGAAAAATTCCTGTATATCATTGGCAAGACACCATGAGCTACTCTTGCAGCTTGTCTGCACTGCTCAGAGAACTTCATATCTGCCTGCACAATTACCCCCAGGTCCTTTTCATTCTCCACCACTGTCAGTGTAGTACCGCAGAGTTGATACGTTGCTCTGGGGTTACTGTTTCCCATATGTAGTACTTTACATTTGTCAATGTTAAACTTCATTTGCCACCTCTCAGCCCATCTGTTCAACCTTTCCAGATCCTGTTGCAGCAGCATAGCGTCAGTAGTGTCCTTGACAACCCTGCCAACCTTTGTATCATCTGCAAACTTGGACATTAAACTTGATATACCATCATCAATATCATTCATAAACACCGAAAACAACAACGGACCCAACACTGAACCCTGAGGAACTCCACTAATAACATTAGTCCACGTTGAGCAGTGTCCATTGATTACCACTCTCTGTCTTCTGCCACTCAACCATCCCCTTATCCATAGCAGCAATTTGCCTCCAATGCCACACTGTTCCAATTTGTGCAGCAGTCTTCCATGTGCAACAGTATCAAAAGCCTTTCTAAGATCCAAATATATAATATCAAAGTTATTCCCTGCATCCAGTTCTTTTGTGACTACATCATAGTATCCAATCAAATTGGTCAGGCAAGACCTGCCCTTGCCAATTTGATTGGATACTGTGTAGAAATTGGATACTATGAAGAGAGCACACTTAGTGTTTTTGGTGAGGATTTTTATAGGTTGTGCCAAGGTTTTCCAAGTATTATGAATGAATGAATATTAACTGATCGTGACATGTTCTCAGGGTTGTAAATCTATCCTCCAAACATAAACAGCCCCTTGAGGATAAGAGGGTGCAGCCCGCAATCCTTGCGGTAGCAGTAAAATAATTTCTGGCTCTATCTGCTGATTCACAAATATATTTTTCTTTCACTGTTTTCACATGAGCAGAACTAGTAAGTTGCCATGTCTGTGTAGTGATAAAAATTGAATTTGTTTTGTTTTTATATTGTAGTGTTCAAAACTGAATTTGTTTTCAGAAATTCATTTAATGCTACAATGAATAAGCAGACATATAGGAAGTGTATGAATCATCCAGACAATTTTTATGTTTGTGGGCTGTTTTTTTTTTTATTATTATCATCATCATTAGCCGTATAGTGCAAGGAATCCTGAGGCTTTTGCTGCACCAGAGAGAGAGAGAGAGAGAGAGAGAGAGAGAGAGAGAGTGTGTGTGTCAGAAGCAGAAGGGAATCATGATGATATCGAACTCAGGAACCTGGGTGTGCCAAGCTCGTGCTCACCAGATTACCGCAAAGACTCAAAGGAAAAATATCTAGGACATTACAAAACTTTTGTATTCTTTTTATTTGGATGTAAAATTGGTGATAAAGACAAACCTTGGGTGCCTCACAAGTGTTGTATCAACTGTGTAACAAACCTTAGGATGTAGTTACATGGCAAACTCAAAGCATTACCTTTTGCAATCCCTGTGGTTTGGCGAGAACCATCTTTAGTGATCATGTACTTGATCACTAAAGATCATGTAGGGTGCAAGTACTATGTACTTGCACCCTACATGATCACTAGGGTGCAAGTACATAGTTTTTTGGGTAATAGGAAAGAAGAAAACTATGAAATGTTGATGTCTAATTTATTCGAGTGCTACAAAAACATGGACTGTCGAATGTCGTTGAAAATTCATTTTCTTTCTTCCCATCTCGAATTTATCCCCGAAGATCTGGGAGATATGAGTGATGAACAAGGGGAGCAGTTTCATCAAGATATTTCCACAATGGAAAAGTGGTACCAAGGTCACTGGAATCCTGTAGTGATGAGGGATTACTGCTGGTTCCTTGTGAGGAAGAGTATTAAGTAATATATGAGAAAATCCCTTAGTAGCAAACATTTTTAAGGAGTATTACAGGTATGCTGATTATATATATTATTGAAATATAACTGTTTTGTTATGATTTAAGATAATTTTTCCAAAGTTAAATGAGTTATACAGAAAGTATATTTTTTTACACTTTTATTACAAAAACTTCAATTATACATATATATCACTTAATTTAACATTAAACGTTGGTACATCTTTTGATGTAGATGTGATAGAGACTTTTTATGGTGCTTTTTGGAATCAGCGCATTTATTTCCTCCAGAATCACATATTTTCATTGCAGAGGTACGAAAAAATATTTTTTTGTTGGCCACACAGAAGCCTATGGTTGATATAAGTTAGTCTGTATTAAGTCACAAAGGTACAATGGATAAAAAGATAGTTGATTGGGAGAAGAAAGAGAGTAGTAATCAGTGCTCTTCATGGACCAAAGTGGAGTTCCTGAGGTTTCAGTGGTGGTGTGCTCATTTTTGTTTTGTATATTTATCAATGATATGGATGAGGTATATCAGGCTTAATGTCCAAGTTTGCAGATGATACAAAGTTGGCAGGGTTGTTTATGACAGTATTCTAATGCAAAAGGATGTAGAAAAGTTGGGCAGATGGGCTAAGAGATCACAACTGAAGTTTAACATTGAAGAATCTTGCAGCCATTGTTTTTCTATAGAGAGTGGTAGGGAATTCAAATTTTTAATTGTGGTAACTAGGTAGCTCTAACGTAAAATTATATAGCGTGATACGCATGACTGCATTTAGGATTCTATTAGATAGTGTAGTATTGACAATTAATTAATTAAGTTTATTGATCTTATTAATTTAAAATATCATGCCACAGACTAGAGCAGCCAAGCAACGGGCACAAAGTGGCAGGAGTGCTGTGACTTGAGGGGGCGATTCTCCAACGCATCACAGCCTAAAAAAATGTGCAACTTGTGAAATGTTTGTCGAACTATCTGGAACAGAACATGATCTAGCCAAGAAGGATGTCTTTGTGTGCGCCAGGTGCAGAGAGTGTCTATAAATTAGACATTAACTCAGCGTTCTAATGGGCATCTATGAGAGCTTGAGATGTAGGGTAGATGCCATCGAAGAAATTAATGAGGGGCCCGTCAAGCTCTCAGCTGTCCAACTCAATGCCAGCGCTCACTCCTGTGCATCAGGCAACACAGGGGAAATCTCCAAGGCAGAATGCACTGGTCCCAAAGGAACTAGTAATTGTTGATGACTCTATTGTCAGGGAGACGGGTAATATATTCTATATAAAAAGGATAGCTGGAATAGGACCAGGGTATGTCTCCCAGGGACAAAAGTTGATGATGTTGTGAAGCATATATCATCTTTTAAGGGCACAAAGGGTGATATTGTACATGTCAGCACCAATGACATTAAGAGTAGGAGATCTGCAGATTAACTTAACAAGTACAGGTCAAAGTTGCAAAAAAGTCGTGAGTTACAGTTATATTTGAAAGTGTGTGCAATTCTGCCCAGACACGATAGGAGGGAGTACGTGATGAGAGTATTGTCAATCAATTTGGCCCTGGAGGGAATGTGCAAGGCTCATGGGGTAGAATTTTTTTCAGCATGGTCTGTGCTTGTTAACAGGAGAGACTGCTGCTTCAGGGATAGGATACACTTAAATCGAAAAGGTGCAAGAATATTTGCTGATGCTATCGAGGCAGTGTTAGGTGGGTCGGAAAATTGCTAGCTTGGGGGTGGGCGAGGGGTGCTGGGGGTTTCAGGGACTGATGGCAGTCATCGTGAAACAGGTGGGTACATGGGATGTGTTAGGGTAACTAAGAATAAGAATAGGTGCCTGTATACTTGCATGTATACTAATGCTAGAAGTATAGTAAATAAATTTGATGAATTTGAAGTGTTGGTCAAGACATCAAAGGCAGATATTGTTGGGATATCAGAGATGTGATGTCACACAGATTTTAGGAATGCAGAATTGGAATTTGGGGAGTACAATGTGTACAGAAAGGATAGACAGGATAGAAAGGGAGGAATGGTTATGCTGTTAATTAAGAAAAACATAAAATCAAAAGAAGTGCATCCAGTTGATAGAGATGTACAGTGCACTGTTGAGTCAGTTTGGTGTGATATAAGTACTGTGAAAGCAAAAATAAGAGTAGGAGTGTGTTATAGGCCTAATGACTCGAATGAGCACAGTGAACAATTGTACAGAGAAATAGATGGACTAGTAAATCAGAATGTCTTATAATGGGGATTTTAACTTCCCAGATATTGACTGGAACTTGTGGTTTGGTCACTCACACACACTAGTAATATTTTGTGGATTTATTGGATGATTGTTTTCTGCAGCAGCATGTTCGAGAGGCAACCAGAGAGAGTAATACCCTTGATCTGGTTATCAGCAGTGATCATTCGTGTATTAAGAATTTGCAGATAAAGGAACCACTAGGTGGCATTGTACTGATGTGGGATTTACTTAAAGATTTAATTACCATCAGGAGTAAAGGCAAGGGTTTTTGCTTCCATAAAGGAGAGTACAGTGGTCTCAGACAGTTTTTAAATTCTGTACAGTGGGATCAACTGACAATGTTACCAACAGTAAATTCTAAGTGGGAAGCATTCAAGGAATTAATCGTGGATGCTACTAAAAGTTTCATACCTATTAAGAAATATTGTTCAAGGTTTAGGCCTAAATGGTTATCAAATGAACTGATGAGACTCGTGACAGAGAAGAAAAATGCACGGGATGCATATAAATTATCAGGCAACACAGAAGCCTACGGCAGATATAAGCTAGTCTGTAATCAAGTGACAAAGGCGGTTAGGCAGGCAAAGGCAGATTACGTGAAATCTTTGGGAAAGGATGCTAAGAAAAACAGCAAGGATTTCTTTACTTATGTAAACTCTAAGAGGAAGGGGATGAATCTGATTGGTCCACTTGATATAGATGGTTTGACTGTTGATGATCCTGCTCAGATAGCAAACAAACTGAATGAGTATTTTGCATCTACATTCAGACATGAGTTAAGGTTTGAAAATGAAATGCCAGAAGGTTATCAAATTGTAGCATGGTGCTTAATGATTTTGTAATAACTGAGAGCAAAGTTTAGGAGAAATTGTTGAAATTAAACATAAGAAAGGCACCTGGGGTGGATGGGATCTATCCAGTTATATTAAAGGAGGCGGCAAAGGAAGTAAGCAAACCCTTAGCCTTAATTATGAGAGCATTTTTGGACTCAGGGGAGGTTCCCACAGACTGGAGATGTGCAAATGTATCCTCAATTCACAAAGGGGTCGAAGTAATTACAGACCAGTTAGTTTAACTTCTGTTCCGGGTAAAATAATGGAGTCACTGGTTAAAGATGCATTGCAGGATCATCTAGACAAGACTGCAGCAATAATTCAAACACAGCATGGGTTTGTTAAGGGAAAGTCTTGTCTGACAAATTTGATTGGATATTATGATGTGGTTACAAAGGAACTGGATGCAAAAAATAATTTTGATATCATATACTTGGATTTCAGGAAAGTTTTTGACACTGTTGTGCATGGAAGACTACTGTACAAATTGGAGCAGAATGGTATTAATGGTAAGTTGCTACAATGGATAAAAGGATGGTTGAGTGGAAGAAGCAGAGGGTGGTAATCAATGAGTACTGCTCTTCGTGGACTAATGTTATTAGTGGAGTCTCACAGGGTTTGGTGTTGAGTCCACTGTTTTTTTTTGTATATTGATGAAGGTATATCAGGCTTAGTGTCGAAGTTTGTAGATGATACAATGGTTGGCAGAGTTGTTAATGACAGTAATGGCAGTGTGCTACTACAATAGGATCTAGAAAATTTGGGAAGATGGGCTGAGAAGTGGCAACTGAAGTTTAACCTTGACAAATGCAAAGTACTGCATATGGGTAGAAGTAACCCCAGAAGAACGTACCAACTGTGTGGTACTACACTTAGGGTGGTAGAAAATGAAAAAAAACCTGGGAGTAATTATGAAGTCAGATACATCATATACTTAGATTTCAAGAAGGCTTTTGATACTGTTGTATATAAAAGACTGCTGTACCAACTGGAGAATGTGGTTTTAAGAGCAAGTTACTGCTATGGGAATGGTTAAGTGGAAGAAGATAAAGAATGGTTATCAAAGGGCACTGCTCTTCATGGACTAAAGTTATTCCCTAGTGGAGTTCCCCACTGCCCAGTGCTGGGTTCATTGTTGTTTTCAATATTTATCAATGATATTATTATTATTAGCCATAAGGTGCTAGGAAGCATGAGGCTTTTGCTGCACCAGCCAAAAAAAAAAAAAAAAAAAAATTCTGAGTTACCCTGAGAGAGAGAGAGAGAGTGAGAGTGTCAGAAGTAGAAGGTGATCACCAAGAACAAGAACAATGATGATATCCAGCTCAGGACCCTAGGCGTGCCAAGCCCATACTCACCAGATATGAGTCTCTGAGGTTGATGAAGGTACAGTAATACCCCGAAGTTACGCAATAGGTGGGTCCGAGGAAAATCGCGTAAGTCGGGGTACAACTTTGCCTATAAATACATATAAATTTTGCTTAATTGGGACCAAGGACTAACAAAAACACTAGTTTAGAAGAAAAATATTAATAAAATTGCAGTTCTTTATACATATTAATACAAAATATGTATTAAAAAACAAATGACTTACGTAAAAAAGTTATTTCGATGTCGATGGCTTCATAAAATCTAACAAATTCGTGTGACGACACAGCGCCTTCTTTTTTTCACGCAGAATTTCTTTCGTAGCAAGCTAATAATTTTTTTATTCCTTGCTTTGCAGCTATAACGCGTTCTTCGTTGGAGTCTATGTTTTCTAAAATTTTTAAGCCCTTTACAATTGAGCCCTTTTCAATTTTCAACCTGTCAAGTTTGCAATTGTCATGTGCTTTTCGCCGTTGCTTCATTTAAGTCTGTACCACGTGCAATATCACATGGTCTTTCATTTCGCTCAAAGCGTTTCACAATTTCATATTTTTTCTCTATCGACAGAGGCGGACTGGCCATAAGCCTTACCGGGGAAACCCCGGTGGGCCAGTGTGATTTTGGCCATAAACCATAGTATGAGGCCACTATAAATTTTCCCGGGTAAGAATTTTTGATCCAGTCCGCCTCTGTTTATTGATAATTGCTTTTCTTTTTATCTCTGAATCTGCAGTGTCTTCACCAGGACGCTTCCTTTTCACACCTTTTAATTAAGTATTTTACTCATTTTTAGGGAATAAAGCACAATTACAAAATGAGGAGGCATGCCTGATACGCATAAACAAAGCTGGGCGCATGTAGCAACTGAATAAACAACACCATAAAGGCAGAGATACACTATTAACACCTCACATTTCTAGGGGTTACTACCATAAAACAATAAAATTCCAGTTGCGTTTCTGCTAGTGAAATCTGTTATAAACTGGTAGTAAACTCGATCTAATTGCATTTGCGATTATACCGATAGCTGGAATTGTGTTGGTTTTTACGTTATTATGGTGAAATGTGTTTCCCCTTCACTGATATAAAAAACATAAAAGCAGCAAAGTTGAATTTTGTTCATCTTTCGCTCTCATTCTCCGCCGTCGTACCGTATATCAATAACATATGAAAAACGACCTTGAAGATAGTGGGCGGCAGCGTTGCCAAACGAAAAAATCAAGAACCGCGTAACTCCGAGTTCGCGTAAGTCGGGGTATTACTGTATTTCAGGCTTTATGTCTAAGTTTGCAGATGACACAAAGGCTGGCAGGGTGGTTAATGACAACCAACAGCTTGAGTTACTGCAACAAGATATAGGAAAATTATATCAATGGGCTGAGAAAGGGCAGTTTTAACATTTACAAATGCACGGTACTGCATATGGATAGCAATAACCCCAGAGTAACTTATTGACTGTGTGGTACTACACTCAATGTAGGTGAGAATGTAAAAGACCTGGGGCTAATTGTGCAGTGCCGACATGCTGCCAGGACAACTCATGTGATTTTGTCAATGATATACAGAAAGTTTGCTGGCAGGGATAAGGAGGTGATTATCCTTTTGTATAAAGCCATCTTTAGATATTGAGTACTGTACACAGATCTGGAGGCTTCACTTTAAGAAGGATGTAGATCTGCTGGAAGGGGGTGCAGAGATTGGTGAAGGGAATAAAAAAGGGTGCTTTTTCCTAGAAAGTCTTCAGTTCTGTAAATTGCAGTGTCCCAAGACCAGGCACCTGCAGGGAGATCTGATTGAGTCGTTTATAGCCTTGACTGTAATGAGTAAGCTGAATGTTAATGGTATTCTTCCACTTGCCGAGTCTACACACATGAGGGGGCATAAATTCAAGTTGAGGAAGGATGGATGCATAATAGATGTGCAGAAGTTTTCTTTCAGCAGGTGGGTGGTCGTTGTGGGAACAGGTTTCCATCTGTTGTCTGGAATATGGATGGGTTGAATAAATTCAATGGAGAACTAGCCAAATTCTTCCAGGGTAAGGATGGGTGAACTATTTATTTATTTTATTTTTTGGCTCATGCTATATAAACTTGCTTTCTTGCATCATTTGCCATTTAGTAATGGCACTCCAGTCATTACTGGAGGAGATAATAGGTGCATACCCAATTGAATTCATTTTAAGCCTATTCTGTTCTAGAAATATGGAATTTTTGAGGGTTTGTGAATCCAGAAAAAAGTTATGGATTCAGAAACCACTTGAAAGGAAAATAAATTATCATTGTGAAAGTTGTTGAAGCCATATACATATTGTCACAAAATAATGTTCATTATTTTTTTGTTTCTTCTAGTTTCTGTTAGTAATTTTCTTTTTCCTTTCCAACTCCCAAGTAAGCCATGCTACTAGTAAAATATGGACTTCAACAGACTCAACCAAAAAAAAAAAAAAAAAAAACACCCAAGTGTATCTTACGTTTTTTATATTATTTGTTCTCCATGCTTAATGCTCTTCCATGCTGTATGTTTGATTCAAATCCCATCATGACAAAAAAATTTTTATGCCTAGGTGTATGATCCACCATCACTGGATAAATGTTTTTTTTTTTTTTTTAATCAATTTATAATTGAGATGTTTTATCAAGGTAAACAAACAATACAGATATGCCATTTACAGACATTGTATTCATTTGCCTCGTGAGCTTAGTTTGGTACAAAATTAAACTCTTTTAACTACCCTCCACCATACTAACTGAGTATCTTCTCTCTCTAACTTTTAATCAGGAGTGAGAATCTGCCACTGGCCCTCAAGGAAAATGCCTCACTGAACCAGACTACCTTTCCATGTGGGAGGGAGGTAGTAGGCTCCACTTGCCTCATAATGCCTGGGGAGGTTTACTTGTCTGATCTTTTATACTCCCTCTTCCATGCTCTTTAGCAACCACACTGAATCATGCTGTATACTGAGGCAGACCTGCAAGTATGGTAATTTGTTACAGCTGATAATTAATTTACAGATGTTAGATCACTTTAACATGAATATAATTGTTATTGGTGCTACTCTGCTCATTCACACACATGACCCATAAATGGCTGTTACCTTGAGTAACAACAATGCACATATGGATAATAATAGCAAATGAAAGTGAGATGCAGATTTCATATAGAAATGGTTTTCATTTACTAAATTTGGGCAAACCAATAAAATGAGAAACACTAATTTGAGGGATATTAGACTTTAACTGGGACTGCCAAAGATGAATGCAAAAGGCAGGAAAATCTTAAATCAAGAATCCCTATTTAATTTTAATTAAAATTTTAAATTAATTTTAAAACATCAAAACTGTCTAGATCTACCCCTAAAAGTATCTATAATTGATTTGATGCCAATGATATGAACAAGTGAATTATTAATGATATTAAAATATGGTTAATAATTTAGATGCCAGTAGACTAACACACACACATAATATGCTTAAAATTAATACTCTGCAAATGATTAAATCATATTCTGACACCTCAGAATGCTGGTTAAGTGCAAATATTTGTGTTTATTTCCACACTCCTTACCAGTTCTGAATAAGTTGATACTTGTGGAAGCTGGTTGATACAAAAGTTCTTAATCATTTGGAAAATTAATTTTAAACATTATGTATTAGTCTATTTAATTGTCTAAATTGCTAACTATATATTGACTGCATTATTTTCAGCTCTTAAATTTATCCTACTGGCATCAAATTAATTTCAGTTACTTTTAAAGTATGTGTCTTTTTACACAAGTTTGATGTTCTTAAATTTCTATTTTTTTTAATTTCTATTTTGATGTTCTTAATTTCTATATTTTATCATTACAAGATAGTATCTTTATACCAATTTTTAAGTTTTCACTTGAAATATCTTTGGAATCATAGTTGTCTCCCACTGTTTTAGAAGAGATATCCTGTAATAATAAAATAGGTGTATCCTTAATTTTGCACAATGTAACATGAATTATGTGAGTAGAAGTATAGGTTGCAAGATTTGTTTAAAACTCATATATGAAATAGATTTGTTTACTGATATCTGTTTTAATTTTAAGATTATCTCAGTTCAGAATTCCTGTAGTTATAAACTGAATTCCCAGTTTATTAGGTACAGTGACCTAATAGTTCGTAGCTCCTTTTTTAGCCCTCAGAATATTCTCAAATCATTGGGTCAGGAACTCTACAAGGTGCTGAAAATATTCCACAGAAATGCTGACCCATTCAAACTTAATTATGCCTTATGATTTGACATATTTTCTTGCTGGAAGTAACTGTTCCTAGATGATTAAATTGAGCATAATGGGATGCACCATGTCAGCAGCAGTGTCATTTGTGTGGCATTCAAATGTCAGTCCACTCCTGTTAGTATGTCATGAAAACACTTCTACTACCAGCCTGCATGATGGATCCAGTAATTCATGCTGCAGCACCATACTTTGGCCCTGCTGTCACAAAGGGACAACTGCAACTTGTTGTTTTGTCAGATTAGGTAGCCTCCATCCTCCCTTCAGTCCAGTATTAACATTAGCATAGGCACATGATGCAAGAAAACAAGCTTATATAGCATCAGCCAAAAAAAAAAAAAAAAAAAAACACCCTTATTTCACCCATCCGCTCGCTCCAAAAGTTTGTCAAGTTCTGCCTCGAATCTATTTAAGCTATCAACTTCTACAGCGACAGATGGAAGTTTGTTCCAGCAATCAAGCACCCGCTGGCTAAAGACAAACTTCCGCACATCTATCCTACAACCGCCTTTCCTCAATTTGAATTTATGCCCTCTCAGGTTGTTGGTCTAAGTGTTGGTGTTCCCATACTTTTTGTACCTGTAGCTGAATGTTTTACCTGAGAAGAGTGGAGCCCGGTGAAGTAGTCTACTCCTCCCATTTATGACAGCTTCTGATGTATTGTATGTTCTGATATACATCTTTGCACACTACTGTTGTTGTTCTGTGCTGTCATTTGATTTAATGTGGCTTATCTCTTGGACTATGATTGTTTTCATCCTCCATAAGCCTCTCACATCAACATTCTATCTCCAGCCACAGAATTACTTAGGCTTTTTCTTTATTGTTGTGCATGAACACCTCACTAGGGCAGCAGCATCTATGATGCTAGCTGCCGTGGTGAGCATGGCATGTCTGGTGCTGACTATCATTCTGTGCTTTTTTCTCTTATGGAATTGAGCATGCACCTACACGCATCTACTCAGTATCTAGTTACCTGCTCTATACAGCCTTATACAGACATGATAGTGTCTCTGGAGCATTCTATTCCATGGGTGATGGGGTGTACCTAATAAACTGGCTGCTCTTTGCAAATCCTTTATATTCCTAGGACTTGAGGGTTAGAATTACTTATTTCAACAGCAATTATATTAAGAATTCTCTCTCTTAGATGTTTCTTCTAATGTTGTTTTCAGGTGAATCTATTCCAATAAGAGTATTTTTAGCAGGATATGATTTAACTCCAACCATGAAGGATATAAATAAGAAGTTCTCTGTGCGATATTATCTCAATCTTGTACTTGTAGATGAAGAAGACCGAAGATATTTCAAACAACAGGTATTTTGTTAATGAATGCTGTTATTTTAAAACTACTGTTACTGCGAGGTGCATAATTTTATCACAGTATCAGTGTTCTCCCCAGAAAATTTTGCCAGCCAGGTGGGGAAGTGTAATACTTCGCAATATTATAAAATTTTCTGTTATTTATAAATGTGACTTAAGCAATCCAGAGAAAAAATTAATTTCATAATTTAACATTATATGCTCCTGTCGCATTGACCTTGATCGCATAGTATATTTGAATTAATATTGATTGAGATCAGTGAGCAGACCATAAGGTACCATGACAATCACTTAAATTGTAGCCCGGCAGTCAGTTAAATTCACCAGGTGGTGCACCCATTCGATAGGTCCCAGGGAGAACACTGAATATTTTATTTTGAAATCTTGCAAATTTTAAGAGATGAAAAATAAAAATCCTTATAAAATAATGTGTTTTAAACAAATAATAGAGGATACCAAGCATCTACTGATGGAGTACATCAGTTTTTAGTTGGTGATAGTAATATAGTATTTTTTTATTTTTTTTTTTAAAACCTCTCCTGCAAACAAGTAATAGTTTAGTTCCACCAAAATCTTTGGTATTTTCAAGTTAGAGTATGAAATTTTTTTTTTTAAACAGTAAAATTGTTTTATTTGGGGTGATTATGTGAAATCTTTATTAGGGATACAGAGAACTGATTTCAGAGAAGCATAATTTTGTTTTGCCACAGAGTTATAGAAACATTCAGTCCTTACAGAGACAGTCATTCTTTCATTAATTCGTAGTGAAGTCATCTTGGGGTGGTTTCTTCTACAGATGTTTTCATTATGTTATTAATTCCATCCTCCAAATATCGTCATAAAATGGACTTGTATCGATCGTGTTTTTAAAAGCTTTTTCGGGTCTTTCTTTACATAGCTTTTGCTCAGGCTTTACATAGCCTGAACAAGAGCAATTAATCCTTAACTTTTAGGCACTATCATTATTTTGGTGAATACATCATTTGCAAGTTCTTTCATATCTCTCTCTCTCTCTCTCTCTCTCTCTCTCTCTCTCTCTCTCTCTCTCTCTCTCTCTCTCTCTCTCTCTCTCTCTCTCTCTCTGTCTGTCTGTGTGTGTTACCATTAAAATAATTAAATAAATAAATATTTCCTCAAGAAATGTATATAATAGGACTTCACTGTGCACAGGGGTTATGTTCCTGAAACTGAGTGTGGATGGTGACATTAATAGCATATGAAAAAAAGGAAGGTAGGCTCTTGGTTTTTCAAATACCTTTGAATAAAATATATTTACAGTAAAACTTATTTAAGCTTTGAAAATTCAGATTTTTTTGTTCTCTTTTACTGCTCATTTAGTTGTATTTGTATTAACAGGGTATACCTGCCAACTCTGTGGATTTATGGCAGAGAATCTATTGTTTTTTTTTTTTACTTCTTTTGAGTCCGCTATCTCACCGTTATAAGTGTTTCTTTGTTCTTTTCACAAAAAAAAAAGTAAAACTACAGCTTTATCATTAAATTCAGAATTTTAAAATATTGTGACTTCCTGCTTATTTTTGTTAATTAATTGGCTATCAAGTGTGCCAATCTATGTTGCGTGAAGCATTGGGGGTCATGGGAAACACTTTACCTTGTTCTCACGTGCAGCTAAAGCAGTCATCATTTTTTATTTATTATTAGTTTATTTTTGTTTGCATGTGAAGCCAAGTACTGTAATAGCATTCTTCAAAAATATGGTGTCAAATATCAGAAGACATACACACGATTTTCCAATGCATTGTAAAATCTGGAAAAGGTAACACAACTTCTTAGTCTTAGTATGTATAAATGCGATTTTTCAATTTCAAGTGGTAGAAAATGCAATGTAATCAGACATTTGTAAACAAATAATTATAAGAACAATGTATACTGAGTAGAAAGAAATGAAAAAATAGGCATAACATTTCAAGTGAACATGACATTGTCATAAGTACTCAATATTTATACACCTTGTTTATCTTAGAATATAACTGTGGGTTATGCCAATCATGGAGGCTTGCTATTCAAAAATATTTCTCAATAGTGAAATAGCAAAACAGTATGATTGTAAAAATTAAAAAATAGCACATATTGTTAGTAAAAATTGCACAGAGATGAGGTAGTGGTGGAGATGAAAAATGTGATATTTTCGATTGTCGCAGATGGCAATAATCATTTTCCTAACATTAAAAAAATAATAATAATAATAATAAAATAAATAAAAAAAGCAACTTGCTCTCATTATATTCATTGGAAGGTGAAGCGTAAGATTCCTTTTAAAAGCTATCTGGCTTTTAAAAGGAATCTTATTTGTGGATAATGCTCCATACCATAATTTATTATGGTAAGCCTAAAAACTGCAGTAAAAAAGGTATTAAAATGGAAATTGGGCACTTGATAGTAATTAATTTGTGTGCTTAAAAGGAGACTGCATGCCTTTCTATGAAAGTGTGTGAATATTTGATGGATATTTACTGGTGTAAGAGATGGACTGGGGTCCATCTCTTACACTTTTCAGTTGTTTTGATGTGAAAGGTATGTTTTCTTTAAAAATAAAAATCACTTAAAAATCTGGGAAGCAAATTGAGAAATTGCTTATTTTTATTATAGTTGTTTACTCAAGTTTTCATAAATTTTGCAACCATTGTTGCTGTGTAGGTAGAACTGGATTCCTCACTATGTGAGGAATCCAGTTCTACCTACACACATAGTGAGCATAATAAAGGTGTTTTTTTTTTTCTTTTTCCTTCTTCTTAATGTACCTTTCTGTTTTTTTTTTCTAAAAATAAAGTTTAATAGATATAATCTAAGCAATCAAATTCAAATTATAAACTGTGAATTATTATTTTGAACAAAGTTACAATTTAGATTCATTATATTTTTAGATTAGCATTTCTCATTGTTAATCTACTCCATTCCAGTGAACCTTTTTTTTTTTTTTTTTTTTGCCAAAAAAATGTAAATGCAATTTAAAAGAACTCTGGTACTTTTAAGGAGAGTATCTGAAAGCCTATTTTCCATACATTAATATGGTTTAGATGTCTGAAAGCCTAACTTCCATAGTTTCATATCTAAACCATATGATCAAAAATTAAAATCGATAATGAGTTCTTTTAAATTTCACCAAAACTGATTTCTTCTACAATCTTTTTTAAAAACCAGAGCCAAAGGCAACATTACAAGTGAACAAATGCACTACACATGTAGTTCTAGGAATGACTATGAGAAAGATTCTTCAAAGTTTACTTTAAAAGTTGCTACTTATTTGTGAGTGCCTTCTTTAACATGCCTAAAGCTGCTATTGAATGAGGTTTGGGCAACTTGTCTCAGCATAAAACATTCAAACCCACTTTAAAATGTAATCACAAATAAGTGAAACTCCTATTGCTCCAAACATTGAAAACATCTGCTTTGAAGTAATTGATGTGAATATGTAAAGTAAGTTATGGATAAACAAAACTACTATCTGTCTCCATTTTATTTTCTCAGTTCACCTGGCAACACTAATGTGCAAAGAAATGCTAAAAGGAAAGATATATTTAAACAGTTTCAGTTAATGCATGCCATTAGCACGTTGGCTGTTTCTGGGTAAATGTTTAAGTAGACTAGTATAACAGTGGCAACTTCTGAGTCTGTTCTTAAATAGAGGTTAGAAGGGAGGAGAGAAGCCATATTGAGCACTTTTCAGAATTACTAAATGGAAAAGTACAACAGGTAATCATCAGTGAGTGGCATGTTATACTAATGTGTTTGAGAATCTGAACATTGCTGTTCATCCAAAATACTTCACATTCATTTACTGAGGTGATTACTCTTGGAGATGTGTAACATCTCCAAGAGTAATCACCTCAGTAAATGAATGTAATAATGTAATGAATGTAATAATAATGTAATAACTAATGTGTAACTTTTATATAAAGTAAAAAAAAAAAAGTAAAGTGCAGCCATTATCAACCCACTGCAGGATGGAAGCCTCCTCAACAATTCATGCTGAGGGAAATGGACCATAATCTGCCACGCTGGTCCAGTGCGGGTTGGCAGATCGACCGTATTCAGCAGACAGGGGCTTGAACCCCGGTCTACTCAAAGAGCGTGTGCTACTGCACTCCCGCTCCTGCCCACTCGGCTACGGAGGCCGGTTAACTTTTATATACCCTAAGAAATATTCCACTTCCATTTTGGAAGTAGGGTACTAGAGTAGACCAAATAAGAAGGATGATTCTAACTTAGTCACAGACAGTTCTGCTGCTGGTTGTGGAGCTCTAAAAGAATTGGAATGATTGTTTCTGTTCATCAAGGAAGTATATTATTGCTGCATGTGACTACGTGTTACACAAGTTCCCACATAAAAATTATGTTAGCACAAATTTCATCGATTGATAGTACATCATTTTCAAATTTGAAATTTTTTTAGAGAAATTTATAATCACTGAAGATAAATAGATGAGGCAATGTTTTCAGTATCAGCTCTGTCAGTTTGAGTGTGAGAAGCTGCAAGATGCTATTATTAAAGAAGAAAGTACACAAGGAAGCTTTAGATATATAACATTATCCCAAATCATGTTTGATATATTAACATTTGCTATAGAAATGCCAAGTGTGAACAGATTTGGGCAGGTTTAAAAAAAACCTGTCCAAAAATAATGCAATTCAGATCTTTTTGTGGTTGAAGCTTTTTAAATTCTCATGATATCCAAGTCTGATGTTGCCGTCTTCAAAAATTTCACTTGCCATTTCTGAAGATGGTAGCATCTGTGATACTATCTTTCTTTAAGCATTCATAATTAGTTGATGTTAACAGCAGTCTGAACAGAAATCCACAGACAGGAAATCCTAGGTAAGCTAATACAAGGTGCTACCCAAAAAAAGGTTCCTGAAGTGTATTTATAAAGTAAATTAGACTCACCATGGGTCTTATTCACCACCATCACCTTCGAAGTACAGGAACTCCCCTATGTACATAATACTCGACTTATAGAAATTCAACTTTACGTAAGTTTTTGCCGGCCGGTGCAAACTTAAAAAAAATCGTGGAAATGTGTTTTGCATCCTGTAGGAATAAATGGAGGTATTGTGAAAATATTATAATGTGAACCCAATAACACTTTTTTTTTTTTTTTTTTTTTTTTTTTTTTTATGTAATTTGTTCCAAGTCCTTCGAAGTAGAAAATTTTGGCTATATTACTAAGCTATTTATCTCTCTAAAAGGTCATATTTATAATGGAAAGTGCACTACCCTTTCATCATTATTATATGTTCCTGTTATAAGAATCAATTTTAAACGCCTTTGTGATATTTTTCTAAAGGACGTTTTTGGAGGTTATGATCAAAAAACAATATACACTTTCCGGTTTATTGGACTTTTCTGTTAGTGCATCTGATTATAAATGGATGGTAAACTTGATCTTATTGCATTTGCGATAATACCGATAACTGCAATTGTGTGGGTTTTTATGCCATTATGATGAAATGTGTTCATCTTCACTGAAATCTTCAATCATATAAAAAACAAATTTTCAGAAACTTCTCTTCATTCCTATTTACTTATTACAATTATGAAAGGAAAGTGATCAACAAAAAGTGCAAGTGGTGGTAGTGCCAGGAAACAAAACAAAATTGATATAGAAATGAAGATGAAAATGATTAAGTATGAAGCAGGATGAAGTTTGCCATCTATTGCAAGGGAATTAGGTCTTGCTGCTTCAACAATGAATACTGTTTTAAAGGACAGTGCACGTATAAAAGAACATGTCAAAGGATCAACGCACTTAAAATTAACAGTGATCACAAAATAGCGTTCAGGTGCTATAACGAAGATGGAACAGCTGTTAATAATATGAATAGAAAATGAGATTCAGAAGCAAGTGCCCCTGAGTCTAATGATCATTCAAGCAAAAGCAACGAGTATTTATAAAGATATTAAGGATAAGTACGGCTAACCCCAACCCAAGTTCGTGGTAAGGAGTGGGTGGTTTAATAAGTTCAAGCATTGCGCTGGTTTCCACAACGTTAAAGTATGCGGTGAAGTCGCCAGTGCTGATTCTGCAGCTGCAGAGAAAGTTTGTGATGTGTTGGAAAAAATTATTGATGAAGGTGACAATTCAGCGCAGCAAATTTTTAATGTTGATAATACTGCTCTGTATTGGAAAAAAATGCCGGTTCGAACATACATTGCCAAAGAGGAAAATACAATACCAGGTTTCAAGGCATCAGAAGATAGGGCCATGCTCTTGCTTGGGGCTAATGCAAAGTGTGTTAAAGTGTAAAGTGTGTTAGTTGTCTGATAGCACCATGGGTTCCCCCCCCCCCATCTCCACGTATTCTTTGTGAGTGACACAGAACTCTGTGGAGGCCAGAGATTTAAAAAGTGTGTGGAGAGTGGTCTGTTGTGTAGCATTATGTTCTGTTGTTTCTCTGACCATTTAGCCGTTGGGCCCCCTATTGGGACCTACCGTTGCCCACACTTTGCCACGAGGAGGCAGGTCAGGCACCCAGTAGATTAAGTACTCAAGCAGACTCCACCACCTAATTTCCAAGGATTTCAGTGGCAAGGCCTAAAAAAAAAAAAAAAAAAAGGGGGGGGGGGGTGTACACTAGAATTTGGCCAAAAGAGATTTACAAGAAAATGGTAGAAATTAGTTGTTGATTTGAATTGAATTTGGTGGCATTGTTAAGGGGTGTACTCAGTCGATTTAGTGAGAGAAGGGGGGAAGAGACTGAAGACTGGGGGGAACAGATAGAAGAATAGGGACAATAGAGTAAGCATCCCCAAAGAGGTCAGTGGAGATGAGCCCCACCAGGTGAAGTATGGAGTAGGCAGTGAGGTAATGCATGTTCGTGTGAGACGGCACCTGGGATTTCTCCCATCTCTGCAGTGGGAGATTACAGAATAAGACCATTGCTTGTGTACCATTCTGGAAATCCTCGTGCATTTAAGGGCATCAATAAAGCCACTGTAACCGTGCATTTCCTATCGAATCAGAGAGCATGGATAACAATATCTCTCTTTGAGGAGTGGTTTAAATGCTGCTTTATTCCAGAGATTTAAAAATATTGTAAAGACAACAATGTTTCTTTCAAGATTTTGCTTCTATTAGATAATGCTCCTGGACATTCTATGCATCTAGATTATTTCAATTTGAACGTGAGAGTCTTATTTCAACTACCAAACACAACTTCACTCATCCAACCTATGGATCAGTGTTATTTTGAATTTAAAAGCATACTATTTATGCACATTTGCTCAGGCATTGTCTGTCGTAGACAGTGAGAAAAATTTTACGTTAAGAGACTTTTGGAAATCTTACAATATTTACCACGGCATCTTAAACATTAATAAGGCCTGGGTGGAAATTACTAAAAGTTGTTTAAATGGTGCATAGAAGAAAATGTGCATCAGAACGTAAAAGGCTTCGAAGGATTTGAAAAAGACGAATCATATGAAGAGGGTACAGATAAGATTTTAAAGGTCGCAGAGCTACTTCAGTTGGAGGTTGATGCCAAAGACGTGGAGGAGTTAATAGGGGAAGAAGAGAACGAATGAAGAACTTATTGATTTATTGCAGGCAGCGATAATGAAAGAAGAAAATGCTGACAAAGCTCAAGATCAGGGGTCCTCAACCTACGGCCCGCCAGATGATTTCATCCAGCCCGAAAGCTGGATGAAATCATCTGGATGAATTCATCCACCTCATCAAAATTTATTCTGTAGAAATCTTTTTTGGTTGTTACATATCATATATAAGGATATTTTTAATCAAATATAATGTAAATGTGTATAAATATAATTTTGCAACATTGTTGCAACTCTGTGCACTTCCACTTGGCAGCAGTGTTTCTTGCGATGTCAGAGATCCCAACAGTGCAAGTACCCAAGGCTATAAGTTTATAGTTTCCAGTGAACACGAGCGTTGTATCAAAAAGTGAAATAGTAAAGTTAAAATAAGTGCCTGTTAAAACAATTGCTTAACACTAATCAATATTAATCGAGTAAGTATTAGTGAAAGAATTGTATGCAATGTGTTCTTTGCAGTTTGCAATGTAAAGATGAGTACGCATATTAATCTTTCTCCTGGTCAGCTGTTCTCATTCAGACCGTAGTCGTCGGGCTGCTGCACCCATTATCATGCACAACAATTTATTAGTGCTATTTATATAAATGCGTATCATTTTAAATTTTATTTAACTTTGAATTTTTAATTTTAGTGAATCAAGATGTGAAGGAAAAGAAAAATCGATTCCGAATGTCGTGTCTTCAATGAACTTTGGTCGATTAATTATTTTTTTTATAAGGGACAATAACTGATGTACCTGCCTAATATGTAAGGAAGCAGTTTCTGTGTTGAAAGAATATAATTTGAAATGACATTATACGACAAAACATGCGATCAACTTACGATAAACTTCAAGGAGAGTTGCGAAACAAGACATTACAAGAGCTGAGCTTTGATTTCAAGAGGCAACAACAACAGATGATATGTTTCACTAATCAGAATTGGAATTTTATTAGAGCTACCGTATTTCCCCATGTATAAGATGCACCCTTTTTCGAAAAATTTGGGGTCTAAAAACTGGGTGTGTCTTATACAGTGGTTGTGGATTTTTTTACTTGCATTTCCCGCTTTTTCGCGCTTGCTGTCTTTGCGCTCATTGTTTCGCACTTGTTACCAGTATATTAGGTTACGTTTAACCACGTTCTGCCCAGAAATGGCCAATGGCTCAGAAAAGATTTTCGTACAGTGCTGAATTCAAGTTAAAAGTGATCCAGTTTGCAAAAGTGAATGGAAATCATGCTGCTGAACGTAAGTTTGGTCCTCCTCCAACTTAGAAAACAATCTGAGACTGGCTACGGGAAGAAGAAACCCTACTGAAAACACCACGGCAGAAGAAGGCCATGAGAGGCAAGTCAGCAAAATGGCCTGATTTAGAGAGGGAATTGAAGATATGGATTGAAGAGCAAAGGGCAGTTGGAATTCCTGTGTCCACAAAGATAGTTCAGCATGAGACAAGAAGAATTGCTGATGAAAACGAAGTTACTGATTTCAAAGGAGGACACAATTGGTGCTTCAGGTTCATGAAACGGAATGGACTAAGCATGCTTACATGCACCAGACTTTCCCAAAAGATTCCTGAAAGCTATGAGCAGAAGGTCCTTGAATTTCATCGTTTTGTCATTCAATGTCGGAAGACACATTAGTTTGAGTTGGGACAGTTTGCAAATATGGACGAAGTCCCCCTTCAATTTGATGTCCCAAGTAACAGAACTGTTGATAAGAAGGGGGTGAAAACTGTAACTGTGAAGACAAGTGGACATGAAAAGAGCCATTATACAGTTGTTCTAGCTTGTTGTGCCGACGGAACCAAGCTGCCTCCTATGCTGATTTTCAAACGCAAAAGAAGACATTCCTCGAGGAGTGATTGTCCACGTTCATGACAAGGGTTGGATGGATCAGGATGGGATGAAGATCTGGTTTGAGAAAGTTTGGAGCAGGAGAACAGGTGGGCTCTTATGCAAACCTGTGCTTGATTAGTTCTTGATTTGTGCTTGATTAGTTCACGGCACACATAACAAAAAACACAAAGAAGATTGGTGCAGAGCAAAAAGCAAAACTTGCTGTCATACCTGGAGGCTTGACATCCCAGCTCCAACCACTTGATGTCAGCATTAACAAACCCTTCAAAGCTGCCATGAGCGACGAATGGAACCAATGGATGAAGTCTTCTGGGGACAATTTGACACCAGCAGGAAGAGTGAAGAAACCAACTATAGGAGAAGTTTGTACCTGGGTGAAAAGATCCTGGGATAATATCAAGATTGAGATCATTGTCAAGTCATTTAAGAAGTGTGGCATTTCAAATGCCATAGATGAAACTGAGGACGACGCAATATATGAAGACAGTGATTCGTCATCAGACACAGATGAGGACAAGCTGGAAGTTTTGACAGTGATGAGGAGTTGTATGAATTTTATGATGAATAAAACTTGAGTTCAATAACTTTATGTAATACATTTTTTTTTTCAAATTTTGGGCCCCAAAATTAAGGTGCTTTTTATACATGGGGAAATACGGTAGTTTGCGAGCATCTGAAATCATTGCTGAAGAAGGAAGGGCTTTTACTGATGGTGAGTTTGTGAAACGAATGTGCCTATCAATTGCAGAAGAAATATGCCCTGATCAAGTTAAGCACTTTGCTGCTATAAGTTTATCAGTGTCAACTTTAGCAAGAAGAATCGAAGACTTGTCTGCTAATGTTAAAGATCAGCTGAAACAAAAAGTTACAGATTTTATAAATTTTTCGATTGCAGTTGATGATGAAAGTGAAGATATTACCAACACAGCACAGTTACTCATTTACATACGCAGTATAAATCAAAATTTTGAAAAAATTTTGATTTATACTTCTCAAACCTCGCCAGGAAATGGCGAGGTTTGAGAAGATGAATCCTGAGCGAACGATTCTTAAAAGTTAATAGAGGGGTGAATGATATGCTTGCTACAAACAAAGAAATCTACAATGAAAAGAAAAAAGCCACCGTCCAGTCATCCAATAAAAATTTTCTTTCGTAAGGTTGAGTGGCCAACCCTTTCTAAATCTCCACGGCCCTCAACCTCTGCAGCAGCGTACTTATCAGCTGAACACGTAGATTCTGGCAATGATGTCTGAGAGAGGTTAAACTTACCAACGTTATGCCTGTCTCCTCTCTTTTTTTGTAATTTTATAATTTAGAAATTTTTTTAAATTGCAAGCTTTTGTAATTTTTCCTGCACATGAGATAAAAAATTTAATAAATGCAATAAATAATTCTATTTCCATGTTTGTCAGACATTTCTTTTTTGATTGAATCAATTCAGCGAGCTCAGTTGCGAGTGCTGCACAAGCATGGGGGAAATTCCAACTTACGCAGCATTCCGCGGAATGCAACACTAACGTAAGTCGGGGAGTTCCTGTAGTCCCCTTGAGAGTGTAAACACCGATTCCAGCGCTTTTCCCCATGATTTGAATGGGTCCTGAAAGTCCTTCTTTGTCATTGTGTTCAGCACCCGCCTGTGATTCGGTTTGGACATACAGACACTCCCCAGCTTATGTAATATTCAACTTACAGAAATTTGACTGTATATAAGGTTTTACCAACCGGTGCAAACTTAAAAAAATCATGGAAATGTATTTTGAATCCCGTAGTAATAAATGGAGGTATCGTGAAAATATTGTAATATGAACCCAATAACATATTGGGTTTTTTTTTTTTTTTTTGGTAATTCGCTCCAAGACCTAGGAAGTTGAAATTTTCGCTATATAACTAAGATATTTATCTCTCTAAAAGGTCATTTTTATAATGGAAATTGCATTGCACTTTCATCTTTATCATATGTTCCATTATAATTTTGATTGCTTTTGTGATATTTTCCTAAAACACATTTCTGGAGGTCACTACCATAAAACAATAAAAACTATTTTTTATTGTTTTATTGGGCTTTTCTGTTAGTGCAATCTATTATAAACAGGTAGTAAACTTGATCTTATTGCATTTGTGATAATACTGATAACTGGAATTCTGTGGGTTTTTAGGTTTTGGTATTATGGTGAAATGAGTTCCCCTTCACTGAAATCTTCAATCATATAAATACATTTTCAGAACCTTCTCTTGATTCCTATTTACTTATTACAATGATGAAGGGAATGGGACCAACGGAAAGTGCAAATGCTGGCAGTTGCTAGGAAATGAAACAAAATTGATTTAGAAATGAAGATGATTAATTAAGAAGTACGAAGCAGGACAAAGTTTGTCATCTATTGCATGGAATTAGGTCTCGCTGCTTCAACAATGACTACTATTTTAAGGGACAGTGCACGTATAAAAGAACATGTTAAAGGATCAACACATTTAAGATCAACAGTGATCACAAAACAGTGTTCAGGTGCTATATTGTAGATGGAAAAGCTATTAATGATATGAATGGAAAATCAGATTCAGAAGCAAGTGCCCCTGAGTCTAATGACCATTCAAGCAAAAGCAAGAAGTATTTATGAAGACATTAAGGAGAAGTATGGCCAACCCCAAGCCAAGTTCGTGGCAAGCAATGGGTAGTTTAATAGGCTCAAGCATCGTCATGCTGGTTTCCAAAATATTAAAATAGGCGGTGAAGTCGCCAGTGCCGATTCTGCAGCTGCAGAGAAATTGTGATGTGCTGGAAAAAACTCCTAAATCTCCACAGCCCTCAACTTCTGCAGCAGCATGCTTGTCAGCTGGAGAGTTAATTCTGGCAACAATGGTCGAAAGGTATAACTTGCTGATGTTATGCCTGTGTCTCCTCTCTCTTTTTGTAATTTTATAATTTTGAAATTTTTCCTGCGCACGAGATAAAAAAAATTGAATAAATAATTCTATTTACATGTTTGTTGAACATTTCTTTTTTGCTTCAATCAAATTTAGCATGCATAGTATAGTTGCGAGTGCTACATAAGCATTTAGGGAAATTCTGACTTACTTAAAATTGAACTTAAGTAGAGTTCTGTGGAATGCAACCCTTACATAAGTCAGTGAGTGACTATACTCTATGCTGTCAAATCTTCGACCCTTCAGCTTGATTTTCATTCTTGGGAAGAGGAAGAAGTCGCAGGGGGCTAAGTCTGGTGAATAAGGGGGGATGATTTTCATGTTATTGGATGCCAAAACTGAGCCACAGCAAGAGATGTGTGGGCCAGCATGTTATCGTGACGAAGGACCCAGTTCTTTGTTTGCCATTTCTCTGGACGTTTCCTCCTGATGGCTTAACTTAACTTCACTTAACTGCCTCAGGACGTTGCAGTAGAACTTTGCCTTGACGGTCGAGCCAGGAGGGAGGAATTCCTTATGGATAATCCTGTCAATGTCCAAAAAACAGATCAGCATGGACTTCACATTGCTCCTCACTTGTCTGGCTTTCTTTGGTCGGGGTGAAGATGGGCTCTTCCACTGGAATGATTGTTGCTTGGTTTCTGGGTCATACCCATATATCCAACTCTCGTCACCAGTGACGACAGTAGAATGAAAGTTTTTATCACTCCTGAGCCGTTCTTGAAGATCTTGGGAACGAGAGTAGCCTTGGGAAGTTCAGCCTTGGGAAGTTTTTATGGCTCCAGAAAATAGAAAAGTTTTTTTCTGTTTTATTAACTTAAATTGGCATATTAACTTATTTTCTAGAGTAGTTTTATGTTCCTAGTTACGATACTTAGTTTAAATTTTAACTTAGGTAGAGATTTTATAGGTTATTACTTAGTATCAGTAAGGGTATCCAATCCAGGTGTTTTGCAAGTTTTGCCACTCCAGCGAACGGAAAGTTTTTTTTTTTTTTTTTTAAGCTATATTTAGCCACTTTATTGACTAATTGTTATATTAAGCTATTTTCTATAAATATCTTATAGACCTAGTCAAGATCCTTGGTTTATTCTGAATTGAGACAGCGAGATTTTGAAGTTAGTTAATACTTAAGTGTCCGTAGATTTACTGTTCATAACTTGCTGCCACTGTTATATGATATAACGTTATATCCCGAACTAGATAGCGTACCGCTTAGTATAATATAGCATATAATATTATCAATTAATCAGTAAAATTTGTTAATCTCGTTAAACTTCATTGTCAATTAAATTGCACGTTTGGAAGCTAACACAGGCAGCTCAGGAAAACTTTCATCATTGGCAAATGATCAAGGTCAAAGTGCTTCAGAGTCATTAAATCCTTACCAATGGACTATGAATTGGGGGGAAGGTCGTGGACCCCATTGTACTCTTCAAAAATGGCAGTTTGATAAATAAATGATTGCACAGAAATGCAATGTGGTATTATTCATAAAAAGCAGATAATTAAAATCAGTTTTGATATTTAAAAATGTAGTGTTTTTCCCTCCAAACATGGTACCAAAAATTCAACCAGTGGATCAGAGTGATCCATAAACAGTCTTCCAGAATCTTAAATGCATCTATCAGCACTGTACTGTGAAGAAAATTCTACATGAAATGGACAAAAATATAAAGAATAGTGAATTTGAATCTTATAGTAGCAAGCATGCCAGCTGATTAATAGAGCTCAGCAAGAAGTCTCAGCTAAAAAAACTGCAAATTATTTTAGAAAAGCAGTTTTAAACATGAAGATACATTTCTTGACCCTACAATTGGGGATGATTCAGGAGTATCCCGAACCACCTGAAGAATAGTAAACTGTTTTATATAACCTGTTTTATTTTTGGACTTGGTGCATCATTACCTAAATTGCCAGTGCATCATAAAAAAACACACCAACTGTACAAAAAAATTGAAGTCAGATGGAATTGTGAACATTAGAATCACTGAGGATAATGTTAGGAAAGTTAAATTTGAGAATGGACAAAAAAATTCTGAGCAAGTGGTAGAGGCCAACAAGTGATTATACAGAATAGTGTAAGATTTTGAACCGTCGATCAAGACGAGGAATTCCAAATTAGGAAGTCTCTGACAAGGAATATTAGAAAGTAAATAAGCACAAATACCAACTTGATAGCAGAAGGAATCATAAAGTGAATAGTTAGCAGAGATGAGTGCTGAGTTGGAGCAAATGATAATCGAGGTTCCATAGAAAATATATGTGGGACAGTTGCCAATCATTGGAAATATAATTTTTTTGAGGTTCATATTTGATTGCAGATAAGTTGTTTTGTTCCATTAGTTTGACTATTTGATATGTGGATATAATGAGATGAAAGTTGGGAGGTGGAAAAGACACGTATAAATTGATGAAATTTTTTGATATGACATACCCATGCCAGGTTATGCCCAGCTCCAAAAAAGGAGTGTGAAGCCAGTAAGCACTTGATTGAATATGTCTAAATTAAAATCCTCAGTGTGTGTGGGGGGGGCTTTGCAGCCCTCCCCACCCCACCCCCACTGTATACTCGGTTCACACTTATTGATCACAACCAGATGCCTCTTGAGCTTTACCAATAAGTTTAGTTTGGTGTACTATATAGCAAGTGACCTGCAAACACTGTTTTAAAGCTAAATCCCTCAAGTGTAAGTAATATTAAATTTCCCCATAATGCCAAATTTTTGTGATCTGAATCTCAAAATTGAGATTACAAAAATCAGTCTCAATTTGGGAAATTTAAAAGATGTAACTCATATTGCATGACAGAAGATGTAGGAACATGTTAGAGCTTTACATTAGCAAAGTATTGTTTTTGTTACTTCCAGTGCAGCAGCAGCATCTGGCAAAGTTATGTCATAGGGGCTCGGCCATTCCTCGGTCTAAGGTGGATATCATACTTCACCTTCTGTTTATGGTGGTTCACATATGAGGGCAGCTCCAGCATATTATTATTTTTAGACCCATGTATGTGGGAATTATACCTAGAATAACAGTCCCACTAGAGTGAACTTATGGGGACAGAAATTGATTGTTGTAAATTGGACTTGACCAAAATTCGAATCAATAGTACTTGACTCATGGGAAACTGAATATCACCTCCATGTGTTTTATATTTCCAAGCCCTAGCTGTCATTCAATGATGACAGCTGGGGTTTGGACATTTGTACATATGAGTGTCCCCCAGGTATCTTATACCTTATAGTACCTGAGCAGGTTGTCATTGAATTAAATCATTACAACTCAGATGACTCTGCACTGCATTCTGAATAGTACATAACTGCCAACTTTTGACTTTCACAAGCTGTAGATTGGGTTAACTGCTGATAGGAGGAAAACAAAGTCCACACTGCACTAGAAAGACAATATCATGTGGAGTTCATTTTGTTTTGTCTCTTTTCAGAAACTTTTTTTTTTTTTTTTTTTAGTAAACTTTTTATTTGGATCATCTGTTAGACTTCTGCTGATGAAAAACTAATTGGCAACTTACTATCAGTGAATTCTGTTTGGAGCCAGCAGATTTTTGTCTGTCATAAGGAAACATGTTTTGGTCTTACACAGTAGAAATTCAACTGACACAAAGTCCACAATTTATGAAATTTAATCATAAAGTCATACAGCTTCTGTTCTGAGTGAATTAAATATTTGAAGTTGTACTTCATTGGATTGTATAACAGTTTTGCTAAAGTTTACCATGAATGTTGTGTGTACTGCTCATCTGTTCATCAGTCCGTTTTGATGTTTGTGATGTGTTGCTTTCTCATTGATCTTTTAGAATTGTGACTAGCAAGGAAGGTTACCTTTATTAATTTATTGACAGGGGGAGGACAGTGTTTTGGCTCATATTTCTAGGATCTGTCAGCAACATGGGTTAGAGGAATTGCAATTCCATACATTTATTTTCAAAGAAAATAAATATTTATTCATAATAGCCTTTTCAGAGGGGTTTGGAATGAAATAAGATGAATATTCTTGTTGCTACCAGACAGGAAATGTTTTAAAAAAAGGAAGGAAAAACACCAAAAATAGAGAAACTACTTTCTTTGCAGGTTTAGGATTTCCAAAAATGAAAAACTACAGTAGATAGAAGAAAATTTTAGAAGTGGAACTCTAGAGAGCCAATGAGATGTCTCCTTGAGTGGTAAAAGCTGTCACAAACTGAAATGAAAATTCAGAGAGAATAAATTAAATAAAGACATTCTAATGAAGAAAAATAAGTGAAAATACCTGGATAAGAATAGAAAAGGTATTTTGCCACTAATGCCATCTTTTCAACGGAAAGCTACAAGACACTTCAGCAGGTGAAGGGCAACTGCAATGTTTCAATAACCCTTAACTAAGAAAAGTCTGAATTGAGTGACTGTAAACCGCAACATTTTGCAACCAGTAGGAAAGCACAGTCCTGCAAGCAACTCGCTCCAACTGTGAAAAATGAAATAGGAAACACACACAAACAGAATATAAGTATTTGAAGACACCTCCTCTGAGAATAAAATATTTGACATTTCCAACTTAGAAAAGTTACCTCAAAATTATACAGAGTATAAATAATAAAAATAAAATTCATTGGGAATAATAAATTTAGAAAATGTTAAAAATAACAGATGGAATAAAAGCAGCAAAGTAACTTCAAATAAGCAAAAGTATAGAAATTTTGAAATAGTGAAGGTGCATGCATGTGCTGATCCAAAAATGCATACAGCCCAGAGTAGATTGGAGAAAATGGCTAAAAATGGTTATATTAAACTAGAAATAAAACAGAAAAAATGAAAGGGTAATGGCTGAAGGGCTTGAAGCATGCTAAATTGAATAAATTAAGAACTGAAAAACAGAAAGGTGAATGTGGAGCAGTTTAGGTTGGGGGGGAACAGAATTGAAGAGTTCCATCTAGTAGTTTTTCATTTTTAGAAACCGTAAACCTACAAAATAAGCACTATTTCACTGGCTTTGGTTTTTCCCTTATTTCATTTTCAACCTCTGAAAAGAACTTGGTCAAATATGGTCTAATTCAGTTTTCACCCCTTCTGTGCTTACCATTTGGAATTCTTCAACCCCGTCCCCCCAGTCTACTTAAAATAGAGGTTGCATTGTGTGGTTTAGTTATTAATTTGTTCGGTTTAGCACATTTTGTGTTCTTCAGCTGTTACCCTTTCCTGCATATTTTCTAGTTTAATGTAATGTTTTGTTTTTCTTTTCAGTCTGTTCTGGGCTATATATACCGGGTTATAAAATAAGTTTCCCTATTTAGGAGATCCTAGTGTCAAAACGGTTAGAGTTAGTGCTGTGAATGGTGGGTATGTCATTTAGGATATGGGGAAGTGATTTGTAGAATAAAAAAAATTACTTCAAATTTCTGCCACCAGGGAAAACAGCGCTGTACATGTAAAAGTTGTCATTTACGTCAAGACACGCTTACACAAATGGCATCCTGTTAGATAAAAGCAGAAAGGCCAATGCCCCTGTCAATAACCATTATGGCTCTTACAAAAAAGGAACATGCTCTTTTAGTAAAACTGTTTTACCAGAATAATAGTAATGCTAATGCAGCACTACACGAATATCGGAAACTTAAAGGTTTGTGTAAAGAACCTTTGACATTAATAGAAGAAAACTAATAAAGAAATTTGAAATGACCTGGGAGTTAGACAATACCAGTCAGTAGTGCCAAAGGTGTGTCAAGAGACTTGAACCTTCCTTGGTCTACTGTACGTAAAGTGCTTCAAATAATTTTACGCTGGTTCCTGTACAAGATTCACATAGTGCAAGAACTAAAGTCTTGTGATTAGCAACAACGAATAGACTTGATCTACGATTTCTGGCTCATACGGAACTTGACAATACATAGGCTTGAATGATCTTGTGGTCTGATGAGGCACATTTCACTCTTCTTGGGGTTGTAAATGCACAAAACTGCTGAATATGGGGAACTTCTCGTCCATCTGCTGTGCATGAAAGACCACTACAAAGTCCATATGTTACTGTATGGTGTGGATTCACAGCAGAGTTTATAATCGGATTATTTTTCTTTGAAGAGTCTACACCTCATGGCCCTGTAAGGTGTGTGGTAACTAGTGCACGATACTGCACTCTTTTAAGAGAACATATTATTCACGCTCTGCAAGAAAGGCAATGCTTGGAGACTGTAGTATTCATGTAAGATGGTGCCCCTCCCCACGTTAGTCAACAAGTGAAGGAACTGCTCCGTTCAACATTTGAAAATGATCGCATCATTTCTAGAGACTTTCCGCAGTTCTGGTTAGCCCAATCAGCAGATCTCAATCCCTGTGATTTCTGGCTATGGGGATACCTGAAAGGCAGAGTTTACCGTGGCGGCATACAGATGCTTTTCAATTTGAAAGCAAGCATTAAACATCATGTAGCCAACATCCCCAATGGGATGCTATGCGAAACTGTGTTGCACGCCATCCTCCGTTTTCAGAATGTCTTTGTTATAATTCAACGTTATTGTTCAACGCGTAGTGCGCGGAACATCGCTCGTACAATTGTTTCAGATCTATGACAATCTGAAACTTAAAGCTCCAACAACCAGTGGCAGTGTTGTGCGCTTTGATGACCTGAAAGCCAGCACAGGCTGGTTCGAGCGCTTCAAAAAAAAGGACGCATATCAAAAGTGTTGAAAGGCATGGGGAGGCATCCAGTGCTGATAAAAAAATAAAAAATAATAATAATAACAATAAAAAAGCAGCTGAGACCTTTAAAATTGAATTTGTTGAAATTTCTATAAAATTGAAATTGAGTTTGTTGATCGGGAGGGTTATCTTCACCAGCAGCTTTTTAACACTGACGAAACTGGCCTCTTTTGGAAGCGAATACCCAGGAGAAGGTACATTACTAAGGATGAGGCTAGTTTATGTGGGTATAAGCGTATGAAACATAGGCTCACTCTCATGTTGGGTGCCAATGCTTCTTGAGATTTTAAGCTGAACTCTTTGCTTGTGTATCACTAACCCCCCAGAATTTAAACAATAAAAGGTCGACAAAGGCATGCTGGGAGTATTTTGGCACAGTAACAAGGCCTGTGTTACAGGTTATGTCTTCAATGAATGGGAGCTTGAAGTTTTCTTTCCTTCAGTGAAGAGTTATCTTGAGAAAAATAAGCTTCCTGTGAAGGCACTGCTGGATAATGCGCTGCTGGATAATGCGCCAGGCCATGATCCCAAATTTGTTCAATCTCTTGGGGCACAATTTGACTTAGTTCAAGTCGAATTTTTCCCACCCAACGCCACTCCTCTTCTTCAACTAATGGACCAGCAAGTGATTGCAAACTTCAAGAAAATCTACACCAAGAAAATGCTGTCACCTTCAAAGATTTTTGGAGATCAAAGTTCAACATGCTGGACTGTGAGAGGCTGATTGTAAGTTCTTGGAATGATGTTTCCACAATGTGCTTAAATGTAGCCTGGAAAAACATCTGGCCTTTAATTATCCATAATGTTGATGGATTTGAAGATGATGGTGCCTTGACAAATGATATTATCACTCTTGGTAAATCAATGGGTCTGGAGGTTGGCGAAGAGGATGTGGAGGACCTTATTGACGTTATGGGTACGAGCTAACAATAGAGGAGCTACAAGAGTTAGAGAAAATTACGGAGAGTGACACTGGAGAGGAAGAGGAAGAAAAAGACACCCAAAAAGTGTCACCTGAAGACTGTCATTTCTTGTTGGGAGTGTTTAAGAAAAGTGGTAAAAAAAACCCCAACATTGAAAACACTGAACTCATGATGGGCAAAATGGAAGACGAAGTAATTTTTTACTTCAGGAAGCTACAAAAAAATTGTCAAAAATAGTCCACTTTGGAGAGTTTCTTTGCCAGTAGCAACAAAAGACTGAAAAGACACCTGATGCTTGATTGTTCTACCACCACTACGCCACCATTGATTTCACCAGCTCTGCACAACATAAATGCAAATTTGTTTGTTTTTTTATTTTAAGATGTTTTACAACTATTTATTAAATAATCTTTATAAAACACTCATTTTTAATGTAAAAATGAAGTATAACATATTTTGTGTTTTTGGAGAACAACGTATATATCAATGTATTATTGGTTTCAACTTACAGTATTTTCAGCATATAATGGATTTTGTGGAACGAATTACCATCAGATATTGGGACCCCCCACTGTATTCCATCTCATGTACATTTACAGTGAGGCGCCTCTGTAGCCAGGTGGGAAGGAGCAGCAGTGCGTAGCACACGCTTCTTGATTAGATCGGGGTTCAAGCCCGTCACCACCAAATATGGAGGATGCGGAAAGGTCAGGGAATGACCACCGCATATCCCGGAGCAATATGGCCTTAGTTGCTAATGCTCCTAAAAAAAAAACCAAATAACATTTACAATGCCATTTCTCCCCTGGTGTTGGAAATCTGAACTAATTTTTTTTCTTCTACAAATTGCCTCCCCATATCCTAAATGGCATACCCACTGATTTTCACAGTACTATCTCTAACCGTTTTGACACTAGGGTCTCCTGAATAGGGAAACTTATTTTATAACCACCCAGTATATTTGCATTAGCACATGCACACACCTTCACTATTTCAAAATTTGTGATTTTTGCCTTGTTTGAAGTTACTTTGCTGCTTTTATTTCACCTGTTATTTTTAGCATTTTCTAAATTTATTTCTTGCTTCCTTTTCTCAAAATTAATATTATTTGTACTTTTATTATCAACCTTTAAGTTTGAAATGTCAAGTATTTTATCGTCATTAGAGTTGTTTTCTTTAAATAATTATATTCTGTTTATAGTTGTTTTGTGTTTCATTTTTCATGGCTTTGAGTACTTTTCTGGTCACGACTGTGCTTTCTTACTGGTTTTGTAGTGTCGGGGTCTACAGCCACTCAATTCAGATTTGTCTGGGTTGTGAGGGGTTATTGAAATACTAAATTTGTCCTTCGCCCACTGGAGTTCCTTGTGGACTGGAATTGGAATCCCTTGAAAAGATGGGCACTGGCACCAAAATTCTTTTTCTATTCTTATCCAGGTATTTTCATTCATTCATTTATTTATTTATTTTTATCATTAGACAGCCATTATTTTATTTTATTTCTTTTTTCTTTAAATTTTTATTTCAGTTTGTTACGGTTTTTGCCATTTAAGGGGACACATTGTCCCATTGGCTTTCTGGAGTTTTCACTTCTCTAGTTTTTCCCTTTTGGAGACCTAAACCTGCAGAGAAACACATTCATTGGTGTTAGTGTTTTCCTTCCTTTTTAAAATTTTTAGCTAAATTTCCTATTTGGTCAATAGCAACAAGAATTCCACCCTAAATCTCTAATGATATTAGTTTTTAATAAACTTTGTTTTTTTAATCTTTATTGCTTTCTAAAATATACTCTATGCGTTGTATTGGAACGGAAAACCTGCAGAATGAAGTAGGCTTATTTTTTATGCTTAACTGAACAGTTAGTGTAAAAACTATTCTCTAAGAAAAATAAGTTCGCAGAATTTAAAAAAAAAAAAAAAAAATTTGCAAATTTCATCAATATAGTATCATTTTTTTAAAAAAAATACAGACCAAAATAATGTTAAAACAGTAAGAGGTCAAATTAAGTTACAAAGACGGATTCTCCTTCGTGAATCTGGAGATTTGGCACTTATGATAATGCGTCCCATAATTTTCTTACCACAGAAGTCAGATGTACAGGTTTTATAGCTTTCAAAACAACGCTTAAAAAAGCACCTTGTATGTATGGGAGAGGTACTTGCATATTTCTAATCTTTTGGATATCTGAGGCTGCCTTCATTATCATAGATAAGTATATCTGATTCTTTCAGTATAGCTGGTAGATACTATAGGGTTCTTGTGCTTTCTTCAGATTTAAATCTCATAATTTCTAATATAGAGGGTTTCATTTAATCCTGGATAGTTGTTAGCTGAACTAACAAGCCCCTCTCGCCTAAAAGAAAAGTTTATTTTTCTTCGAGCATAAATGCTAAGAACCTGTTCAGTGCAGCTGTCTGTTTGGTGTCATCTACACTGATCCAACTGCTCTCTTTATTATAGTGGGTCAGTAGTGTTAATTCCTTTCCTTTTAGTGTTCACAATGATTTCGTACTGTTTTTCTTGAACCATTTTGTCAAATCCTTTTTTATAATATCCCTGAGTAGATTGATTACATAAGTTGTAGATATTCCAAGCAGCCATATTTTCAAATATCAATTTTATTGGATCTCTGATGGTTGATTTTGGTTTTCATCTGTCTTTCAAAAAAATTATTTTTTTTATTTTTTTTTTTATGCCATATACATGGGGGAACTATAATTGTTTTCTGAAATATTTTCTATTTAGCAGTGGTGTAACATCATGAGCCTGGGACTTGCTGCAATGTATTTTTTTTTTTTTCTTTTTTCTTTTTGTAGCTTTCTCATTTTTATTTTGTACTTATAGACTCCTCTCTCCCTTGTCATGGCCCTGGTAGATATCTGCACAGGCCTAAATTTTTTATTTTTACCCAGCCCGACCAGAGCCCGAATTTTTTTTTTCAAAGAACCAAGTTTTATCCCACCCCAATTGAAACTTTTTATATAAATAAAATTGCTAGCATTACTTTGAAGTTTCATAATAATAAAAAAATAAATTTTCAGATTCACAATTCAATATTAATAATTATATAACAATAATAATTATCCAAAATAGTTATCAATATTAATTATATAAAAAAGAAAATGTAATAAATTTTCAATTTACCATATTTAATATAATTTCAAAACTAATATCGATATCCACTTCTACTTAAATTTAAAAAATTAGAACTGACTGTTACTTCTGTCACTGGTAATTCTCACTGTATGATGTAAGCATTTCCCTTACCTATATTTCTAAATTATTGGTCAGTATTGGATATAGCAAAGAAGCAGATAGAAAGTGTTACAAGTGAATATTCTTAGAATTGAAAGTAGGTCAACCCAAAACCTTGGATGCAGTAGAACTAGTGATTAATGGTATCACACTTTTAATAAATATTGTACACATACAACTAAAAAGGAACCCATTGCCAGAGAACATAATGATTCGTATACCATTGATGTAACATAAATTGCAACAATGCCCACTTAAGGGAAAAGGCTACTTTACTGAGCAAAAATAGAGACCGAGTAATTTCCATGAAAGAATACAAATTTCAGTGAATTTTGGAGACGTTGGCGAAGTGCACCTTATTGGTCAATTAAAAGTGTCAACAGACAACTAATACGCATTTTTTTCTTAAAAACCTTTAAGAATTTAAATTCATAACAAAATATTTAAAAAAATATATGTAAGAAATAGTCTGAAATGTTTGGAAATAACAATTCATTACAATTATTTGTATCCGAACTGAACCCGAACATCGTGTTAACTAGCCCGAGCCCAAACAAGTTTCTTGTTGCCTGAGGGCCAGGCCATGGCCCATGCAGTCTTCTAGGCCCTGGTGAAGCTACAGTACCTACAACATAAGGTGATACACTACTACCATTTAGCATTTGTAACCCTTAAAAATTATTTACTCCTGTTTAATTGAACTCAGATGATAACTAAGCATGGTTTACTTGAATTATTCAATGTTCAGTCCACATTATAGTTTGTATTTTGGTAATTAAAAACCCTCTCTATAATAAAGCATTGATTTGCTTGTCCACTCCAACTTGCATATATAGCTGAGAATAATATTCAAAACATTCATTAGATTTGTAACACACTTCTGCACTCAGAGTTGTTCTACTCTTTATGTCACACCAAATTGATTTAATTTTATTTGGATGTATCCAATCCAGTGGATTTTTATGTTTTCCTATCACAAGAGTAACCCTTCTCTCTCTCTCTCTCTCTCTCTCACTCTCTCTCTCTCTCACTCTCTCTCTCTCTCTCTCTCATGGGGGTGGGGGGGGGGGGGATGAGCAAGTCTATTTTACTGTTTTACCATAAATAAAATAGGTCACATTTGTGCAAAGCATGATATGAAATTTAAAGTGTATTACTATTGTCTTTTGATATTTCTTTCTCCAAGAATTCACAAATTTCAAAAGTGGACTTCAGCTTGAAACAAAATAAAAAGAGTGGTCTCCATTTAGATAGTGTTCACAAAGAAAGACTTTGGTTTACATATCTGCAGTCTGTAAAGACATCCATTAATTCAAGAGTGCTTTGATATTTATAGCTTAAAGTTTACCTCTTTTGCTGCTGTTTTTAATATAATTGTTTTATTTATTTATTTTTTTCCTCACAGATTGTAATATGTGTTGGTTTTTAAAACAATTCATTAATTAACTATGAAGGAATTAATATCAGTAACTATTTTAGCATTAAAAAAAAAACCTTCCCATTTCACCCATCCATTCACTCCAAAAGTTTGTCTAGTTCTGCATTAAATTTATTTAAGCTGTCAACTTCCACAATGACAGATGGAAGTTTGTTCCAGCAATCAACCACCCATTGGGTAAAGGAAAATTTCCACACATCTATTCTACAACTCTCTTTCCTCAATTTGAATTTATGCCCCGTCAGGTGCATAATCCGAACAAAAGGAAGAATGCCATCAGCATTGAGCTTGCTCAAACCATTCCAAGGCCTTATACACCTCAATCACATCACCTCACAGGTGCCTAGTCTCCAGATCTTACCAAGAAAGGCCTTAGCCTTTCTTGGTAAGAGCAACCCTTTGTTCCACTCACCAACTTTGTTGCCCTTCACTGTACTCGTTCCAGCAGCTGTATATGCTTCCTAAAATGAGGCCTCCAGACCTGTATTCAGTACTCAAGTTGTGGCCTGTCCATTGCTTTATACAAGGGAATAATCACCTTCTTATCCTTGCTAGCAAAATTCCTGTATATCATTGACAAGACCCCCGTGAGCTACTCTTGCAGCTTATCTGTACTGCTCAGAACACTTCATATCTGACTGAACAATTACCCCTAGGTCTTTTTCATTTTCCAATACCATGAGTGTAGTACAGCACAGTTTTTGCATTAGCATTAGTAGAGGCATTTGATGCAAGAAAGCAAGCTTATGCAGCATCAGCCAAAAAAAAAAAAAAAAAAAACCCACTTCCACTTCACCCCTCTGTTCGTTCAAAATACCTGTCCAGCTGAGCCTTAAACTTATTTAGGCTATCAACCTCCACTACAAGGGATGGAAGTCTGTTCCACCAACCAACCACCCGCTGGCTAAAGGCAAATTTCTTCACATCTATCCTACATCTGTCTTTCCTCAATTTGAATTTATGCCCTCTCAGGTGATTATTCTGAGCTAGAGGAAGAATCCCATCAGCATTGAGCATGCTCAAACCATTCAAGGCTTTATACACCTCTATCAGATCACCTCGCTGGTGCCTAGTCTCCAGACACTGTAATTTGCAAAACTTAAGCCTTTCTTCGTAAGAGCACCCCTTTGTTCCATTCACTAATCTTGTTGCCCTTCTCTGTACTCGTTCCAGCAGCTCTACATCCTTCTTAAAATGAGGCCTCATACAAGAGGATAATCACCTCCTTATCCCTGCTGGAAAAATTCCTGTATATCATTGACAATACTCCATGAGCTACTCTTGCATCCCGTCTGCACTGCTCAGAGAACTTCATATCTGCCTGCACAACCACCCCCAAGTCCCTTACATTCTCTACCACTGTCAGTGTAGTACCACAGAGTTGATACGTTGCTCTGGGGTTGCTGTTTCCCATGTGTAGTACTTTACATTTGTCAATGTTAAACTTCATTTGCCACCTCTCAGCCCATCTGCTCAACCTTTCCAGATCCTGTTGCAGCAACATAGTGTCAGTAGTGTCCTTGACAACCCTGCCAACCTTTGTATCGTCTGCAAACTTGGACATTAAGCTTGATATACCATCATCAATATTATTTATAAATACAGAAAACAATAATGGACCCAACACTGAACCCTGAGGGACTCCACTAATAACATTAGTCCACGATGAGCAGTGTCCATTGATTACCACTCTGTCTTCTCCCCCTCAACCAGCCCTTTATCCATAACAGCAATTTGCCTCCAATGCCACACTGCTCCAATTTGTGCAGCAGTCTTCCATGTGCAACGGTATCAAAAGCCTTTCTAAGATCCAAGTATATAATATCAAAGCTATTCCCTGCATCCAGTTCTTTTGTGACTGCATCATAGTATCCAATCAAATTGGTCAGGCAAGACTTCCCCTTAACAAAACCATGCTGTGTCCGAGCTATAACTGAAGTCTTGTCTAAATGATCCTGCAGTGCTTCTTTAACCAGTGCCTCCATTAATTTTCCTGGAACAGAAGTTAAGCTCACAGGTCTATAATTACTTGTGTCAGCCTTTGATCCTCCTTTGTGAATTGGGGTCACATTTGCACATTTCCAGTCTATGGGTACCTCCCCTGAGTCCAAGGAAGCTCTCATAATTATGGCTAAGGGTTTGCTTACTTCCTTTGCTGCCTCCTTTAATATAACTGGATAGATCCCATCCACCCCGGGTGCCTTTCTTGTGTTTATCTTCAACAGTTTCTCCTCCACTTTACTCCCAGTTATTTCAAGATTCTATAGCTTACTGCTAGAGTTGAATACACCTCTGGCATTCCCCTCGCTGAATAACTCCTCATGTGTGAATGTCGATGCAAAATATTCGTTTAGTTTGTTAGCTACCTGAGCAGGATCATCAACAGTTGACCCATCAATATCAAGTGGACCAATCTGATTCATCCCCTTCCTTCTAGAGTTTACATAAGTAAAGAACTCTTTGCTGTTTTTCTTTGCATCTCTTGCCAAGGATTTCGCGTAATCTGCCTTCGCCTGCCTAACCTCCTTTGTAACTTGGTTGCATATCAACTTGTATCTATCATAGGCTTCTGTGTCATGTGTTAATTTGTAAGTATCTCATGCATTTTTCTTCTCTGCCATATGCCTTATTAGTTCATCTGACATCCATTTTGGCCTAAACCTTGAACAATATTTCTTAGTTGGTATGTAAAGCCTAGTAGCTTCCAAGATAAGTTCTTTGAATGCTTCCCATTTTGAATTTGCTGTTGGTAACATCATCAGTTGGTCCCACTGTATAGAATTTAAATACTGTCTCAGTCCATCGTAGTCGCCTTTACGGAAGCAATAACCCTTCCCTTTACCCCTAATGGTAGTTACCTCTTTGAGTAAATCCCACTTCAGCACACTGTGATCATTGCCACCTAGTGGTTCATTTATCTGCAGATTCTTAATGCATGAAGAATCACTGCTGATAATCAAATCAAGAGTATTACTCCCTCTAGTTGCCTCCAGAACATGCTGATGTAGAAAACAATCATCCAATAAATCCACAAAAGCCCTGCTAGTGTGTGACTGACCAGCCCCCAAATTCCAGTCAATATCCAGGAAATTAAAATCTCCCATTATAAGACTCTCTGATTTACTGGCCCACTCTATTTCCCTGTACAGTTTCTTATTATACTCATCAGAGTCATTAGGCCTATAGCACACTCCTACTCTCAATTTTGATCTCCCAATGCTTATGTCACACCAAACTGACTCAACACTGCACTGTCCAGCGATGTCGAGTGGCTTCACTTCCTTGGTTTTTATGTGTTTCTTAACTAATAGCATAACCCCTCCCCCCTTCCTATCCTGTCTATCCTTTCTGTAGACGTTGTACTCCCCAAATTCCAGTTCTGCATCCCTTATATCTGTGTGACACCACGTCTCTGATATCCCAACAATATCTGCCTTTGATGTTTTGAGCAATACCTCAAATTCATCAAATTTATTTACTAAACTCCTAGCATTGGTGTATACGCAAGTATACCTGCACCTGTTTCTATTCTTAGCTACCCTAACACAACCCATGTGTTTACTTGTACCGCAATGGCTCCCAGCAGTCTCTGAAATATCATGCATCTTGTTTTTCAGGCTTCTGCTCATTCCAATAGAAGCAGTGCAAGAATCACTTTCACCTCTGCCAGTGGCTACTGTCAATCTATTGGTCTTTGTCTCCCCCCCCAAGCTAGCAGTTTTCCAACCCACCTAACACTGCCTCGATAGCATCAGCAAATATTCTTGCACCCTTTCTATTTAAGTGTATCCCATCCCTGTAGAAGCAATCTCTCCTGTTAACAAGTACAGTCCAGGCTGAAAAAAAGTCTACCCCTTGAGCCTTGCACAATCTTTCCAGGGCCGAATTGATCGACAAGGCTCTCATCATATACTCCCTCCTATCGTGTCTGGGCAAAATTGCAGACACTTTCAAATTCAACCCTAATTCTCGGCTTTTGTTCAACAGTGACCTGTACTTGTTAAGTAATTCTGCCGGTCTCCTACTCTTAATACTCTGGTACATTACTCTGAGGTTACTGTTAGTTATATGTAGAACTTTGCATTTGTTGATGCCTTTGATGTCTTTAGTACCAGTGTGTTGATGCCTCTTAATGTCTTTAGTACCAGTGTGTACAGTAATATCACCCTTAGTGCCCTTAAAAGATGGTCTGCTCTACTTCCTCAACTTTTGCCCCTGGCTGATATACTCTGGTCCTATTCACCTTTTTGCACAATATATTTCTTGTCTACCTGATAATAATAGTCACCAACAATAACCTAGCTCCTGTGGGACTAGTGCATTCTGCCTTGAAGAGTGCTGCTATTTTGGCTGATTACACAAGAGTGAGCTCTGGCATTGAGTTGGGTAGCTGATAGCTTGATGAGTCTCCATTTTTAATTCCTTCGAGGGCATCTACCCTACTTTTCAAATTTTCATACTTGCCCATCAGATTGCTGAGTTGGGACCTACTTTCTTGACACTCTCTGCACCTAGCGCATAAAGATATATCCGCCTTGCCTAGATCATGTCCTGTTCCAGTAAGGTCTGCAAAGATTTCATAAGTTGCACATTTTCTTTAGGCTGTGATGCATTGGAGAATTGGCCTCTTCATTTCTCTCCATGAGCCACAACACTCCCGCTGTTTTGTGCTCGTTGCTTTGCTGCTCTGGTCTCAGCATGATTTCAGTTTAAATACAATTTAATTAACTAACAATGAAAATTAATAAGATTAATAAATTTAATTGATTAGTTGAGAATACTACACTAAGCTAACACAGTCATATATATTATGATATCTAGTTTTATGATACCATAATGATCACAATGTTAAATTAGTTATATGCTTAGCTAAATACAAAAGATATATGCCCAACAAGTGATTAAAACCTTCAAACTACTTATTTATCACAATTAAAAACCTACTATTCTTCTACACTACTGGTTACGTGCTATGACAGCGGTTCCCAAGCTGTGCGCCGTAGCAAATTCACAGGGGCGCTGCGGGATAATTTAAATTTTTGAGGGAATTCTTTCAATTCTTTGAAAATTCTCTCAATTTATGTGTATTAGTTTTTCAAATGGCTACTAAGTTGCTAAGACAGAAATACTTAAGTTGTTTATACCTATCTACTTAATAAACAGAACTGTTAGAGATTTCTTTTGGCCTAGGGCACAGTGAAAAAAATTACTGAGACATAAGGGTACCGTGAACAGAGAAAGTTTGGGAACCTCTGTTCTACGATATCTGTTCCAAATATATTGAGATATAATAGCGGTATGAGTAGTGAGTTGTAAGTTACAAAGTCACTAGCTAAATTTAAAAAATAAGCTAACAAATGCTACTAAGCTTATTTAATCTATTTGTAAAACACAATTTAATATGTTAATTAATCAAGAATACAGTAATAATTTCCACAAAACTTATCTGTTTGCAGCTCAGAAAGTCTATGACTTTGCACTTATAGTCTTGTTCCCCCATAGTTTAGTTCCAGTTTTGCCCCATATTTATTTTCTTGATAGCAGTTACCAATAAATTCATTATTAAATGCAGCCAGAATGTGTGATCGTCAGTTAAGTCATGTAAATATATAAATATTGATGATGAAGTAAGTTTAGGAGTGCCAAGACAGTTTTAAATTAGATGTTGAATTAAGATTAACTGAGACTGTGATAAGTAAATAGTTCATATATTCTCAAATGAAAGAATGTTAATTATAAGTTTTGTCCTTAAACAGGAAATAATTCTATGGAGAAAAGGAGAGCGCACAAGAAAGACAATCCATCAGTCACCACAAACAGTGCCAGCAAAGTAGCATTTACTGGCTTTCTAGAAATGTTGTTTTTCATTATATTTTAGTCCAAAGAGAAATGTCAGGTGCAGTTTTTGAGTATTACTCCATGAAACAGAGGATTCCTTTGAACATAAGTTCTAAAAAATTACCATACCATACTGTGAAAAAGCAGGCAGATATTGCTTAAATCTGTCATAGCAATTTTGTATGTATATTTTAATTTGATATGTAAATAGATCTTCTACAGAGTAAATATAATTCCTTTTTTCTTTTTTGTGTAACATTTGTACTGAATACTTGTTTATAAATACAGAATTTATTTTAAATGAAAAGTCAGTCCAGATGTAAAATTAGTCACCAGATAACTTTCTCACTTTTTGTGTTTTAAAATATTTATTAATTTGCTTTTGGAAGTTAAGATAATTCAATTTCTAACCTTCAGCTATAGTCTGTTCCTGCCTACTTTAATTGTGGCAAATGAATTCATTGGTCAATTGATTTAAAAAAAAAAAAAAAAATGCAGCAGCATTTTGGCAGTTGATCAATGAGAGCTATGAATAACCATCTGCATTTGTTTATGTTAGGATTAAAGGAAGGGTGGAAAGACTATAGTTAACAATAATGCTGGTAAAAGTTGACTATTAAATGCTGCAGATTTTGAGTACTAACTGTTTAATGGATATGATTTCTCCTAAGAATCAGCCATCCATTTCAGGGAAATAGATTAGTTTAAGTAAAAAATGCTCTAAGATTCCTTATGATAGAATGTTCTGGCCAATATAAAAATCTTTTTTGCAATTTTTTAACTAATAGTAAATGTATAGATAAAAATTAGATTATTGCACTAAACAAGATCAGGACTTGGATATGTAGATATTTGTGCTGTGCCTGAAGATATTCTTCCATAATGTGTACAAGGTGATTTAAATACATAAAGTACCATGCAATTAATAGAAGTTCCCTGTACACATCTGATGTGTTTACTTGCATGTTTCAAAAGAGCCCTTAAAGTAAAATCAGCTGTTGTACTTACCTAGCATGGAACATGTTGAGTGTTCATGAAAGATTATGTAAAATTTTGTATAGTCATTTGTAGAAATATGCATTTTATTATTTTTATATAACTTAAATGATTATATCTTGAAATGGTGCAAATCATGCTAGGTTGTTATTAGTGAATCATGTTTTAATCAAGAAGTTGGACTGTTGAATTAAATTAAAAAAGTATTAACATTTTCTTGTTAGTATTTTGGAGCATACAGTTGCAGTTCCATAGAAGTATTATTTTATGCTTTTCTCTGAGAAAAAAAAGTTATGACTTTGATTTTAATTTAATAATGCCAACTGTATTATCATCTTGATTTTTTTCAGGTGTTGTTTGAGGACAGCAGATTTATAAAATTATATTTTTTCATTTTGTATAATCCTAGTTTCTACATAATGGTTGAAATTTTTAGGATAATATATTCAATTTCAGTCATTTTAAACTGATTTCCATAAGCCATTTGCCAAAAGAATATGAAAGATGCTACCATTATGTTAAAACAAAATCACAAATTAGATGCATTGCCACACTGTTTAAAAGACATAAATATTACATGCCCTTTAACAGAATGCAGTTATTTATAATTAAATGCACTTTCTCTTTTTTAGACATTTTTTAAGTGAATAAAAAAAGGAATATCAAAATAAATCTATGAAGTTATTAATGATTAACAGCAGGTAAATTTTTTATGCCTGAACTGTCATTTGTTCAGATATTGTCAATATTTGTGCAGCTTGAAATATATTTAATACAAGATTTTATGAAAATACATGTGTATGGTTTGAATAAAATAGTGTTTGGATTTTACATTTCAATACTATGCTAATAGCAGTTCAGAACCTGAGTTCATGTTATTAATTTGAAATTACTTTTGTAATTTATGTGATCCATATTTACTTAGTGGTGTACAGCATTTTATATTTTCCCTTTTTCAAAAAAAAAAAAAAAAAAAACCCTACTCAAAATTGTCATAATCATGAACCACTGACAGGAGTTGTATGCCAATAAATTTTTAGTTTTTTTGTCTGCTTCCAAAATTAGGTAGAATTGTAGTGATTTCAGAGAAGCTACAACCATCCTTAACTTGATAGGATAGATTACATAACAAAGTAAATAAAATTAGCTATCCATAATTTTGAAAAATTAAGGCGTTGAAGAAATTTTTAAAAATACAAAATATGGGCATTTTTTCAGGAACAAACAGTTAAACATCTTCTCAGGTAGGAGTCATTTCTTCTTAGTCACAGTGTTGCAGATTTCAGTCCATGGTTTTGAATAAATTGTGACCTACTGAACAAAATTAAATATAACTCATAAAAGAATGAGGCGATAGGAAGTTGAGCACTCATTTTGTAAATATATAAAGTACTTTTAGCTTTTTTTTCTTGTTAAACTTTTTTTTGAAGTAAAAAGTGAATATTAATAGGCAGTATGGACTGTTTAAAGTATATTCCCTGTTACGTGATCAATAAAAATGCCACGTAATAAAAAATAATAAAACAACAAAGCTTTGTTTATATGTGTTTATATGAATTTTACATTGCACATTTATAAATGTGCAATAATAAAAATACAATTTTGAAATAGTTATTATACTTTGATTTTTGCCCATTGAAAGTCATGTGTAAAGATTACTGGTAAAGTCATTTTGTAAAGATGAATACTGCAACTCGCATGAATTGTAGTAATATAAAACATTTTAGTGAAATGGAATTGGTTTGCAGTGGTTTCTGCTGTATTTCATTAGATTTAAAAGAAAAGTATGATTATATATTCTTGAATATGACATAGAAAAAAGTCAAGAGCCATGTGAATTAGAAGAAAATTGTGAGTTTATCACATTTTACATACATTAAGAATAACATATTTAACATGTGAGTGCTGTAAAAGTGGTGGCATGGCACCTGATGTGCCAATTTTCTTTTTAATTTCTGGATTATTTCTTTATTTTTTTTTTTTTGAGTTATACCTTTGGTATTACTGATATATCATCTTTCCTGAACAGTTTGCAATATAGTGCTGTCACGATTTCTGTCATCTAATTTTGCACAATTTGAAATAATGCACCCTTATAATATGAGCAGTAATAATAAGAAAATCTTATTATATGCATAAAAAATTAAAATAATGTGTTCTATGTTCATGCAGGGCCAAAAAAATTACAAAATTGACTGCATCTCAAGAAATCAAATTAGATTTAAGGTTTAGATTAAAATTAGGTTTAGAGTCTAGTGTTTTAAATAAAATTTTTTTTTTTAAATTTATTTATGTTCAAATGTTTTTCTTCATTTACAGGTTACTGTATTTGTTTTTACTATACAGATAACCTTCATTTAAATTTTTTATGAACAGTTTTTTTATACACGAGAATTTGTTACAAATTTCATATAATTTTATCTTAAATTAATTAGAAAATGGTTGCTATTAATTTTAATTTATCTGCATAAAATAAGCTAAGAAATTGTTACTTTGGTTACTGTATTCATGGAATGCAGCCCCCCCCCTGAATTTTTATGTATTTCTCTGGATCTTAATTTGTTCAAATCTTTGTTTATATGTGCTCCAGGAACACAACCTACACATTAACCATGGCTGCCCTCTACTTATTATGTGTAACTTTGTATTTTTTTAAATAGCACAATGTTTTCTATACTAGTTATGTTCAAAAGAATCAAAAATTAATTCTGCTGAAAATTTAAAAAAGTGTAGTCATAAAATATAGACTTAACCTGCTGGTAGTGGTGGATTGCCTGATAGGTAGGTCTCAAAAATAATGTTCACACATTAACCATTAATTGATGATTAAAAATCTGAAATTTTTTTGCCTTCCTAAATATAGTCAAACTTTTACTGCAGTAGATTCTGAAGCGACTGTTTTATGGTTTTCATAAATTAATTGCGCACAAAAACCTGTAAGGTTTCCAGCCACTGTCTTTGCAAATACTTGGCTTTTTGCTTGAAGAGTAGTGTGATAATAGACAAGCACCAACACTGTTTGTTTAAATATTTCAGATTGCTTCCCCCCCACACCTTTCTCTCGCTAGTTCAATAACTGTCTATATTCTTATCCTAATTGTTGAAAGATTTATTATGGTGTTCACAGCATAAAGACGATTATATAATACCCATTGTTCTCTCCAAATGGTTGCTACACTGTGGAAAGCAAGATATGTAGTTTCAAATTTTGCATGCAGTGAGTGAAGTGCTAAATTTGAAATAAACCTGAACAATTGATTACTAACTAATAATATTGAATATATATACAGGCAACTCTTGGTTTATGAACGAATTCCGTTCCAAGACGTAGTTTGTTATACGTTTTGTTCGATATATGTATCTTGCATTCCTCAGCTTTTACGATACATATCATAGGGAGGTGATTATTCCCTTGTATAAGGCAATGGTCAGGCCGTACCTTGAGTACTGTATACAGGTTTGGAGGCCTCATTTCAAGAAGGATGTAGAGCTGCTGGAACGAGTACAGAGAAGGGCAACAAGTTTAGTGAACAGAACAAAGGGTTGCTCTTACGAAGAAAGGCTTAAGTTTTGCAAATTACAGTGTCTGGAGACTAGGCACCGGCGAGGTGATCTGATAGAGGTGTACAAAGCCTTGAATGGTTTGAGCATGCTCAATGCTGATGGGATACTGCCTCTTGCTCAGAATAATCACCTGAGAGGGCATCAATTCAAATTGAGGAAAGACAGATGTAGGATAGATGTGTGGAAATTTGCCTTTAGCCAGCGGGTAGTTGGTAGGTGGAACAGACTTCCATCCCTTGTTGTGGAAGTTGATAGCCTAAATAAATTTAAGGCTCAGCTGGACAGGTATTTCGAATGAATGGAGGGGTGAAGTGAGACTATAGAGAACAAGTGCTGAATGTAGTGTTCAACATCTGTAATTTGAAACTTCACGGAACTGTTAGGCTTAACAAAAATAGTTGCAAAAATGCTGGCCTGGTGCTAGCAAGTTCATGCATATATCACTGTGAAATCAGTAAGGAAAAAATTCAGGAACTACTTCAGTTTGACTATATTTAGGAAGCTATAAAATATTTCAGATTTTTAATCATTAATTAAAGTAATGCAAGAGTATTATTTTTGAGAGACGCATCGCCGCATTAAATATTGTAAGTTTACTGTGCCACTGAATTTTTTGCCCTACTTTGCAACATTTTGATTTCTATTAGGAATTGCTTTAAGGTCTATTTGGTTGAATGCAAACTAATTGCTTTGAGGACTTAAAAACAAAATGAATATGGAGGGTTAAAGTACGTGAAAGATAGTCTCTCACATAATTTAACCCTTTGCAGCCAGAATTTTTTACCATCTTCCTCGTGTAGTCCAGTTCTAAAATCCAAAAAAATTACTACTTGAAATGTGGATGTGATATTCAAAAATTATTTTTGGGTTTGCATGACCTAATACAAAAACTATATGGTAAAACATTTTATTGTACTCTTCAGACAAAATGTGTTTGTGGCATTTCATGAAACTTTCAAAATTCTGGTTTTTGAGAGTCTCTCTCTCAACAATAGTAAGCAATTTATTTCTCCAACTTCTACATATGCATTGTCTTTTTATTTGGATTCTCACCTTTCATCACAAAATGAGATCACTCTGTCTTTTTCTTTTAAAAAGAACATTATTTTGGATATTTCCTACTACCTAAACAAGCAACTTTTTTTGAAACTGCTTGTAATGAACTTTTCTTTTGAGATGGATCTGCTAGCTTATCAAGATGAAACTTTTTGCAATTAAGACTTCTCAAGCCAGAAAAATTACTTGCTTCACCATTTCATTGATTTTTGACTGAATGAATAACTAGCAGTGGCAGCTCTTTCTATAGCACCCATATTTCTTATGTGTTCAGAAATAGTGACTGGCTTTTCTGAAAGATCACATTTCTCCCGTATTCTTTTCCTTTTGTAACTTCAGTTTTGATATTATAAAAAGCAAAACACAAGCACAGTTCTTTAGTTATTCCATGCTAACACTTTATCCTCTTTTCAAAAACCAACGCTCCTGAACTTTTCAGTTTTTTGTGGTTTTCGTTCCATGTCGTTCCATGATTCTCATAACAGTGCCTCTTAGGTGTATGTTTAGTATGAGGTTCTTCTGCTAGTTGGATACTAGTGTAAAATCCACTACCTTGATTACTGCGAAGCAGTTTTTTGGATGAGATGAAAAGCGATCCTTGAGGTGAAAGTCAAGCCTGATTTTATTAAGTCAGTAGTAAGCTTTCCAAAATATGACACGTATCCAACACACAACCTGTTTCTAAATCAACTGAAATAAATACATAAGGCCCATTTTGTTGGATTTTGAGAGTTATAACTTTTGAATTGAAATTCTATCCTTAAAACCAATAGCAATTTCATTTAATGCAATAATTCTTCCTAGAAAAAAATGTTCATGAACCTTTTCGTTGGATTAACTTTAGATCCCTTACTTTGAATTCTTTTTTTGTTTTCTATCTTGTTGGTGAGCAGAGATGCCATAATAAAAATAACTGCAGAAATATCCTGCTAACATTCTTAAAAAATAAAACTCTTTATTTCATTTCAAAAGTTCTAACAATTTCTTCCTCAGAAAAGCTGTTATGAGATATTGATGGCATACCTAAATACTTCATTTCAGAGTGTAAGGTACTCTGTGACTTCTAAATTGAAACAAAACAACTGCATTTACTTTCAATGATTGATTATAAAGATTAGTCTACTTTTTCATATTACTTATATGAAGTATAAATAGATGGCAATACAATAATTATGCCAGCACAGTGGGAAAACAAATTTCATAATCAGCAACAGTGGCTGCTGTGATATCAGACCATAATGGGTTTAAGAATTAAACAGTCCACAGAATGCATACCACCAAATTCATTAAATTCTGAAATTCAAGTAATTGTAAGCTGCTTTGTGATTAGAATTACTTGAGCTACTTCTGAAATAATTTTTGAATTGCACAAAGTAAGCTTCATTTAAACTAACTAATTTCCTAAGTTTTACTCTTAACTTTTCCATTTATTCTCATGAATTATGACCACATTGGGAAGGACCTGAAGTAATAAGCTTGAAAACATGCTGTGCAGTTCAGCCCCCACAATAAGTACAATATTTAGTACAATGGCTTATGCTTGGGGTGAACTAGCACCCCACAAGCTAAATCTGAAGTTAGATTCATACAAATTTGGTATATGCATTAAAATTTAATGTTTTAAAGGGTAGGCATAAAACATGAATTTACCATGCAAAATATCCCATAAACATCTGCTGTCATGATAATCAGTGACAGTGTCAGATATTTATTGCCAAACTTAATGATTTCAACAAGTTTTCCAGTGCTTATTACATATTTATTTTGTTTTATTAATCCTTTGTACTTTACATTGCTCATCATTATTTATTGGTCGCAAGATGTCACATGTAGCCTTACATTCAGTTTTTTTTATTAATGATAAGAAACCTCTACTACTCCAGTAGTTCCCAATTATTTGGGGATGGAAGAAGGCACCTGGAAATTCAGCCATTTTTAGAAAAATGGCCTTTGTTTGAAGACGAATTTAGGAAAAGGTCATCATACCAAGTAAAAAAAGGATTTTCATATCGTGGTGCTGTTGCAGCAGTTGACTACCTAATTAAATATGCTTTATGCATTTAAAAGTATCACTTTACCAACAGTTGCACTCGGATATAACTTATTTTTTATACAAAAGAACATACAGACAGAGAAGCGGAGGGATACCAACTAAAACTGAAAACTTGTTCTATGACATGAATATTATTTTATACTTGAGGATGAGAACATGTTATTAACCTTCTATAACTCATGCCCTCAATTTAACAAAGAGTAGTGTGGGTAATATGATTTGCTAAACTCAATTTAAAAATATAAAATGAAAATGAAATGAATTAATATAAATATTAATAAAGTTTTTGTATTTTCTAGAAATTAAGATCACCTGTCCTATCAATTGAAACCCAGATGCTCACATGGTGTCTGGTGGATACAGTGTAAACCTCTGTATTTTGGTCAACTGTTCATGTTTAGCCAGTGAAACCAAAGCTCTGTGGCAAGATTAGATGCCATATGGGAATTGTCTAGAAATAGGATAGACATTTTTTATTTGCCTGGCATTTTTTTTTTTTAAATGTCAAACAAAAAAAATTGATGCCTTGTAATTTATAGTGTATTGAAATGAATAACCAGTTAGAGAATACTGGTGTGCAAAGGTACATGGGAGAATTTGATTTAATTTACAAATTAAAAGTGGCACCTGTTAGATGCCAATACTGGCAACAAATTGTTAAGAAAAAACAATAGTTATTTTTGCACCCAAAACATACGTGTAATATTTACTGCAAAATATAAATTGCAGTAAATATTGCAATGGTTTCACAATGGGCAAACTCCTATATCATAGGTTTCCTATGTATGCAGTATTTTCAAACTGAAATCTTATTCTACAGTCATTTAAAAAATGAAACTGCCTGTTTTTGGATTTCTGGTCTCTTTCAGATAGCACAGATAGATAGAAAAGGCAAACTGCTTTTCCATAGAACTCAGATTATGCTTAATTTTACATTTTGTGTTTGAAATATTAAATCGATTAAAATTTCTGTACATTTCATAAGATAATTTGGTCAGTTTGGTAATAGCAATTAAAAAGGAATGATTCCGAAGCAAAAAAAAAAAAAAAATGAAGGTTTGGGACTTATAGCAATTCGGGATATCAAAAAATCCTGTTATCTTCAGTCAAGTGTGCAGGAGACACTGACTCTTTCATTGGAAAGGGTCTGAAATTTTTAAATGGGGAGGGATGATTTTTGTAAGATACTCTGAATTATGGCTTGATGTGTAGTTTTAGAGTTGAAAATAACTTCTGGAGTTCTTTTTTACTATAAAGTTAAGGTTCCTTTTTATTAATGATTATATCTGTCTTGATTAATACGTGTAACAATCCACATTAAAATATCAAGCCTGTGCTGCCTGTAGCTTCTGGGAATTTTATTTGTTTTAGCTCAGAGCAAAAGAGATTGGAAACTCCTGAGCTAGAGGGTGATTAGTGAATGGAATCTCATCCTCTGGTGAAACTGGACAGTTTAAATAAATTTAAGGAGGGCTTCAACAAGTTTTTAGAAGTCACGCAAGGCATCTTAGGCAAGTGAATGGGAATTTTAATTTTTTTTTTTTGCTGGTGTTATGTAAGCATTGCTTCCTTGCATAATGTTGCTAATACTAATATTAGCATGAGCCAGATTGCTATGACAATGCTGTAACCAATCTCCACCCCTCCATTTTTTCAGATATTTTCATAGTGCATCTTCCAGAAACCAAGAACACAAAGTTCTGAAAAAATGTGAAACATTCTCAATTGATGATCCCATTAATCTCTTTCTTTTTATGTTCAAGCACACTTGCCCACACATGCCTCTATATTCTGCTGATCTAGCTCCCCCATGATTACTTATTGTTCTTGAAACTAAAATTTGCCTGGAAGTCTGGAGATTTTTTTATAGAAATATGAAAAGTTGTAGTACGTGCTTGAAGGAAATAAAAACAAGTTACAGCAATGCTTCCAACACTTGCAGAATCACAACAGGATTTGTCTAGCCTTTAAGGTGGCACTTTGAGATAAAGATATTTTTTAATACAATCTGGTAACTTGACATCTCACATTTTTTAAAATTATTTAATTATTTGAATATATGGAGTTAGAGGGTGGCCATCAAATAGGCAGCCTGAAATATTTTTCTGGTCTAGCTCCCATGATTGCTTCTTGTTCTTGAAGCTAAAATTTTCACTCAAAAGGATAGCATTTATTTTTTTTTCTCTTTTAGAAAAATGAAAATATACAGAACATTCTTTGAAGGAACTCAAAAAAGAGGAGCTGCAGCAATGCTTCCAACACTGGCAGAATCACAGGATTTACCAGAAGACAAGGGGATTACTTTGAAATTACAATACAAACACTTGGTAAGAAGTACATCTTATTTTAAGTACAATCCAGAAACTTTTTTGATTACACCTTACATTTTTCTTTATACACTTGATTAACTTAACACTTTTGCTGCTGGCTTTTTTGAATGTGGACTGAAAACCACAGGATTGAGTCAATCTGGATTGGGGAAGGCAGAGACATTTTTTTAGCTTTTTTCCCATTGATTTAATTAGTCAACCTGGTGAAGGTTTCTTGACAAAAATGACTGGTTTTTCTTCTGTCAAATTGGAAGAAAAAGTTCTAAAAGTCAGGTGGATGTTTCCTCCAAGTGGATTAAAAAATCAGTGCTGCATGTTTGCAACATTGTTGCAGTGAATGTGTTAATCTAACAAAATGTGTGCAGTTAGATCTGTTCTCATTTTATGAAAAGTATCAGCAATACAATACTAAACTTTTTTCGTATGATAATATTGATATTTATGAGTAACATTACTATTTTTTAAAGTCTTCCCTCCCCAATGAAATTTTAGAAACAGCATTTATTTACTGTAATCCTCCTATATGCCATGTAATGTAGATAATTGATTTTTAAACAAAGCTAAAAGGGAAACATCTTTTTCTGACAGTCATTTAATTAACATCCTCTTTTCTCCACCAAAATAGTTAAATTCTACATAAGCAGCTCTGGTTGAGGTATACTATCATGTAAGCTATAATTAATTGTTAATTACTTTAATTACTGATCATTGATTTTAATGATTTCAAGAAAGCCATTAAACATCAACTCTTATACTATCTGAACATTTTATACATATATCCTGATTATTTAAGAAAGATTACTGTGAAAATTATAAATCATAGCACTGTCTCAAATTATGTATTATGACTAACTTTTACTGCTGGTGTTAACCTTCTTTAACTGATTTATATATATGTTAGAACCTTCATTTCAAGTAGATATTACTACAGTTTGCCTTATATATATTGTACATATCCCATAGCCCTTATGAGAAAATATCCATACTTCAAGTACAGAAAAATGTATCATTTAGTTGCTATGTATGTATATACAACACAGAATTGAATCATGACTTAATTCTGTTGCTTGATTAACAACAGAAATGAAGTAGGGGAAAAATATGATACTTCCTTATCAAATACAATCTAAAAAATATAGTCAACTTATGTTAGCATAATTGTCCACGTTTATTAATTTGTAGTAAACCTTTCATTTGGTTTTGGTTCTTCACTGCCCCCTTGTACTGTAGCTGTTTATATGAGTATTTGCTACTTTATTGTATATATACGTGACTTATAATTGTCTTGAGGAAGGTTAAAAAAAAATGTATAGTGACAAAATTAAATTTGCGAGAAAGTTTTTGTGTGTAGCTTTATTTCAATAGTGAACATCACACTTTCATAATAAGCATTCTATATATTTACATGATCTATATATTCACACAATTTAGGTGTAAATATGTGGATTATGCTGTGACATGTTCTGAGTTATAAAAAACTAGTTCTGCCAGGCTGTAGAGATGGTGCAATATAGTGAGCTTCTGGTTTATGACAATCAATTTACAAGATAAACCTTCTTTGGGGGACCTCTACATCTGTTGTGCATATTATGCTGTGGCTCAGCAAGGATGGTTGAATTGAAAAATTAAATGTATGCCATTTGTAATGCCAATGATGTAAGAACAAAAGACCATTGGCTTTTTATCTGCAAGTAAGAAGATTCAACTCCCCAGTCTGCCTTCCGCAGTGCAGCTTCTTCTCATAACATGTTTAAAAACAAAAAAAAAATTTGACACTTGGACATTTGATTTACAAACTTTATCCTGTGAATTTTCCATATCTTCTTCAATTGTTTCTTTTCCATGACGTTTTTTAAAGTAAAGTGGGTAAGAATGAAATATTTTTGGTATTTAATTGAACATAATGTCTATATGTTAAATATAGCATGTTATTTAGAGTATATTTTTAGAGAAATGTACTATTAAGCCCACATGATTACAACACAAATAACCAACAGTATCTTCCACTAGATAAGGGTGATTTCTGTTTAGACTAGTTTAATTTATTGCAGCTTTATGAAGTGCAAAGAGTTTGCATTATATTAGGCACACTACAGTTTGTAGAAAGAGACTAGGATTAATCATTTAAGCCAGTGAATCAGGGTAATGACTAACATTGTTAAAGATGCAAGGGATTCAGTATGAAGAAGCTTTACCTTCCCGATATCTTGGTCCTGAGCCATCTGCAGAAGCTCAAACTTGTTCTTAATTGCCAGTACATACTGCTTTTTCTCCTCTTCTGTTATCTCAAAAACATTTGTATTATTTACTCGAGTCAGTTTTTTCCTTTCTTTTCTTACATCTATATCAAGTGTGCATCTTACCATTCTGTGATCACTTCCAACATCATTCACGATATATCTTCTGTTAGCAAGGATGAAGTCAATTTCATTAGTTGTTAATTCATTTGGGCTCTTCCATACAATAAATTATATCCAACAACAAAACCAGCTATGAAGTAACAAAAAGGAATATGTTGGAACTCTATTTATTCCTGCTGTCTGCAACACCAAGGAAATAAGATGAAGGGAAAATAAGACTTATATGAAGAATAATAGGCTTGAAAGTCATCAGAGAGAATTATATGTTAATTTCCTTTCTATTTTATTCAAAACTATTTTTCACTATTAAAGTTTCAGTATTTTTAATTTGTTTGCTCATTTTCTTATTTCATGTGAAAATTAAGTTAAAGTAACTTTAAACAGCAGTGTAAGTCATTTTTGCTATTCTGAAAACATGCATAGTTTCAACATTTTTAATTTTAGTAATCTTCTGTGATATTTCAAACTCTTTTACTGTAATAGTAATAGTTACTCAAGGATTTCATCATGTTTCTTGATTTTCCTATGACAAGGTACTAAAATACTAGTAGAATGTAAATTTGACTTGCATCACACTGATTCTCACTGGCTCAACTGTGAACGTGAAATAGAAAAGTGCTACTTTTGCAATTTATTTAAATTATACAGTAATGACTGCTCTATACACAACTCCAAAGCAATTGTGCTAAATTGCAGTGTACTGATTATTTATAAGCAAAAATGTTGTTCTAACACCACATTAAAAATGTAATTTTAAGATATTATTAAAAAGTTTTAAATATTACTAATTCCCACTGCATTTGCGATGAAATGAATTGTCTGTCACTCAGCACCAGCTGTTCAACCTTTGCAACTGTATCACTGTCTGTGGATGTTGATGGCCTTCCTTCTCTTGGCTGTTCACAGACACTTGTACGACCACACTGGAACTCCCATTTCCACTTTTTCATAGTGTCATAGGATGGACAATTCTGCCTCTACACAGCTTTCATTTCTTTGTCAAACATAGTGTCCTTCCTCAGATTCCAGGCTCCACCTCTGGTGTATGATCACCTACTGTTTTGGGAATGAAATTTCACATGTTAGTTATTGAATATGTAGACAACTTATATTAAAAATGGCATCTTCCTACTGATGTTTTATCTAGATCAGGATATGAACTTTTTGATACCCCCTCGTATATACTATTGGCTTTTAACTTTGGCTATAAATGCCTTATGTTTAATATTTGTAAAATTTTTTAGATACATATTCCTTCCTTTTCTACTTTATTTATTCGTTTCTTCACTCTTTTTCCACACTTTTCCCATATTTCTGTACATATAAATGTACCAGTGATGCACATTTATGCATATAATAAATAAATAAATAAATAAATTTTCTGTTTATACTCCGGGACGACCAAACAGAGTTTACAAGAAACAGCACCGTATTCTAATATGCATATGTGTGAAAGGGTTAATAAAACCAAGCGTTTCTGATGTATAGTGTGGAGACCATAGAATTGGACAGAGAACAGCACAAAAATTACAATTTCCTCTATATTCAAGAAAGCTTATCTGTATTTTGGCTGAAAATAAAGAGATCTGGATTAAATCTTGGGCCCCATATTTATTGTGCATAGACACTTCGAGGACAGCTAAATGGAAAAATTAAATGTGTACCACTTGCAGTGTTGGTGATATAATGGGAACAAAATGATCATTTTGAAAACTGCTACTTTTGTTTAACCCCCCCGCCCCCAAATAGATTCATTTCTGCAGTGCAGCCAGCAGTTCATTCTTGTAACGGGCCAATTCCTGTCTCCTCAAACATGGACTTTATATGAAGATTTATCATCTTTATGTGAAAAATGAATAAGTTGAAGTTCCCAGCAAGGGCAAAGAATATGTAACAACCAAAGAGGGACAACCTTATTGGCTTACTCAGGTGGAAATAGATGCCTTGATTCAACAAAACACTGAAATCTTTCCAAAAGATAAACTAAACTTTTGAGATCCAGATTATAGGATGGGACTTAATTATACAACACTTAACCTTACCTAGATGTTGCAGCTGTCAAAAGGATTTAACTTTTCTCTGCAACAGATATTACTTGCTGCAGTTGATATTGATAGTTTAATAGGTGTTCAGTTAGTACTTTTCAAATTAAATCATCCATAGAACCCTAATAACTCTGACAACAATTTTAAAAATAAATTAAAATTAGTAAGTAAAAATTAAATAAAAATATTATACATATTGGGTAGTGCAAAAGCATAATTTTAATATGCAGCAAATTCACAAGGAACTCATCTTGCCAAAAATGGCATCATTATTATAACATTAGCCCATATTATGAAATCCTTCACAAGCTCTTTAGTCATGTGTGCCATATTTGAATAAATAATGCTTCCCCAGTAAAGAAGACTGTTGTTATTTATTCTCAGTTAGGTAACTTGTGAAGGATTTCATGCTGTTATCTGTACACTTTGCATTCTTGTGAATTTACTGCTGTTAATATGTGGTAAAATTAAAATGACGCTTTTGAACTACATGTTAGTAAATTCTTGCAGTATGATGTTAGTAAATTTTTGCAATTAGCCTTAGAGGCCATAAACTGCTTCAATAAAAATATAAGGGAACATTTGCACAACCTCAGGGTTTTGCTTAACATCTTTTGAAAATCTGATAGCTGCTTTATAGACCTGAAACTTGGCTATTTCTTAATTCATATTAAAATATCTCAAAAGCTGTCATCAGAAACTTTTTTCTAAGTTATCATCCATTCCTGGTAAAAAACAAACAAGAAAAGATCACAACAAGCTCTTACAGAACACTATGGTTTTATGGAATCAAGTTCCAAAACCTATGCATCTAGGTCAGAAGCCATAACCCTGAAGACTGGATCATAAGATTAGATCATAACGCTGCAGACCGGAGCCTTTTTATGGAATCCTTTATTCCACACTACACTTTAAAATCTCGCCCTTTATCTAACTAAACCTTGGTTTTCCAATAAATGTGCTGTCTGTTCAAGAGAAGAATGTTGCATATCGTAATTGGCTTGTTTCCAATTCTTCAGTTTCATTTTCTGCCTACATCAAAGCTTGCAACAATTGAAAAGCAGTTATTAATCAGTCCAAACTAGATTTTGAACAAGCTAAGAGTAGAAAACTTGCTTCTTGCCCTAATGGTAGCTGAGCATTCTGGTCTCTTGCCAGAGCTATTGGCCACAACTTTTGCCCATCTCTGCTCCCACTTCTGTCAAAACCAGATGGTTCTGTTGTCACTTCAGCCAAGGATAAAACTGACCTGCTAGCATTCCATTTTTCTTCCAACTCACGTATTAATGATCTTGGTAAAACACCTCCCACCATTCCCAACACACTCCATTCAATGCCTCCTGTGGTCTCCCGTCAAAAAGTGTCAGAAGGATTTTGACAAATCTTGATGCTAAGAAAGCTCCAGGTCCTGATGGTATTTCTCCACTTGTTCTCAAAACCTGTGCTCCTGAACTTAGTCCTGTTCTTTGCCACCTTTTTTTACTTTCTTATTCCAAAGGTGTTTTTCCTTCTGCTTGGAAATTTGCTCATATCCAGCCAGTTCCTAAAAAGGGTCACAAATCACTCCAATCCAATTATTGTCCCATTGCAATTACATCTACTCTTTCTGAAGTAATGGAGAAATCAATTAACTTCCAACTCTTAAACTACCTAGAACAGTATGGAGTCTGTCAGTGTCGATTCACTGGTGATATTCTGGCTTATGTTACCCATTTATGTACAAATTTAATGGAAAATTTCGGTGAAATGCAAGCAGCTGTTCTTGACATCTCAAAGGCTTTCGATCATGTTTGGCATAAAGGTCTTCTAAACAAGTTTCCATTTATGGTTTGCCAACTGTTTTTTGTAATTAGTTTTCCAGTTTTCTCTCTGATCGCTCACTGAGGGTGATGGTAGCTGGCTCTCTGTCCTGTAACTTCTCCACTAATCCTGGTGTCCCCCAAGGTTCAGTTCTTTTCCCCACTCTTTTCCTCTTGTATATTAATGACCTTTTCCATTGACCAGAAATCCTATCCATAGTTTTGCCGATGATAGCACATTGCATTCTACTTTCCAGTTCGAGAAACCTTACCCTCCTCAATCAGCTTCAACTTCTCGAAAATCTGCTACCAATTCCTTAAATGCAGATTACCAGGTAATTCTTCACTGGGGCAAAGACAACTTAGTTGCTTTCAATCCTTCTAAAACTCGTTTTATATCTTGGAAAAGGATTCTTCTGCTCCTATGCTAATCTTTGGTGACTCTCCGATTTCTAGGCAAGATGATGTATCTCTTTTGGGGATTACCCTGACTTCTAATCTCTCTTGGCCCAAGCACATTACAAATATTGCTTCCTCTGCATCTAAAAAACTTGGTTTTCTCTTTCGCTCTCGGTGTTACTTTTTTTTTACCGTATGTCGTGATCACAGGACTTTTCATTCCTGTGATCACGACATACGGTCGAAAAGCGTTGTCAGCTTCAGGAAGGAAAATCGTTTTGAATATTTTCGTTACATTCTTTTAATTGCATTAATTTGATTTTTAATTGTTTTAAATTGATTTGTATTGTGTTAAATTGATTATGTAATTATTTATATTTTTCTCTAATGTACCGGTAAGTTGTCGATTTTTTCGTTTTTTCCGTTTTAATTTCTGGAGGGTATCATACAGAAGTGTTCTACGCACTATATTGAGGTAAACTCCTCTTATTATTTTAATAATATTATTATCAACGTAGAACATATTGAGTAGTACAGCTCTGATTCATACTATCTAATAAAAAAAAAAAAAAGGAATTCTCATTATATTATAATGAATTAGTCATCTAAAATAGCATTATATTCATGGACAGAAGAATATTCAACCCACCAATAGGGGGATAGGGGAAATATTTTATTGACATTTTTTTTTTTTTTTTCAAATTATGGTTAATGAGAAATTGCATAAAAATAGTGCTGGACAAAGAAAGTTGTGATTCCCATTGCTTGAAACAAAAAAAATTTAAAAATTTATGGACTTATATAATCATGAAGATAAAAGAGGAAATACTACTCATTGGTATAAAAATCAAGTTGGTAATTAAAGGAGGTTGATTTATTGATGTCCTAACTTACACACACAAAAAAGTATGGAATGTCTTCAAAGTACAGTCAGTCCTCATATAGCACGATAGTTGTGTTCCTAGAAACCCTCGTGCAATATAAGCAACAAGCCCTATGGGAAAAATAGGGTTAGGTGCCGACCACCCAAGATTGAACACACATTTGTAACCAAAACATTACCAAACACAATAAATTACCGTAATAAAATACGTATTTTATTACGACTATTACGTAATAAAATATTGCTAATTCTTTTGCTTCTATCGTAAGCAAACTTGTTTTTTTGTTTGATTTTCTATCCAAACAGAAGACAGCTGTTCCATCTCTTCCAATTCTTTGTGTCTTAATCTAATGGATTTTAATTACACTTGAGTTGTTCCTGCTATGAAAATTGTTATTTTCTCTTCATTCTTTGTAATTCTCGGCGTTGCCTCATTTAGGCCTATAGCACGTGCAATATCACATGGTCTTTCATTTCGATCAAAGCGTTTCACAATTTCATATTTTTTTCTCTTATCGACAGACTGGCCATAAGGCTTACCGGGGAAACCCCTGTGGCCGGTGTGATTTTGGCCATAAACACTAGTATGAGGCCACTACAATTTTTCCCGGGTAAGAATTTTTGACCCAGTCCCCTTCTGTTTATCGATATTGCTTTTCTTTTTCTCTCTGAATCTGTAGTGTCTTCACCAGGACGCTTCCTTTTCACACCGTTTAAGTATTTTTTTCATTTTTAGGGAATAAAGCACAATTACAAAATGAGGAGGCACGCTAGATACACATAAACAAAGCTGCGCACGTGTAGCAACTGAATAAACAACACCGTAAAGGCAGAGACACTGAACACCTCATATTTTACTAAAGCACATTTCTGGAGATTACTACCATAAAACAATAAAAACAATTTCCAGTTGCGTTCCTGCTAGTGGAATCTGTTATAAACTTGGTAGTAAACTCTATCTAATTGCATTTGCAATAATACCGGTAGCTGGAATTGTGTGGGTTTTTATGTTATTATGGTGAAATGTGTTTCCCCTTCACTGATATAAAAAAACAAATACATTTTCAGAATCTTCTTTTCATTCCTATCGTGTTGGGGTGATTCCGTGTTTGACTGCCATTTCTTATAAACACAAAGGAGAATCGTGCATAAGCGAATTCGCTTCATGTTATATACAATATCGTTGCCCTATTTATAAATCGTGTATGATCGAATTTGTGTAAACACGTGTTATACGAGGACTGACTGTACTACTGAAATGTTTATTAATGCAAATATTGATGCAAATTAGAAAATCATTTTATACATTTGCATCACTTTAATACAGACTGCTGCAGGACACTTGACATAAGTGTCCAGACATACAAGTAGAAATCAAGACTCAAAGAATTCTGAGCTCATAAAAATTCATGTTTTATTAAAGCTTGTTACATGATTTTGTTAATAACATAGTAAAACAAATATTCTGATGTTATTAATAGACAGGCACATTTTCAAAACTTCAGGGATCATATTTGCATTCAGAAATTCAGCCCTAAAATAGATATGGAAAACATGTTACTTTGAAAGGGAAGAACCCAACAAAATTTAAAGTTGTTGGTTGGTGCATTTTGTACAGTCCTTTAAATTTGTTTTTAACTACCTACTTCCACGACACTAGTTGGAGGTCAACAATTAGTTAATCTATGCAGTCATCCTTTTTTCAATTTATCTTCCATTGTGTCATCTCAAAAAGAGTAAAGATGCTGCAGCATTTACTTTACTTAACCCTTTTAAAGCCTTAAACACTTCAATTGGGTCATAACACAGATGACCATTTTCCAGATGCAATTTATAGAACTCCAGTCTTCAGAGGTATCCCCTTCTGTGCCTCCAACTAATCTTGCAATATTCAAAATGAGGCTAACAACTGCTTTATATAATGAAATAATCATCTCTGTTCCTGCTAAGAAAGTACCTGTATACAATTCACAGAAACCCATGAGTTCTAGCAGTCTCACGGTAATATTACTCCTAGGTCATTTTCATTATCAACTACTTTGAATCTGGTGTTACCTTAATGTTATATTCTGGGATTACTGGGTTCCAAGTAATGGGAGAATGGCTGTGGTCTCCTATTTTAGTTCTGTGGTATATAGAGACATTGCCAAAGTAAGGGGGGGGGGTTTAATGAGGTATGGGTATCAGTAGTGGAAAATGATGCAAGGAAGCAAGCTTATATCAGCAAAGAGACACCAAAGCTTGGATTTATTCAAACTATCCACCTAAACAATACAACACCAGATGGAAGTTTGTCTTCAGGCAGTTTATTGTTGGAATGAATTTCTGCACATTGGATCTGTGACGACCTTCCTCAATCTGAATTTATGCCTCACTATGTGTAGTCTTGGCAAGAGGAAGAATGCCATCAGCAGTGATTTGCTCAATCCATTCAAAGCCTTCAACACTTCAACTGATTTTCTGCTAGTACTTATTCCCAATGCATGAAATTTGTAGAACTGAAGCCTTTCCTTATAAGAACACCATTTATTACTCTCACTAATCTTGTTGCACCTGTTCTTCCAACAGATCCACATTCTTTTGCAAATGAGGCTTGCAGACCTGTATACATTACCCAAGATGTAACCTAACCATTGTCATCCTTATATGTACAATGGGATAATCACTTCTTTATTCCTACTGGCAAAATTCTGTATATCGTTGACAAAAGCCCAGAAGCTGCCCTGGCAGCATGTCAGCATTGCTCAGAGAACTTCATACCTGACTGCACAATTATTCCTAGGTCTTTTTCATTCTCCACTATCGTGAGTGTGGTACCACACAGTTGGTTTTTTAATCTGCGATTACTGCTATTCATATCAAGATGGGCTGATGATAACACTTATCAGCTCATCTGCCAAATTTTTCTAGATCTTCTTGCAGTAGCATACCCAGATTACTCTCATTAACCACCCCACTAACCTTAATTACACTGGTCAACAAAAGAAAAAAACATTTTTTCTTCTTGTACTTAGTGGATTTTAGGCTTAAGAAGCCTGTACCATCTGTACCATTAAATCTCTTCAAAGAACTGTTCGATCCATCTTTGTCTGGGATGCCCCCTGTTTCTTTTTCCAATGAGGCTTGTAGTTAGGGATCCCATATGTCCCGGGACAGACTGGATTAATGATTTGAGTTACAGTTAATCATTGTCTCAGTTTGCATTGGCCACACTGTAGTGTTCATGTTAATTTTTCAGTGTTCTACTTTTAATGTTTCATTATTTTTATATTTGGAATATATAAATAATTTTATATTTTGAATATAAAAATAATCCTTCTTTAAAATGCCAAAGAGAAAATGCATGTTTACTAACAGTTTAAAGGAGCAATTCCTATTTATAAAGAAAGTATTGTTAGTGGTTATTCCTCAAGAGTGGCGTGTTCCTTGTACTGTTTAGTGTTGGTCATGGAGGAAAGGCAGATATATTTGATCATGTCAGCACAAAAAACCATAAGGCTGAAGATCCTCCAGTCAATCATTAATGTCATTTTTAGAAGCAAAAATACTCTGGGTGATGAAGAAAGAGATCTAGTTGCAAAAGAGGCTACCTCTGTTTATCATACTACCAAACACAATCATATTTTCCAGTCACTGAACTGTACTTCAGCTCTTTTAAAAACATTTCTAAACATAAAAATTTACCTATGCTCAAACAAAATGTAGTGCTATTGCTGTAAATGTATTATCACCACATGCAAGAAATGAAATACTGGAAGATCTAAAGAATACAAAATATTGCTGTTTAGCTGTAGATGATTCTAACCACACTGATCTAAAGATTTACCAATTATAGTGAGGTATCTTGTTCTGGATAAAGGCATTACTACAGAAATATTAGAATTTTACAGTCTCCCTAGAGAAACTTCCAATCTTATTGTTGACTACATTTTAAAAGTTGCTAATAAACGTGACATTGTTGATAAAATAATAGGTATTTCAGCAGATGATACCAATACAAACTTTGGTGGATTAAAAAGGAGAAGACTGATTTTATGAAAATTCAAGAAAAGTTAAACAGAAAAATAATAGGTGAGACTGTCCAGCACATATTATTCATAATATGTGTACAAATTGTGGTTGATGTATTACCTATAGACGTTCAGGTGATTCTGTGGAAAGTTTGGTATTTCATCATTTCACAGTCCAAGTAGAAAATTTGAAATCTTTGTGTGATTTTGTGGAAATAGAGCATAAAACTGTTTTTGGGTATAGCAAAACACAATGGTTGTCACTGGAAAGAGCTCTGAATCATTTTATTGAACTTTACGATGGACTACAGAGTTATTTCTTGAGCCAGGATAAATGTCCAAATATTTTATATGAATCAGGAAATTTTTATAATACAGCACTTCAGTACATTCAAGAATGGATCATTTAGTGTATGTTATGGTTTTCTTATTTATATTTAATATTCTCTTTGTTAATTTTTCATATGTGAATTCATTCCTTTTTAGAAGAGTTATTTCATTACATGTATATTTACTTCATGTATGTATACTTTAAAAATATCAAAAGTATTGTGCTCAAAAACATTTCCCCTAACATATAGATAGACCTGCATTTCACACAGTGTCCCAGTTTTTTTTTTATCTGGGATCCCTATTGCCATTGCCAATTTTGTTAGTCTCTACATGCTCTTTCCATTTTAACTGATAATTTTGTATTTCTTCTATAATGTTGGAGGTGTTTCTTTGGTGACCTAGTCTTGTTAATCCAGTCAGAGAAAATTCATTTGGGCTGCTTCCAGACGTTGTTTATCCCTCTTCTCAAGTGTCCATACTTCACTACCATATTTAAGAGCTGCCTTTCATTTTTTCTTCATTCAGTTTTTTATTCATTTTTTCACTACCTATTAAAAAAAAAGTGTGGCAACCATATTGCTGTAACACCCACCAATTTTAAAGGAGAAGGGATTAAAGTGAAAAACTGAAATTCAAACATAGTAAGTGATTGATTGTAGGATAAAGAAGATGTGGTTCTGAAATTCAGTTTGTATTTTTTGGCTAAAAATTTGATATTCTGACATGGAGCATATATTATCAAGACAGACAACTGTGAAAATAAAGTTCCCACGATATTCGCAATCTTTGCAGGAGTAGAAAGCTCCTGCCCATTCCAGTTGAGAAATGGGTAAGATTTGCCATTTGGTTGCTTTATTTTTCTCCATATCATTCTTATATCAATATTTTTATTAACTGAGATTGCAAATCGAATCCAAGAAGTGCTTTTAGCTTTCCTCCTAATGTAAGAGCCTTGGCCTCTTTAATGTAAGTCTCTTTTAATGAATAAGATTGGTGGTGGTAGGATGTTTGTGGAAAAGATTCATTGTTTGGTTTTTTTTTTCTTTGCTCTCTTACACACTTCATTTCACCAGTAATTTATGGTTTTATTGATGGTTGACTATGATTGTGTAATTGCTGTGCTGATAGGAAAGGATACATAGGCAGTGTACTTTGCCCAATTTGCTTTGGAAAATTTACATTTTATGTGGTTTTCTAAGGTTATGGAGTGTGACATTTGAATTTTACATATTAATGGGAAGTGAACACTGGTGAGTAAAACATCAAGAGCTGTCCACTGAATACTAGGAAAGAGGGCCAGAGGGCAGTTGTATATCTATTGCACAGGTTGTTTCTGTAGACAGATGGGTGTAAGTTGGTGAGCCAGTATTCAGTATAGTTAGATTTTGTCTGTCACTGAGCATTTGAGTGAGTTGTCCTCATCCGTCTGCATTGGGAGAACCTCACAATAGATGGTGTCCAATGAAATCGCACAATAAACAGAGAGGGATTGGCAACTGCAGAGTAAGTCCATGAATGGTATGGGGTAACTGGCAGTAGGTAGATCGAAACAAGTGTCAAAGTAATACCAATCACTACATGTGTAGCAACAGGTTCGACAGAGGTTTGTAAAGAAATGCGTCGGCAAGGTGCTCATGAATCTAGGAGTATAGCTATCCCTCCGTGAGCATTACTTGTAACAGTTCTCTCTTGCCTAAAAAGCATATAATTTTAAACTAAGAGTTTGATTTGTTTTTGAACCTGCAGTTAAGGCATGTAATATCACCTCTGCACATTGTATGTAAATAGCCAAATTTTTGGGATTTGGAATGTATGGATAAACACAACAGTGTAAGTATCCAGCTATGACTGAGGTTGGCATATGTGGAGTATTGAATGTTGGAATGATATCCTTGACTATTTCCTCTTCTGACATATTTAATATGTCAGAAGAGGAAATGCAAAATGGGATGATCTGCGAGACTTCTTTTCTTCTTTTCCTTGGTCGGATTACTGTTTCAAAACTTCTGATGTCAACGTTTGCTCAGATCGTGTCAGTGAAATTATTCTTGCAGGAATGGAATTATTTATCCCACGCTCCACTTTAAAATCTCATCCTTTATCTAAACCTTGGTTTTCCAATAAATGTGCTAAGGCTGTTCAAGAGAAGAATGTTGCATATCGTAATTGTAATTGACCCCCAAGGTTCTGTTCTTTCCCCCACTCTTTTCCTCTTGTATATTAATCACCTTCTTCCATTGACTGGAAATCCTATCCATAGTTTTGCCGATGATAGCACATTGCATTCCACTTTCCATTTTGAGAAACCTTGTCCTGCTCAATCAGCTTCAACTTCTTGAAAATCTTCTACTAATTCCTTAAATGCCGATCATCAGGTAATTCTCCAGTGGGGCAAAGACAACTTATTTGATTTCAACCCTTCTAAAACTCAGTCTCATAGACGTACTGTTTCTGCTGCATGCCTCTTCTATGGGCACTGTTCTTCTGAATTGGCTTCTATAATTCCCGCTCTCTCTTTCAAAACAGTCTGAACACATGCCGCCACCAGCCAACATCCATTTACTGTCCAACTTCAAACTCACAGAACCAACTTTTCATCTTCCTCATTTATTCATTCAACTGCCGTTTTCTGGAACAACCTTCCTTCATACATATTTTCTGAAAATTACAGGCTACAGAAGTTCAAGTCCAATGTCAACAAATATCTTCTTTCGTCTTCTCAACCTCCAACCCAAGCACAGTACTGAGTACCTCTCGTGTTTGGGGTTTACATAAAAAAAAGAAAAAAATGTCCCATTCCTATAACTCCCTTGGAGGAGTTCAATGTAGTATGCAGGGTGACCTGTACTAGACTTACACTTAAGGACGACAACTTTAATAGTAGTTCTGAGAGCCTAAATTGAATGGTTTATATCAACAAGTCTCCTGGTCAGAGTCGCTTTGACATTTTGAGTAATCCTGCTGCATGTTCTAAACATCGCTGGATGGTAAAAAGAAAGCACTTGCTCTCAGGTTGGGATGACAAAGAATGCAGTATCAAAAAACTCAGTAAATTCCCACTGATTTAAGTTTTCTTCAAATCCTTTTTTATTCTCTTGGGAATGGAGAGGTCATGTTCAATTTCGTCAGTCATTACATTGAGAGCTCAATGGCTGTAGAGTAGGAATTATGTCAACATCCACATTTGCTTCTTTTAGCTTTTCTTCCAAGGTGAGGCAGGGACATGCTTCTCACTGACTTTTGTGATGTTAATCTGTTCAAGCTGTTTGAAGGCATTCCTGAGTTATCAAACTTCCAGTTTGATATCCTTGATACCTAAGGTGGTCTTTTCTCATATATCAGGTACCAGGGAAGTGATCACTCCCTATGATATCTATTCTGCAGTAATCTAATGGCAGTAAACATAAAGGTTGGCATGTGGGAAAAAAATATTTTAAGCATGCACCATTATATAACCCCTAACATTAGTGTCTGTACTACCCTGCAGTCCATTGTGATCCCCTAAGAAAAAGCAGTTGGTAATGAGTGATCTGAGGCCAAATTGTGTCTGTTTATAGTTTATTTACAAGCAAATCATTATAGGTGTTGAATTATATGCTTTTATACAGGCCAATATGCTTTGAATAGAGTAAAAATTCTACATCTGCATCATTTCTTAGGAAATGGATAAATGCTGTGCAACATTCAAAACTTGAGAATGACTGGAAAGTGCCCAAGCAGTTGATAAATAAAGGGGACAATCAGCCAGTAAATGACAGACCATAAGTTGGACATGCCCAATTCTCAGTCTTGCCAATACCACTTTTGTCTGTTTAATTGGAAGCCAGAGGGCTGCAGCTCTGGACCTTGCTTTATCTGGTAAAGTTTGTTGGTATTACTTTTCCAGATCTGTGACCAGTTATCATATAAGGAACGGGAGGATGTAGCGAGAGAGAGCGTGTTGAGGGTGTTTAGCGACAAGGTCAGTACCTTCGCATCCCAGAAAGCCAGATTAGCCTGGGATCTAGCAAAATGTTATTGTCTGATTGGACCCTTTGCAGGAGACTAACTGGGAGTGAATGCATTTCAAGGTAGGATGGTGAAGAGGAGAAATTCTTCCCTATGGCAGAGGAGATGGAAAGATCAATATAAGTGACAATATGATGGCATATAATTCAGCCATGTAGGTAATGTATGCTACTGATAATGAGGCAGGGAAAACTGTCACAGCACCTACCATACTGTCAGTATACATTTTACAGGCAGGGGAGTTCAGAGTAGTGTAAGCTGATTGCAACCGTCTGATATTGCAGGAAGATATAACACTAGTGAAAGTTTGTGTTGTAAGAGGCAGAAATGTACATCCAAGGTGGAATAGGTAGAATTGCATGCTGAAAACACTTAAATTGACATTCCAAATTTGAACAAGCAGTAATCCTCAGTGAGGCAGATGTTTTTTGTGTATTACTATCATAAAAGAATCTCATATAGTATTATACAGATGCTCCCAACTGTGATGTGATGAAACAATGAATCTTAGTAGCAAAGAGCAGTAATTGTTTTCTATGAAGGGGTAATAACAGATTGTGTGGTTCTGTATAAAAGCTTAGGCCTGGAGAAGTTCAGAAAGCTTCCAGGAAAATCCTCAGAGCACTGTGCAGGATAACATTTAGCTGTTGTAAAGTACTTCCCCTGATCGCGTCACACACTGGACAATCATAACCTAGGCATGAATCAGCTCTCCATGACATGGACAACACTGATCAAAGATATTCAAATTCTTTAGACAAGTAGTTTATAAATAAATGATGTCAATTTGGAAATTTAGCTTACTATATAATACCAGTAAGGATTATAAAAGTATTAACAAGTGGAATTGGAGTATCGTTTATTTTCAGAAATTGATTACTTATAGAAATTATTCCAAGTACGGCAAAAATGAGTGGCAGTTATTTCTTCCAGATTATACCCACTACATGAGGTCTAGGATTCTATTTTGGTTATGGCAAGTTGGAGCTGCTATTTGATAGTGTTCATAGACTGGTAGGAAACTAAGGTTGTCCATATATATGTGTGTACTTCAACAGTTTTTGAGATGCCATGTTGTTAACTTGAATTGCAAATAAAGTTACCCTTAATATCAATCCCTGTGGGACCCCTAACTGTTAGATATAGACAGTATGTTTTGATACTGGACCTGAAAAGAAAGGGGGTAGGAAATTTTGAATTATTTCAGGCAAATGGCCCCTTAGCCTACGTGGTAAAGATCCATTATAATACCATGATGCCAGGTAGTGTTAAATGCCTCCCCAATATCTAAGTTGACCATGACTGGATGTTTCATGACAAAGGCATCATGTTCATTATTGAAAATCAACAGAGTGCACGTCCTCTTCAAGTAAATTTTTCAGCACTATGTAATGAATGCCATCTGGACTTGAGACGCTATTTGAAGATCTATTTAATGATTCTTCAAGTTCTATTAATGCAATGGGTTGATTGTATGGGAGCAAAGGTTGTAGGGAAAAATTGAATTTATGCTTGTTGTTGTTATTTGGTTTTTAGGAGCATTAGCAACTAAGGCCATATTGCTCCGGGGATATGCGGTTGTCATTCCCTGACCTTTTCGCATCCTCCGTATTTGGTGGTCATAGGCTCGAACCCCGGTCTAATCAAGAAGTGTGTGCTACGCACTGCTGCTCCTGCCCACCTGGCTACGGAAGCACCTTGAATTTATTTCTGCCCCTGCTTTGATGAGTTTAAAGCAGGATGCAGAGAATGATTTTGCTAGTGCATTACCAACTTCTTCAGGTCTTTCCCTTTTCAGTGAAGTATTGGAAAAGGTGGGCAGAGGAATTTGCCATGTAGTGCCTGTATTCTTCTCCAGAAGAATTGTGCTAGTGTCTCTTTGGCAACTGAGGCAAATGCAATCCATGGATCACATTTTGCTTTCAGCTTAATTTGTCTTGCTTTAATTTTAAGCAATTAAGTTACTAATCGTAGGATACTTGTAGAAATTATTCCAGGTGTGGCTTTTCTCCTGTTCCTGTTTGGCATTACAGCAATCTGTATTCCATTACGTACATCATCAATAGGTTGTTGCTGAACATAAAGGCTCTAAAAGGATTTGGGCAGAACAGCTATCCCAGTTCACCTTGTTAAACCCAGGTGGTAAGTGATCAGGATATGGAGTTATACTGTTTCTAATGAGCAAATAATTGGGAAGTGATCCTTGTTTAGGGGATCGTTCAACACTGACCACATCATACTTAGAAAGACAGATGGTGAACAAATTGACAAGTCAATTGCAAAAGTAGATCCTGTAGATAGGTGAGTATAGGTGGAAGATTCAGAATTTAGTAAATAAAGATTATTATTATTCAAAAATACTTCAACTTGCCTTTTGTGTACTGGATCCCCACAATGGATGGTAAGTCGTCAAAAAGAAAAATTGGAATTGGGAGTTGTGCAGCGAGGTTGCCAAGTTCTGAATGGGAAAATGGTAGGGATGGTGGAATATAAATGGAAACAAGGGCAATTGATATACCAGCTGCAATATGAGCCACCACCACTTCTAGAGTGGTTAGTAAGTGGATGTGCCTGGATGCTGCCAAGATTCTTGCCATATTGAAGAGAGTCTGAATTAGGTGCTTGTAGTCTGTGTATGGGACTAAAAAATGACTCTGTGGTTTTGCTGATTTGGCTGAAGTATCATTAAATTCATTTCTTGTGATCCCCACATGGCTAGGAATCACAAAAGCAGATACAGTGACTGATATAATACTCGACTTATGGAAATTCGACTTTATTTGCCGGCCAGTGCAAACTTAAAATCGTGAAATGTATTTTGCATCCGTAAAAAATAATGGAGGTATCATGAAAATATTGTAATGTGAATCCAATAACATTGTTTTTTTGGTAATTCACTCCAAGACCTCAGATGTTGAAATTTTTGCTATATAACTAAGCTATTTATCTCTCTAAAAGGTCATTTTTATAATGGAAATTGCACTGCACTTACATCATTATCATATGTTCCATTATAAGAATCAATTTTGAATGCCTTTGTGATATTTTTCTAAAACACATTTCTGGAGGCCGCTACCATAAAACAAAAACAATTTGCACTTTCTGGTTTACTGGGCTTTTCTGTTTGCGTATCTAATTATAAATGGTAGTAAACTCAATCTTATTGCCCTTGCAATAATCCCGATAACTGGAATTGTGTGGGTTTTCACGTTATTATGGTGAAATGTGTTCTACCTTCACTGAATTCTTCGATCATATAAAAAACAAATTTTCAGAAACTTCTCCTGATTCCTATTTACTTATTACAATGATGAAGGGAAGGAACCAACAGAAAGTGCAACTGCTGGCAGTGCTAGGAAACAAAACAAAATTGATTTAGAAAAGAGGATTAAGAAGTACAAAGCAGGACAAAGTTTGTCTTCTTTTACCCAGAGTTAGGGCTCACTGCTTCAACAGTGAATACTCTTTTAAGGGACAGTGTGCATATAAAAGAACATGCTAAAGGATCACCGCATTTCACACCAGGGCCAGTCCGCCCCAACAGTGATCGCAAAACAGCGCTCAGGTGCTGTATTGAAGATGGAAAAGCTATTAATAATACGAATGGAAAATCAGATTCAGAAACAAGTGTCCCTGAATCTAACAGCCATTCAAGCATAAAGTATTTATGAAGATAATGATAAGTATGGCAAACCAAGCCACGTTCGTGGCAAGTAACAGATGAATTAATAGGTTCAAGCATCATGCTGGTTTCCAAAACATTAAAGTATGTGGTGAAGTCGTCAGTGCCGATTCTGCAGCTGCAGAGAAATTTTGTGATGTGTTGGAAAAAACCCCTTCTAAATCTCCACAGCTCTCAACTTCTGCAGCGGCGCACTTATCAGCTGGAGAGTTAATTCTGGCAACGACTTGACAGGTAAAACTTGCTGACATTTATGCCTGTCTCCTCTGTCTTTTTGAAATTTTGTACACTTGTAATTTTTCCTGCACGACATAAAAGAAATTGAATAAATAATTCTATTTACATGTTCATCAAACATTTCTTTTTTTCTTCTATTAAATTTTCAGCACACACAGTTGCGAGTGCAACGTTCCCTAAATGCTTATTTAGGGAAATTCCAACTTACGTAGTGTTCCACGGAATGCAAACCTTAGGTTAAGTGGGGAGTGGCCGTATTAAAGTTGGATTCTACAAGAGAGGGTAGTGTTTGTGCTATCTGACACAACTCTGGAGGAGTAATACATCTTATTTGTAATCAAGCCTGTAATATGCTTAGGGAGTCTGTATATCACACACCTTTGGGATTTTATATGATACAAGGCTAATTCTGTTGCATGAACTATGCAGTGTATGTACTTACATTCATACTGGATCTGACTACATATAGTTTTGCTTGGAATAAAACAAACAGAACTCACAGCTTTTTCTGACTTTGAGTTATCTGCGCATACTGGCATGAAGTCAGAGTATTCAACTATACATACTGCAAAAAGCTGCTGCTATATAAACGGTGATGTCTCAGTTTTCAATCAGTTCCTAGGAAAAAGGTTGCAGGATGGAGGATGCATAATCCAATGAGGTAGGATTTGCCTAACTGATATACAGAGTCCAGTCACAATGTTATGACCACCCCCCAATGCAGACAACACACATGCCCAGCGAATCATACAGTGCACGTGTCAAGTTCACACACCGCAAGCATATATGGCTTGATGTTTGGCATCCGTGAACACAGTAACAGTCTCTGTCACAGGCAAAGTAAGTGACCTATCAGACCTGGAAAAAGGCATGATCATCGCCTATCGGGCCAGGAGTACCAGCATTTCTGAAACAGCGGACTTTGTGAAATGCTCGCGTCCTGCAGTGGTGAAAGTATCAAGACTGGATGAATGGGACAGTTTTGACGACCCGATGTGCCAATTGTGGAGCCCTCACGTGCCATTGATCCCAGAGGTGAACGTCGGCTGAAACGGTTAGTCAGGACTGATCGGCGTCTACTGTCGCTCAATTGGCCAAATGAACTGTGGGACAACAGAAAGGTCTCCAACACGACAGTGCAGTGAACCCTGTTGTACATTAGGCTCCGGATCAGACACTTGGGGACAGCACCCATGCTGACAGCAAACAATGGCATCGGTTTGCACAGCAATACCGACACTGGACCCCAGCCGAGTGGCAATAGGTGGCCTTCTCCGATGAGTCACAGTTTCTGTCCACTGAGTGGATGGACGGTGGCATATTAGGCACAAAACCTCTGAGAACAGACACCCGGACATGATTGCTAGTAGAATGCAGGCTGGTGGGGGCGGCGTTATGGTCTGGTTAATGTTTTCATGGCATGGCATGGTTTGCTTCTGCTGATACCTCTTAGGGCACCATGAACACAAATGGTTACCTATTGATCAGGTACACCCGTACATTTTGACCGTGTTCCCTGAGGGTGATAGTATCTTTCAGCAAAACAATGCGCCATGCCACATCGCCAGAATTGTCTGTGAGTGGTTTAAGGAGCACGATGAAGACTTCAAGCTACTCCCTTGGCCATCGAATTCCCTGGATCTTAACCCAATTGAAAATCTATGGGACCAACTCGATTGACACACCAGACGGATAGATCCTCTCTCCCAAGGAACCTACAGGAACTCCGAGGTGCAGTCTGCACGGTCATAGATACCCGTAGCAAATTTCTGCGGACTTATTGACTCCCTCCCACAGCGGTTGGCTGCTGTGCAAGCCACCTACCTAGTATTCTGGATACTAGGTAGGTGGTCATAATAACGTGACTAGACCCATTATTACTCCACATAATGTTTATGTGGATTAATAGATTCTTGAATCCTAATACCAAAGGGACAACTAGTAGTTCTACATGTTATTCAAATTTTCCCATTGTAGCATAGAAGCATGGATTTCTTTTTTGTGGCATACTGTAATGATAACTAACATCAAAGCATCAATGGTGGTGCAATAATATGGTCTGATGTCTATCCACTACCCAATAATTGGAGGAGATAGCACAGAGCATATTTAGACCTGAGCTGATGATTAGAGAAAAAAAATCAGCTTTTGGAAAATGAATCCAAGAAATTTGTTTCTTCTACCATAGGAATTGCATTTTTCCCAAGTCTGAGTTCAGGGTAAGGGTGAAGGTTCTGTATGCAGCAAAAATGCACACAGGCAGTCTTTGGAAATGAAAACCTGAACCCATTGGTCAATAACCAGGATGTAAGGTGGTTGATAGCTAGTTGTAGTTGTCATTTGATGACACTCATGTTGCCAGAGTGTACAAAAACTACTAAAATCGTCCACGTGAGGAGCACTATTTACTGATGGTGGAAGCTAATCTGTAAACGAGTTTATTTTTTCTGTGAAAAGCATAATGCTGAGGAGGACAAAGCCTTGAGGAATTCCCTCCTCTTGGCAAAAATACCAGAAGAGGTTGGATAAAAAGAGCTGTTTTAGTAAAAATTTCTGAATAATGGGAAGATGACCTCGGAGACCAAATAAATAGAGGTCCTTTAAATACCATACCTCCAAGTTGTCATCTCCTATCTCCATGCCAGAGAAAATTGATACCAAGTGCACACATTTTAATGAACACATCATGGATCGCTGTTTCTAATTGGATTAGATGATCCAAATTGGAGTGGTTTCTTCGGAAGCCACACTGCATTTCATTAAAATAGTTGTTTGCTTCTGGTGTTTGAGAGTGTCACATTCTCTCAGTCTAAAACACTGATGAAACTACTATTCAGGTGACATTCAAGGCAAGAGGACTGAATTTTGGCAAAGTCCAGTCGTTCTGCGACAAACAACTCAAGTCCTACACCTTCATGATGTTGGGACTGTTAGTAACTCTGGGTATAAACACCATGTGAAAATCATGAAATATGGCACTTAGTATACTGGAGGTGACCACACAGGTGCACGGCAATGTAAGCAGGAGTCAAGGTGGCACCCACTTTGTATGGAGGAATGCTGCCCCTCTGTTACAAGGCAATACTAGGTGGTAGGTGATTCATCAACCAGTGCAGTACACCACCACTTTGCTTATTGAAAGCTTGAAGTGGTGGTTGATTTTGATTTGATTTGGTAGTTGTTGGCGCATCGGCTTCTGTGGCCATATTGCACCTCCCAAGGTTTTTGCAGTACTTTGATCCAAGCCCGAGGCGGGAATCGAACCCGCGACCTTTGGGTTGCCGGGTAGGTGCTTTACCCACTCGGCTAGCCCGGTCAGCTTGAAGTGGTGGAACCCATGTTTAGTCTTCAGAGCAATGGTCTAGCAATATCCCATCATGCAGTATGATGGAGATCATGGCGAGATCCAATTTTCTTCACATTTTGAGGGTGCGGCTCTAAAACAGCATTCACATTTTGGCTGCTAAATAGCCCACTGGACCGAACCTATTGGTAACTCTAGGAGGCTTCCGGGTTAGCTAGTGTATAATCTTACTGCTTCTACTCTGCTAGACAGTGACCAGAGGGAGTCCAAGTAGGGTGTATGGTGGGGGGGGGCACTTTAGTCTAGGCCACTTTATGTCAAGGAGATGGGTAAATTCTTACTATGTGTATATTCCTATCCAAAAATTTTATTACTTCATACAGCGTGCCCCCCCCTTTTCTTACTACTGAATACACCATGAATTGTCAAACTAATAGAAAAGGTTATCTGCAAAAAGATCTAAACCTCCCAAACACTTCCTCATTCATTTCACAATATATGTGTGGTTGCAGTTCTAATCTCAAAGATGTCCAAGTTCCACTTACAGTGTGCCAAACCCCATGACTTTTTCTGACGGAATCCCAGTTATTGTTTGATTCAACCACTGTTCATCATAGTTGTCCAAATTTTTTGAAGATCAGAATTTTATCCATTCTGATATTCCCTGTCAGACACTTAGTAATTTAGAATCTCTTCTGGCTTAAAATCTCTCTACCATATTCTGTCAAATTCATATGTTGCCTCTGTCATTCTCCAAACTTTACTAATCACTTGGAACTCTTTCACTTTATATCTTTTTGAAACTTGACTTACTCCAGTCCAACTTTACTAACAGTGACTTAATTTTCCTTGGTGATTTTAATGTTCACAACTCTAGCTGCCTTCCGTTTTCTAGTCACATGGACTGAGCTAGTCAGGATGCTGAGGTTTTTTCAATTACTAATGACCACATATTGTGAGGCTGTTCAAGACAAGAACATTGCATATTGCAATTGGCTTGTTTCTAAATCCCAGGTTCATCTTCTATCTACACCATAACTCGCAACATGTGGTTAAAGCAGTTATTAATCAGTCCAAACTAGATTTCGAACAGGATAAGAATAGAAAACTTGCTTCTTATCCAAATGGTAGTTGAGCCTTCTGGTCTCTTGCCAAAGCTATTGGCTGTAGCTTTTGCCCATCTCTGTTCCCACTAGGGCTTACAATACCGGTCAAAATCTTAATACTGGTATTTCAGTTTAATTTATGAAACTGGGATACAGGTATCCAGGTTTCATAAATTAAATAAATGTTTTAAATAAACTTTTATTGCAATAATAAATATTCTAATAAATATAATAATTATTCTAAAAACAAAAAAAAAAAATACATATTGTTACTGCAAAGTTGAGTTATGTTTAAGCATCCATACTACCTGTCCGAATAAAGTGAGCTCTCAAGAAACATAAGCAATCAATAGTATGATTGTTTAAAATGGATCTAATTTTGGTACATATTTGATTAGTGGCAGAAAATGTCCTTTCGGATTCTACTTTGGTACTATTGTACTGAGATAATCGTAGACGATCTGAGTCCATATTTTCTAGGCTTTGAACTTTTTTAGCAAAAATAGTTAAAAGTATTTCAATAATTTCTGACTCAAGTTCATCTTTTAAAATCTCACTGGAGTCGGGCAATTTCTTATTTTAGAAAGAATTTGCGGAACACTAATGTTCTGTTCCATGTTAGTCTTCCATGGTTGAATTATGTTCATCATTTTCTGAAGGAGAAAGACGTTTTATTAAGAGAAGTATAATTTTCACTATAGTATCTTTACTGAGTCTGGGAGAGAGCAAAGAGTGGGGATAAGGAATAAAGAAGAGAGCAAAGAGTGCAGTTAAGGAATTCTTCACATGTATAAATGCAAAGAACAGAAGGACAAATCAGACTGGACCCTTATGTAATGGACATGGCACAGTATTAGATACCACAGCTGAAGTTGCAGATGAACTCAACAGTTACTTTGCATCAATATTTACATAAAAAAAATCCCTTTGTGTCAATGAGATATTATGGAAGTGAAATTGAAAAAAATGTAATTAATGATGCTGAAATTTAAGTAATCTTAAAGGAAGCTATTTTGACAGTCACTCAAGAGCTGGACTTTGGGAATAATTTCAACATCGTTTATTTGGATTTCAGCAAAGCATTTGACTCAGTCCCACATGAGTGGTTACTTTATAAGTTGGAGCAGGCTGGAATTATAGGGAAAATCCTTAGATGGATAGCACAATGGCTTGAGGGCACCAGGCAGAGGGTTGTGATAAATGGTTATTCCTCAGGTTGGGTTAATGTAAGAAGTGGGGTTCCCCAAGGATCAGTATTGGGACCACTGTTGTTTTTGATTATCTTAAATGACATCTATGAACGGGAAATTACCAACCGGCCAGTCTAACTTCAGTAGTAGGGAAAATCATGGAGGCAATGATCAAGGGTGAAATTCAGGATCATTTAGATGGAAATGGAATGCTGTAGGATTCACAGCATGGTTTTGTAAAGGGAAAATAATGTTTAATTAATCTGGTTAGCTATTTTGATGGTCACTCAAGAGCTGGACTTTGGGAATAATTTCGACATTGTTTATTTGGATTTCAGCAAAGCATTTGACTATCCCACATGAGTAGTTACTGAGGTCTAAACTTGCAGATGATGTAAAGATCAGTAGAGTAGTTAATGATTGCTGCCAAGCAGAGCTTCTTCAGAGTGACCTAGATAGACTTCCGGGATGGTCAGAAAAGTGGCAGCTACGCTTTAATTCAGCAAAATTCAAGGTCTTACACCTGGGGAACAGCAACCCCAAAATAACTTATACACTTGGTGGAGTTGAACTAAAGTCAGTAGTGGAGGAACGGGACTTGGGAGTTACGATATGGTCAAATGTGAAGTTGTCCAAGAATTGTGGACAGGTTGCATGGTGTCCTATCGATGATTTATCGAACATTTGCTAGTAGAGATAACAACGTCATAATCACATAAAGGTGATTTTATCACCTTTATGTGATTAAATTATAAGCAATTATTTTTTTTAAATTAGTACCGAAAAACTGGAATTTTTTGTATCAATACCAGTATCTCAATACTGGAAAAAAATTACTGAGATCCCAGGATCCCGGTATTGTAAGCCCTAGTTCCCACCCCATGTCAAACCCCAATGGTTCTATCGCCTCTTCAACCAAAGATAAAGCTGACCTGCTAGTATACTACTTTTATTCTAACTCATATATTGATGATCTTGGTAAACCACCTCCTACCATTCCCAGTACACTACATTCAATGGCTTCTGTCAGAAGAATTTTGAACAGACTTGATGCCCAGAAAGTGACAGGTTCTGATGGTATTTCCCCACTTGTTTACAAAATCTGTGCTCCTGAGCTTACTCTCGTTCTGTGCCACATTTTTTCACTTACTTATTCCATAGGTGTTTCCATTTCTGCTTGGAAATTTGCTCATATCCATCCACTTCCTAAAAACGCTGACAAATCCCTTCAATCCAATTATCATCCCATTGCACTTCTACTCTTTCTGAAGTAATGGAGAAATTTATTAACCGTCAACTCAATCTAGAAACATTCCATCTGATCAATGATTTCCGGTGTGCAGTATAGATTCCGTGATTGTTGATCCACTGGTGATATATTATTATTAAGACATATACTGTCTATGTTACCTATTTATGAACAAATTCAACAGAAAAGGCTTTTCAGATTTAAATTTTAAATTCAATTTCAAAGGGTTTTGATCGTGTTTGGCCCAACGGTCTTCTAAATAAGTTTACATCTTATGGAAAATGGAAAAAAACAGTTGCCAACTGTTTATTCCATTTTCTAACTTCTCCACTAATGCAGGTGTTTCCAAGTTCAGTTCTTTCTCCCACTTTTTTCTTCTTGTGTATTAATGACCTTCCATTGATCAGAAATCCTATCTAAAGTTTTGCTGATGATAGCACATTGCATTCCACCTTCCAGTTTGAAAAACTTTGCCCTGTACAAACTGCTTCAACTTCTCAAATATCCATTACCAATTCATTAAATTGATCTCCAGGTTATTCTCTAGTGGGGCTAATTTCAGTCCTAAAACTGTCCTGTCTACATCTCGCCACAAGGATTCTGCTCATCTTGTAGTAGTAGTAGTAGCAGCAGCAGTGGCATTTCATGCAAGAAAGCAAGTGTATGAGCTTATGCAGCATCAGCCAAAAAAAAAAAAAAAAAAATCACACCATTCCCTCCAAATGCCTGTCCAGTTCCTCCTTAAATTTATTCAACCTATCAACTTCCACAATGACAGATGGAAGTTTGTTCCAGCAATTAACCACCCGCTGGCTAAAGGCAAATTTCCGCACATCTAATCTACATCTGTCTTTTCTTAATTTGAATTTATGCCCCCTTAGGTTTGTAATCTGAACAAGTGGAAGGATCCCATCAGAATTCAGCGTGCTCAACCCATTCAAGGCCTTATACACCTCAATCAGATCACCACACAGGTGCCTAGTCTCCAGCCACTGCAATTTGCAGAACTTAAGCCTCTCTTGGTAAGAGGATCCCTTCATTCCCCTCATCAATCTTGTTGCCCTTCTCTGTACACGCTCAAGTAAATCTACATCCTTCCTAAAATGAGGCCTCCAGACCTGTACGCAGTACTCAAGGCGTGGCCTGACCATTGCCTTATACAGAGGGATAATCACCTCCTTTTCCCTGCTAGCAAAATTCCTATATATCATTGACAAAACCCCATGACCTGTCCTGGCAGCCTGTAATAAAAATTTCTAGACAAGATCAGATATATATCTATTGGGGATTACCCTGGTGTGTTATCTTTCTTGACATAAGCCAAGAAAGATTACAAATTTTTTTTTTTTTTTTTTTTGTTAGTTGTTGGCGCATTGGCTTCTGTGGCCATAATGCACCACCCAAAGTTTTTGCACTACTCAGATTCAAACCCGTGACCTTTGGGTTGCCAGGAAGGTACTTTACCCACCCCTCTAGCCCTGTCGGCATTTATTACAAACGGTGTGATGGATTAATGATTATGGTCATATTGTTGAAGTAGGAGAGGAGAGCGCAATTGAAAGTAAGACTATCGAGATCAGCCTGGGAGACGTTTGTCCCGGGAGGCAAATATATAGAACAGATTATAAGGAGAAACCCCACTCATAAATGGACTGCTACTGCTTCTAAGTTGCTGTTTCAATGAACACGTGAAAGGGATATGGTTGCCCGCAAGGATTGCAACTCCTCCCTGGGCTCGGCCATCCCCATGTCCTTACAGATAGCAGTAAAGTTCACAGGATTGGGTCATCATTTGTTTTTAATTATGTTTCCTGCAGACAGAAGCAAGCAGGGGTATGTTTATGCAACAGTGCTTTGACACCCTCCATATTTCATCGGAATCCACAACAATTCCATTGTAAGGATTTGGTCATTATTATTTGGGATTAGTGAACCACCGTTGGCTGTCTTCCGGAGTGATGAGGGTTTTGGTTTGCTCTCTTCGGTTTTAATTCTGTTTTCAGGAAATAGAGGGGCCCGGTTCCATTTCTTCCTTAGGATAAAGATCCAAAATATTTTCATCCATACTTTTCGCTTCTTCATTCATTTCCATTGCATCCTGTGTCCTAGTAATGATAGGCTGAGTCTTAGTGGAGAAGGTTTTTCATTACATGCTACTTCCTTTGTAGGTATTGAGTTGGGAGTAGCAGCTTCTTTTTCTTGATGTGCTTGCATCAATAAGCAGCAGGCATGTGGTGAGACAGAAATATCAGTTTGCATTAATGTAGGACACTTTCTGAGAACTGCTTGAGCATGTGATCTTCTGCTATTTATTGATGGTACCTCCTTTGCCTCCACACATAGGATATTTTGCTTCCTCTTTCCACCTTTGGCATGCTCTTGAATATACAGGGTGTTCACCGCCACAATTTAAGCATGCAGGTTTCGGAGAATAACATTCCCTGGTGTCATGTTCCTTTGCTCCATAATAGGCATAAACAGGTGATCCATGGCACACCATCTGTGAGCATACTTTTGCACCTGAAACATCTCAGTGGGTTAAAGGGATATCTTAATATACTTAACCTCCAAACCACTTACTTCCATCTTGATGAAGTAGATATCCTATTTCCATCAAGGCAGTTAAGATATCCTGCCTTGATGGACTTATGTGGTTTATGAGTGTTAATTGTAAGGATGAGAACTCTTGGGACCAGTTTTCCCTCCTTATGCGTAAATATCCTCTTAACAGCCAGGACTCCTTGGCCTCTTAGTTCAGTGCAGATTTCCTCTTTGCATGTTTAAAGGAGATCCCAGTCAGTAATTATGCTACAGGATGTGTTTAGATTTCTGTGCAGTGAAACTGATGGGAATACCTCCAAGGGATGTTCCTTGTAGGAACAGTTCAGAATTTCGTAATGAGCAAGTTTCTACTAAGATATCCCTTGATCTAAGCTATTTTACCAATTTTGGAGAACCAGCCAGCCCTTTAAGTCTTGGTTGATATTTTGCTTTTCTCCTGTTGAGTGGATAATGAGTTACAGGTGGTGGTAGCTTCTGTTCGATGTTTCTTATCACTGGTGTTATTTGATTTAGATTCTGGTTGAGGTAGAGACCTCATAGAGACATCAGATCAAGATGAAAGATTTAAATTACTCATAGGGGTGAGTAATAAAATTCAATATCTTTAAGGCTCTCCACCCAACCATGGAGCCCAATGAGGGGATTTCCACTCATGATTTAGCAGGGAGTGTATATGCAAGTGGGATGCCAAAGTTACCTAGATACTATATGCATACATCCAACAAGTCTTGAACCTGTCCTAGGACCAAAGGGAAGGAGACTTATTGGAGTAAAATTGGCCCTAGCAACAGACGAGCCAGCTGATTGCTCCTGAGCAGGCCAACCCAGGACCTCCTGTCTTGGATAAAGCAGTGTATTAAGGCTGCCCCCCCCCCCCAACCACTAGGCTGCTGCTTTCTGACAAGTCCATGGGTTGCAGCCCAGAGCAAATATGCCTGATTCTAATGATGGTGATCTAGAACCAATAAATGGTACATTTAAGGCAGAGTTCTGGCAGAAGTACCCACAGTCTAGCTTCCCTATGAGGAATTTTGTTGGCCTGTTTCATATTGTGTCCATTATTCTGTCTCTCCCTCCCCCTTCTTGGCTTTTTACCTTGCTATTTGTGAAGGTGGTTCAGGGCAGGTGTGGGCATAGGATCCCGGTGATGCTAATTTGTAGAGCCAGTAACATCGCTGATTTTCTTTCTACTTTTCCAAATTTCACATGATTTTGAAAATGCAGGGTGGCTTCTTTGCAGTTTGGACAAACAGGCTGAGGATGAACAATGTACTTGTGTACACTCCTTGAACCACAAATAGGACAAATGGCATCATTTTTACATACCTGCTGGGAATGGCCATGGTTCTGTAATTTAAAACAATGAATAGGATTGAGAATGTAAGGCTGAATTCAGCATTTTAATTATCCAGCTTTTATTGTGTCTCTTTTAGTCATGAGCCATTTGGTACAGATTACCTTTTGATGAGGTTGGAAAATGCAGATCTGGTGAAAATGTAGGGGAATTTGATCTTTGAGCAAGGAATGAAAGGGGATCGGCTGATACAATTTTGCCAAGAGGAGAACTTGACTGCTAACACCTGGTTTCAACTCCCCAAGAGAAGGCTGTACACATGGAAGTTGCCCCTAGACAGCACACAAAACTTGGTCAGAAACCAAATTGTCTATACCATGATCAATCAGTGTTTCCAGAGCAGTATTAAAAGCACCAAGACAAACCCCAATCAGATGTTGATTCAGACCACAATCCAGTCATACCAGAGATCAAGCCTGAGATTGAAGGCTACTATGAGAAAGCAACTGATGAAGAAAGTTGACTTAGAAAAGTTAAAAAAAATCCAGAAACATATCAGTTAATGAAGACATTAACTGATTTAATTATCTCTTAATGAACGAATGCAATACATCCATAGGCAGGAGTAGAGGAAAGTGGAAGATCTTTGGAAGAGTTTTAAATCTGTTCTGACTCAGAAGTTCTAGATTATGGAAAATGTCTAAAGGACTAGATGACATGAAATTTTGACACTCGTGGAGAAGCGTAGAGCATTTGAGAACTGCAATGCAGTAAAACACAAGGAGGTGAATAGACTGATTAAGAACAAAATTAAAGGAGCTAAAGAGAGCTGGATCACAGAAAAATGCAGAGAAATAGAAGCTCTGCAAGAAAAACATGATGATTTCAATCTTCACAAAAAGATGAAAGAGATCTCATGAATAAATAGAAGGAAACAACCAACTTCAATCCGAAATGGTAAAGGTGAGATTGTCATGGAAGAATCAGAAAAATTGAACATGTGGACTAAATACATAAGACTTCTTCACCGACAGTGAACGTGAGCTAGATAACAACAACAACAATGCAGTGGTAGGGCCATCCATCCTAAGATCAGACATGGAGAGTGTGATTAAACCAATGAAGAAGGGAAAAGCCACAGTACCTGATGAAATCACAGCGGAAATAGTCAAATTGCTTGACTAATAAAACACCGACATTCTTGTTGAATTATTTAACAGAATTTACAACATCAGCGTTCATCACTCTTTCCAAAAAACTGAATACCAGGACTTGTGGAGACTTTAGACTTTGATGATGACTTTGAGCTTGATGAGCCAAATCCTCAAAATTAGATTTTCAGATTTTTTATTATTATTTTTTTATTATTAGCTATATGGTGCAAGGAAGCCTGAGGTTTATGCTGCACCAGCCAAAAAAAAATTTCCAAGTTACCCTGAGAGAGAGAGAGAGTCTAAAGTAGAAGGGAATCACCAAGAAGAGAAGAATGATGATATCCAGCTCAGGACCCTGGGTGTGCCAAGCCCATACTCACCAGATGTGAGCCCCTGGAAATGAAGTCTATGGATGATGTGCAGTTTGCATTTAGGGAAGGACTGGGTACAAGAGAAGCACTATTTTGTGCCCAGGTCATGATGCAAAGGTGCAGAGAACAAGAGATTGATTCCCATGTTTGTTTTGTTGACTTTGAGAAGGCCTTTGATCAAGTCCAACATTCCAAGCTCAATCAAGGTTCTTGAGTTGTTGTTGGTATTGGTTTTAATGACACAAAGGCTACTGTGGCCAAATTGTGTCTGTTCGTAGTTTATGTAGAGACAACATATTAAGAAGACAGAGAGTGGTAATCAGTGGACACTGCTCATCGTGGACTAATGTTATTAGTGGAGTCCCTCAGGGTTCAGTGTTGGGCCCATTATTGTTTTCTGTATTTATAAATGATATTGATGATGGTATATCAAGCTTAATGTCCAAGTTTGCAGACGATACAAAGGTTGGCAGGGTTGTCAAGGACACTACTGACACTATGCTGCTGCAACAGGATCTGGAAAGGTTGGGCTGAGAGGTGGCAAATGAAGTTTAACATTGACAAATGTAAAGTACTACATATGGGAAACAGCAACTCCAGAGCAGCGTATCAACTCCGTGGTACTACATTGACAGTGGCAGAGAATGAAAAGGACCTGGGGGTAATTGTGCAGGCAGATATGAAGTTCTCTGAGCAGTGCAGACGGGCTACAAGAGTAGCTCATGGTGTCTTGTCAATGATATACAGGAATTTTTCTAGCAGGGATAAGGAAGTGATTATTCCCTTGTATAAGGCAATGGTTGGGCCACACCTAGAGTACTGTATACAGTTCTGGAGGCCTCATTTCAAGAAGGATGTAGAGCTGCTGGAATGAGTACAGAGAAGGGCAACAAGATTAGTGAATGGAACAAAGGGGTGCTCTTACGAAGAAAGGCTTAAGTTTTGCAAATTACAGTGTCTGGAGACTAGGCACCAGCAAGGTGATCTGATAGAGGTGTATAAAGCCTTGAATGGTTTGAGCATGCTCAATACTGATGGGATTCTTCCTTTTGATCAGAATAATCACCTGAGAGGGCATAAATTCAAATTGAGGAAAGACAGATGTAGGATAGACGTGTGGAAATTTGTCTTTAGCCAGCGGGTAGTTGGTTGGTGGAACAGACTTCCATCCCTTGTCGTGGAAGTTGATAGCCTAAATAAATTTAAGGCTCAGCTGGACAGGTATTTCGAACGAACAGAGGGATGAAGTGGAAATGTTTTTTTTTTTTTTTTTTTTTGGCTGATGCTGCATAAGCTTGCTTTCTTGCATCATATGCCTCTACTAATGCTAAATGTAAAATTATATCCTCCTGTACAGGCCAATACATTTTAAAATAAAATGAGATAAATCATGGGAGATATTCAACGTGGAGAGTGACTGAAAGGTGTTTGACCGGATGGTTGAGTGTAAGGGACAATCAACCAGAAAATTACGGACAGCAAGATGTCTTTGACAGTATGAGTACTGCGGTGGATTTTCTCCCAATAAATATGAGTATGATGAATGTGTCCAGTTCTAAGTCTTGCCAGTACTACTTCCTCTCATCTGTTACGTTGGAAGCCAGACAGCCATAGCTTTCGATCTTATTTTATTTGGTAAAGTTTATTGTTGGTGTTACTTTTCCAGATCTGTAACCATTTATTGTAGCACACTTTGTGTATTACGTACTTATAGTCAGTGTAAGAAACCTGAGGATGTGAGAGAGCCGATTGAGGATGTTTAGTGACAAAATCAGCACTTTCATTTCCTGAAATGCCAGAATGGCCCAGGATTCCACAAAAACTGATTGACCGATTGGATACACTACAAGAAAATAGCTGGGAATGAATGTGTTTCAATGTAGGACAAGAGGAGGAGAAATTCTTTCTTATGGCAGAGACAGCACTAAGACTGAGGGAGTCTGTGTAAATTGTTGAGTGTGAGATGGAAAGCTCTATAATCTTACTAAGTGCTAACTTGATGGTGTATAATTCAGCAGTGAAGATGCTGGAGACTAGTGGTAGTGAGGCAATAACTGTAAGTAAAGGAAAAACTGCTGCAGCACCTGATATTGCAGGGAGGTATGACATTTTCTCCATCGAAGAAATTTGTACATTGTAAGAGCCAGAAAGGTACGCCCAAGGAGGAACAGGTGCACTTGTGTCCTGAAAAATATCATATTTCAACTCTAGACAAGCTCTTTAATCCTGAGTGAGGCCAGTCAATTCACATTTGGCTTACTCTTATAGAAAGAAACCCACCTAGTATTATAAAGAAACTCCCAACTGGGGTGTGATGCAAGACTGGATCTTAGCAACGTAGTGGAGCAGTAATGTTTTTCTATGGAGAAGTAAGGGGGATCATTTGAATTTGAATTAGGTTTTTATGGCACAAAGGCAACTTAGGCCATGATTGTGCCAAGTCTAATATTTAAAAATAATATATCAGCATATACAAATGGCCATAAGACAAGTAAATTTAGATAAAAATAAATTCAAGTAAAAGAGAAATATATATATAATGCATACTTAAAAATATAAGGCTTAGTCAGATGGTTAGAAGTGCTAAAACATAAACTGCGTGCATTTAAAAATATAGGAGCGTCAATAACGACATGTTTCCACGTAAAAATGGTGTCACAATGTTCACACATATGACATTCAGCCCTTAGCAGGAAAGCATGTGTCAGATGACTGTCCTATGTGGAGTTGAGCTAAAACAACTTCCTCTTTGCGATACCTACACAGACTAGACTGTCAGTTGTGGATTACAGGCTTTATCTGATAGAGCTTGTTTGTGTCCTGCCCATGCCAAGATTGTTGCCATTGGGAGTGTAATGTAAGGTGTATCACCCGCCTGTAGTCTGTATAGAGGACTAATAGGCAATGCGTGTTGTGGGGTTCTGGTGATCTGGCCACCACATCTGCTAGTTCATTACCCCTGATCCCAATATGGCTTGGGATACAGCAGAAACAAAGTTCAAACGAACGCTCAGAAAGAGAATGTAACATATGCTGGATCCGATCCGAGTCAGGAATCGATGAGGGTTATACTCTGATAAAGCCTGCAGTATACTTAGAGAGTCCGTATACACCTTACACCTTTGGTACTTTGTGAGTTTTAATGTGGTAAAAGGCTAATGTATAGCATACAAATCAGCTGTATATATATATATATGCCGCATTCATGGGGAATCTTCCCAGATATAGTGTGACCTAGGAAGATGGCAGATGATTCTAACTTCGAGCCATCAGTAAAGACAGGCAAAAATAGAGGCAGCATAGTTAGTTGTTTGTTTGTTATTTGGTTTTTAGGAGCATTAGCAACTAAGGCCATATTGCTCCGGGCATATGCGGTGGTCATTCCCTGACCTTTCCGCATCCTCCGTATTTGGTGGTGACGGGCTCGAACCCCGGCCTAATCAAGAAGCGTGTGTTACCCACTGCTGCTCCTTCCCACCTGGCTACGGAAACACCAGCATAGTTAGTGTTGTTGGTGGACAGATGGTGGGGGTGGTGGCCTTACACCAATATTTGATGGAAAAGTCGCATGATGGCAAGTGAGCATGTCAAGGTGGAAGTAGCGTTGGTGACTGGGAAACATTTTCTACCGCACGCTGCTCAGAGAGCTCGACAGTAATGTTGAGCTCTCTGAGCAGCTGTTGGACCCAGATACCAAAGGGATGGTTGGCAGTCTGACAGGTGTTATAAAGGGTTTCCCATCGTGGCTCGAAGACAGTTGTCCACGTAGGGTTGTCTGGCAGGGATTTCAATTTAAAAGTATATTTTAGTTGCTTTCGTTGCAGGGACAGTGGCAGTTCACCTGTTTCGACGTATAAATTCTGGACAGGGGAAGTGCTAAATGCCCCAGTAGCAATACTGATGGCTTGACGAACTGGGTCTAGCCACCGTAATACGTTGTTTCTAGCTGATGCATACACTTGGAATCCATAGTCTAATTTAGATCGGACAAGTGCACGATAAAGGCAGAGTAAAGTGCAGCAGTCTGCACCCTAGTTAGTAGAGGAGATAGCACATAGGAGATTCAATCCCCTCTTGCACTTTTTCTGCAGTTGACGGATGTGGTAAAAATGTCAACTTCCTATCGAATATGAGTCCCAAGAATTTCATCTTGGGCGCTACTGGAATGATGTTTTGTTCAAGCTTGAGTTCTGGTTTAGGATGAAGGTTCCATTTGCGACACAAGGGTACGTAGACAGTCTTCCAAGGAGAGAACCTGAAACCATTAGACACTACCCAAGATTTTACATGATCAATGCCATGCTGCAATTGTCTTTCAATAACCCTGATGTTGCATGACTGACAGAAGATGGTAAAGTCATCAACAAAGAAGACACTGTTTACAGTTGGAGGAAGTTGTTCAGTAATAGAATTAACTTTGATAGCAAATTCGTAACACTCAGAACTGACCCTTGGGGGACCTCCCTCCTCTTGACAAAAAGATCAAGAGAGAACAGAACCTACATAAACTTGTAATGAACGGTTCATTAAAAAGTTTTTAATAAAAAGGGGTAGAGGGCTCCTAAGACCCAGATCATAGATATCCTTTAAAATTCCAAATCTCCAAACTGTGTCACACACTTTTTCCATATCAAAGGAAATTGACACCAGATGCTCGCGTTTGACGAAAGCATCTCGGATAGATGTTCCAGTCTTATAAGGTGGTCGAGTGTTGACCTGTTCCTTCAGAAACCACATTGCACTTTGGAAAGGAGGCCATTTGCTTCTAAATACCACATAAGATGGGCATTCACCATCCCTTCCAGGATCTTGCAGATGCAGTTTGTCAGAGCAATAGGACGGTAATTATTCAGAAATTTTTTAATCCTTTCCTGGCTTCAGAAAGGCAAGCACGATTGCCTTATGCCAGGAGTCTGGAAATTCATCTTGAAGATAGACTCTGTTGTACAAACAGAGCAACTGATCCATAGATTCAGATGAAAGATGTTTAATCATCTCGTGATGGATGTCATCTGGCCCAACATCACTCGCCTGGGATAGTGTTAGTGCCGCTTTCACTTCCCATTCCGTAAAGAGTCAGTTGAATTTTTCAGTTATTTGGTAAATTCAAATGTTGATTTTCAGCATTTTGTTTATGGGCCAGAAACTACTGGGAGCCAGATGTTTTGGCAGACACTTTAGCAAATATCTCTCCTAGAGTGTTTGCAATTGCAGTTTAGTCTGTAACTGCACAGCCATTATACTCCAGGATCGATGAAGGGTGTGATGTGTATCTGCCCTTCATTTTCCAGACTTTATCCCACACAAGCTTATGTGATAAAGACTGGTTGATGGATAATGTGTAGTGAATCCACCATTCCTTCTGACTCTGACGTCTTACTAACGTGCTTTGGCACATGCACGTTTGAAGGCTATTAGGTTACCTGTGGTGGGATAATGGCAAAATAACCCCCACACCTTGTTTTGAGCCTTTCTTGCTGCTGTGCATTTAGTGTTCCACCATGGTTTTGGAAATGGCAGAAACCAAGTCAAAGTCTTTGGAATTGTAATTGCCACTGCTTGGACAACAATGTCTGTATTGTGCTTTACTGCTTCATTAACCGGCTCCTTGCTGACTGTGGTGGTATCAAACAATGCCAGATCTTTGAAGGCATTCCAGTTAGCATGATCAATCTTCCACTGTGGTACTAGATGGGTGGCATGGTCTCGCATTGTAAAGGGTGGATATCATGGGGCAGTGATCACTACCGTAAAGGTTGTCTTCAACCTCCCATGTACAAACAGAAGAGAAGAGAGAGAGAGGTAAATGGGGGATCATGCACTTCAATCGGATTGGAGAAGTCCTGAAAGCTCCAGAACATCTCCAGAACATGGATGTATAAGAAACAGAGGACGAAATTGTGACAAATGATTCTGCTAGCGCATTAGCAACTTCCTCAGGAGCAGACACATCTTTTAATTTCCAGTAAAATATCGGAAAGGGCAGCCATACAAATTTGCCATTTAGGGCCTGTATTCTTCTCCAAATGATCAGTGTCTTTTTTGATGGTTGAGGCAAAAACAATCCATGAGTCACGTTTCGCTTTCTGTATAATTAAATCTCTTAAGCTTTTAAGTCTTTTATAAGTAATTATGTTACTGGTGGTAGGATACTTGCAGAAATTATTCCAAGCACAGTTTTTCTCCTGTTTGGCATGAAAGCAATCTGTTCCACCAATGAGTTCAGTGAATGCAATATGGTTTGGATTTTGGAAAAGAAGCATGGGCTGCAGTTCTGATTGGTGATGTAAGTAGTTACATCACCAATCAGAACAGTAGTGGATCCTGTAGGTAGGTAGATATAGGTGGGGGAACCAGAGTTTAGTAAATTTAGATCATTATTGTTTAAAAATTCTTCAATCAATTTGCCCTTTGCATCCATTGTAATGGATCTCCACAATGGATGGTGGCCATTAAAGTCACTGAAAAGACAAATTGGCATTGGGAGTTGTACAATGAGGTTGTCTGGTTCTGAATGGGGAAATGGTATTGATGGTGGAATATAAATGGATACAAGGGTAACTGAAACACCCACTGCAATATGAACTGCCACAGCTTCTAGAGTGGTTTGTAATTAGATATTGTTGGACGGTGTGTTAGAATTGATAAGAATGACTACTCCTCCACAGTCAGGAGACATTGACTTGACTACTCCTCCACAGTCAGGAGTCCTATCTTGTCTCTAGATGATATTATTTGAAAGTTTTGGTGAAACTTGTGGTGACAAGAATATTTCCTGTATGGGGGTTGAACTAAGCAAGTAAATTCTTTAGGTCATCGAAATGCCTGACTAGTCCTCTGCAATTCTGTTGTATGATGTTTAGCTGAGATTTATCTCACTGTTTTTTGTATTAGGAGCATTTTTCCATTCTTTTTTTGAGAAGATGGGGTGTCCAGTCTCCATAGTGTCATTTGCATGAAATTGTAGTATGGGTTTCTCATTTGAGGGTACATCTACTTCCATACTGTTCGTGGTTTTCTTGCTGTCTTTAGTAGGTTTCAATTTTTCATTGTCATGAAAGACCATTGGAGTATCAGTTGGAATACTAATTGGAGTGGTGGTCACTTCACTGGTTTTAGTTTGAGGTGTTTTAACCCAGTTAGCTAGAGATGTGCTAGGGGGTATTGATACATCTGTTTCAGCTGCTGTTGAATGGGTGCTTCGAGTGTGAGATGCCTAAGAACAATTGGGCATGGTCAACATAACTTGTCTGCGTGCCTTAGGATATATCACTTTATGTTCTATTTTATATTTTTGAATTTTCTTGCATTTTCCACATTTCAAATGATTTAGAAAATGCTGGGTGACTTCCTTTGCAGTTTGGGGCAAACGGGAGTTGAGGCTGAACAGTCTGCTTGTGTATGCTCCTTAGAACCATAAATAGGACAAATGACATCACCTCTACATGTCTGCTGGGAGTGCCCATATTTCTGGCACTTTAAACAACGAATGGGATTAGGAATATAAGGCCGAATTCAGCAGTTTAAATAGTCAGCTTTTACTGAGGATGGCAAATCTGGGGTACTGAAAGTTAAAAATGATGCATCTAGTTGGGATGAGATTTCCATATATTTTAGTCATTATGCATTTGGCACTGATTTACTTTTTTGATTGCTCAGTTCTTGAACAATACTTCTTCAGATACTGTAAGTAGGTCCCACTCAGTTTTGACACCTTTTGAGGGTGTTGTGCGGAGTAACAGATACTGGCAGCCTACCAAATGTCGTTTTGAGCAGCCACTCAATGTTTGGAGTTGGCTGTTTCAATAAGAAGGTCTCCAGATTTGAATCGTTTGACCATTTTTGGTGTTCCAGCAATGGATTCCAAATATCTTTGAATTACAAATGGTGATACTTTGCCCACAAGTTGGGTGGAGAGGGAGTGTATTATGAGAAAGTTTGGCATGTCATTGCATCGCTCTTCCCTTCGAAGCCTTTTTGGTCGATTACAGTCATTATCAGTGGATGCATCTAGTCTGGGGTTTGAAGGTTCTGTAGGTGGATAGTTGTTTAAATCCATGGTTACTCCTTTTAGCCCAGGAGGATATCCTTCCCCCCAGATTACCAATCCCACCATGGGGAGGCAAGAACAGTGCCGCTTGGAGGCGAAGCAGTTGAAGTGTTAGTTGATTAGTAGAACTAGAAATATAGGAAAATAGAGAAAAGTGTGTTTCCTTTCTGTGTTCTCACTTATGATTTTCAACTATAGAACTGGTTTTAAAGTAAGACAGTTGATAAAAATGTACGAACTTAAAAAGAAATATCTTCAATCACTTAAAGAGCACTCTATGAATCAAGAATATCGCTTGGCCTCAATATACATTTGGTACCCTTGGCCTTGATGAAAAGGATACCGAATAATCAAACACCTCTACCGGAACCAAATAACATCTGTTGTAGTTGATGCCAGAAAGATAGAAAACATCAACTTTGAACGTGGAGTGAGGCAAAGATGTGTACTCTTCCCCCCTCCTGTTTAACATTTACTCAGACTTCATCTTCAAGAGAGCATTAGATGACAGTAATGATAGTACGCTACTGCAACAGGATCTCGGAAAAGTTGAGCAGATGGCCTGAGAGGTGGCAACTGAAGTTTAACATTGACAAATGTAAAGTACTGCATATGGGTAGCAATAACCCTGGAGTAACGTATCACCTGGGTGGTACTACACTCAGGGTAGTGGAGAATGAAAAGGACCTGGCGGTAATTGTGCAGTCAGATTTCAAGTGCAGTGCAAAAAGGCTGCAAGAGTAGCTCATGGTGTCTTGTCAATGATATACAGGAATTTTGCAAGCAGGGATAAGGGGGTGATCGTCCCCTTGTATAAGGCAATGGTTAGGCCACACCTCGAGTACTGTATATAAGTCTGGAGGCCTCATTTTAGGAAGGATGTAGAGATGCTGGAACAAGTACAGAGAAGGGCAATGAGATTAGTGAGTGAAACAAAGTGTTGATATTACCAAGAAAGGTAATACAGTAATAATAAGTTCTGAAAATTGCAGCTTCTGGAGACTAGGACCTGCGAGGTATTCTAATTGAGGTGTATAAGGCCTTGAATGGATTGAGCAAGTTCAATGCTAATGGGATTCTTCCTCTTGCTCAGATTACTCACCTGAGGGGGCATAAATTCAAATTGAAAGCCAATTGCAGAATAGATGTGTGGAAATTTGCCTTTAGCCAGCTGGTGGTTGATACCTCCACTACAACAAGTTGGAACAAACTTTCATCTGTTGTAGTGGAGGTCAGCAACTTAAATAAGTTGAAGGCAGAACTAGACAAACATTTGGAGTGAATGGATGGGTGAAATGGGAAGAGTTTTTTTTTTTTTTTTTTTTTTTTTTGGCTGATGCTATATAAGCTTGCTTTCTTGCATCATATGTCCTACTAATGTTAAAATGAAGGAATATCTGTCAATGATAGAATGATTCGCAACCTTCACTCGTTATGCAGATGACACTACTTTGTACAACTAATATGCAGGACTTACAGATACTCCTCAATCGTGTGAGTGAAGAAAGTGAAAGAAAGAGGGCCTCAGGATTAATATCAACAAGGTAAAGCTCATAGTCCTTAATGGGGCAATGGAAACACCTCCCCTCATGTTAAACAGAGTTGACAAAATCAAATATCTAGGCTGTTGGATCAATGACAGAAACAAACTGTATATATCAAAATAAAAGTAGGGATTTAAATGGCCAGTCAGTATTTTCTTAAAATGAGACCAGCATTGTGCAATGGAAACCTGGATCTCCACCTTAGAATCCGGATGATAAGATGTTACATTTGGTCAGTTTTGTTGTATGGTTCTGAGATATGGACACTTGAAAACCTAGAAACATTTGAAATGTGGACAAAATAATGCTAAAAATAACATGGACAGCAGGAGTGACCAATGAGAGTGTTCAGCAGAGAATTGGAAAAACCTGGGCATTGTTGAATAAAGAAAATAAGAACGACGTATCTTGGAAACCTGATGAGGAACAACATACTCAATTCCACGGCTAATTATTGAGGGGAGAATGGAAGGAAAAAGAAAGCCTGGGAGAAGACATACATCTTGCCTTGATAACATTAAGAATTGGACATGGCTGAACACTGAGCAGGAGATGGAGAGACATTTGCTATGTTGGTCACCGACCTCCGTTAGGAGATAGCACACAGAGAAAAAGAAGACCTTTTGATTGCTGAGTTCCTGAAATCATTCTTCCTCAGAGATTAAGCAGGTCCAACTCTGTGATGAACTCTTTTAGTAGAGTTCAGAGTATTTTGTGGAGTAATGGTTATTAGTTTAACAGTCACTCAGAATGTCTTGAGGGAGATGTTTCAATCAAGCGATCTCTGGATTAGAGATATTTCACCATTTTTTGGCGATCAGCAACAGATTCCAGAGATTTATCAAGAAGAGTGATAACTTGTCCACAGGTTGGGCAGATAGAGAATATATTACCAGAAAGGTTGGAACATCGCGGCTCTGTATAATGGTTCAAAGCCTGTTACGATGACGAGTTGCGATCTACATGAAATGACTCAATTCTTCAGCATGAAGGCTCTAATGGTGGAAAGGGTTTAGCACCCATGTTGGCTCCTTTTGGCCCTAGAAATTGATCTTCACCACCTCAGCAATCCCCACAGGAAAGCAGGAGCAGTGCTGCTCAGTGGCTAAGTGGTTGAGAGATTAGCTGGGTTAGTAACATTAGTTATAAGTATACTAAGAAAAGGAAAGATGATCCCTACTTTAGTACTTGTGTATTTTCAAGTAAAGAACTACTTTAATAAATAATACAGGGATTTACCTTGATCTCTTGATAATACAGGGATTTACCTTGATTGCTGAAAAAAGCAGTGAGTTACGGTTGAATTTGAAAGTGTCTGCAATTCTGCCCAGACAAGATAGAAGGGAGTATATGATGAGAGCCTTTTCGATCAATTCGGCCCTGGAGAGATTCTGCAAGGCTCAAAGGGTGGAATTTTTCTCAGCCTGGTCTGTGCTTGTTAACAGGAGAGACTGCTTCTACAGGGATGGGATACACTTAAATATAAAGGGTGCAAGAATATTTGCTGATGCTATCGAGGCAGAGTTAGGTGGGTTGGAAAACTGCTAGCTTGAGAGGATACACGGACTAATAGATTAACAGGCCGCTGGCAGAGGTAAAAGTGATTCTTGCACTACTTCTATTGAAATGCAATTTAGTAGCAGCCTGGAAAGCAAGGCAATGGGAAATTCCAGGACTGCTGGGAGTCATAGAGGAACAAGTAAATACATGGGCTGTGTTAGGGTAACTAAGAGTAGAAACAAGTGCATGTATACTTCCATTTACACCAACACTAGGAGTATAATTAATAAATTCGATGAGCATGAAGTGCTAGTCAAGACATCAAAGGCAGATATTATTGTGATATCAGAGACATGGTGTCACACAGACATAAGCAGTGCAGAACTGAAATTTGGGGAGTGCAATGTGTACAGAAAGGGAGGAGAGGTTATGCTGTTAGTTAAGAAACACAAATTCTAAGGAAGTGCATCCAATTGATGTTGGTGGACAATGCAATGTTGAGTCTGTTTGGTGTGACATAAGCACTGGGAAAGGAAAAATGAGAATAGGTGTGTGTGTTATAGACCTAATGAATCTCATGAGTATAATGAGCAATTGTGCAGAGAAAAAGAGTGGGCCAGTAAATTAGTGTCTTATAATGGGGGGGGGGGATTTTAATTCCCAGATAGTGACTGGCATTTCTGGGTTGGTCACTCACACACACACTAGCAAGGTTTTTGTGGATTTATTGGATGATTGTTTTCTACAGCAGCATGTTCGGGAAGCAACTAGGGAGAGTAATACTCTTGATCTGATTATCAGTAATGATTCTTCATGCATCAAGAATCTCCAGATAAAAGAACCACTAGGTGGCAGTGATCACAGTGTGCTGAAGTGGGATTTGCTCAAAGAGGTAACTACCATCAAGGGTAAAGGAAAGGGATTTTGCTTTCGTAAAGGTGACTACGGTGGTCTGAGACAGTATTTAAATTCTATACGGTGGAACCAAATGATGTTACCAACAGCAAATTCAAAATGGGAAGCATTCAAAGAACTTATCTTGGAAGCTACTAGGCTTTACATACCAACTAAGAAATATTGTTCAAGATTTAGGCCTAAATGGATGTCAGATGAACTAATGAGGCATATGGCAGAGAAGAAAAATGCATGGGATACATATAAATTAACACATAACACAGAAGCTGGTCTGTAATCAAGTTACAAAGGAGGTTAGGCAGGCGAAGGCAGATTAAGAGAAATCTTTGGCAAAGGATGCAAAGAAAAACAGCAAAGAGTTCTTTATGTAAACTCTAGAAGGAAGGGGATGAATCAGATTGGTCCACTTGATATCGATGGTTCAACTGTTGATGGTCCTGCTCAGGTAGCTAACAAACTAAATGAATATTTTGCATCTACATTCACACATGGAGTTATTCAGGGAGGGGGAATGCCAGAGGTGTATTCAACTCTGGCACTAAGCTAGATAATCTTGTAATAACTGAGAGTAGAAGTAGAGGAGAAATTGTCGAAGATAAACACAAGAAAGGCAACTGGGGTGGACGGAATCTATCCAGTTATATTAGAGGAGACAGAAAAGGAAGTAAACAAACCCTTAGCCATAATTATGAGAGCTTCCCTGGACTCAGGGGAGGTACCCATGGACTGGAGATGTGCAAATGTGACCCCAATCCACAAAGGAGGATTAAGGGGAGACACAGGTAATTACAGACCTGTTAGTTTAACTTCTGTTCCAGGGAAATTAATGGAGGCAGTGGTTAAAAAAGCATTGCAGGATCATATAGACAAGACTTCAGTTATAGCTTGAACACAGCATGGGTTTGTTAAGGGGAAGTCTTGTCTGACTAATTTGATTGGATACTATGATGTAGTCACAAAGGAACTGGATGCAAAGAATAACTTTGATATCATATATTTGGATCTTAGAAAAGCCTTTAATAGTGTTGCACATGAAAGACTGTTACAAATATTGGAGGAGTGTGCCATTGGAAGCAAATTGCTGCTATGAATAAACGGATGGTTGAGGGGAGAAGGCAGAGTTTGGTAATCAATGGACACTGCTCTTCGTGGACTAATGTTATTAGTGGAGTCCCTCAGGGTTCAGTGTTGGGTCCATTGTTGTTTTCTGTATTTATAAATGATATTCATGATGGTATATCAGGCTTAATGTCCAAGTTTGCAGACGATACTAAGGTTGGCAGGGTTGTTAATGATAGTACACTGCTGCAACAGGATCTAGAAAAGTTGAGCAGATGGGCTGAGAGGTAGCAAATGAAGTTTAGCATTGACAAATGTAAAGTACTACATATGGGAAGCAGTAATCCCAGAGTAACGTATCAACTCTGTGGTACCACACTGACAGTGGTAGAGAATGAAAAGGACCTGGGGGTAATTGTGCAGGTAGATATGAAGTTTTCTGAGCAGTGCAGACGGTCTGCAAGAGTAGCTCATGGTGTCTTGTCAAGGATTTACAGTAATTTTTCTAGCAGGGATAAGGAGGTCATTATCCCCTTGTATAAGGCAATGGTCAGACCACACCTTGAGTACTGTATACAGGTCTGGAAGCCTCATTTTAAAAAGGATGTAGAGCTGCTGGAACGAGTACAGAGAAGGGCAACAAGATTAGTGAATGGAACAAAGGGTTGCTCTTACGAAGAAAGGCTTAAGTTTTGCAAATTACAGTGTCTGGAGACTAGGCACCGGCGAGATGATCTGATAGAGATGTATCAAGCCTTGAATGGTTTGTGCATGCTTAATTCCAATGGGATTCTTCCTGTTGCTCAGAATAATCACCTGAGTGGGCATAAATTCAGATTGAGGAAAGATGGTTGTAGGATAGGTGTGTGGAAGTTTGCCTTTAGCTAGCAGGTGGTTGATTGCTGGAACAAACTTCCATCTGTCATTGTAGAAGTTGATAGCTTAAACAGATTCAAGGCAGAACTTGACAAACATTTGGAGCGAGTGTATGGGTGAAATAAAGGGGGTTTTTTTTGGCTGATTCTATATAAGCTTGCTTTCTTGCATCATGTGATTTTGCTAATGCTAATTTATTTTTTAAATACCAAACCAAAAATAAGATAATCTATGTGATTAGAATTCTTAAAATTATTTAATTATTACACTTAAATGACAATTGACTTACAAGTTGCTACAATGGAAAAAGGGTGGTTGGTGGGAGAAGACAGAGTGGTAATCAATGGATGCTGCTCTTCATGGACTAATGTTATTAGTGGAGTCCCCCAGGTTTCGGTGTTGGTCCCACTGTTGTTTTGTATATTTATCAATGATATTGATGAAGGTATATCAGGGTTGATGTCAAAGTTGCAGATGATACAAAGATTGCCAGGGTTGTTAATGGCAGTATGCTACTGCAACAGGATCAAAAAAAGTTGGGCAGATGGGGTGGGAAGTGGCAATTAAGTTTAACATTGACAAATGTAAAGTACTGCATATGGGTAGAAGTCACCCCCCAGAGAAATGTACCAACTGTGTGGTACTACACTTACGGCGGTAGAAAATGAAAAATAGAGCAGGTCATGGAGTATTGTAAATGATATACAGCCGACTGGGCTAGCCGGGTGGGTAAAGTGCCTGCCTGGCAACCTAAAGGTCGTGGGTTCGAATCCTGCCTTGGGCTCGGATAAAAGTACTGCAAAAACCTTGGGAGGCGCATTATGGCCATAGAAGCTGATGCGCCAACAACTACAAAAAAAAAAAAAAAAAAAAATGATATACAAGAATTTTGCTAGGAGGAGAAAAGGAGGTGTTATCCCTTGCATAAGGCAATGGTCAGTCCATGCTTTGAGTACAGCATACAGGTCTGGAGGCTTCATTTTAAGAATGATGTAGAGTTACTTGAGCGAGTACAGAGAAGGGCAACAAGATTGATGCGGGGAACAAAGGGGTCCTCTTACTAAGAAAGGCTTAAGTTCTACAAATTGCAACGTCTGGAGACTAGACACCTGCGAGGTGATCTGATTAAGGTGTATAAGGCCTTGAATGGTTTGAGCAGGCTCAATGCTCATGGGATTCTTCCTTTTGCTCAGATTACAAACCTGAGGGTGCATAAATTCAAATTGAGGAAAGACAGTTATAGAATAGATGTGTGGAAATTTGCCTTTAGCCAGTGCGTAGTTGATTGCTGGAAATGGTTCTTTTTTTGGCTGATACTACATAAGTTTGCTTTCTTGCATCACATGCCTCTACTACTACTCTTTATAGGAAGGTTTCTTATCCAACTCTCCTAGTTCATCACATAAAACAATTAAAATACAAAAAGAGTTTACCTCAATATGATACACAGAACACTTCTATATGATACTCTCTAGCAATTAAAAAATCGAAAATCTTACATTACAGTAAGAAATAATTAAAAATCAAATGTACATTAAAAATCAATTTAATGCAATTAAAAATTAGTTGCATTAAATTGATTTTTAATTGTGTTCAATTGATTTTTAATTATTTCTTACTGTAATGCATTAAGGGCTTATGCCTCAGGTTGCGAGAGAATTAGACCACGTACACGTTAGTGCAACTGCATCATATTAGTACACAGCTGAATTCTGAATTAGCAAATTATTTGCAAAAGCGGCATCGTTTAAGTTATATTTCATATTGTGAATACCTTCACGACGAGTTGCCATGATATTGCACTACTTTAAATAAGTAATGCTTCACCCAAAGGAGAAGACTGTTGTTACTTATTCTCAGTGGATACCACCACCCATATGGCACTGTTTCACGACTATTTGGGTCTTCTCCTTGGTGGGTGGGTAGGTACCCAAGTGATGTAATGATGGCAAAACAGTTATGAAGTATAACTTAAATGATGCTGCTTTTGCAAATAATTTGCTAATTCAGAATTGGCTGTGTACTAATATGATGCCATTGCACTAACTTGTACATGGTCTAATTCTCTCACAGCCTGAGGAATAAGCCCTTAATGCATTATAGTCTTAATTCATCTTATCAGGCATCTCTCATATTGTTTTGCCATCATTACATCACTTGGGTACTTACCAAGGAGAAGAGCAAATAGCCCTGAAACAGTGCTGTCTGCATGGCGATATACACTGAGAATAAGTAACAACAGTCTTCTCCTTTGGGTGAAGCATTACTTATTTGAAGTAGTGCAATATCATGGCAACTCGTCGTGAAGGTATTCACAATATGAGATATAACTGAAACGATGCCGCATTTACAAATAATTTGCCAATTCAGAATTGGCTGTGTACTAATATGAAGCAGTTGCACTAATGTGTACATGGTTATTTCTTACTGTAATGTAAGATTTTCGATTTTTTAATTGTTTTCGTTTTAATTTCTGGAGAGTATCTTATGGAAGTGTTCTACGTATTATATTGAGGTAAACTTTTCTTATTCTTTTACAAATATTGATATCAACGTAGAACGTATTAAGCATTACAGCTCGGGTTCATACTACCAAATGATAAAATTTATAAACTGCATTTTAATGTGTTCCACGACAGCATGATAGCGATTTACTAGCCCAGAATCACCATTGAGGCTCCAACCCGACTCAAATTATTAACTGCAACGCTACTTTCAGTATGGGAAAACATTTTGTCAAAAAAAAAGTTTAAGAACGAAAATAAGATAAAATACATGAAGACAGATTTCTTCCTCCTTAAGTTAGACGAAAACTTTGATACTACGTGTTCACAGGACAGAATGAAACTAAAAAATGCACCAGTGCAACTGTATTTAAAAGATTTAACCCTCATTATGCATGCATTCATAGGACCAATCATCTGATATTAAAAAGGTCTGACTGAAATGTTGATTGAGTTTTTACATAATTTCATTTCAAGAATTTCTGCAAAAAGTAGCTTACTATAATTATTCTGAATATGGATTATTTTAGCTTCATTAAAAAGAAACAAATGAACCTAATTCACAGCATGAAATTCTAACTCAACAAACGTGCCTTCTGTTGTTTAACATGAAAATTCAACCCTCCCCCGAGTAAATCCAGTGTAAGTCGAGTCACAGTCTTTGCAAGAAATTTTATAAACAAGATCATATGTTTGTTGAAAGGAAGAATTTGTCGAACATTTTCTTAATAATGTATGTAATTTATTAGTGTGCTATTACTTTAATATCCATGCCCTTATTCGCTACCACTTTGTTTTGGAAAGGGGAAGTGCAGGAAGTACTGACATTTATGTTCATTTTAATAGTGTATGATGGGAGTAAATGAATTTAGGGGGGAATAGTCATTTCAGTTTATAGAACATTAAAAAGCTCTTTATAGAACATTTCCCTGCAACCTTCTGAGCATACGAAGGTTTGTTGCTGTTTATAGGTTTTACCACATTTGTTTGCATCTGTTACAATATACCTTCAGCTGTGCCTAAGGTCTCTGCATTTCGTTTTCTTCATTTCACCTCTGTCATGCTTGTAAATATGGCAGTTAATAGGAGTGAGTTTTGTAGATAAACATGATATTATTTCATGGTTGATTTCCCCTCATTGATCATATGCAAGGGCATCATGACAATCCATTTGTGAGTGTCCATATTTTTGGCACTGAAAACATCATAGTGACTTTGCCATGTATGGCGTTATTGGGTAGTGCAAATACCCAGCAATAACTGAATTCAGAAATGTTGTCAAATTAAAAGTATGGATGAGGTTCTCATTCCTACATATGAATATTCATTTTACACATGCACTTGTTGCGATTTCATTTCAGTACATATTTCCCCTTCAGACACTTGAAGGTCCCACTCAGAGATCATGCTTCCAGATGATGTGGAATTACAAGTTGCTACTGTGATATATTTTTTAATATTGTATTAGGCAGTTCAGCCAAGCTTTGGCAAGCCTGCCATGCAAGCATTTACAAAATAATGCAAATAAATGCCAGAAAAAAAAATAAATAAAAAAAGACAGTTTCTGATCAGGAATCTATTATTAGCATTAGTAGAGGCATACGATGCAAGAAAGCAAGCTTATGCAGCATCATCCAAAAAAAAAAAAAAAAAAACCCTCCCATTTCACCCCCCTCCATGTGTTCCAAATGCCTGTCCAGCTCAGCATTAAATTTATTTAGGCTATCAACTTCCACAACGAAGATGGAATATGTTCCACCAATCAACCACCCGCTGGCTAAAGGCAAATTTCCGCACATCTGTTCTACAACTGTCTTTCCTCAATTTGAATCTATGCCCCTCAGGTTCTTAATCTGAGCAAGAGGAAAAATCCCATTAGAATTCAGCTTGCTCAACCCATTCAAGGCCTTATACATCTCAATCAGATCACCTCACAAGTGCCTACTCTCCAGAACTTAAGCCTTTCTTGGTAAGAGCACGCGTTTGTTCCCCTCACCAATCTTGTTCCCTTCTTTGTACCTGTTCTAGCAACTCTACATCCTTCCTAAAATGAGACCTCCAGACTGTACACAGTACTCCAGGTGTGGCCTGACCACTGCCTTGTACAACAGGATAATCACCTCCATGTCACTGCGAGCAAAATTCCTATATATCATTGACAACACTCCACGATCTGCTCTGGCAGCCTGTCTGCACTGCTCAGCAAACTTCATATTTGACTGCACAATTACCCCCAGGTCTTTTTCACTTTCCACTTCCCTGAGTGTAGTATAAAATACAAAGTATTGCCATCCATGTGCAATACTTTGCATTTGTCAATGTTAAACTTCAGTTGCCACTTCTCAGCCCATTTGCCCAACTTATCTAGATCCAGTTGGAGTAGCATACTGTCGTTAACAACCCTGCCAACCTTTGTATCATCTACAAACTTGGACATTAATCCTGATATACCTTCATCAATATCATTGATGAATACACAAAACAACAATGGGCCCAGCACTGAACCCTGGGGAACTCCACTAATAACATTTGTCCATGAAGAGCAGTGTCCATCAATTACCACTCTCTCTCTCTCTCTCTGTCTGTCTGTCTGTCTGTCTGTCTGTCTGTCTGTCTGTCCTCCCACTCAACCATCCCTTTATCCATTGTAGCAACTTACCCTTAATGCCATACCTCTCCAATTTGAAAAACAGTCTTCCATGTGCAACAGTATCAAAAGCTTTCCTGAAATCCAAGTATATTATATCAAAATTAATTTTGACATTCAGTTCCTTTGTGACCACATCATAGTATCCAATCAAATTGGTCAAACACGACCTCCCTTTAACAAACCCATGCTTTGTTTTAACTATTACTGCAGTCTTCTCTAGATGATCCTGTAATGCCTCTTTAACCAGTAACTCCATTATTTTCCCCGGAATGTAAGTTAAACTAACAGGTCTATAGTTACTTGTGTCATCTTTTAAACCCCCTTTGTGAATTGGCGGTACATTTGCACACTTCCGGTCCATGGGGACCTCCCCTGAATCCAAGGAAGCTCTCATAATTATGGCTGAGGGTTTGCCTACTTCCTTTTCTGCCACCTTTAATATAACTGGATAGATCCTGTCCACCCCAGGTGCCTACCTTACGTTCAACTTTAACAATTTCTCTTCCACTTTGCTCTGTTATTAGAAAATCACTTAGCTCCTGTTAGAGTTTGATAAACTTCTGGCATTCCCCTCATTGAATAACTCCTCATGTGTGAATGTAGATGCAAAATACTCATTCAGTTTATCAGCTACCTGAGCATGATCATCAATAGTCAACCCATCTAGGTTAAGTGGTCCAATTTGATTCATCCCTTTCCGTCTAGAGGTTTCATAAGTAAAGAACTTTTTGCTGTTTTTCTTTGCATCCGTTGCCAAAGATTTCTCATAATGTGTCTCCGCCTGCCTAACCTCCTTTGTGACTTGATTTCAGAAAAACTTATGTCTACCATAGGCTTCTGTGTCACCTGATAATTTATATGCACCTCATACTTTTTCTTCTCTGCCACAAGTCTCATTCATTCACCTGACAACCAATATAGGCCTTGAACCTTATTTGCAACATTAAGATGGTTGTCAAGTACAGTTGGCGCCTCCGTAGCCAGGTGGGCAGGAGCAGCAGTGCGTAGCACACGCTTCTTGATTAGACTGGGGGTTCGAGCCGTGACCACCAAATACGGAGGATGCGCAAAGGTCAGGGAATGCCCACCGCATATCCTCGCAGCAATATGGCCTTAGTTGCTAATGCTCCTAAAAAAAAATAAAAATAAAATAACCCAAGTACAGTTTCGATCACCCCCCTCTATGTCTGGTGGATCCCACAAAGGCTTGATTTAGTAAATCATCAATTTCTGCAGTGGAACATATGTTTAGTGGAATATAAATGGTGACAAGAGTGAGAGTAATGCAAAGCTGGATAGGTTTGGATAGTATATTTCTATGAAGTAAAATTGCTACTCCTCCTCTTGCTGGAGATTCAAGCGATCTGTCATGTTCATATAAAGTATATTTTAAGAAGTGGGGAGTATAATTTGATGATAAATATGTTTCCTGTAGACAAATGCTGGTGCATTAAATATTTTAATTCATCTAGATTGCTTCTTAGGCTTCTACAATTCTTCTGAATGATTTTTTGCAGTCTAAAGTGAGACCAATCCACCTAATCTAAAGTTGGGGTTAGGTTAGGTGGATTGGTCTGACCACTTCATTTTCCCTTGATCCTGTTTATATTTCTCTTGTTTTGGAAATACTCGATGACCATTATCCAGCTCGTCATCATGTAGTAGGAGAACTGTATCTTCATTATCCGCCTTCTTGCCAATTTCCATACTTCAGTCAGTTAGTTTATTATGTGTAAGGTTTGCATCTTTCTCCTTTGTTAATGTTCCAGATTTGGAGGGTATTGTCGTGGGTGGTGTGGCTTGGTTGGCTTGGGTATTAGTATAATTTGATGTACTCTTAGTCTTTGTTGCTGTCAGTATCTCATCATCCATGAGGAAGGAACTAGCCCATTGAGAAAAGATATTTTAGTTGGAATTGTAATATCAGTTTGTGTTGAAAGCTCTTTAGTGTTTTTGACTGCTTTAGAATATAATTCGGAAGGCATCCTGTTTAATATCTGTTTTCACGCTTGGTATGAGACATTTTTCTCTACCTTGTACTTCAGTATTTTCTTACCCATTTTCTATGATTCATAAGTTCTAGAATATTCAGGGTGAGGCACCCTAGAAGTTGGGACACTGTTGTTACTGCTGTACATTCAGTTTGGGAGTGGTCTGGTGAGCCACACAAGGAGAAAATGGCATTACCTTGACATGCTGTTTGAGAATGTCCATAATTCTGGTATTTAAAGCATCTAAGTGGATTTGGAAAATAAAGTCAGATCTTATAGGAAAGGTAGTCAGCTGATGCAAGGAACTTTGGAGTGTTGAAGGTAAGGATAACGTTTTTCTGGGCTGGGCATATGTACACCATCCTGTTTGGTCATTATTCTTTTGGCACTGATGACACATTGTGCCTTAAGTTCTTCAGTAATTTCTTCCTCGGGAACATTAAAGAGGTCTCATTTTTAAATGACCCATTTTGAGGTGTTTAAAGTTCTGTGTGGGTTTTACAGAAATGGGAAGGCTTTCAAAGGTCAGTTGCTTCGGGAGCTTTCTAGAAAGATTGGGGTTAGATGTTTCCACAAGAAGACCTTCTGAGCGAAGTTGTTTGACTAAGTTAGGAGTACCTGCTACAGACTATGCTTTTCTGTACAAGAAATGGAGATAAGCTGCTAAGAGGTTTCATTGATAAAGAATGTAAATTGAAGAAGAAAGCAGGCACGTCAGGTGAAAAATACCGGTTGAGACGATTCATGTTCATATGTGAGCATGTAGGCTCAGTCAGTGAGAGTACAGGTCCATGTTGCTCTTTTTTGCCCTAAACATTGGATTTATACTCAGGTTACTGCCCCATCACATGGAAGCAGGAGCAGTGCCACCAGGTGATAGGTTAGTGTGTTAGAGAAGTTAGTTATATATATACTAATGCAAAATGTGTAGTTGAAACTTAAAAAGTCTCTAGCTAACTTTAAAAATAAACTAATTAATGTGACTAAAACTATAAAGCTATAGAATAAAATTTAATATGCTAATTGGGTCAATAAAATGAGAAAAAAAAAATTCAAAATCTTTTCCGTTTCCAGGAGATCAAAATTCTTTGACAATAAATAAGCAATTCCTGGATACTTATCTGTGCTTCTGAACTGATCAAAGCCAGCAATTTGAAAGAAATGTGTGTTTTTTTTTTTTGTACTCAGGTGTATAATTACAGCATGATATTCATTCTCAAACTATCTGTTCTACCGTGAATCAGATAACAATCTGATCAAATAAGTAATTTTTCCCAGCAACCACCATTAAACTGTTTAATCAATTTACAATCAATCTAAAAATAAATAGACCAAATGTTCACCAATTTGTACTGTCTCATGCAGCTCTACTGGTTGCTTATGCTTTTGATAAGAACTAAATTGAAATATTAAACTTTTTGAAAGTCAGGAAAATATGTAAACATTTAAATAAATAAATTAAAAATATAATAGTATAGCACTTTCAGGGTGAACACACCATAAACTATGTAACCTTATGCTCATGGTGGTCTGCTTCAAACCTAAGCAAGTGACAAACACCTTTCTAGACAATAGTTCTCCCAGGGATGTCTCCTCAAAGGAAAAATAAATAGCAAATACACAGACCTAAGACAGAAAGGCAAGGAAATGTGGCGTATGGAACAAGTAATCACCATCCCAATTACTTTAAACCACTGGCATGGTGCCAAAAGAGCCTCCATAAGAACCTAGCAGCAATAGGTCCCACCGAACGTTTACCTGGAACTGCAGAAAGCCATGATCATGAACACCTGTAGGATAGCCAGAGTTCATTGACCAATAATAGTAACTGGACTGGACATAAACACCCCACGCACCTGGTACCAGTAGCCATCACAGGACAGGAAAAAACCCAATAGGAGTGAGAGAAAAAATTAAAAATAAATAAAATAATGTGAATAGCCCAGCGGTTACAAGGCTACACCACCAATATTGCTGACCCAAGTTTGAAATCCCATGCAAAAAAAATGCTAAAGTTGCTTCATCAAACCTACTTCACCCAACATTGAAGTGACGAGGTAGAGAGTGGTGCCATCTGGTTTCGCTCCCAAAGCTACCTGCAAAATCCAAAGCTAAACAGGTCCAACTCAATAGCTGGATGAAGATTACAAGTGGAAATATTGAACATACTGCATACAGGGTGTCATAGGTAAAGTCACATGTGTTACCTTATGCAGGGGGTGTAATTCAGAAAGTCAGAGACAGTCTCTCATGGATGAGAGTGGAGCAAGTGTCCTGTCTCACATATGGCTACTGCAAGTGAAGAGCAAGACCATCCAGCCCAAATGGAAATGCTTCCTGCATTAGTGACCACCCAGGAAGGAAGAAGCCAATGCATGACGTGAAGCATTGAAATGAATATGTTCATAATACTGCTTAGAAGAATGCATGGGAGTGTACTCTGAAGTAAGGAGGCTAGAGGACAGGACGAAACTGACACACCACTGAGTGGTTGGAATGGTTCCCAACTTTTCAGATCACTGAACAGCGAATAGCAGATAAGCGACAGCCCATTGTCAAGTAGAACCTGATAGCTCCTGCAATTGTGAGAAAAAATCAAACAGGATGTATGTGAATGACATGTTGTAGAATGTGAGTGATACTGGGATGCAACATTTCATGTTCAATGACATGTACCCCAGTTTTTCATAAGAAGTAATGAGATCTTCCACAAGCTGCCTGTAGTTGCTGGCTTTAACATTTCCTAGAAAACCAGTTGAAACATTTCTCAATATCACTAAGGACACATTCAAATTGTTCGTCTTTGAAAAGTTGCCTTATCTGCGGACCAAAGAAAATGCCTGCCTTAATCTTCTCTGCACTAAGTCTTGGGAATTTCTCTTGCAAGTATGTGAATGCAGGACCATTCACTTCCAAATTTTTCAAGAGCTCTAGTTTGATGTTAAGTGGTAGAAGCAAAACTATATTTGGATATATCAGAGGTTCAAATGTTAGTTCAGGTGTTAATGAGTCTCATTGAGGCCAACTCCTCTTGTCATAGTGCTTATCATTAGCACGACTATCCCACTAAACTATTTTGTAGTTCTAATAAAATTGCAATTACCTTTAAATCACCACATATCTACCACTTACTTCTGATAGTGTACACCTGAGAGGATTTTCTCCATGTTTCTGTACGTTTCTTTTTTGTGGAAAGCATACGCAAGAGGTATTGAAAGCAGCATATATTTCCATTGTGAAATAACACAGCCTTAAGGCTGTGTTATTACACACCATAGAAGAATCTATAAATAGTCACCAGTCTTTGGGAACGTGCCTCACGTTCATTGCTGCCATTAGACTATCAAAATCCTTAGAAATAGTGAGTTCACCTTCTGTTTGATAGAATTGATCATAGTCTTTATTTTGAGTACGAAATGTTGTCACTTTCACAGAAAGATCTAGAAGATTCCACCGTTGTAGCCTTGAGGCCAAAAGCTCTTATTCTTCGGCAGTTCGACATCCCCAATGAGGTCATTAAGCTCACTTTCTGTGAGCTTATGTGGTTCAGAAGGATAAATGTTTGGACAAAATTTTGGATTCTTTGACGTAGACGGCTGCTGTACTTCATGTATATCAAGTTGATGTTCATCAGTGATGACTTTAGCATATTTTGTCAGTCATGCAACATGAGGTTATTGAAAGACAACTGCAACGTCTTCACCTTCATCAAAGTGTACAGAAAAATTGTCAGGTGGTTCAGGAATAGCTAGTACTTCACAGTGAGGCACACGACGAATTACAGGTGGTATATTTGGGAACGTCACTGTCCACTTTTCTTAACTGTCAGCCCTTTACTAAATAATAGGCACCATACAGAAGTAACAGTCTGTGACATGATTTGCTGGCTCCCTCCATATTATGGGCACTGCAAAAGGCATAAAACATCCTTTTCAATTCACCCTAGCATTAAGTTTTGATGAACAGGTAGTGCAGTACAACCAGGACAAGAACTGGAGCCCAGTTCTTGTCCTGGTTGCCTACTTTACACCTAAAGTACAAAAAGAGGCCATTTTTATGGCTTGAGTTAAAGGATGCTTTTTTTGAAGCTAACCTGACTTCTCCACATACATAACAGAAATCATTTGGACTATTCACATAATTATGGGGCATATTAATCTTACACAATGCAAATACTGCACAAAAAGTAGGAATCTCACAGAGAACAACCATTAACTGAGAATAAATCACCCATTCGTATTTGAGGATTATTGCAACAGAGTTGAAGGTGCATTTGAGGCGACAACTTACACATAATGCAGAGCGAGGCGGCAGTTGCTAATCACGTGATAAGAGCGTGCTTGTACTGAAACTGCGGTGTTGCCATGCATTTTGCAAAGAGCTTTAGTTGATAATGTAGAGTAACTTGATAATATAAGACCAACTGTGATTCGAAAACTATTTTAAAAGGCAATCAAAAAAATTATGTGATTTTCAAGTTCGGCAGCATGAAATTAGTCAAGATTGGGTATCTTCATTTTCGTAACATTCTACATGTTGACCAGTGTAATCAGAGGATCGAAGAATACCTTGACACTCTCAAACAGAAATTCCTGTCACTCAGCAAGAGACTTTGCCATTACAGGGAGAGTGCCCAGAGAGCCTTCTACAGGAAAATTGGACATGAGAAGGAAAGCAATGGATCCCCCAACCACAAGGCACGCGAAGAGTTCAGGGGCAATGCATGTAGCAGCAAAGTTAGCCGTAATGGCCATGCCTGCTGGATAAATCTAAAACAGAAGAGATGTACAAGAAATGACAGAATGGGAAATTTTGGAGGAAAAAATACATTACATGATCACAAACTCCCAAAACTGGCAAACCCCAGAAATAGATAACATCTACAACTACTGGTAAAAGAAGTTCAGTTGCACACAGGCACATGTGGAGAGCTCACCCAGATAATAAGGCACCCTGACACAATCACAATGCACAAGGTCCTGACTAACTACATAACTAAGGAGATATCAGAACACCCGGAGACCAGAATGTCATGGCCGAGCAGCAGAAGGGATTTTAGCAGATGAGCAAAGGATGCAAGAAGCAATTAACCAATGACATTGACAAAAGGTAGCCTGTAAACAGCTTATATCAACTACTGCAAGGCCTTTGACTATGTACATCTTCAGTATCAGCCAGCTATGGGGCATGGAGTTGAAGGCTACTAACACACTTTCTAGAAGCAACCACGAATGGAGGACCACCAGGGTTGAGAAGATCACAATCAGACAGATCCCCATCAGAATAGGAATCTTTCAGGAAGATAACCTATGCTCACTATGGTTCTGTCTAGCATTCAACACACTGTCCACCATGCTCAATAACAGCAAGTATGGATACACCCTAAAAGAAGGGAAGAAGAACCTGTATGCCCTCTCACACCTGGTGTACATGGGTGACATCAAACTCTACACCACAACTGAGAATAAACTCCAAAAGCTACACTGGATCACCAAAGAGTTCAGCATTGATATTAGGATGCAATATGGCCGAGACAAATGCCAGACCCATGTATTGCATCAAGGCCATCCAGTCAGATGGAATTATTAGCTGAACACCAGTGAAGAGATTGAACCCATGATATAGGGAGGTACCTAAAATTATCTGGGGATGATGTGACCAGTTGAACACAAGAAAATCAAGGCCCACCTGAAAAGAAAGAAGCTTGGTAAAATCAAAGATCAATGGTGGGGACAATCACAGACATAAACACTTACACAGTTCCAGTACTAGCATACTCCAGATTGGAACAATACCGAGCTGGAGAAGATAATGAGATTAGCCAGAATAATGTAGAGCTGCCAATAACACTCAAAGTCAGCCGTAGAGAGACTGACCATAGTTTGGGAGTAGAAGGGAGAGGACAATGACCTCACTGAAAAGAGAAGGCAGCGATTAAGAACCTCTGAGATTACTTCCAGGGAAACACAGCACCAATCTGCCAAGCCATAAGGAAGATAGTAAATTAGTCCTTGAGGATGTCGCAGACATTCTCTCAGATAGGCCAGACAAGCTGTGCTTGCTACCTGGGGGTCTAAAATGCTGATGGAACTGATATTCAGGTGACACTCAAGTCAAGTGGACCCAATTTCAGCAAAGCCCGGTCTGTGACAGCCAAAGCCTCTGCTTGCATCTTCACGATGGTGCAACTATTAGTAATCCTGGGTATAACCCCCATGCACAAGCACACTATGGGTGACCCCTACGTGTGAACCAATGTAAGCAGGGGTTGAGGTGAGGTGCCCAAAACACATGGAGGAATGCTGCCCCTCTGTGTTACCAGGCAATGCTAGGTGGTATGACTCTCATCAACCGGTGCAATACCACCACTTTTCTTATTGGAGGCTTGAAGTGGCGAAAACCATGTTAAGTCTCCAGAGCTAAGTTCCAGTCAACCCTTCCCTATCTCTTCCATCATGCAGTATGACTGATGTCTTTTAAGGTATATTCTATTAGTTTGAATTGTCAAACTAATAGAGAAAGCTTATCTGCAAAAAGATCTAAACCTCCCAAACACTTCCTAGTCCAATTCACAAATATACGTGGTTTCAGTTCTAATCTCAACGATGTCCATTTCCACTTGCAGTCTACCAAACCCCATGTACTTTTTCTGACAGAATCTCTGTTAAGTCAACCACTGCTCATCTCATATTGTTGTACATGTTGGCAAGAGATCTCCAGATATACTTAACAAGTACAAGTCAATGGTGAAAAAAAGTCACGAATTAGGGTTGAATTTGAAAGTGTCTGCAATTCTGTCCAGACACAATACAGAGGAGTATATGATGAGGACCTTGTCAATCAATCAGATTGTGCAAGGCTCATAGAAAATTTTTTTCAGCGTGGTCTGTGCTTCTAACAGGAGACTACTTCTACAGGGATGGAAAACGCTTAAATAGAAAGGGCACAAGAATATTTGCTGATGCTATTGAGGCAGTATTAGGTGGGTCAGAAAACTGCTAGCTTGGGGGGGGGGAATCACAGACTAAAAGATTAATGGTAGCTGCAGGCAGAGGCAAAAATGGTTCTTGCACTGCTTCTATTTCAACGTGTGGGACGCATATAAATTATCAGATGACTCAGAAGCCTATGGCAGATATAAGTTAGTCTGTAATCAAGTCACAAAGGAGGTTAGGCAAGCGAAGCCTGATTACCAGAAATCCTTGGCAAAGGATGCAAAGAAAAACAAAGATTTCTTTACTTATGTAAACTTTAGAAGAAACAGGATTAATCAGATTGGTCCAGTTGATATTGGTGGTTCAACTGTTGATGATCCTGCTCAGATAGCTATCAAACTGAATGAGTATTTTGCATCTACATTCACACATGAGAAATTCTGTAAGGAAGGTGAGGACAGAAGTTTACTAAATTCTAACAGGGAGCTAAATGATTTTGTAATCATGGAGAGCAAAGTGGAGAAGAAATTGAAGTTAAACATAAAAAAGGCACCTGGGGTGGGTGGAATCTATTCAGTTATATTGAAGGAGCCAGCGAGGGAAATTAGCAAACCCTTAGCTATAATTATGAGAGCATCCTTGGATTCGGGGTATGTATCCCCAATTCACAAAGGAGGTTTAACGGGTGACATAAATAATTATAGTCCTGTTAGTTTAACTTCTGTTCCTGAGAAAATAATGGAGTCATTGTTTAAAGAAGTGATGCAGGATCACCTAGACAAGATTGCAGTAATAGTTCAGACACAGCATCGGTTTGTTAAGTGGAAGTCTTGTCTGACAAATTTGACTGGATACTAAATGTGTTCACAAAGGAACTGGATGCAAAAAATAATTTTGATATCATATGCTTGGATTTCAGGAAAGCTTTTGATACCGTTGCACATGATAGACTCCTTAAAAAATTGGAGCAGTATGGCATTAAATGGACATTGCTCTACATGGACTAATGTTATTAGTGGAGTTCCCCAGGTTTCTGTGCTGGGCCCATTGTTGTTTTGTGTATTTATCAATGATATTGGTGAAGGTATATCAGGCTTAATATCCAAATTTGCAGATGATACAAAGGTTGGCAGGATGGAGGTGGAGAATGAAAAAGATCTGAGGTTAATTGTGCAGTTAGATATGAAGTTCTCTGAGTAGTGCAGATGGGCTGCCAGAGCACGTCATGGAGTTTTGTCAATGATATATAGGAATTTTGCTAGAAGAGACAAGGAGGTGATTTATCCCCTTGTATAAGGGGGATGGTCAGGCCACACCTTGGGTACTGCATACAGGTCTGGAGGCTTCATTTTAGGAAGGATGTAGAGTTGCTAGAACAAGCACAGAGATGGGCAACAAGATTGGTGAGAGGAACAAAGGGGTATTCTTACCAAGATGAGCTTAAGTTCTGCAAATTGCAGCATGTGGAGACAGGATCCATGCTGCAATTTGCAGCATGGATTCAAATTGATGAAAGACAGTTGTAGAATAGATGTGTGGAAGTTTGCCTTGAGCCAGCTGGTAGTTGATTGCTGGAACAGACTTCCATCTGTTGTTGTGGAAGTTTATAGCTTAAATAAATTTAAGGCTGAACTAGACAAACTTTTGTAGTGACTGGATGGGTGAAATGGGAAGTTTTTTTGTGTTTTTTTGGCTGATGCTATATAAGCTTGCTTTCTTATATCGTATGCCTCAACTAATGCTAATGCACAAGCTCCTTTTCCTTACACCGACTACTATTTACATAAGAACACGCATCGAGCGTTAGAAAGGATATTTATGAAAAATTATTTCTATTCTGTATGCTACATTTGCAATCATGCATGGTTCAAAAATGATACAAAGAAACCAGCTGCTAAAGATACACCATTGATACGCACTGCATTTCGAGATGTTGACATCGATGGGAGCCTTGTGTGTAATAGCTGCAGAGGATCACTTAAAAACAACACTATTCCAGCTCCATCTAAATCGAACAGCTTTGTCTACCGAGAAATTCCATGGCATTTTCCGAAGTTGGATTTAGTGAGAGAGATGCTTATTTCTCCTCACTTACCATTCTTGCAAATAAGGTGCCTGAGACATGCATGCAGACAATACAGGATTCTGGGCCAAGTGATCAATGTGCCTGTTTCAGTTAATCTCCCTTGGCAAGCAATGGACCAACATGTTGACTGAAACTGGCACATTGATCAATTGGCCTAGAATGCTGTATTGTCTGTATGCATGTCTCAGGTGCCTTATTTGTGCATATAAAATGCAAGAAAACACAAGTTCAGGTATTTGATTGGGTTAGTAAGAAATCCAGTGGTTTAAGCGTGGCTTCAGTATTGGTCAACACGTCTCTATCAATTGCATCAAATCATGATAGATCAGTAATTCTTCAATGAAGGTCATATTGAAGAAATTTTAGCTACAGAAGACATAAGCAAAGTAGTTCCGACCGAGGAAACTATCACCTCCCAAAAGCAAACGTTGTGGAGCGATGATAAATATCTTAGAATCACCCCAGGAGAAAGTAATATACTGCAGAGCTTGCTGTTTGACGAGCAAGCAGAGGAACTGTTCTTTCCCAGCATCTTGGACAATTCAGAACGTTCAAAGAGAATTTGCGTGTGACTCCATTCATGATCTGAGATCGCTGATGGTAAGCCAGTGATCTCAGACAATCTGACCGATGTGCTTTTACTCCATATCATCTCCTTTACGTAGCAATGAAGGCAATCAGATTGAGAACGAGATACTCTGATGTGACTTTCAAATACATTAACAGCTGTATCGAAAACAATTTGCCCTTCCTCAGGACAATTCCAAACTCGACCTACTAATGGGCTCAACGTAAGTGTGATCTATTCTTCATGATTAGACAGTGGGGTAAACCTACAATGTTCTTGACTCTGAGTAGCAATGAAATCAGTTGGCCATGCTTGCTTCAGCTATTGTACAAGTTATAGAATAAGGGGGTGTGATATTAGTGAGGACATGAACAACATTGACTTCATGCAGAAGGCAACACTAGTGCAGAAAGACTGTGGATGTAATTATGTACTCATGTGGATTTAATTATGAACGTATTGCAGTCGAAACATTATAAACCGTTTGATCAATTTTATGAAGCCAACTTTTTCAAGCGCATAGCATTTCAACATCGCAGTAGTCCACATGCACACATTTTGCTGGGCTAAATGGCGAGAACAAAGAAGACAGCATTGCAATGATTGACAAGTTGGTGTCTGTCTCTGCTTGCGAGGCTTCTGGGAGCATTAAGCTTCAAACTCACAAACGCATCACGTGTTACAAGAAAATAACACTGGATAAACGGCACTTGTTGATTTGAAGCAGCATTCATGCCTTGTCACATGAATGGCTTCAAATCGACAAAATTGTGTCAACATGGAAATGACATGTTGCAGAATCATCATTTTCTGTTTGATGATCAAGCCAGAAATGTCGATCAAATCCAAACCAGAAATGCTGTTAAATAACATAATTTCTGTCATTGACACCTCTTTCATCCCCTTGGAATTCACTATTCTCCTACGATTTTGCAACATGTCATTTTTGTGTCGCAAAATAACAAATTGGTTTTACTTCAGTCTGAAATTTGGTAGGCGTTGCCAAGATGTTTTCACATAAAAAAGTCTATTTGAAGCACCAGTCATGCCTTGTCACAGGAATGGTGCTTCAAATCAACAAAATCGTGTCAACAGTGATTTTGAGACACGTCATTTCCATGTTGCAAAATCTTCATTTCCGGTTTGTTGATAAAATCGACAAACCGGAAGTTATGCCGAAGGACAGCATCACAAGCAAAATCGTGATTTCCGATTCAAATCCACAAACCGGAAAGGCCGTCAAATGATGCCATTTCCCGTTACTGACCACTCTTTCGTCCCCTTGGAATTCACTATTCTGTTGCAATTTTCGACACCTCATTCAGTGTTGTCACAAAATCGTGACAAATTGGTTTTACTTCAGTCCAAAATTTAGTAGGTGCTGCCAAAGATGTTTTCACATCAAAAATTGTGAGAATAAAAAAAAAAAAAAAAACACGAAATCTGCTTCACTGGACCTACCCCCCATAAAGTTGAAGTGATGGCTGAGGGAGGGAATGGCAACATCTGGCGTCACTTCCAATAACTAACGGCCATTGCTGGATGCAAAAAAGCTAAACAGGTCCACCTCCATGCTTGAATTAAGATGACAAGTAGAAATAATACTGAAAATTGTGAATGAACTGTGGCATTGGATTAAGTCAGTTGTGTTGAAGCCTTAGGCAGTGGATTGGTTCAAAAAAAAAAAAAAAAGTTGCAGACATTTGTCTGAGAATGACACTGGATCAAGTGGCACCGTTCCCCATATGGCTGCCATAAGGTTAGGGCAAGGGCCATCCAGCCCAACCATTGAAAGTGCTTCCTGTGCTAGTGAAGACAGAGCCAACACAAGAAGTGGAGCAGCAAAATGAACACATTCATCACACAAATATATTAAGAATTAACAAAGCTAGAGACCAATACAACAATGTAAAGAATAAAACTACACACTAATTGTTTGTAATGGTTCCCATCTCCTCATGTCAGAAAATAGTAGAGCAGAGATGGACCTTCATCAAGAAGAACGTGATAGCTCCTGAAATCATGGATAAGAAGCTGATCCACAATTAAAGGAGGAACAGAAAGTACAACCAAAGTGGACACATCAGGTTGTAATATTCAGAATAGAAGAACAGTGGAAGATGGTCCTAGCAGAATTCAAGGTAATGGATCCCACAAAAACCCATTCCATACGGATGCAGAGACCCACCAGAATCCTGTGACAAGTCACAGACTCCCTTAATCAGTGAATAATACAAAATTAACTCAACAACGATGAAGTAACACTAAATGCCATCTGCACAGCCATTTACTATGCCACTGGAGCAGCCACCAGAATGAAACTGGTGATGAGACACCACAGCCCGACAAAACAAAATTCAAATGCAAGGAGACACCAGCCTAGGAAAGAAGGTTACAGTACAAGATAGAACTAAGAGCGAAGACAGGCCAACTGATTCAGAACCAATGGGGTAACAGGAGTAAGAAACTAATTAGAAAAAGTGAAGGCCATCCTGAAGAAAGACAACATCCACAGCACACGAGACCTATAATCAAAGGATCAAATTCTGGGTAAGGGTAAAGATTGCAATCGCAACAAAAGTGTACTCAGTCTTTTGCAATGAAAATCTGAATCCCGTTACATCATGGACATTAGCTAATGTCCATGATGTAATGGGATCAACGGCTTTGTGCAGTTGCCTTTCAGTGACACTCACATTATGTGAATGGCAACATATAGTAAAATCGTCAACATAGAGGGCATTATTTACCATTGGTGGAAGCTGTTCTGTGACAGTTTATTTTGATTGCAAAAAGTGACACTTAGAATGGATGCTTACAGGACTCCCTCCTCTTGGCAAAACACTCAAGAGGATGGAACCAACTTGAAACTGGTGATTATGTAAGAGGTTTTTAATAAAACAAGAAAGTTACCACCTAAGCCATAAGTTATGGAGGTCTTCGGATATGCAAAATTGACAGGCTGTGCCATATGGTTTTTGATATCAAAGAAGAAAACAGCTACCAGATAAGATGTAATAAAAGCATCACAAATGCACATTGAGTGTGATTAAATGATCCAAAGTGGATCTATTTCTTTGGAAGCAACTGTCTTGTAAAGCAGACCATTTCTATACAAATACCACATAACGTGAGCCTTAACTATTCTTTCCGGGACCTTGCTCAAGCAGCTTGTCAGGGCGAGTCACCTTATCTCAGACTATCCTTGAGCTAGCAAGGTTATGGAGGAGGTAAAACTAATCAGACATTCCCTTTGGCTCTGACATGGTATATAGCGTGCTTTGGCATGCACGCATTTAAAGGATATTAAATTTTCTGTGGTGGGATTTGGCAAAATATCCTCTACCTCATTTTGGTCTTTCCTAGCTGCTGTGCATTCTGAATTCCACTGCTTTTAGGAATGGTGGAAATTATGTAGATGTTTTTGGAATTGTAACTGCTTTTGCATGAACAATATCTACAAAACTGCATCACTGGCTGTAGGTAATGTATTGTAGGTAACTGCATCACTGATGGGCTCCTAGCTGGCTCTTGTGATGTCAAATTGTGCTAGATGTTCAAAGGCATTCCAGTCAGCCATATCAAACTTCCACTGAGATATACACTAAATATTTGTCAGGTAACAAATACACTGAATATATCGTTAAAAGAAATCCTACAAGAGACAAATAGCAACTGCCTCTCTGGTGGTTGTAAGAGAGATTACATTGAGCAGATCCATTCCCAGTCTTGTTCTTTACGTATCATGCTGACATTACGGAAGGTAGGGTTTTCATTGGCCACAATGGTATATTAAGGCTTGGCCCTTCACCCACTCCAGCAACATCACCGGGAGATTCCTTCAGGTGGCCATGTCGTGGAGATCGCCATTGCTATAACCAGCACAGGTCAGTATCTGGCTACCTCACAGGACACCCTGTAGCCTATGACTTTCTACTTTGGGTACCCCCACTGCCCACGTTTTCCCAGACCAACAACCCAACATTACACTAACAGACTACACTAAAACTTCACTGTCTCTGGCCTTTACAGAGTTTGTACTGCATCACAAACTATACTCGCGAAGTTGGGGTGACCTTCGACACCGCCTGACAAGCAACGCTATACACTTGTCTCACCCTTCACTTGGTCCTGGCGACATATTTCTGGTAGCTGCCTTAACTATGACCACCACTGTAATTCCTCTCTCAAACTATCTCCTCACATTCTTTCCTAATAAAAAGGATTTTTTTCCCTTCCCTGGAAAGCTCAGGTGAGTCTAGGATTGGCTATGCTAGAGTTCCATGTACCTACCACTTGGCCCATCTACCAGTGATATGAATGGTAACTGGGGCTAAGTGGTGTTCTATAGTCCTCTATGCTAAGCGGACAGAAGAACAACATAACATAACCATACAAAAACCACACTATACACATGCATTCTGGCTTCTACAGAGTTCTGTATGCTTCACAGATTAATGAATGTGGTGTTGAAGGCTGATCCCATTCAGAAGAGGAATCTTCCAGGGAGATGCCTTGAATTTAGCACTCAATCCACTGTCTACCATGTATGATGAATATACCTTTAAAGAAGGGAGGAACAACCTGTACATCCTCTTTCACCTGATGAGACACCATCGCAACCGAGATTTAACTCCAACAGATACTCCAGATCACCAAAGAGTTCAGCAATTACATCAGGATGCAATTTGACCAAGCAAATTAAAGAACCATGGATTGCATCAGGCAAATCCAGTCAGCCAAAAATGCCACCTGAAGACCAGTGAAGAGATTGAAGCCATGACAGAGGGAGATATCTACAAATATCTTGGCATGATGATGGATCAGCAGTCAGAATACAAGTAAATCAAGGCCTGACTGACTGAGAAATACTATTGGAGACTGAGGATATCCCACTGGTCAGAGCCAAAAACATCTATGCAGTCCCAGTACTAACATATTCTTTGGGATCTTAAATTGAACCAATGCTGACTGGAGGGGATTATGAGATTGACCAGGATAATGATGACCAATGTCACCCGAAGTCAGCAATTGAGAGAATGACCACAGTCCTTCGAAGGAGGGAGGGAGGGAGGAAGGGTTAGACTACTTCACATAACAACAAAAGGTGATTAAGAACCTGAGGGATTACTTCCAGAAAAATATGGCATAGGGAATACAGACAAACAGGACAATTTCAACGGCTCAACCTCAACAAGGAGACCCAACTCAAATAGATACAAGAACCAAATACAGAAAGATGGGCAAAGAAGGCACACTCCATGGTAGACATTACAATGACCTCAATCAAGACTACATGTATAAGATAGCTTCTAACACATGGCTCATGAGCGGGGAGCACTTCCCAGAGACCGAAGGATTCATGTTCACAATCCAAAACCAAGTAAACAACAGGAGGAACTATAGGAAATACATTGCACAGGACCCTGAAGTGACAGAGGACACATCGGCAATGCCACCTGGCCCCAGAAACAATCCAACACATCACTGCAGGATGATCACCCAGACAGAGGACACTCATAGACAGGACCAGATCTCCAGGGGAATACATCACAAGCTAGTGCAAAAATGCCAGTTGATCAAAGAAAGTGTACTATATTACAAGTATGAACCCCAGGCCTTACTAGAGACCCTTATTCACAAACTATACTGGGACCACACCATGATAAAGGATAAGATGATCCTACATAATACCAGAAACCTCCAGAACAAATGTCACAATGTAACCTTTTAAAAGAAAGAGCAGAAATTAATTGAATTAAAAAGGTACACGGTACCTCTTAATGTGAAGAAAAAGGCCCCTCACATTTTACCTATTCTTCATTCTCTCCAATAGTTTGTTTAGTTCTTTCTTGAATTTATTTAGGCTGTCAACTTCCTCAACAACAGATGGAAGTCTGTTCCAGCAATCAACCACCAGTTGGCTAAAGGCAAATTTCCGCACATCTATTCTGCAACCATCCTTCCACAATTTGAATTTCCACTCTCTCATGTGTAAGGGGTACAACTTCAAATTGTGGTCTGAGCAAGAGGAAGAATCCCATCAGCACCAAGCTTGCTCAATCCATTTGAAGCCTTAAACACCTCAATCAGATCACCTTGCAGTTGCTAGTCTGCAGATGCTGCAATTTGAAGAACTGAAGCTTTTCTAGCAAGAGCACCCTTTGTTTCTTTTTTTGGTTTTTTTTTTTTTATAGGAGCTATTTGTTATTTGTTTTTTTTTTTTTTAGGAGCATTAGCAACTAAGGCCATATTGCTCCGGGATATGCGGTGGTCATTCCCTGACCTTTCCGCATCCTCCGTATTTGGTGGTGACGGGCTCGAACCCCGGTCTAATCAAGAAGCGTGCGCTTTGCACTGTTGCTCCTTCCCACCTGGCTACGGAGGCGCCTTTTTTTTTTTTTTTTTATAGGAGCATTATCAACTAAGGCCATATTGCTCCGGGGATATGCGGTGGTCATTCCCTGACCTTTCCGCATCCCCCATATTTGGTGGGCATGGGCTCGAACCCCTTTGTTTCTGTCACCAATCTTGTTGCCCTTCTCTGTACTCTTTCTAGCAGCTTCACATCCTTCCTATGATCAGGCATCCGGACCTGTATCTAGTTCTCAAACTGTGTCCTAAACATTGCTTTATACAATAGGATAATCACTTCCTTATCCCTGCTAGCAAACTTCCCGTATATCATTGACAAAAACCCATGAGCTGTCCTGGCAGATGTCTGCAATGTTCAGAGAACTTTATATCTGGCTGCACAATTACTACCAGGTCTTTTTCATTTTCCACTACCTTGAGTGTAGTACCACACTGTTGGTATGCTACTCTGGGGTTACTGCTACCCATATGTAGTACTTTGCATTTATGAATGTTAAACTCCAATTGCCATTTTCCTAGATCCTGTTGCAATAGTATACTATCATAATTCACCCTGTAAACTTTTGTATCATCTGCAAACTTGGATGTTAAGCCTGATATGCCTTCATCAATATCATTGATAAATATAGAAAACAACAGTGGGCAAAACACCAAACCTTGGGGAACTCTACTAATAACATTAGTCCACAAAGAGCAACATCCATGGATTACCACCTCTGCTTTTTCTCACACTCAACCATCCCTTTATCCATAGCAGCAACTTGCCCTTAATGCCATACTGCTCTAATTTGTAGAGCAATCTTTTATGTATAACACATCAAAAGCTTTCCTGAAATCCAAGTATATGATATCGAAATTATTTTTTGCATCCAGTTTCTTTGTAACCACTTCATAGTATCCAAACAAATTGGTCAAATAAGATTTCCCCTTAACAAACTCATGCTGTGGCTGAAGAATAATTGCAGTCTTCTCTAGATGATCTTTCATTACTTCTTTTATCAGTGACTGTTATTTTCCCTAGAAAAAAAGTTAAACCAACAGGTCTATAATTACTCTTGTCACCCTATGATCTCTCTCTCTTTCTGAATTGGATATATTTGCATACCTCCAGTCCAAGGTACATGCCTGAATCGAAGGAATGCTCTCATAATTATGCTAAGAGTGTGCTTACTTCCCTTGCCTCCCTTAATATAATTGTATAGAACCCATCTACCCCAGGTCCCTTCCTTATGATTAACTTCAACAATTTCTGTTCTACTTTCCTCCCAGTTATTAAAAATTATTTGGCTCCCTATTAGAGGTTGATAAACTTCCGCTTCCCACTTAAAATTTGCTGATGGTAACATCATCAGTTGGTCCTACTGTATAAAATTTAAGAACCGTCTGAGCCCCACTATGGTCACCTTTACGAAAGCAGAAACCCTTCCCTTTGTGGTGGTAGTAAATCACAAATCAATACACTTTGGTGACTGCCACCTAGTGGTTCTTTTATGTACATATTCTTAACGCATGAATAATCAGATCAAGAATATTACAACCTCTTGTTGCCTCTCTAACATGCTGATACAAAAAACAATCATCCAATAAAATCACAAAAGTCTTATTAAGTCTGTGAGTGCCAAACCCACAAGTTGCAGTCAATATCTGGGAAGTTAAAATTCACCATTATAACACATTCTGATTTACTGGCACACTATTTCTCTGTACAGTTATTCATTGTACTCATCAGATTCATTAGGCCCATAACACACTCCTACTCTGACTTTTGCTTTCTCAATACTTATGTCACACCAAATTGATTCAACATTAGAATTGTTATCCATATCAAATGGGTGCACTGCCTTAGATTTTATGTGCTTCTTAACTAAGAGCATAAACCCTCCTCCCCCTCTCCTATCTGTTTGTTCTTTCTGTACGCATTTTATCAAATTCAAATTCTGCATTCTTATATCTGTACGACACCACATCTCTGATATCCCAACAATATCCACCTTTGATCTCTTTACCAGCATTTCAAATTCATAAAATTTATTTACTATACTGCTGTCATTGGTGTATATGCAAGTATACATGCACTTGTTCTTACTCTTAGTTATCAACACAGCCCATTTATTTACTTGCTCCATGATGACTTCCAGCCATTTTTGAAATCCCCAGTACCTTTCTGTCCAGGCTGCTGCTCATTCCAATAGAAGCAATGCAAGAATCACTTTCACTTCTGCCTGCGGCTACTGTTAATCTATTAGTCTGTGAATCCCTGCAAGCAAGCGCAGCTTTCCAACTCACCTAAAACTGCTCCAGAAGCATCAGCAAAATATTCTTGCACCCTTTCTATTTAATTATATCCTATCCCCGTAAAAGCAGTCTCTCCTGTTACCATGCACAGACCATGCTGAGAAATATTCTACCCCAAGAACCATTCACAATCACTCCAGGGCTGAATTGATTTACAAGGCTCTCATCATATACTCCCTTCTCTCTGTCTGGGCAGAATTGCAGACATTTTCAAATTTAACCCTAACTCGCAACTTTTTTTCAACATTGACCTGTACTTGTTAAGTAAGTCTGCAAATCTCCTACTCTTGTACATGATGGCACTAATGTTATTAGTGCCATCATGCACAACGATACCACCTTTTGTGCCTTTAAAAGATATCTGCTGTACCACCTTTTGCCCTTTGGCAGACATACTCTGGTCCTATTCCACCTATTCTTTTTGCACAGTATATTTCCTGTTTCTGTGACAATAGAGCCACTGACAACAACTAGCTTTTGTGGGATCAGGGTATTCTGCCTTAGGGGTTGCTGTTGTGTTGCCTGATGATGGAATGCAAACACTGGTGCTGATGTAGGCAGCTGAGAGCATGATGGGCCCCAATTTAAATCCTTCGAGCTCTCATAAAGGCCCACAACACGACCGAGTCGGTGCCTAATATCCTTGCATGGCTAAGGTAAAGAAAGCCCAAACGAGAAGCATGCAAAAGTTCGATGAAATTTACCGGTAAAAGTACTTTGCCGTAATGGCATTTGTATTGTTGCTCGCTCAGTAAACAGATGGTGGGTGTTATCGGTCTGGAGTAGAAGTTGAATCCCATGGGAGCTTGAAACCCTCAAGAAGTGGAGGGGGTAACCTGACCTTTTTTTCTTTAGAATCACTAATTTAATTAATTAATTGAATCACGAACAGAGTCATATTGGAAGTACTGGTGTCGTAAAAAATGTTTGTAACTTAAGTTTCACTGGTAAACCTTTTCAAAGTTTGCCGTGCTTCTCGTGTGGGCTTCCTTTACTTTTGCCTTTTTTTTTCTTAATAAACAATTTATCCACTAGTCCACCAGTGATTCTAAAGAAAAAAGACCAGGTTACCTTCTCCACTTCTGGAGGGTTTAAATTTCCCATTGGGATTCAATTTCTACTCCTGACCAATAACACCCACTGTATGATTACTGAGCAAGCAACAATACAAATGCTGTTACAGCAAAGTACTTTTACTGGTAAATTTATCAAACTTTTGCATGCTTCTCATGTGGGCTTTCTTTACCTTCGCCCCTTGCACTCCATTGAGCACACACAGTCATCCCTTTTGGCAATATGTAGGAAATAAAATAATTTGCTATTACAAATAAGACCTATTAAACATCACTGACAGATCATGAGACTTAACACTATTTCTTTTCTAATCAATGTACATTAAGTTAATTTTTATTGCAAATGTGAAGTATATAAGCTATATAAACCTTACTGATTACAATTATTTTATTTTAATAGTTAAAATGAAAATAATCAGTGGAAGAATTTTTCAGGAACAAACAAGAAATAAGTAATTCAAGATGTCGGAAGATGGCATTATGACTACAGGCTAGAAAATCCAGTATAAATTATCAATTTACTCAAATTTCCTGAAAATTACAATCTACAGAAGTTAAAGCCTGATGTCAACAAATATCTTCCGAACCTCCAACCCATGCATGGTACTAAGTATTATAGGTTCTAATACCTCTCGTGCATGGGGTTTTCATTTAAAAAAAATGAAAACATGTATTTAGAATGCTGTACAATGCAAGGCTATATTTTTTTAAGCTACTTACCTTGAGATTCCTGTCGGATGTTCTAGTGTCATACTAGATGCTAGCTGCAAATAGGAATGATGGTAGAGAACATTTTTCTTTGTTCATTAGCTCTTTTTCGAAACATTTTTTCCATAGAGCAGCATAGTTGCCCAGTTCAAGTGACACGATATATACACACACACGCACCGTTCAGCCAAAACATTATGACCAGCGAGTCGTTATGCAAATCGAAGCAACTGCAGGTGAACTACGGCATGTGCGCAGGTCAGGACATGGTATAAAAAACACCTGATACTGAGCTCCGTTAATCAGTGTTACTCTTGCTCTTCATATGGCAAAGGCAGCAGACTTAAGCGAGTTTGACAAAGGCCAAATTGTAATGGCCAGACAACTGGGTCAGAGAATATCCAAAATGGCATGGCTGGTGGGATACTAACGGTCAGCCGTGGTTTAGTTCCTACCAAAAGTGGTCCGAGGAGGGGAAACCCATGAAATGCCGCGAGGTGTTGGACAACCACGGCTCATCGATGCTCGAGGTGAGCAAAGGCTCTCCCAGATGTCACCTGGCAACAGAAGGGCGACTGCGGCGCAACTCGATGGTGACGGGAGTAATGTGTCACAAAACACAGTACATTGAACCCTGCTGAAAATGGGGCTGCGTAGCCTCAGGCTGCTCCGAGTGCCCACAGTTCACCGGCGACAGCACCTACAATGGGCACGTGAGCATCAAAACTAGACCTTGAGTGATTGGAAGAAGGTTATCTGGTCCAATGAATCACATTTTCTGTTGCACCAAGTGGACAGCCAGGTATGTGTGCATCGTTTACCTGGGGAAGTGAAGGTTCCTGGATGCACTGTGGGACAAAAACAAGCGGTGGTGTCATGCTTTGGGTGATGTTCTGCTGGGACACCCTGGGTCCAGTCATCGATGTGCTGGGCACTCTGATGTCTATCACCTACCTAAACATCATTGCTGACCAGATATGCCCTTTCATGGCAACGGTGTTCCCCTCTGGCGGTGCAGTCTTTCAGCACGATAATGCACTATGCCACACTGCCCAGATTGTTTGAGACTGGTTCGTGGAACATGAGGAAGACTTCCAAGTATTGCCCTGGCCTTCAAATTCTCCAGACATCAATCCCATTGAGCATCTATGGTTTGTGTTGGAAGCAACTCTGATCTGCGGCATCCCGACCACGGACCTTATAAGAGTTAAAGGATCTGCTGATTATGTATTGGTACCAGATACCACAAGACATGTTTAGAAATCTTGTAGCGACCATGCCTCGCCGGGTACGAGCAGTGTTGGCTGCACATGGAGGACCAACATCATATTAGGTAGATGGTCATAATGTTTTGGCTCATCGGTGTATATTCTAGCTTATCATACAAATGTAATAATGATTATTGTTATTGGTCAGTTCTGAAGAGGAAAAGCAAATAATCCTGAAAGCTTATCTGTGATTTATGCGATCTTTGCATGAAAATTTAAAGTAAGCAATTCATTTTTTTTTTTAACTACTTAGGTATACAAAAAATCCTAAACTCTGATATATATTTTTTTTTTTTTTTTTTTTTTTTTTTATAAATTAAATGTTAGGTTGTATTCCTTTGGCAAAGTTTAGGAAACCATTGGCAATCATACAGTGACAGTTCATGTAAAATGTGAATGACACACATTTTCATTCAATTTATTCAATGTTTAGAATTGGGCTACCACTCAGAATGGAAGTGAGAATGAAAGAACATTAAGGAAGTCATAAGGGGCAATACATGCAAATTGTTAACTTGCTCCTTTTACATAGTTTGTGCATAGAAAATTATGTGGAAACAACTTATCAGAACTTTTAACAGTAATACTGTAGTCATTAATGTAGTTTAAAAATCCATTCTGATGGAAGAAATTTAATTCAAGTTAAAAAGGCCACAGTTTAAAATTTAAGTGATATTTAATTTCTAACTTATGAAATACTCTTTAAGCTAAAGCAAAGTGAATGGATCATAAAGCTAGATAAAAACATACAACAGTTTCATACAGTATTCGATGGAATTTATTTCAATTTATATGAAAGCATTTAAAAAAATTGCTGATTTCCTCTTAAAAATGGTGCAAAGAACCCCCTCCAATAATAAAATATTTAAATATCAAAGAATACAAAAAACAGTTTCCCCCATTTTTTTCTTAAGGATGAATGTGAAAATAAAATTCTTCATTTCAAGATTTTATAAGCAAAAAGTGCTCTGCATTCTTTAAATTTACATTTTTATAAAACAAATATTGAAAAGCAACTTGCCTATGAATACTCTTTAAAAGAGAACTGATATTTTTTCCCAGTGCACCAACTTTATATTTTAAACAAAGTCCAAATTAAATTGCCTAGTATTCTGTAATGCACTATCACATTATATATTTTTTTCCACTTAGATTTACTAAAAAAAAATTTAATGTAATTGATAACTATAGTATTCTTTACTGAAGAAATGATATTCTGGGTACAGAATATATATAATCAGCCTTCTATTAAATTGTAATTACTAACCATATTATGATGCACAATGATTAAAGTAAAAAAAAAAAAAAAACAATAAATCAGTAATATGTATTTTTATAATTGTATACAATTCTGGCTATGTGGATACAAAAAACTACAGTAGAATCCCAGTTATCTGATAATTGGGAAAAAAGAGCATTTCAGATTGTCAACATTTTCAGATAATTGATTCTAAATGCACATAAAGGAAGCAGGAAAAAAATTAATGTGGGAAATTCCGGTAATTTCCATTTATTATTTACATTATATACTGTACATGCTTATACAGTTTTAAAAAAATTCTAATGTTCTATTACTCAAGAGATGTCAGTCTTTTTCCACTACAAGAGCTGTTGGTTTCTATGGTACATATTCATCACGTCTCATTTTCGTATTTAAATTTCTGCCCACCTTGGATTATTATTTAATAGTGAAACAACTTCTCACCTTTCAAAAAGTGGCAACCTGGATCATTAAGAAGGCAACCTACAGCTAATGTGCATTTCATGCTTTGACTATATTTTATGCCTCATAGTAGTTCAAATATCCAAAAGAGTTTATTACAGAGTTCATCAAATTATAAAGAGAAAGTACATATTTATGGAAAGTTAAATAAAGGGACAATATATATATATATATATATATATATTCTAGGAACATTGCTTCAACACTACCCTCTCCTTCTTTACCCTCCTCCCCCCTATATTTTTCTGTTATTGTTATTTTATTTGGTTCAGTTCATTTTCACTCTACTGATTTGCCATGCTACTGGCAATTATTCTATTTTAATTTAGCTTATTATAAGCAACATGTAGTGGATTGTGCTTTTCTGCTGCCACTGATGTTAGCTTTTTTTTTTTTTTTTTTTTTTATTTATTTTTAATATATATTTCTATTAATTTTTATCTCTCTATCTAATTTTTGGATTAATTGGATGATTATATATATTATATACATTATATATAAAACACATCTTGTGTCTGTGAAAAAAGTAAAGCTGACTGGGTAGATTATTTTTGCCACTTTTATGTTTAATAATGGAATGACCATTTTATTATATTCATATGATAGCTCTTAGTTTCTTAGAGTTAAATTTTATATGTGTGAATTTGGAGGAAAATAAAAGCAGATAAAAAAGTTCAGAATATTTTTTCAGATAATTAGAATTCTACTGTATATAAAAATTTAAATTACAATCACACTTCAAGTGTCTTTAAATTATGGTGCTACTGATTTACTGAAATGCAAACACTTCTGAAATCTTGTAAATAAGAATTAGTAGAAGCAAAAGAAAATCTAAAACCACTAATGTACCAAATGTACTTTTGTATGATTAGAAATAGTCAAAAATTATCTGAAAAAAAAATTAAGATATAAAATATTCATAAATTTTGGAACAATGAATTAAACAAACAAACAAAAAAAAGTAAAGAAAACAAAAAAAAAAAAAAAGTAAAAACAAAATAAATGTCTTACAATAACATGAAAGAACCTGTTTAAACTGTTTACCTTGCATTTTCACATATTAGTTTTAACTGCTTTAAGTTTTGATAAGCTGCCATATCCATGTTTCATAACAATTAAATTCTTCTGACAGTGATTAAAAAATATATTTTTTCCCACTAAACAAATACGAGATGAAAAGTGCAAAACACCATTACATCTGTGACCATAGTTACACTTAAAATTGTAATCACTGGAGAGGTGATCAAAAGCTTAATCCAGCCGATAAACAAGTAATAATAATACTTAAAATTTTTACAAGCAAAATTTTGGCAGAAAATAGAAGTTCAGATTCTACACTACGCACACTTTTCTCAGATCATAGGTACAAAATTCTAATACTGATGCAGTTAATTAAGTTTGATTCTCCATGTAATTTATTTCTAATTGTAGAGCACAATTTCACTTTGTTTTCCATATATTCTTACAAAACAAGGCAGAGGAAAAAAGCAATTTCTAGACCTCCAAGATTTGTCTTGATCCAATTTAAAGAGTGGATTTTTTTTATAATAGAGGCCTATGAAAATCTGTTGGCACTGATGAACTGATGGATGGGATCACTTTGTTTTTAACTTTTTGAACTGTAATGGCTTGCATATATGCAGCCATTTACTTCACTGCATCACATCATTAGAGGCACAATAGGAGGTTTCCCAAATGGATGGTAGGGAGTAGTAGCACACACAGTCTGCTATTTTATGCATTTTACAATACGTTTTATGACAAATATAAAAGTATCTTGAAAACAGACCAGCTGTTGTTGCAGAAACAGAATGCTGCAAGAATGTCCAGCAAAATATACAGTTTTTTTATATATTTATTAATTTTATTTATTTATTTATTTTTTTTTACATTTTGGATCCATTAAGTCTTGTTGTAGGTCTTTTGTTAATGGTAGCAAATGTCACTGGCGTTGTTATCACAACTTTCTTAAGTCCCAAAAAGAGTTGATTGAATTCATACCCAGGAATCGCCTGCTGAAGTTCCACTTGTCTGATCATTAATTAGTGGTGAAGATGAGGGCTCAGCTGACTGAGTTCTCTTTTTTTCTCTGTTTACCTGGGCATATAAAGGTTCCACAGAAGACTTGACTTGCTGTTAAAAATAAAGCACAGTAATTGTAAGTATACATCTCTCACCAAATGAAACAAAATTTATTCTTTTATATTTATATATTCTTTTATATTATGGTAATTATTTAAGTTTATTAAAAAAAACCAACATGTGTGCTTATTAAAATACTTTCAATTATAAGAAATGAAAGAAACAGTATTCTGCATAAATGTAAATGTGGTTGAAAGCGATTTTATAGTGTTTTTACTTCTTAAAAGTTTAGATCACTAATTGCAGTTATTTTTGGAATTGGAGGATTGCACTTTGAATTTATGCTTTAATCTCAGCTGACAAAGTAGACATGTAAGTTGTCATTGAGGTTTAATGGTGTAAAATTTTAAAAATATAAGTCTGCAGAACTCACAAGAAGTAATCTAATGAGGATAAAAGTAAATAATGAAATCGCTCATATTTTAATAATTACTGCAACATAGAATAAATATGGTAATTATTTCTGCAGTGCTTACACTAAAATTTTTCTAAATGTTTTAACGAGAAAACATTTATATATGGAAGATAATACTGATGCAGTGTTTTAAACAATGTGCATGCAATAATGCCTGAAACTAGGTATACATCAGCTCTGTTAAGCTTATTTATCTGGGTGAACAAACATTGTTTAAAGAACTCAAGTTTGGACAATTTATATCACTGCCACTCACTGACTAGTATCTGTGGCTGTTATGTCGCCCCCCCCCCACCACAGTAGGCTTTCCATCAGTGAACAATAGATTGTAAGAGATATGGTCTTCTTTCAGAACAGTGACCAGTGAGTAAGCTACTGATATTGGTCATGTTGGTCTGGCCTTTACCTGATATTGCAGTTCATCTGAAAGGTCTTTCACAGGGCTCAAATCAGACCATTCCAACTTTCATAAATTCATGTCCATGATCATGTAATGTCTTAAACAGCACTGGAGCATTATCCGGTTGAAACAAATGTGGGTCTGTACCAAAGAACTGTCACATCATAGAAAGCATGGAATTGTCCAAAATGTTAAGGTAGGTGGCAGCAGTCATGGTTCCTACACATACCCAAAAGTCCTAGGCTATACCACATCAAACAGCTCCACACCATAACCCCACTGCTCTAAACTTCACTGTAGGCACAGTGCACCTGGCAGCAGACATTCACCAGCCATCCTTCATGCCCACACCTGTTTAGAATAGGATGCAGGGAGATTCATCACTCAGAACTGATTTCCACTGCTCTATGGATCAATTACAGCATTCACTGCACCACATATGGCAAGACCACTGATTGCAGTTCGTGACAGGTCACCATTTTGGTTTTGAACTGTGCATTACAGATTTTCGGTGTTCATGGATTAGTGATCATAAATTTAGATTACTGAGGTGACAGTTTTTAGGTGTTTGGTTGGATTCTGTTGTCGTTCTTCAATAAACAAATAAAATTTGATGACCCTATGGTAAACATTGCATGAGTTATTAACAGAAAAATGTTTCCATATTTTCAATTTGGTTATGTTACACTACAGCACTAGCATTATCTGGTAGTTAGCAAACTTGGGAGGCTCAGATTATGCTGCTGCTGTTATGAAATTTCTGGCACAGAAATTTCATAACAAGTAATTGAGGCTAAATATGAAAAATGCCTGAGTAGCAGTTAGAAATGGTCATACATTAGAATTTGTTTTAGGAAGGAAAAAAATTCAGGAAGATTTTCATCATAATCTACCATGCAGATCAGTGATAGAGGTTCTTGTAGACATTGCTGAACAAGGTACATTCAATGAGTATGTTTACTGTTAGTGGCGCCAAGCAGTGCATATAGTGCAGAGGATCATGGCCTGTAAGCAGAAATAGAAATGTGTGTACTCGGGTTGTGGTTAGGATTACTACTTCTTTTCTATTTTTATGGAGTCTAGAAGTCCATAACTGTGATTCATGTTTCAGTTGAAAAACCTTGATATGCATTTACTTTTTCCACAGAAGTGACCATTGTGTCATGCATATTCTCTGCATGACGATGCATCTGTAATCAGAATATGGGACTAGATTATTTGTTGAAGCTATGCTGGAAGGATGTTTCATAGCATGGTCTGCATTGTCTCATTTCCTGGAATGCCACTGTGGCTTGGGGACTCAGATTAGCTTGATTAAATCATATAAATTAGGAGAAATTAACAAAATTGTATTTTTGTTTTGAGACAACTTTAGTTTTACTTTATACAAATAACAATGCATATCATCAAAGAAACACCATGCTCAGCATGTTATAAAACTGTATCTCTAGTACTTTACAAGTTAGCTTGGGCTATAAGCACATTTCTCGGAAACCAAGAAAATGTCAAATGACTTTTTCTTGGTTAATTACAAAAACATTTACTACAAAACGATTTTGTAGTTACCGCTGTTTGACACTAAACCCTCAATGTGTCACTATAAATAAATGATGGCCAAAGAATACACTGGTGTATTCTCTGGCTATCATTAGTTTTTGATTATAATGGCTTGATTGTGATATCACCAACTTTATTCACAATGGAGATCAATGCAAAGAATGTTAATAAATAGCAGCCATGTTGGTTTCGTTAATGATCAAAGCTGGTTTTTAGTTGTACTGATGTGTTTGCTTGAGACTATATTGCAAATACTTATCTTCCCAGTTAACAGGGGATCAAGCTATATTTTTGTGTGTTAGTTTTGGTGATTTTTAAATAGTTATTAAACAAGAATTGAATCCAAATATTGTAGTCACATGGTTCTCTGTAGACTATAATCACCAGTGTTACTGAGTGATAAAGCATTACAGATAGAAACTGTTTTGAGATATTACATGCATCACCATGCTTAGCATGTTTAAAAATTCTCTACTGTGATTTTGATTGGGGAAACATTACCCCAGAAATTATGAAGTTATTCTTTTCCAATTCTTCCCCCATGTTACACTTATGGAGAGAGTATATGATGACAGCCTTGTCAATCAGTTCAGCTGTGCAGAGGTTTTTGCAAGGCTCATGGGGTAGAATTTTTTCTCATTGTGGTGTGTGTGCTTGTTAGCAGGAGAGACGGCTTCTACAGGCAGGGACAGAACCAGTGTCGAATCCAGAGTTTCCACCAGGGAGGGGTATATGTAGTATATTTTTTTATTATTATTTAATATTTACAACATATGTATATGTTACAAACAAATCTGTATATTTATATTTATGAATGTTATAATAACAGAATATGAGGAAACAAAAGGAAATATTTATTATTTAACATCTAAATACTAAGTCAGTTCACAAAAACCACAGTACTGGCAATATTCACCAACTAAAATTCGCAAAAAAAATTATACAAATTATAATCAAACATTCAAGTACTGTATTGTAATAATCATATTCTTCTTTGCGTGTGTATCAATCACTTCATTTATTAATTTTTCCGATAACTCATTCAGGCACTCTAAGCTTATCTTCATGCAATATTACAGTACAGATGAATATATATTAAAAAGAAGATAAAATAAAATTGTTTATAGATTACAACCAAACCATCTTGTTTGTGGTATATGAAAGCAGAATTAGCCACAAGTAGTCTCTTGCTGTGAAAAAAAGAAATAAAGGTAATGTGAAAACCATAAAGCGAAACTGCCGATGATTGAATTAGTGGCCATAGTAGACTGCATTGAAAGCCGAAGGAAACTATAATTACAATAGCATCTGTCAGAAATCAATTCAGGTGAATCTATTCACAGCCTGCGATCTCGTTTTTGATATACAAACAAAGAATTATTTGCAAGTAGATTGTTTATTAGAAATGTTATTATTAACAGATGGTTTGTGTGAAAATAAAGCGAACCTGAAAACCATAAAACGAAAATGCAGTCACTTGAAATAGTGGCTTTTAGTTACAATTTGTGGAGCCAGAAATATTGCCCATTTAATTATTTTGAAAATTTCGTGTCTTTTGAATTTTAGGGATTTATTTTCACCATGTACCACCTAACAAGTACCACACTTAGTTGATGTGATTATTCATGTTGTGTTTATTTGACAAAAATTTATTGAATTTGTGTTTTGTAAAATAAAAATTACTATTTTTCACCGGAGGAGGGATTTTATTCCACCAGGGGTGAAACTCACCTCCAGTCACCCCCCCTGGATTCAACACTAGACAGAATACACTTAAAAAGGGTTCAAGAATATTTGCTGATGCTACTGAGGCAGTGTTAGGTAGATCGGAAAACTAGTACCTTGTAGGGATTTACAGACCAATAGATTAACAGTAGCCACAGGCAGAGGGAAAAGTGATTCTTGCACTGCTTCTACTGGAATGAGCAGTGCCTCGAAAACAAGGTGCTGGGGATGAGAAGAACTGATGGGAGTCATCATAGAACAAGTAAATACATGGGCATTGTCAGAGTAACAGACTGAAAAAAAAAAAAAAAAAAAAAATGCATGTATGCTTGCGTGCACACCAATGCTAACAGTGTAGTAAATGAATCTGATGAATTTGAATTGCTGGTCAAGAGATCAAATGCGGTATTGTTGGGATATCAGAGATGTAGTGCTGCACAGATATAAGGAATGCAGAATTTGAATTTGTAGAGAACAGTATATAAACAGAAAATTTATTTTATTTTATTTATATATTAAAAAAGTAAGAGATTACCTCGATTTTTTTTTGTGGAATGCTTCCAGTCAATTCTCTCTCATATGTGATGAATAAAATAAGATGAAAAAACGAATTAAAGAATTCCCTCACTCATAGAGATACGACCAAATCTGATGCGCAACGGAATCAAAAGCCCCAACCCAACCCCGAAACACATCCAACTACCGCAGCAAGACCATGAGTGCGAGAAGACATTGCTTCATAATTAGTTAAAACTGGTTCCGATAATAAATAATTAAAATCACTAATTGAAAAGATTAAAAACTATTTAAAATTAAATGGATTAAAAGTTACGATTTGGATGAATACTCAAATTAAACGAAATGCACAGCTGTTTCCCTTCCTTAAGCAGACCACGCTTTTCGGTTGATCGGCATGTTCACAGGATGGGAATATCACGAAGTGTTTGTGTGTGTATTTGACTCTGAAATATAGAGAGGTTATTTATATTGGTGCATGCATAAAAAAGATTAAAAATCCGATATTAGATAAGGCCGTCGCACATTGATAGAATTTTCGTGTAGTTTCATTTCAAGCGTTTCAGCGATCAATAATTTAATGTAATTGTGTTGTACATTTAAAATTACCACCTCATTGAATAGGAAAACGTGACCCTCATTGACTGCATGAAAGGCCAACTCCGACACGTTTGCGCACGGAAGCAGAATGTTGCTTGACACGTAACTCTAACGTGCAACGAGTGGAACCCTCATACGATGGATCACACTGACTACAGGAAATCTTGTACACAAGGTTATTTACTTGTGCCGAGCAAGAAGGAAGAATTGTGTGATTTTTTTTTTTTTAATATATTATTGAGCTTCTGCATGGGCCTGGCTATTATTTTGAATTCAGTATTTCTAAAGAGTTTATTAAGCTGCCTGTACCATTGTTCAATGTACGGTATGGAATTAAATGTATTTATTGGTATTATTAACGGGTATAATATTTACTGTTATTTTTAGCCTGTAACCTGATTTTATTTATAACAGAATGAGGATACCCTCTATTTAAAAACCTATCGGTTAGTGTAACAATTTCTGAGTGTAAGGTGGGTTCAGATGTGGAATATTTGTAAGCGTTGAAAAATTGGTTGCATATAATAGATCTCTTATACATGAATGGATGATAACTTCGGTAAATGCTAACTTGGATTTTTTGCATGTCGCGTGTGAGGGTGAAATTTAAGAAGTTTAGGGCTTTTGTTTCTATCTGTTCTACCTCCAGTGTATAATGTAGTCTCGTGTGAATATTATTGAGTACCCGTAGAATGTCTTGAGTGGTGTTGTGATCTGTTATGACAAGTATATCATCAATATATCTCCCATAGTAAGTAATGTGGGGAAGAAACGGTGTTAAATGAATATCCTCGATATTGGCAAGATAGATTTCCGCTATAAGACCGCTCAAGTTCAAACCCATCGGTAAACCGAAAACCTGTTTGTATATAGCCTCTTTAAACGCAAAATAGTTTGCTTCAAGAAGAAGTTTGATTAATTTAAAAATTTCTTTTTTGGGTAATTCAGTATGATTTATCACGATAGATCTTTGTTTAACAGTTCCCAAATTACATTGAGAGCGTGGTCCACATTTACATTGGTGTAGAAAGAGGTTTTTGGTTTTTTTTAAATTTTTTTTCGGAGCATTAGCAACTAAGGCCATATTGCTCCGGGGATATGTGGTGGTCATTCCCTAACCTTTCCACATCTGGTGATCACGGGCTCGAACCCCGGTCTAATCAAGAAGCGTGTGCTACGCACTGCTGCTCCTGCCCACCTGGCTACGGAGGCGCCCTGTACAAAGAGGTAACATCTAATGAAAATAATTTATCATGAATGCCAAGTGTAATATCTTTAATACTATTAAATAAAGTGTCATAATTTTTTATGCCAAACCTAATCAACTGCCTAAATGATTTAATGATGTTGTATAAGTGAGCAGCTAAGTGTGAAAACGATGAATTTTTGTATGATACCATTGGGCATATCAGAAAACCGGGTTTGTGAAGTTTAACCTGTCCAAAAAGTACAGGAATATTGTATGTCCTTGCTTTCAGCTCTTTTAATTGGACCATGGAAATAAAATCACTTTTGTGATATGCCGTTAGGTTTTGTTGTATTGGTTTACTAAATTTATGAAAACAGACCAGCCTATCACCCTGTAAGTAGAATTGTCCGATAAGATAGAGTCCAATTTTCTAAAATAGTCCGTTTTATCCATAATAACTACAGTGTCCCTTTTATCTGCTTTTTGGATAACAATATCTTTGTTCCCTCTAAGACTACGCAATGCTGTAATTTCATTCATATTAAGTCTGGGTACCCGAAGAGTATGAGTTATTGATTACCTGATTAATCTGCTGAACCAATAAGTCTTTTTGGAGAATGTATTCTTTCCGCAAAAAGACTTATTGCGGAATGAATACATTCAGACCAGTCTGTATTCATAAATTTAGTAAACCGATACAACAAAACCCTAACAGCATATCGCAAAAATGATTTTATTTCCATGGTCAAATTAAAAGAGGTGAAAGCGAGGACATACAATATTCCTGTACTTTTTGGACAGGTTAAACTTTACAAACCCAGTTTTCCCATACGCCCAATTGTATCATACAAAAATTCAGCATTTTCACACTTAGCTGCTCACTTATACATCATTAAACCATTTAGACAGTTGATTAGGTTTGGCATAAAAAATTATGACACTTTATTTAATAGTATTAAAGATATTACGCTCATTCATGATAAATTATTTTAATTAGATGTTACCTCTTTGTACACCAACTTAAATGTGGACTACGCTCTTGATGTAATTTGGGAACTGTTAAACAATGATTCTATCACGATAAATCACACTAAATTACCCAAAAAAGACATTTTTAAATTAATCAAACTACTTCTCGAAGCAAACCATTTTGCGTTTAAAGAGACTACAGGCATACCTCGAATAACGAATAGGAAGCGTTCCACGAAATTACTTTGTTAAGTGAAACTTCGTTTTCAGAGGTAAAAATACTATGGCCAGAATAGGGATACGTTCCTACGTAAAGAAAATGAAAAGCTTTTTTTTTCGAACAAAGAAAAGTTTTATTAAATAAACAGTCAACTTACATACAAAGTGAAATCACATTTTAAATTATGAGTCTAAAGTTGATTGCTTATGCTTTTTTTCTCTTTCATTTAACAATTGCCTATACGGAGTTATTGCATTTAACACTGATCGCTTAACAATAAAACTTCTTCCTAAATCAGGATCATTTTCACTAAAAAAATTTAAAACGTTTTCAATGTCATTTAAGCACCTTTTTAAATCTTTGGTTGTTAACACTTTTTCGACAGGAACTTCTTTAACTTCGTCTTCATTATCTTTGTCTTCGTTGCTAACAAGGTTTTCTAAATCTTCCACTGAAAACCATAATCTTCTGCATTCAATAAATTTCTAACATCCTCTTCATCGACATTTTCGAAACCTATTGATTGAGCCATCTGGATAACTTCATTTCTAATTTCTTGGATGTTATTTTCTTCTTCTAGTACAACTTCTGGCCATATTTTGCGCCAAACTCCATTTAAGCATTTCTTAGTGATTCCAAGAACTATCAATGTTTTCAATTGCGTTTTTAATGGCGTAGTTTTTCCAAAACGTTTTAACTGTCATTTCCTCTTTATCCTCTAGTTCAGATAAATTGCTTAATGTTCGACGCAGATAATAAGCTTTAAATGATGCTATTACTCCCTGATCCAATGGTTGAATCAGGGAAGTTGTGTTTGCTGGAAGAAACACAACTTTGACAGGAATGCATGTGTCCAACGTGTTAAGATCAGTAGGATGTCCCAGAGCATTGTCTAACAACAAAAGAGCTTTTTTTCAAAGTTGTTTTTTTTGACAATACCGTTTTACTTCAGGACAAAAGTGGTTAACAAACCAATCAGTAAATAACTCCTTGGTAACCCATGCTTTTCTATTTGCTTTCCATATTACAGGTAAATTCATTTTTATGTTACCTTTTAACGCCCTCGGTTTTTCTGAATGGTAAACTAATAACAATTTTAATTTATAATCGCCAGAGGCATTTGATCCAAAGAGTAACGTTAAACGGTCTTTGGCTGCTTTGAACCCAGCAGCTGATTTTTCTTCAATAGAAATGAAGCTTTTTATTGGTAGCCGCTTCCAGAACAAACCGCTTTCGTCAACAGTGAACACCAAATTTGGTGGAAAATTTCACGTTCAATTATTTCCTTTAGTTTTTCTGGAAACTTATTTGCAGCTTCTCCTGTTAATTTTACACTATGAATCCTGGCATGTTTTTTAAATTTCTCGAACCAACCACGAGAAGCCCAAAAGGTTTCCGTAATTTCTTCAGTTTGTTTAGATTTCAAGTGATTAAACTGGAATATTTTTTTTGTTAAATGGGGCTTGAAATTGCGGACTTCGTTATATCAAAGCTTCGTTATCAGAGGTAACGTTAACCGAGGTATGCCTGTATATACAAACAGGTTTTCGGTTTACTGATGGTTTGAACCTGAGTGGTCTCAGAGTGGAAATCTATCTTGCCAATATTGAGGATATTCATTAAACACCGTTTCTTCCCCGCATTACTTACTATGGGAGATGTATTGATGATATACTTGTCATAACAGATCACAACACCACTCAAGACATTCTACGGGTACTCAATTATATTCACACGAGACTACATTATACACCGGAGGAGGAACAGATAGAAACAAAAGCCCTAAACTTCTTAAATTTCACCCTCACACGCGACATGCAAAAAATCCAAGTTAGCATTTACCGAAACCCACCAATTCGGGGATGTACCTACATTACCGAAGTTATCATCCATTCACATGTAAGAGATCTATTATATGCAACCAGTTTTTCAACACTTACAAATATTCCACGTCTGAACCCACCTTACACTCAGAAATTGTTACACTAACCGATAGGTTTTTAAATAGAGGCTATCCTCATTCTATTATAAATCAAATCGGGTTACAGGCTAAAAATAAAACAGTAAATATTATATCTGTTAATAATACCAATAAAATACATTTTATTTCCATACCGTACATTGAACAATGGTACAGGCAGCTTAATAAAATCTTTAGAAATACTGAATTCAAAATAATAGCCAGGCCCATGCAGAAGCTCAATAATATATTAAAAAAAAAAAAAAAAAAAAAATCACACAATTCTTCCTTCTTGCTCGACACAGGTAAATGATCTTGTGTACAAGATTTCCTGTAGTCAGTGTGATTCATCGTATGAGGGTTCCACTCGTTGCATGTTAAGAGTTACATGTCAAGCAACATGCAGCTTCCGTGCGCAAACGTGTCGGAGTTGGCCTTTCATGCGGTCAATGAGGGTCACTCTTTGACCACATGAAAATTCTATCAATGTGTGACGGCCTTATCTAATATCGGATTTTTGGTCTTTTTTACGCATGTGCCAATATAAATAATATTTCTATATTTCAGAGTCAAATACACACACAAACACTTCGTGATATTCCCATCCTGTGAACATGCCGATCAACCGAAAAGCGTGGTCTGCTTAAGGAAGGGAAACAGCTGTGCATTTCGTTCAATTTGATTATTCGTCCAAATCGTAACTTTTAATCCGTTTAATTTTAAATAGTTTTTAATTAGTGATTTTAATTATTTATTATCGGAACCAGTTTTAACTAATTATTATGTTTGATGTGTTTCGGGGTCGGGTTGGGCTCTCGGCTTTTGATTCCGTTGCACATCGGATTTGGTCGTATCTCTATGAGCGAGGGAATTCTTCAATTCGTTTTTTCACTTTTTTCATCTTATTTTATTCGTCACATATGAGAAAGAATTGACTGGAAGCATTCCACAAAAAAAATTGAGGTAATCTCTTACTTTTTAATATTTAAAAAAAATCGTGGAAGTTATTGAGCCCTGTAGCTCTGAATTTTTTTCTAAGAGAACAATATATAGATAAAGGATAGGAAGGGAGGTGGGATTAGAATTAGTAGAGGCATATGATGCAAGAAAGCATGTATAAGAGTTATGCTGGCAGGTAAGAAAAACGAAATCTAACCCAGTTCATCCAGTTGATATTGGTGGACAGTGGAATGTTCAGTCAGTTTTGTGTTACATAAACACTGGAAAAGCAAAATTAGAGGAGTGTGTGCTATAGGCCTAATAATTCTGATAAGTAAAACAAAACTGTACAGAGAAATAGTGTGCCAATAAATCAGAATGTCTTATAATGGAGGGGTTAAACTTCCCAGATTTTGACTGGAACATGTGGGTTGGTCATTAGCATACTAGCAAGACTTTGTGGATTTATTGGATGACTGTTTTCTACAGCAGCATATTAGAGAGGCAACAAGAGGGAGTAATACTCTTGATCTGATTATCGGCAGTAATTATTCATGAATTTAGAATCTGCAGATAAAGGACCCACTAGGTGGCAGTGATGAGTGTACTGATGTGGAATTTACTTAAAGGTGTTACTACCATCAGGGGTAATGGGAAAGGTTTTTGCTTTCGTAAAGGTGACTGGTGGTCTCAGACTGTTTTTAATTCTATACAGTGGGACCAACTGATGATGTTACTAACAGCAAATTCTAAATGTGAAGCTTTCAAGGAAATAATCTTGGAAACTACTAAGCTTTTCACACCAACCAAGGAATTTACTGTCAGATGAACAAAATTGATGCATATAAATTATCAGGCAACACAGAAGCCTATGGTAGATATAAGTTAGTCTCTAATCAAGTCACAAAGAATTTTAGGGAAGCAAGGGCAGATTATTAGAAATAGTTGGCAAAGGATGTAAAGAAAAACAGCAAATACTTCTGTACTTATGTAAACTCTAGAAGGAAGGGGATGAATCACATTGGTCCACTTCATATCGATAGTTTGACTGTTGATAATCCTGCTGAGAGAGCTGACAAACTGAATGAGTATTTTCATAAAAATTGACACGTGAATTCAGTAGGGAAGTGGAGGGCAGAAGTTTATAAAACTCTCTAACAGGGAGCTAAATTATTTTGTAATAACTGAGAGCAAAGTGGAGGAGAAATTGTTGAAGTTAAATATAAGAAAGGCACCTGGGGTGAATGGGATCAATCCAGTTTTATTAAATAAGGCAGCAAAGGAAATAAGCAGGCCCTAAGCAACGATTATGAGGGCATCCTTGGACTCAAGGGAGATCCTCACAGACTGAAGATGTTCAAATGTATCCCCAATTCATAAAGGGGGATTAAAGAGTGACATTAGTAATTACAGACCTGTAAGCTTAAACTTCTGTTCTGCAGAAATAATGGAGTCACTGGTTAAATATTTAGGCAAGACTGCAGTTATAGTTCAGACACAGCATGAGTTTGTAAAGGGAAATCTTCTCTGACAAATTTGAGTGGATAATATTATGATGTGGTGGTTACAAAGGAACTGGATGAAAAATAATTTTGATATCATATACTTGGATTTCACACGGCCTCTGGAGCCGAGTTTTCAGGAGTGGGAGTGCAGTAGCACAAGCTCTTTGAATAGGCCAGGGTTCAAGCCCCTGGCTGTTAAATATAGTTGATCTGCCAACCCACACTGGTTGGCAGATCAACTATATTATGGTCCACTTCCCTCAACATGAATTGTTGAGGAGGGTGCCATTCTGTAGTGGATTGACAATGGCTACAATTTTTCTTAGATTTCAGAAAAGCTTCTGATACTGTTGCACATAAAAGACTGTTGCACAACTTGGAGCAGTAAGGCATTAAGTGAAAATTGCTGCTATGGATAAAGAGATGGTTGAGTGGGAGAAGACAGAGAGTGGTAATCAATAGACACTGCTCTTCGTGGACTAATGTTATTAGTGGAATCTTCAGCATTGGGTCGATTCTTGTTTTCTTTATTTATCAATGATATTGATGAAGCTATATCAGGCTTAATGTTCAAGTTTGCAGCAGACGATACAAAGGTTGGCAGGGTTGTTAACGACAGTAATAAAAGTACACTACTTCAACAGGATCTAGAAAAGTTGGGAGAAGTGGCAACTGAAGTGTAACTTTGACAAACGCAAAGTACTGCATATGGGTAACAGTAACCTCAGAGTAGTGTATCAACTGTGCAGTACTGCACTAGGGGAAGTAGAGAATGAAAAAGCCCTGTTGGTACTTGTGCAATCAGATATACATTACTATCATTTTTCTGTGCAGTGCAGTGCAGTCAGGCTGCCAGAGAAGCTCATGGGGTTTTGTCAATGATATATAGGAATTTTGCTAGCAGGTATAAGGAGATGATTATCCCTTTGTATAAGCCAATTGTCAGACCATACCTCCATAGCTGAGTGGTCAGGAGTGGGAGTGCAGTAGCACATGCTCTTTGAGTAGACCGGGGTTCAAACCCCTGACTGCTAAATACAGTCGATCTGCCAACCCGCACTGGACCAGCGTGGCAGATTATGGTCCATTTTCCTCATCATGAATTGTTGAGGAGGCTTCCATCCTGCAGTTTACCTTTTACCTTGAGTACTCATTTTAAGAAAGATATAGAGCTGCTGGAATGAGTACAGAGGAGGGCAACAAGATTTTCAAGGGGGAACAAAGGGGTGCTCTAATCAAGAAAGGCATAAGTACTGTAAATTGCAGTGTCTGGAGACCAGGCACCTGCAAGGTGATCTGGCTGAGGTGTATAAGGCTTTGAATGGTTTGAGCAAACTCAATGCTGATGGGATTCTTACTCTAGCTCAGATTATGCACTGGAGAAGGGGAGGCATAAATTCAAATTGAGGAAAAACAGTTGTAGAGAAGAGTAGATACGTGGAAATCTGCCTTTAGCCAGCAGGTGGTTGATTGGTGGAACAAACTTGCATCATTGTGGGAGTTCATAGCTTAAATAAATTCAAGGAAGAACTGGACACACTTTTGGACTGTATGGATAGGTGAAATGGGAAGGTGTGTGTGTGTTTTTTTTTGGGCTGACGCTGCATCATATGTCTCTACTAATGCTAATGATAAGGTAGACAAGTCTGCCTTATAGTTAAGGAAGGATGCTAGGTGGTTGTTTTTCTTTTAGATTATTATTATATTAATACTACTGTTATAGCACATGAAATTAATAATATAGTTTATTAGGCTGTTCGCCTACAGTACTACACATTAAAGTGACGTTTCATGTATCTTATCAATACACATCAAACCATGCTGTTATGGAAACAGAAAATAGAAAAGGTTACAAATTTTGAATATTTTGGAATATTACAGTTACAATTTTTTTTACAATTACAACTATCAATATTACAGTTACGATTTTAAGTATTAAGTTTTGAATTGCTGTTACAATAAAAAAAAGGAAATCTAAGGTAAATACAAAGAGATTAAATTCTTATCTGCTGACAGACTCCTCTTGCTGATGCTCCCAGAAACCTGATGTGCATACAGGCAAGAGGCACTGCCAGCAGTTAATTTATAGGTGAGTGATTACCTCCATTAGCCAATAGGATAGTGCCAAGTTTTTATCCTGGCTTTGGAGTTCTTGTGCAGTGGGAGCCTGGGGTGACCTTTACTCCCATACTCTGTACATCAGGGTCGGTGTGCAGGCTGGTTCAGGATCTTACCAATACCCATCATCAGACCATGCTACTGGTGCCAAACTTTTATCCTGCATCCAGGATTCTTGTGTAGTGGAATCCTGGGGTGATCTTTGCTCCAGGATTTGTATGCAGGCTGGTTCAGGATCTTACCGATACCCATTAGCAGACAATGCTTATGGTTCAGGTGGACTGGAGGGAGTTGTACCTTGTCTAGTTTCTTTTCCCTGTTTCCTATTGCTTGCTGAGATTTCAAACATTTTTACGAAGAAGTTACGGACGAGACTGACTGTGGTTGGTCCATACCTAGATCCAATATAATTAGCGAAGGATGCTATGTGTTTTTTTTTCATAAGGTTATTATTATATTGATACCACTCATATACCATGTGAAATTAATAATATAGTTTATTAGGCTCTTCAACTATATTACTATACATTAAAGTGAAGCCTAATAAACTACATTATTAATTTCATGTGGTATTAATATAATAATAACTAACTTTCCTCCTTAGTCCTAATGTATGCTTATCTTTCAGAAAGCCAATACTTCCATGCAGTATTCTTCTATTCATGTTCTATATGAAGTAATGCAGGACCATCTGGACAGGCATGCAATTATACTGCAATCATCATAGCATGGATTTTTTAAGGGGCAGTCTAGTCTAACCAATCTGATAGGTTACTATGATGCAGTAACCAAGGAACTAGATGAAAAAAATAATTTTGACATCATATACTTGGATTTCAGGATGACTTTTGATACTGTTGCACATAAAAGGATGCTGTAAAAACTGGAGCAATGTATAGCATAAGGGCAAGTTATTGCTATGGAAAAAGGGATGGTTAAGTGGAAGAAGACAGAGAGTAGACTTTGTGGACTACTGTTATTTGTGGAGTTCTCCGGAGTTCAGTGCTGGGCCCATTGCTGTTTACAATATTTATCAATGATATTGATGACGGTATATCATGCTTAATGTCTAAGTTTGCAGATGATACAAAGATTGGCAGGTTGGTTAACGACAGTCATCAAAGTGAGCTACTGCAACAAGATCTAGGAATGCTAAGTTAGTGAGCTGAGGAATTGCAGTTGAAGTTTAACATTGACAAATGCAAAATACTGCATATGAGTAGCAGTAACCCCAGAGTAACTTATCAACTGTGTCGTACTACACTCAGGGTAGTGGAGAATGAAAAAGACCTGGGGTAATTGTGCAGTCAGTCATGAAATTCTCTGAGCAATACAGACATGCTGCCAGGGGGGCCAGCTCAAGGGTTTTGTCAATGATATACAATAACTTTGCTAGCAAGGCTAAGGAGGTGATTATCCCTTTGTATAAGGCCATGGTTAGGCTGCATCTTGAGTACCGTATACAGGTCTGGAGGCCTCACTTTAGGAAGGATGTAAATCTGCTGCAGAGAAGGGCAACCAGACCACTGAAAGGAACAAAAGGGTGCTTTTTCCTAGAAAGGCTTCAGTTCTGCAAATTATAGTGACTGAATTGAGTAAGCTGAATGTTAATGGTATTCTTCCACTTGCTCAGACTACACACGTGAGGGGGCATAAATTCAAGCTGGTGAAAGATGGTCACAGGATAGATGTGTGGAAGTTTGCCTCAGCCAGCAGAAAGTTGACTGTTGGAACAGACTTCCATCTGTTGTTGTGGAAATGGATGGTTTGAAAAATTCAAGAAAGAACTAGACAAATTCACTTAGTGAGGACAAGTGTAGCCTGTGCGGACGTACATTTTTGCCGCTCCTGGAACAGAGAAGTTTTTTCTCATTTATTTTCTGTTTTATTAGCTTAAATTGGCATATTAACTTATTTTCTAGAGTAGCTTTATATCCTTATTTATGATACTTAGATTAAAGTAACTTAGATAGAGGTTTTGTAGGTATTACTTAGTATCGGAAAGGGTATCAAATCCACGTGTTTACCGTTCGTAACCAGCCGCCATTGTTACGCGATACAAAATATCTCGAAATAGATAGCATAAGCTTAATATAGTATAGTATAGTACATAATATTGTCAATTAATCAGATAATTAATCTTGTTGAACTTCATTGTCAATTAAATTGTACTTTTAACTATACATATAACGACTTGGGTTACGTAACATAAAAATTAGTAAAAAATAAATAATTAATACTTAACTTGATACGGAAGTTATATAAAGGGATTTCGTAGATAACACTCGAGACTGAAACATAAATATAGCGTTATAACTGTGTTGGGATATAAGTGTAGGGTTTTAATTTTGTACTGAAATTGAAATTATATTGAAATTAAATCGAAATCATGACTCAGACCAGAGCAGCAAAGCAAAAGGCTCAAGCTAATGGGAGTGCTGTGGCTCAGGGGAGAACTGAGGGGGGCAGTTGCCCTCTGAATCACAGCCTATTAAAATTCACTACTTGCTTGATGTTTGTGGAGCAGTCGGGTACGGGACATGATACTGCCATGAGGGATGTCTGTGTGTGCGCGATGAAAGGAAATCAGGCGACAACTCAGCATTGTTATGGGCCTATACGAGAGCTTGAAGGACAGGGTGGATGCCCTCGAAGGATTAAAAGTGAGGGGCCCATCAAGCTCTCAGCTGCCCACACCAATGCCAGAGCTTGCACTTGGTCTTCACACAACACAGTGGAAGCCCCCAAGGCAGAATGCGCCGGTCCCAAAGGAACTAGTAGTTGTTGGTGACTCTATTGTCAGGGAAACGGGAAACATGCTTTGTAAAAAGGATAGGTGGAACAGGACCAGGGTATGTGTGCCAGGGGCAAAGGTTGATGACGTTGTAGAGCGGATATCATCTTTTAAGGGCACAAAAGGTGATATAGTTGTACACGTTGGCACTAATGATATTAAGAGTAGGAGACCGGCGGAATTACTTAATAAGTACAGGTCACTGTTGAAAAAAAGCCGTGAATTAGGGTTGAATTTGAAAGTGTCTGCAATTCTGCCCAGACACGATAGGAGGGAGTATATGACGGGAGCCCTGTCGATCAATTCGGCCCTGGAAAGATTGTGCAGGGCTCAAGGGGTAGAATTTTTTCCAGCCTGGTCTGTACTTGTTAACAGGAGAGACTGCTTCTACAGGGATGGGATACACTTAAATAGAAAGGGTGCAAGAATGTTTGCTGATGCTATCGAGGCAGTGTTAGGTGGGTCGGAAAACTGCTAGATTGGGGGGATACAAGGACTAATAGATTAACAGTAGCCACTGGCAGAGGTGAAAGTGATTCTTGCACTGCTTCTATTGGAATGAGCAGCAGCCTGGAAAACAAGATGCAGGATTTTTCAAAGACTATTGGGAGTCATTGCGGTACAAGTAAACACATGGGTTCCATTAGGGTAGCTAAGAATAGGGACAGGTGCATGTATACTTGTGTGTACACCAATGCTAGGAGTTTGGTAAATAAATTTGATGAATTTGAGGTATTGCTCAAAACATCAAAGGCAGATATTGTGGGGATTTCAGAGACGTGGTGTCACACAGATATAAGGAATGCAGAACTGGAAAATTTGGGGAGTACAATGTCTACAGAAAGGATAGACAGGATAGGAAGGGAGGAGGGGTTATGCTATTAGTTAAGAAATACATAAAATCCAAGGAAGTGAAGCCAGTCGACATTGCTGGACAGTGCAGTGTCGAGTCAGTTTGGTGTGACATAAGCATTGGGAGATCAAAATTGAAAGTAGGAGTGTGCTATAGGCCTAATGACTCTGATGAGTATAATAAGAAACTGTACAGGGAAATAAAGTGGGCCAGTAAATCAGAGAGTCTTATAATGGGGGATTTTAATTTCCCAGATATTGACTGGAATTTGGGGGCTGGTCACTCACACACTAGCAAGGCTTTTGTGGATTTATTGGATGATTGTTTTCTACATCAGCATGTTCGGGAGGCAACTAGAGGGAGTAATACTCTTGATTTGATTATCAGTAATGATTCTTCATGCATTAAGAATCTGCAGGTAAATGAACCACTAGGTGGCAGTGATCACAGGGTGCTGAAGTGGGATTTACTCAAAGAGGTAACTACCATTAGGGGTAAAGGGAAGGGTTATTGCTTTCGTAAAGGCGACTACGATGGACTGAGACAGTATTTAAATTCTATACAGTGGGACCAACTGATGATGTTACCAACAGCAAATTCAAAATGGGAAGCATTCAAAGAACTTATCTTGGAAGCTACTATGCTTTACATACCAACTAAGAAATATTGTTCAAGGTTTAGGCCTAAGTGGATGTCAGATGAACTAATGAGACATATGGTAGAGAAGAAAAATGCATGGGATACATACAAATTAACACGTGACACAAAAGCCTATGATAGATACAAGTTGATCTGTAACCAAGTTACAAAGGAGGTTAGGCAGGTGAAGGCAGATTACGAGAAATCTTTGGCAAGGGATGCAAAGAAAAACAGCAAAGAGTTCTTTACTTATGTAAACCTCTAGAAGGAAGGGGATGAATCAGATTGGTCCACTTGATATTGATGGGTCAGCTGTTGATGATCCTGCTCAGGTATCTAACAAACTGAATGAATATTTTGCATCGACATTCACACATGAGGAGTTATTCAACGAGGGGTATGCCAGAGGTGTATTCAACTCTGGCAGTAAGCATGAGAATCTTGTAATAACTGAGAGTAAAGTGGAGGAGAAATTGTTGAAGATAAATACAAGAAAGGCACCTGGGGTGGATGGGATCTATCCAGTTATATTAAAGGAGGCAGCAAAGGAAGTAAGCAAACCCTTAGCCATAATTATGAGAGCTTCCTTGGACTCAGGGGAAGTACCCATGGACTGGAGATGTGCAAATGTGACCCCAATTCACAAAGGAGGATCAAAGGACAACACAAGCAATTATAGACCTATTAGTTTAACTTCTGTTCCTGGAAAATTAATGGAGGCACTGGTTAAAGAAGCACTGCAGGATCATCTAGACAAGACTTCAGTTATAGCTCAGACACAGAATGGTTTTGTTAAGGGGAAGTCTTGCCTGACCAATCTGATTGGATACTATGATGCAGTCACAAAAGAACTGGATGCTGGGAATAACTTTGATATTATATACTTGGATCTTAGAAAGGCTTTTGATACTGTTGCACATGGAAGACTGCTACACAAATTGGAGCAGTGTGGCATTGGAGGCAAATTGCTGCTATGGATAAAGGGGTGGTTGAGGGGGAGAAGACAGAGAGTGGTAATCAATGGACACTGCTCATCCTGAAGTAATGTTATTAGTGGAGTCCCTCAGGGTTCAGTATTGGGTCCATTATTGTTTTCTGTATTTATAAATGATATTAATGATGGTATATCAAGCTTAATGTCCAAGTTTGCAGACGATATGAAGGTTGGCAGGGTTGTCAAGGACACTATTGACATTATGCTGCTGCAACAGGATCTGGAAAGGTTGAGCAGATGGGCTGAGAGGTTGCAAATGAAGTTTAAGATTGACAAATGTAAAGTACTATATATGGGAAACAGCAACCCCAGATCAACATATCAACTCTGTGGTACTACACTGGCAGTGGTAGAAAATGAAAAGGACCTGGGGGTAATTGTGCAGGCAGATATGAAGTTTTCTGAGCAGTGCAGACAGGCTGCAAGAGTAGCTCATGGTGTCTTGTCAATGATATACAGGAATTTTTCTAGTAGGGATAGGAGGTGATTATTCCCTTGTATAAGGCAATGGTCAGGCCACACCTTGAGTACTGTATACAGGTCTGGAGGCCTCATTTCAAGAAGGATGTAGAGCTGCTGGAACGAGTACAGAGAAGGGCAACAAGATTAGTGAATGGAACAAAGGGTTGCTCTTACGAAGAAAGGCTTAAGTTTTGCAAATTACACTGTCTGGAGACTGGACACCGGCGAGGTGATCTGATAGAGGTGTATAAAGCCTGGAATGGTTTGAGCATGCTCAATGCTGATGGGATTCTTCCTCTTGCTCAGAAAAATCACCTGAGAGGGCACAAATTCAAATTGAGGAAAGACAGATGTAGGATAGGCGTACGGAAATTTGCCTTTAGCCAGCGGGTACTTGGTTGGCGGAACAGACTTCCATCCCTTGTCGTGGAAGTTGAGAGCCTAAATAAATTTAAGGATCAGCTGGACAGGTATTTCGAACGAACAAAGGGGGGTGAAGTGGTTTTTTTTTTTTTTTTTGGCTGATGCTGCATAAGCTTGCTTTCTTGCATCAAACGCCTCTACTAATGCTAATGCTAAAATGCTAATTCTTGAAGGGAACAATGGGTGACTTGTGTGTGTGTGTTTTTTTTTTTGCCGATGCTATATAATCTTGCTTATATCTGGTTTAGTAAAAGCTAGTATTAATGCACAATGCCACTATTCTTCTATATTTTTTCTCTATGTAGATTCAATCATATAATAAGAGTACTGTATTCAATGATTTATCATTTAATTTTATCACAGAATCAAGTCCTGTAGTGCTTTGTTTTATTTGGTTCGGTACTCTGTGTAGGTTATCCGTTGTGAAAGGGCGGTTGTACTGTTCAATTCTTTTTGGTCCAAAATTTATCTTTTGTTTTTCTATTTTCTCTTTGTATCTCTGAAAGTTTATAGGGTAAGAGGTGTTTGCAGATACACTCATGAGACAAAACATTATAGCCACCTAAGTAATAACTTGTTTAGCTGTGATAACCTCTTGCATCTGGCATCTAATATGCTTGACATGGTTCTCACCAAGTATCCAGAATTTGATAGTACTGGAACCATTAGTGGAGAATGGACAAATTGTCATAAAATTGGTAGTGTCTGAAGAGATTTAAATTGGTAGTGTCTGAAGAGATTTCTCTGGTCGAGGGCTAGGGAAGGGCTCCAATTTTAAAAGAGGGGAGTGTATTTCTTGGTTCTATCAACCAGAGAGACAATGATAATCTGCTGGATAAGAATTCATTATGGATGTATTCAAGAGATTTATTATGGAAGCTACCAAGAAAAATTTGGCAGATCGGCTGACAAATGCAAGGTACTGCCTATGGGTAGCAGTAATCCCTGAGTAATGTACCAACTGTGCAATGCTGTTGTTATGTTGTTATTTGGTTTTTAGGAGCATTAGCAACTAAGGCCATATTACTCCGGGAATATGCGGTGGTCATTTCCTGACCTTTCCGCGTACTCCGCATTTGGTGGTGACAGGCTCGAACCCGGGTCTAATCAAGAAGCATGTGCTACGCACTGCTGCTCCTTCCCACCTGGCTATGGAGGCGCCCTGTGCAATGCTACACTCAAGACAGCGAAAAATGAAAAGGACCTGGGAGTATTTATGCAATCAGATATCAAAAATGCAGTCATATATGGAATTCTCTGTGTAGTGTAGACAGGCTGCCAGGACAGCTCATGGGGTTTTATCAATGATATGCAGGAATTTTGCTAGAAGAAATAAGGAGGTGATTATCCTATTTTGTGAAGGTCAGGCTACATCTTGAGTACTGCATACAGGTCTGGAGGCCTAATTTGCTGCTTCTGTTTTCATATCTTTGCAGTGGTAAGGTCTGATTCAAGGTCATGGCTTTCTTATAGCAACTGTGTTCTTATTCTTATTATTACTAGCCACATATGCAAGTAAGCCTGAGGTTTATGCTGCACTAGCTAAAATAAATTTCCAAGTTACCCTCGGAGAGAGAAGTAGAAGGGAATCACCAAGAAAGAGAAGAATGATGATATCCAGCTCAGGACCCTGGATGTTTTAAGTCCATGCTCACCAGATGTGAGCCCCTGGGGATATTGAAGCCCCAGAAGAAATTACATTATCGGAATTCATTAGAATATTTAGTTGTTTAAGTGCTCAGGCTCCCCATCTACCAAGGAGCCCAAAGGTAGGCCCACTACCCTATAAGCAATATATGCACTCAGGAGTGAGATGCCAGGGCTACCTACTCCTCATACCACAAAGGTACAGCATAACATGGCTTCAGCACAGTTGACCCTCGCAGGCAAACCTACTTGCTGAGTTAACCTAGCATTCTCAGGACTAGCCATCTTGTTGTAGCAGGGCCAAAGTAGTGTGCATGCACGTGCATTAAAGCTGGGGTCCTCAACCACCAGATCCCCTTTCCAGGTCTCCATAGATCACATAGCAAACACATCAGATTCCTATTGTGGTAGCTTGGAACCTAGGCTACATGTACTGGATCCCAGGGATGGTAATCTTGAGGACCAGAAACAATCACTGAGAGATCCCATTCATCAGAGACAAGTGTGCATGTTGAGAACAATTTCCTGGGGAAGTATGGACATTGAAGTGTTTCTTCTGAAAAGTATAGGAGGTCCCACTCACCCATTACTCCCTAAGAGGAATTCAAAGTAGCACAAGGGGACCCAGTGATGCATATTCTTCTGAATGATGCAAGTTTTGTCAGTTAAAATCTGACTGAGTATTTAAGGTTCTCAGATGATTAAAAGTGCCCGTGCAGACTAGACCGCCAAAGTTCGATTACAGGCTTAATGTCATATAACTTATTTTCAGCCTGCCCATGCCAAGTGTGTTGGCATTGGGAGACTAGTATTCTTGTCTGTTTCATATTACTTTCCTGTACAGAATACAGGAAAGTAATACGAAACAGACCAGCATTATAACAAGTCACTGATTTGGCTGTGGAGTCTGACAAATCATTTCCCATGATCCCAGATTGGCCGGGGGTCCAGCAGGAGTGAATATCAAATTCCAATTCAGAAAAGAGAGATCATTGTCCGTGAGCATATGCTGTACAACTCGTGCTCTTCCACTGATGTTAGCACTACCCCAAAGGGTGCTATATCCATTGAAATCCCCAAGAATTAGGACAGGGGAAGGCAGCTGCACAATGAGATCATCAAGGTCTCTCTCTGGGAAATGTCAGCGCCAGGTGACAAATAAATCGAACACTGTTAATAAAAACCGAACCGTAAGGGCAAATTGCTACAGCTTCTAAGTTAGTGGAGAGTGTCACAGGTTGGAATGGTTGTCCACAATTATTGCAATTCCCCCATATACAGGTACATCCCCAATTCTGTCCTTATGTATGATCGTAATATTATTACGATCATAGGTTTTCATTTGTCTTCAAATATGTTTCCTGCAAGCAGAAGCAAACTGGCTCATGCTTTTGCAGGAGGTCCTTCATGTTTAGTCTCTAGAGCAAAGTTTCCGGCATCCCTCAACCCAAGCATGGTACTAAGTACTATAGGTTTTGATACCTTTCGTGTTTGGGGTTTTCATTAAAAAAAAAAAAAAATGTCATCAGTATTTCGCCAAAATCCACGGCTATTCCATCGTAGGAATTTAGCCAGTATTTTTACTTGGTGGGTCCATCAGGAAGCATTCAAGGTGCTGAGGGCTTACTTTTGTCAGTCTTGGATTTATCTTTTTTAGGGAAGTATGGATGCAGTCCTGTGTCCATTTCTTCCTCCACAAAGAGTTCAAAGACTGGATCATCTTGTACCTCCTCCCCTCTTTGACATCCATATTTTCTTGCTTGCAATTTAGTCAATACTTCAGGCTTTTTATTCTTTTCTCTGGCACTTGCTTTTGTTACTGAAATAACATTTGGAGGTACAGATATGGGAGTGGTGGTTGATTAATCTTTATATGCAGGTTTTTTGTGAGCTTAAGAGGAACCATGCTATGTAAATGAATGACTTTTGGAGGAACGTTCATTTCAGTTTGTGTTCCAATAGAACATCTCCCTGCTACCATCTGCAGGTTTGTTTATATTTATAGGTTTTATTGTCTTTCTTGCTTCCCTATGTTCAGCTCTGCTTTAAGGGGTTGAATTTCTTTTTCTTCTTTCCACCTCTGCATGCTTGTAAGTAGGCTGGGTGTTCACGTTGGCAGTTAATACAGGTTTTTTTTGTAGCTGAACATGATAGTGTTTTGTGGTCCTTTGCAGCATATCAAGCACATGCAAGGGATCCACGGCAGACTAATTGCGAGTGTCCACATTCCTGGCACTTGAAGCACCGTAAAGGGTTTGGGACATATGGACGTACGGGACACTTGATATAATCTGCTTTGATCTCATTAGGAGACATCAGTGAATTCAAAGTTAAAAGACTAATGATGTTTCTAGTGCAAACAAGTTTCCCATCTCTATGTGCAGATATTCTTTTAACTGCAATCACTCCCTGTGGTTTTAATTCAGAACAGATTTCCTCCTCAGTAACTTTGAGAAGGTCCTACTCTGAAATGACACCTCTAGATTAATTGAGTTTTCTATGTGGTGTCACGGAAATTAGCATTCCTCCGATAGATGTAGCTCTGAGTAGCTGCTCAAAGTGCCTGTCATTTTAGTTTCAATTAAGAGGTCTCCAGAACGAAGCCTCAACTGATTTAGGGTAACTTGCCAACCCCTCTAAACCCTTCTGTATAAAAAAGGTGACATTTTCCCAATAGGGTTCTCTGTGTTGGAATGAATAATTAGAAATCTTGGGGTAGGCCCTGATGGCACTTCAGTTCAAAGTCTCTTAGCTGCATTAGCATTTTCTGTTTTTTCAGATAGGGCCTGCGTTGCGGCCCCTGAAGAAATGAATTTATCAGGATTCATAGTGTTTTTTTTAATTATTTCAGTGTGCAGGATCTCTACCCACCATGAACCAAAGATGGGCAACAACTATCCAGTAAGCAATAAATGCACTCAGGAGTGGGATGCCTTCAGGGGCTGCAATGTAGGTAGGGACTACATTGCAGCCCCTGAAGAAATGAGTTTATCAGGATTCATAGTGTTTTTTTTTTAATTATATCAGTGTGCAGGATCTCCACCCACCATGAAGCTGAAATGGGCACCAACTATGCAGTAAGCAATAAATGCACTCAGGAGTGGGATGCCAGGGCTACCCAGACACCATACCCGCACTGCCACCAGCCTGAATCCTGTCCCTCGGACCACGAGGGTAGGAGCATGGCATTGACACGGTTGACCCTTGCAGGTGAACTCACTAACCGATTGATCCTAGCCGGGCCATCCAGGACCACCCATCTTGTCGAAGCAGGGGCCAAAGTGGTGTGTTGAAGCTGGGCTCCCTTGACCACCAGGATCCCCCCTTTCCGAGTTTCCGCCTGTCACAACGCATGACAAACACACCAGATTCCTATGATGATAGCCTGGAACCTAGGCTATGGGCATTGGATCCCAGTAATGCTAATCTGGAGGACCAGCAGAATCACTGGGGGGGGGGTTCCCCTTACCACGTACAGGTGCCTAATTCAAGGTATGAGACATTGGCAACAGATCTTAAGTGCCTTATTATTTTAGGAGGACAATCAGGCTTTCTATGCATTTCTGAAATTTAAATGGTGAATGCTTATTCAGACACTGGTCTTGTAAAAGTGTAATATAAGATGTATGCGAGCTCTTATATTATTTAGATCCATTTTCCGATGATTGATAGAATGAGATGAGTCATTTGAGTCATTGAGTTCAGTTAGAGTATGGTTGAACATGTAGAAAATACAGTCGAATACAGATACAATTTTCATTCACACCCCAAACTCTAGAGGGAAAGAAAGCCTTACAAACAGTGGCGGATTTAGCACTTGAGAGGCCCCAGGCGCAATTCAATTTTGAGGCCCCCCCTCTAAATATTTTTGGTACCACTACAGTGTGCATTCTACGCGAACGTTTTTACTATAGTACGCGCTCTATATTTGGTGTTACGGTTTTAATCATTTTGGTTGCGCAATTTTTTCATACATATTTTAACTAATGTTTAAATGAAAAAATTACAACTACCATCCCTCCCAAATCTAACATTAATACACGAAAACAACAAATCTCCAAACTAAAGCGATAAAATAGTTAAATCGTACACCGCACCGATATGATATGAATTCATGGTCCCACTGTAACCTACAGGCAGGCGTGCAGAACAGAAGGTACGTAGCATGAGCACATGGGCTTGCATAGCAGTCCCTGCCTGTAAATTGCATGGTATCACGGTAGAATGCAGATCACGTGTAGAATGCAGGCTATAGTAGCACTATATTTTATTTGTGACCTTCCCTACCTACAGGTATCTTGCAAGTTGCAACTTTTAAGAGGTAGCAAAAATTTTAGATTATATAACTGAAATTTGGATCTATATTTACTCTTTTATTCATCATTACTGGTCGAGGTGGATTTTTTTTTTATAAAAGTGCATAAATTGATTTATTAATAAAAAAATACATTGAAACAACATAGTTATCAGTGTTTATTAAACATAAAAAATATATTTGAATATAAAATAACATCGTGTTTGTTATTGTATTAATTAGATGGTAGGTGTACCAATGTCAATGAGTGTATAAAAATGGGGATTTTTTCAGCATAGCCAATGATAAGTTTAATTTTTCAATTTATGTTTTTGTCATTGACACAAAGGTAGCACTGGCTATCCTGAAAACGTCCCGATTTTTATGCACTTAAATAAATATAAAAATTAAACTAAATAGGAACTTTTCTCGCTTTAGCTTTAGCAAATTTATCAATTAGAGACACTTCAGATTCACTTAGTTCGCATAGATATTTCATATAATATGTAGGGATATTCGCATAAGAGTTTACTAACTTCTCATATTAAATTATAGTTTTATTCAGTAACGGTAATAAAGATGAGTGTAAAAATTTAAAATGAAAAATTTTATTTTTTTGAGACCTGAGATTTGAGGCCTCCTCGATTTAAGAGGCCCCAGGCGTGCACCTGTGCGGAAATCCGCCACTGCTTACAAAGACAATCATGTCACTTGGAAAACCTCTGCAATAGCTGGTTCACTTGGGAAACTGTTTTACCACAAACTATATTTTTTAGGTCTATCATTGGGGGACAGTATGATTACACTTGGAATATATCCGAAATTGCAATAAAACCAAGTATGTCATATTGGAATTGCATTGTACAATTTTAGTGTTAGAGCAATTCAAGGGGAACAATGACACTATTTTCATTGTTTTTATTCTACTATTTATTCCTCACCTCCACATCTCACCAGAAACAGGAAACTATAACCAAATAATCCTTGATAGAAACAGAAATTCACACTTGCTGAACAGGAAAATAAACAAAGCTTGTAACAAGTTTTACCAACACCCTACAACTAACAGGTGCAGCTGCACTGGAAAGCAAATTAAAAGTTAAATCAATCTGAATGGTGTCTGGTACACTCCAACCCAATTCAAGTACCTTGCATACTCTAATTGACACACATACAAACATATGCAGTATATTGTAAATGACCATTTCAAAATTTGTCATTATTATTAGTTTGTTATAATAAACAGTTTGTATTACTGTTTGTACTAAAAAAATTGTAATGCTTTCATATTGTTCAGTAAGCAATAAAGTCAATAAGTGAGAAATACCCATTGAAGGAGCAAGATTGAGAAAGGTAGATGCATCTGAAAAATATCTGTAATGGGCCTTGCAGGGTCTTGTGCTGACTGTGATGTCAAACAATGCAATGATGCAAGATCTTATGGTCTGTTATGCCACATGCCAGCCAATTTGTCTCTCACTACCACCTGTCAATCATTAAATCACAATGCCATCTGCTGTTACAAGTATAAAATTACTAGCCTATAACTTATCCAATTTGGTTGGCTAAGTCCAATACTGATAGCCTGTTCTCATCTGTTCAATAGCCATATAGCTAGTTAACAGATCATATCTTTGACTGGGATTCAGACCAAATATCACGTCCTCACCAGCAGCAGGTGAGGAATGAGCACTAGATCTGTACCCCCAATCATTTTCCTGCAAACTTAGCTTAAGAGGTGTAAGTGGGGGGGAAGCCTTTCCTGAATAGACAGATTCACTTAAGAAAATATATCCATTTTAGATGGTTTTTTTTTTTTTTTTTAGCCGACCGGGCTAGCCGGGTGGGTAAAGTGCCTGCCTGGCAACCCAAAGGTCCCGGGTTCGATTCCACCTTCAGGCTTGGATCAAAAAAAAAAGTTTTTTTTTTTTTTTTTTTTTTTTTTTTTTAAACTTACTATCCTCTTGGACAGGGCAACATATGTACTTTCTCCAATGTGCATTCTGTTGCTATCTTTGTTTTATATAAATATTATCAATATTTAATTATGAAACATGCAATTCAGAGAAGTATTTTTTTTTTAAACAATGCCTTTTGAAATCCATTTCAAATGACACAAACACAAGCAAAAGGAACACAGGATAGTGACATAGGAGAGAAAAAATGCATGCTTTTTTTAAATTAAAAAGTAAGACTAAGCAGGATCAACACCCACCCAAGGAGTGAATGCACCATACTTTAGAATCCATGTGGAGGTGGCTATATGCAGATAGACAAATGAAAATTAGAAACAAAATACTGAGATTATTTTACTTAATCAGTAGCACAATTAAATATATAATGAAACTTTCACAATCTGTTTAAATCTAATGAAAGATGAGATGTCAGAGTTGTGTGTCAATATATACCATATTCTCAAAAGTATCCAGACACCCCTCTCAAAAATAGTGAATTGGAGCTGACTGGCTATATATATAGTGGAACAGCCATAGAAACGTCAAGGGAAGTACTCAGTCTGGGCAACATTATAGAGCTTCAAAGAGGTCTAATAATCAGTTGCATTATTAAACTTTTGTTGTGTACTACTGCAAATCATATGAACCTTCCAAACTCACTTGTAAGTAGCATTTAGAAATGTGGGAGAGAAAAAAAAAAAAAAAAAAACAAAGAGGGATAATAACAGATCAAGCAACCTATTAAACCAAGAATATTTACAGAGTGCAGTCATATTCATCCTGACAATAATCCAGTTTGCAATCAATGAGGTTGCAAGTCCACAAATAAACAGGAATAGCATAGTAGTAACAATATCCACAGGAGCAACATATCCATGCTACATACTGTTCAAGTTAGAACTGGATGTAGTGCTGAAGAATGCTGTTTACTGGAATGCAATATTCCAGAATGCACAAGAAAATTCAGGGGTGATGTCACTGTGTGAAGCTACTGCTTTTTTGGACTCTGAAGTCAGTTGTGGTACCTAGAATGATCATAACCATGTCTTATAGTAATATGAACAATTTCATATTACCTCATCTTTACCAAAATCTTTGGAAATAAAGCCACAGAACCAGAAAGCCAGTTTTTATAAGTAAGTGTTTTTTTGCCTCACTGTTATTGTGACGATCACTATTTTGCAAAGTTCTGAGCTAAATCTTATGGAATATTGAATCAGAAGATGATCAACATGATCCTCTCACATGCTACTTACTGTTTTGAAGGATGAGGGAAACAATTATCCACTGTCTATTAAATAATTGGTCAAAAGTATTCCCAGATTGATCATAGTTGTCATACAGCAAAAGGGGAGATCAAATATTAATTTCCTGAACAAATATCCATTTTTTTAAAAATACTGGTGTCTGAATATTTTTGAGAGTAAAGCAGAATAAATATTGTATTAAGAAATTCAAATTTATTTAAAATTTAGTTTAAAGCTTTTAGGCTAGTGAAATAAGTATATCCTACCAGTGGGATGAGATATGTTCCCATATTGTAACTCTTTTACGACTCTAGTGGATGGCAAAAATCAATGCCATTTCTCATTAATTTAAAACTGGCTTTATTTCATGAGTATCTATCAGTCCTATCTATCATCTATCAGTCTGATGATAGTATCAGTCTGATGATAGTATGATAGTATCAGTCTGATGATACTATCAGATGATAGTATCTATCATCTATCAGTCCTTGAGGTTGTCACAGACATTCTCTCAGATATGCTAGACAAGCTGTACTTGATACCTGGGAGTCTAAAATGCTGATGGAACTGATATTTGGTGACATTCAAGTTAAGTGGACCCAATTTCAGAGAAGTCTGGACAGTCTGACAGCCAAATCCTCTGCTTGCACCTTCACAATGGTGGGACTGTTAGTAAACCTTGGTATAACCTCCATGCACACTGTGGGTGACCACTAAAGTCTGAACCAACGTCAGCAGGGGTTGAGGTGTGGTGCCCAAAACACATGGAGGAATGCCACCCCTCTGTGTTACCAGGAAATACTAGGTGATAGATGACTCTCATCAACCGGTGCAATACTACCACTTTGCTTATGGAGGCTTGAAGTGGTGGAACCCATGTTTAGTCTCCAGAACTAAGTTCTGGTCAACCCTCCCCCATCTCTTCCATCATGCACTATGACTGATGACTTTTGAGGTTATGATGAACATCATGGCGAGATCCAATCTTTCTTATATTTCAAGAGCACAGCTCTAAAATATTGTTCGCAGGCCGGCCACTAGTTAGTACACCGGACCGAAGCTATTGGTAACTCTTTAGGAGGCTTCCAGATCAGCTAGTGTATAATCTTGCAACCTCTACTCTGCCAGATAGTGACTGGAGAGAGTCCGAGTAGTGTGTATTCCTTACTATTGAATACACAATGAATTGTCAAACTAATAGAGTAAGCTTATCTGCGAAAAGAGCTAAACGTCCCAAACACTTCCTAGTTCATTTCACAAATATACATGGTCTTAATTCTAATCTCAGGGATGTCTGTTTCCTCTTGCAGTCTGCCAAACCACATGTACTTTTTCTGACAGAATCTCGGTTATTAGTTGATTCGGCTACTGCTCATCTTAGTTGCCAAAATTATTCGCTGTATGATTCCTTTCACCTCAAAGGTGGTACTTGTGCATATGTCTGTTCCGATTTTTCCGTCAGAAACTTGGTAATCTCCTCTTTTCGATTTTCTCTGGCTTAAAATCTCTACTTCACTGTGTCAAATTTATCTATTGTTTCTACCATTCTCCCAACTGCACTAATCACTGCAGCTCTCTTGCTTCCTCTCTTTGCAACTTGACTTTCTCCAATCCAACTTTCCTAACAGTGAGGTGATTTTAACGTTCACAACTCCAGCTGGCTTCCATTTTCTAGTCACACCGACACATGTTGATCGAGATGCTGAGGCTTTTGCACAGATTGTTCTAATGCCTTACACAGATTGTTCATTTACCTAGAAGAATACCAGACAATCCTAACCATACAGCCAACATGCTTGATCTTTTTCTCATAAACAACCCTTCTAAGTACACGGTCGAAGTGAGTGGTCCTTTAGGCACCTCAGATCACAGCTTGGTGATTGTCTCTACTCCAATGGAGCCTTTATCTCATGGCTATTCCCAACCTCATATTGTGTGGCATTAAAAGAATGCAAAATGGGATGACCTGCGAGATTTCTTTTCTTCTTTTCCTTGGTCGGATTACTGTTTCAAAACTTCTGATGTCAATGTTTGCTCAGATCATGTCAGTGAAATTATTCTTGTAGGAATGGAATCCTTTATTCCACACTCCACTTTAAAATCTCGTCCTTTATCTGAACCTTGGTTTTCCAATAAATGTGCTAAAGCTGTTCAAAAGAAGGACGTTGCATATCTAACTGGCTTGTTTCCAATTCTTCAGTTTCATTTTCTGCCTACACAAAAGTTTGCAACAATTGTAAAGCAGTTATTAATCAGTCCAAACTAGATTTTGAACAAGCTAAGATTAGAAAACTTGCTTCTTGCCCTAATGGTAGCGAAGCATTCTGGTCTCTTGCCAAAGCTATTGGCTGCAACTTCTGCCTATCTCTGTCAAAACCAGATGGTTCTGTTGTCACTTCAGCCTAGGATAAAGCTGACTTGCTAGCATCCCATTTTTCTTCCAACTCATGTATTAATGATCTTGGTAAAACACCTCCCACCATTCCCAACATACTCCATTCAATGCATCCTGCGGTCTTCCGTCAAAAGGATGTAAGAAAGATGTTGACGAATTTTGATGCTAAGAAAGTGCCAGGTCCTGATGGTATTTCTCCACTTGTTCTCAAAATCTGTGCTCCTGAACTTACCCCTGTTCTTTGCCAGATTTTTGACTTTCTTATTTCAAAGGTGTTTTCCTTCTGCTTGGGCACCTCCGCAACTAGGTGAGCAGGAGCAGTAGTGCGTAGTACACGCTTCTTGATTAGAACGGGGTTCGAGCCCATGACCACCAAATATGGAGAATGTAGAAAGGTCAGGGAATGACCACCGCATATCCCCGGAGCAATATGGCCTTAGTTGCTAATGCTCCTGAAAACCAAATAACAACATCAACAACCTTCTGCTTGGAGATTTGCTCATATCCGGTCAGTTCCTAAAAAGAGTGACAAATCCCTCCCATCCAATTATCGTCCCATTGCAATTACTTCTACTCTTTCTAAAGTAATGGAGAAATCAATTAACTGCCAACTCTTAAACTACCTAGAAACCTTCCGTGTGATCAACAATCGCTAGTATGGATTCCATCAGTGTCGATCCACTGGTGATATTCTGGCTTATGTTACCCATTTATGGACTAATTCAATGGAAAAGTTCGGTGAAACACAAGTAGTTGCTCTTGACATCTCAAAAGCTTTTGATCATGTTTGGCAAAAAGGTCTTCTAAACAAGCTTCCATCTTATGGTTTGCCAACTGTTTTTAGTAATTGGTTATCCAGTTTTCTCTCTGATCGCTCACTGAGGGTGATGGTAGATGGCTCTCTGTCTTCTAACTTCTCCACTAATGCCGGTGTCCCCCAAGGTTCAGTTCTTTCCCCCACTCTTTTCCTCTTGTATATCAATGACCTTCTTCCATTGACTGGAAATCCTATCCATAGTTTTGCCGATGATAGCACATTGCATTTCACTTTTCATTTGAGAAACCTTGCCCTGGTCAATCAGCTTCAACTTCTCGAATATTCACTACCATTTTCTTAAATGTCGATCTCCAGGTAATTCTCCAGTGGGGCAAAGACAACTTAGTCGATTTCAATCCTTCTAAAACTCAGTCTTGTCTTATGTCTTGCAAAAAGGATTCTTCTGCTCCTTTGCTTATCTTTGGTGACACTCCGATTTCTAAGCAAAATGATATAAGGATTCTTCTGCTCCTTTGCTTATCTTTGGTGACACTCCGATTTCTAAGCAAAATGATATAAGGATTCTTCTGCTCCTTTGCTTATCTTTGGTGACACTCCGATTTCTAAGCAAAATGATATAAGGATTCTTCTGCTCCTTTGCTTATCTTTGGTGACACTCCGATTTCTAAGCAAAATGATATATCTCTTTGGGGATATATCTGACTTCTAATCTCTCTCTTGGCACAAGCACATTACAAATATTGCTTCCTCTGCATCAAAAAAACTTGGTTTTCTCTTTCGCTCTCGGCATTACTTTTCTTCCAAACAGCTGTTCACCCTGTACAAATCGCAAATCCACCCTAGCATGGAATATTGTTCCCGCATCTGGGATGGTGCCCCCCAAAACCTCTCTCAGGCTTCTAGATTCCATCCAGAAGAGGGCAGTTAGGTTAATTAATGACTCCTCTCTAACAGTCTCTCTCCATTCACTGTCTCATAGATGTACTGTTTCTGCTGCATGCCTTTTCTATAGATACTTCCATGGGCACTGTTCTTCTGAATTGGCTTCTATAATTCCCGCTCTCTCTTTCGAAACAGTCTGAACACATGCCGCCACCAGCCAACATCCATTTACTTGTCCAACTTCAAACTCACAGAACTAACTTTTCATCATCCTTGTTTATTCATTCAGCTGCCCTTTTCTGGAACAACCTTCCTTCATATGTATTTCCTGAAAAATAACAGTCTACAGAAGTTCAAGTCTAATATCAACAAATATCTTCTTTTGTCTTCTCAATCTCCAACCCATGCACAGTACTAAGTACTATATGTTCTTATATCTTGTTAATAAGGGCAGACATAGCCGAGTGGTCAGTAGCGAGAGTGCAATAGAACACGCTTTTTGAGTTGACCAGGGTTCAAGCCCGTGACTGCTAAATACAATAAATATTTGTCTTGATTGATTTACTGTAAACTCCATTGACCTAGTGGTAGTCGTGCCAGGGTAAAAATAAACCACACCCTTTTTTTTTTTTTTAAATTATGGGTAAGTTACTTGGAAGAAAATCTGCATCTCATCTATGCATCTGCATCTCTTCGGTACAGACCTCTATTTACTTGTAATAAGTAATCTCTCACATTTCAAATTTATTTTTATTTCCCCATCCCAATAAATTCAATTCTTATTACTTACTCCATGGCATCAAGGTTCTACAATGAGACCAAGATTGCTTGTAGAACCTTGGTCTCCTCAGTGACTTTTCTCCAGCTGTCTCTTTTCCTGGCCATTGTTCTCCATCGTCTCACCTTCAGCTATTGTGGATCATTCTCTATGTCATCCACCCATCTCCTTCTCAATCTTCCTCTTTCCAGTTGTCCTTCTATTGCTTTCATTGGCCAGCTGTTTTCCTCCATTCGCATCATGTGGCCTGCTCATCTGAGTCTTGAGCTCTTTATCACTCTTATATCAGGTTTTCGAAACAGTACCTTCAGTTCTTAGTTTGCTTTTATTTTCCACTGTTCTCCAACTTTCACTGGGCCAAAGATTTTCCTTTATATCTTCCTTTCCCGCAGATTTAAAGACTTTTCGTCCTTCTTATTAATTACCCATGTTTCACTAGCATAGGTCACAACATCTCATATTACTGTTTCATATAATACTAATTTTGTTCTTCAAGAGAGCAGCTTTGAGTGAAGTGTTTCGCAGGGAAAAATAGCATCTATTACCAGCATTAAGACAAACCTGAATTTCTGTGGTGTTACTACTATCATGTTGAATTAGCTCCCAGATATTTGAAGGATTCTATCCTATTGAAACTATGCTTCGCTGTTTGCCAAATTTTCATTTATCTTCAACCCAACCCTTTCTGCTTCTTTCTCAAACTCTTCAAAAGCTATCCTAGGATTCTTGCAGTCATCACTACATCATCTGCATAAGCTAACTGCTGGTAGAGCCTGTTATATATGATCCTATTGGAAGTGGCCAATACTTTCCTCATAACCCTCTCTAATACCAAATTAAAAAGGAACGGTGACAAAGGGTCCCCTTGTTTCAGCTCTCTCCTCACTTCTAAGGACTCAGAGATTCCCTTGCACTTACTTCCAGCATGATCTTTGTCAGCCTTATGAGCTTTTTTGGTATGCCTGGCCTTCCCATCATTTTCAACAGCTTCACTCTATCCACACTATCATATGTTGTGCTAAAATAAATAAAGAGATGGTGCAGATCCACATTATATTCATAGCACTTCTCTAAGATCTGTCTGAAGGTGGAAATAGGGTCAACAGTCAACCTCATTGTCCAGCATAACCTACTTTGGTATTCACCAACTACCAACAAACTCAATACTGAGCTTTAATGCATATTGTTTCATTGAGAAATTACATTTTTTAATTCTGTCTATTCACACATGGAAATTGAAATCAAGCTGATTTCAATCACCATTAATAGCAGGGGATGTATGCTGGAATTGAGTCAGCAAAGCATTTGGTGTAAAATTGGAATGTAACATAAATAACATTTATAGACCATAATATTTTTTAATTGATTGATCCATAAATTTATATTCTTTTATTCAAATAATAAATAATGAAAAAAAAAGAGAGAAATGCCTAGGGAGCACATAGCTCACAAAACTATTTACTATAACAAATTACCTGCATCACATTAGCATTAGCATTAGTAGAGGCATTTGATGCAAGAAAGCAAGCTTATGCAGCATCAGCCAAAAAAAAAAAAAAACCCACTTCCACTTCACCCCTCTGTTCGTTCAAAATACCTGTCCAGCTGAGCCTTAAACTTATTTAGGCTATCAACCTCCACCACAAGGGATGGCAGTCTGTTCCACCAACCAACCACCCGCTGGCTAAAGGCAAATTTCCGCACGTCTATCCTACATCTGTCTTTCCTCAATTTGAATTTATGCCCTCTCAGGTGATTTTTCTGAGCTAGAGGAAGAATCCCATCAGCATTGAGCATGCTTAAACCATTCAAGGCTTTATACACCTCTATCAGATCACCTCGCTGGTGCCTAGTCTCCAGACACTGTAATTTGCAAAACTTAAGCCTTTCTTCGTAAGAGCACCCCTTTGTTCCATTCACTAATCTTGTTGCCCTTCTCTGTACTCGTTCCAGCAGCTCTACATCCTTCTTGAAATGAGGCCGCCAGACCTGTATACAGTACTCTAGGTGTGGCCTGACCATTGCCTTATACAATGGAATAATCACCTCCTTATCCCTGCTGGAAAAATTCCTGTATATCAGTGACAATACTCCATGAGCTACTCTTGCAGCCCGTCTCCACTGCTCAGAGAACTTCATATCTGCCTGCACAATCACCCCCAAGTCCCTTTCATTCTCTACCACTGTCAGTGTAGTACCACAGAGTTGATACGTTGCTCTGGGGTTGCTGTTTCCCATGTGTAGCACTTTACATTTGTCAATGTTAAACTTCATTTGCCACCTCTCAGCCCATCTGCTCAACCTTTCCAGATCCTGTTGCAGCAGCATAGTGTCAGTAGTGTCCTTGACAACCCTGCCAACCTTTGTATCATCTGCAAACTTGGACATTAAGCTTGATATACCATCATCAATATCATTTATAAATACAGAAAACAATAATGGACCCAACACTGAGCCCTGAGGGACTCCACTAATAACATTAGTCCACGATGAGCAGTGTCCATTGATTACCACTCTCTGTCTTCTCCCCCTCAACCACCCCTTTATCCATAGCAGCAATTTGCCTCCAATGTCACACTGCTCCAATTTGTGCAGCAGTCTTCCATGTGCATGGAAGACTGCTGCATGGAACATTACTTTTCTAACATATTGATAACAAGAATGGAAAGGCAGTTTAGGATTTTGTGGTAGCATGATTATCAACAATTATTGTGACCAAACACTGGTGGCCAAATGACTTTATTTGCTCTATCCATTACTTGCCCTACTGTCATTTGGAAGTCAATTTATAGACTTTTATGTACTTTTATGTTTTTTTTTATGAAAAAAAAAAAAAAAAAAAAAACACCTCTGTGAGCTAGCTCTGAAGGATAGAAGCTATGGTCACGTTCATTAAAATAAATTGTATATTTATAGAACTCTGTTCATTTAATTGAAGCTTTAACAAAGAGATTGAAATAATACAGGAAGACATCTCATCCTAAGACTATGATATTGTGGCAAAAACGTTTAAATTTAATTTTGAAAATTTTGCATTCTGAAGTTATTTTTAAATTGAAATAAAGAATATATATTAATGGGCTTCTGTTTATGTTCCAGAAGAGACTCGTGAAAGTTTCTGATATTATGAGTCTTAATTTTTTTTTTTTTTGTTTTCATTTATATTTTATTAGACACACTAACTTCATAATTATTTGAGTAATATCCATCTTTCTAAATTCACTTAATAATCACAGCCATATTTGAAAACATATATAACAAAATTCACCATGTAATAATCAATTTTATTTTTCATACAAAAAGTAAAAAAAAAAAAAAAAAATGTACATATAAAATAATAACTCTCATTTATCTCAAAGCATATCAATCTTATACTAATTCTACAAAATGACATGACTGAGCATAACATTTTTAAGAGACAGAATAAGCATTCTGTCTGAAATATGGAAACCAAGATATATTGTTATGGTATTTAAAATAATAAGAGGAGTTTACCTCAATATAGTGCGTAGAACACTTCCGTATGATACCCTCCAGAAATTAAATCAACTGTGTAAATCAACATGAAGCCTCAGTTCATGCTTCTCGTTCAGCAGCGACAGAATTAGCCTTTCATGCCATTAACGAAAAACATACTTTTTTATTTAACGAGGCCAAAATACTTAACGTGCAACGTAATTATACGTGACTATTAATTGCAGAAACCGTTGAAATTAAATTACACGAGAATTCTGTTAATGTTCGGCAGCCATATTTGATCTCCGATGTGTGGACCTTTACGTGCATGCGCGAAGACAAATAATCTCTATTTAAGTATCAGGTTTAACCCGATTCGGTAATTTTCATTCCTGTGATCACGACATACGGTCGAAAAGCGTTGTCAGCTTCAGGAAGGAAAATCGTTTTGAATATTTTTGTTAGATTCTTTTAAATTGCGTTAATTTGATTTTTAATTGTTTTAAATTGATTTGTATTGTGTTAAATTGATTATTTAATTATTTATATTTTATTCTAATGTACCGGTAAGTAGTCGATTTTTTCGTTTTTTCCGTTTTAATTTCTGGAGGGTATCATACGGAAGTGTTCTACGCACTATATTGAGGTAAACTCCTCTTATTATTTTAATAATATTATTATCAACGTAGAACATATTGAGTAGTACAGCTCTGATTCATACTATCTAATTGTTATGGTATATAACTAGCCAAATAAAACTTAAATATCATACTCACAAACAAAAATTTAGAGTAAAGATACCTAAATAAACTGATTACAATAAAGACAATACACTAATCACAGATACCATTCCAAAACCCCCCCCCTTTTTTTTTTTTTTTTTTTCTTTTCAGCTATCTGAACATGGGTTGAAATGTCTTGAAAAATCTTAGCACATGCTCAAATCTTTCTGGCAAAATTTCTCCTGTTGAACAGCCTATGAAAGTTCTTCAACAAAAGAAATGATGAAATTTGGATGATTTTACATAAATATAAATGCAATAGAGAAGCACACTAAAATAGAATGAAAAGTCATACTTCTCATATATTATATTTTAACTAAATGAACTCATGTCAAGGGAATAAATCTACCTTTTTCAATATATACAAATAAGCAATCAGCTTTAAATTATGTTTTCTGTGGGAACATATGCGGGTTGATATTAAACTATTTGAAAGCAGAGATGACCACTTATGCATAAGAAAATAATTCCATTATAACTTATAAAGAAAATTAACAAAACCATGAATATCTAAAGACAAGCTGGATGTTTCAGTTTACAAAACCCTAAATAACAGGGAGAAAATAAAATAAAAAATATATTATACAGTTTTAATAGTATAGTTTTACTAGCAGTTCACATACACCATCTTTCACCATAGTTTACCCTTGAGTGGACAAAACTCAAGCAGCCAGCATGCTCTTTCAGTGTGTAGATGTGCATCTTAGCATAGACCTTGTTGCTTAGGAGAACAGTTCACTTGTATTAAGTTCAAAAGGATTGAAGTTTCCAGATGAAGGCAGGGCCAATTTTTTTTGGTAAGGTCCCCTTCATTCCAAGGCTGCACTACAGTTATATCAAACATATTAAAATACCCTTGCAAAGAAATTCCAAAGCATTTCTGTATATTCGGTATTGAAGTTACTTCAACAACACTTATCTCAGCTTGAACTTTTATGACATTTTTTAATAATGATGGTAAGAGAAAAAGTCAAAGAAAGAATGTATCTTAGAAATCTGTGTTTAAAAATTGGTTTATAGAATTTTATTGTTGGAATAAAATTGTTCAATTCTATTTTTATGGGTCCATGTTTTTTCATGGGCAATAGGCACAGTGTTTGAAGTGCCTAATGGAAAAGATGGTCCAGGTTGAACACTGCTCGAAGTGGACATAATTGACACTGTATGGGAATTAGGAGAAAAGAAATTTTGGGATCAAAGGGTCGTTCAGAATGCTGGTTACAACCAGCTGATGTTGATGAGCATAGGACACAATGTAGTTCTTTTTCAGAAGGCCACATGATTCGGTAAGCACCTAATATAGTGTTTTGCAATGTTGAAGGCCAAATGTCGAAGAATTTTTAACTCCTAGGAACGATTAGCTTATTGAAAAATTTTGCCATCTTTTTGATTTAATTAACATATTAAATTGTCTTCAATAAATAGTTTTACTGAAATCCAAATCCATGATAACCAAATTATTTTTTTCATCCAGTTCCTTTGTGACCAAGGCCAAATGTCGAAGAATTTTTAACTCCTAGGAACGATTAGCTTATTGAAAAATTTTGCCATCTTTTTGATTTAATTAACATATTAAATTGTCTTCAATAAATAGTTTTACTGAAATCAAAATCCATGATATCAAAATTATTTTTTTCATCCAGTTCCTTTGTGACCACATTGTAGTAGCCGATCAAATCTTGGTCAGACAAGATCTGCCCTTAACAAATCCATGCTGTGTTTGGAGTATAACTGCAGTCTTGTCTAGGTGATCCGCATTGCTTCTTTAACCTTTGACTTCATTATTTTCTCTAGAACAGAAGTTAAACTAATGTGAATTGGGAATACATTTGAACATCTCCAGTCCATGGGGATGTCCCCCTGAATCCAAGGATGCTCTCATAATTATGGCTATGAATTTGCTTACTTTCTTTGCTGTCTCCCTTAATATAACTGGAAAAATCCCGTTAACCCCAGGTGCCTTTCTTATGTTTAACATCAACAATTTCACCTTCATTTTCCTCTCGGTTATTACAAAATTATTTAGCACCTTCTTAGAGTTTGATAAACTTCTGGCCTTCACTTCCTACAGAATTCCTCATGTGTGAATGTAGATGCAAAATACTCATTCAGCTTGTCAGCTACCTGAGCAGGATCATCAACAGTTGAACCATCGATATTAAGTGGACCAAACTGATTCATTCCCTTCCTTCTAGAGTTTAAATAAGTAAAGAACTCTTTGCATCCTTTGCCAAAGATTTCTCGTAATCTGACTTTGCCTGCCTAACCTCCTTTGTGACTTAATTACAGACTACCTTACATCTACCATAGAGCTCTATGTCACCTGATAATTTATATGCATCCCATACATTTTCCTTCTCTGCTACGAGTCTCATTAGTTCATCTGACAAACATTTAGGTCTAAACCTTGAACAATATTTCTTAGTTGGTAAGAAAAGCTTAGTAGCTGTTAAGATTAATTCCTTGAATGCTTCCCATTTAGAATTTTCTGTTGGTAACATCAGTTGGTGTCACTGTATAGAATTGAAAAACTGTCCGAGACCACGACAGTCATTGTTACGAAAGCAAAATCCCTTCCCTTTAACCCTGATGGTAGTTGGATCTTTGAGTAAATCTCACATTAGAACACTGTGATCACTGCCACATTTGGTTCCTTCATCTGCAAATTCTTAATGCATGAATCTGCACTTGATAATCAGATCAAGAGTATTATGCCTTATGGTTGCCTCTTGAACGTGCTATTGTAGAAAAGTCTTCCAATAAATCTACAAAACTCTTGCTAGTGTGCGAGTGACTATCCTACAAGTTTCAGTGAATATCTGGAAAGTTAAGATCCTTGATTATGAGGCATTCTGATTTACTAGCCCCAATCTATTTCTCTGTACAGTTTTTTGTTGTATTCATCAGAGTCATTAGGCCTATAAGATTCTTCTACTCTTATTTTTGTTTTAGCAGTGCTTAGACACACCGAACTGACTCAACACTGCACTTAACACCCATGTCAACTGGATCCACTGCCTTAGATTTTATGTGTTTCCTAACTAACAGCATAACTCCTCCTCCCTCCATATCCTGTTTGTCCTTTCTGTACTCATTGTACTCGCAAATTCAAATTCTGCATTCCTTATATCTGTGCGACACCGTGTCTCTAATATCACAACAATATCTGCCTTTGGTGTTTTTGACCAGCATCTCAATTTTTTTTTACTATACTCCTAGCATTGGTGTAGGCTCTGAACCAGTGATGTACGGTATGCCCCCAGAGCAAGACGAAGAGCACTGTTGTGTACAGGATCAAGTCAATGTAAGGCACTCGGTCTAGTAGAGCTATAGACTACAGAACCGTAGTCTGGACATGACCATATTAATACATGGTACAGATGTATTAGTGTGTAACGGTCAGCTCCCCATGTTTTGCAAGAGAGGACTCTTAAGATGTTAAGCTTTTTAATAAAGGAGATCCAGAGCGATTTTATATGTTCAAGGAGGGCGAGTTTTTGGTCAAATATCACACCACGAAAGCGGACACTGGGATAACTGGTATGACTTAATTTTCTAGTCATAATCGAAGTTCTGGATGTGGATGTAGGTTATGTTTCCTACAGAAGTGTATCCCAATTGTTTTTTGGTGCAAGAGACCAAAGCCATTGTTTTGACCATTTAGCTATTTTGTTGATGGCACATGCAACTGTCTTTCTATCGTTCATTAGGTGAATGGCAGGCAATACTGAAGTCATCAGCATACAGGGTAGTAGATATTGTTGTTGATCGGTCACATGTTATTGAATTCATTATTATATTAAAGAGAGTGGCACTTAACACTGACCCTTGGGAAATAATGTTAAAGGATCAATGCATTTAAGATCAACAGTGATCACAAAACAGTGCTCAGGTGCTATATCGAAAATGGAAAAGCTATCGATAATATGGATAAAAAATCAGATTCAGAAGCAAGTACCCCTGAGTCCAATACTATTTTAAGGGACAGTGCACGTATAAAAGAACATGTTAAAGGATCAAAGCATTTAAGATAAACAGTGATCACAAAAGAGGTGCTATATCAAAAATGGAAAGCTATTGATAATATGGATTGAAAATCAGATTTAGAAGCAAGTGCCCCCGAGTCCAATGGCCATTCAAGCAAAAGCAAGAAGTATTTATGAAGATATTAAGGATGAGTATGGTGAACCCTCAAGCCAAGTTCGTGGCAAGCAATGGGCGATTTAATAGGTTCAAGCATCACGCTGGTTTCCAAAACATTAAAGTATGCGGTGAAGTTCCCAGTGCCGATTCTGCAGCTGCAAAGAAATTTTGTGATGTGTTGGAAAAAAGCCCTTCTAACTCTCCACAGCCCTCAAGTTCCACACCGGCATGCTTATGAGCTGGAGAGTTAATTCTGGCAACGATGCTCGAAAGGTAAAACTTGCTGACTTTATGCTTGTCTCCTCTCTCTTTTTGTAATTTTATAATTTTGAAATTTTTGTAATTGTGTACACTTTTGTAATTTTTCCTGCACATGAGAAAAAAATTGAATAAATAATTCTATTTACATGTTCGTCGAACATTTCTTTTTTGTTTCAAATCAAACTTGTAAGTGCTGCATAAGCATTTAGAGAAATTCTGACTTACGTAGAGTTCCTTGGAACGCAATCCTTAAGTAAGTCAGGGAGTGGCTGTATGTAGAACTACGGGAAGGGATACATGGAAGGGCGACGAGATTGTTGAGAGATACAAAAAGAGTTCTTACCAACAGAGGCTACAGGTCAGCAAATTGTAATCTGCTTGAAGACTAGACACCTGTGAGGCAATCTGACTGAAGTGTGTTTAGGGCTTTGAATGGATTGAGCAAGTTCAATGCTGATGGGATTCTTCCTCCTGCTCAGTCTACGCACATGAGGGACATAAATTCAAATTGATGACCAGCAATGTTGACTGGACCTGCAAATTGGTCACCCACATTAGCAAAACTTATCTGGATGACTGTTTTCTAGACCAGAATGTTATAGGGGCAACAAGAGAAACCAATGCCCTTGATCTGATTATTAGCAGTGTAAATACATGCATTAGGAATCTGGAGATAGAGGATCTACTAGGTGGCAGTGATCAGAGTGTGCTGAAGTGCGATATTAATTTGAGGTGTAACTATTGAAAAGTGCAAAGGGAAAAGCTTTTTCTTTTGTAAAACTGACTACAATGGTCTCAGACAGTGTTTAAGTTCTATGCAGTAAAACCATCAGAAGAAGAAGTTACCAACATCAAATTATAAATGGGAATCATTTAAGAATGCAATTGTAGGAGCTATTAGGAATTTTAAACCAACTACTAGAAACTATTCAAGGTGTAGATGTAAAGCATCCTTGGATTTTGAGGAAGTCCCACGGACTTGAGATGTGCAAACGTATCCCCAGTTCATAAAGGTGGATTAATGGGTGATTAAGTAACAACAGAACTGTTAGCTTGACTTATCTTTCAGACACAATAATAGAGTCACTAATCAAAGAAGTAAGCCAGGTCCATACACATGGATGCAGTTATATTGCAGTCACAGCATGGACTTGATAAGGGGCGATCTTATATTGTTTTACCAATCTAATTGGTTACTATGACATAGTAACAAAGTAACTGGACGTCAAATATAATTTTGACATCATAGACTTCAGAAAGCATTTGATACTGTTGCACATAAAAGACTGCTGTACAAACTGGAGCAGTGTGGCATTAAGGGCAAGATGCTGCTGCTACTGATAAAGTGGTGGTGAGTGGGAGAAGGCAGAGAGTGGTTATCAATATGCATTGCTCTTCTTGGAATAATTTGAATAGTCTCCTAGGCTCAGTACTAGGCCCACTGTTGTTTTTATATTTATTTATGACATTAATGAAGACATACACTGAGTGATAACTCAATTATGACCACCCCTATGAAAACTGAATGCGACCAGTTGACCACGTGAGGTACGAGAGTGCAGAGTTAGTTGACCTACGTAGCATAGATAAGATGTCAGTGGTTCAGTAGGTAGTAAAATTCCGACCGTGATAGGTAAAAGGAAGGATTTATCGGACTTTGATAAAGGACAAATTGTGGGTGCTCTATAAGTTGGTGCCTCGATTTCCCAAACAGCTGAACTGGTGGGGTGTTTGAGAGCAGCCATAGTTAAAGTGTACCAGGACTGGCATCAAAATGGTCAAACAAATGACCCAATGGCAAAATTGCAGCAAAGACCAGCGAAAAGTTGATGTTAGAAGTGAGGGCCGGATCCGATGACTCATACAGGTGAACAGGCAGCACTGTTGAAGATTTGACTACCCAATACAACATGGGCCAACCTAGAACAATATTTGGCATGACCATGCATCGCACATATGGTCTATACCAGCAGATGACCCCTACGGCATCCTCTCCTAACCAAGGTTCATCGGCATAAAAGACTCACCTGGTACAAAGAGCATGCAAGTTGGACGTTAGAAGACTGGAAGAGGGTGTGCTGGTCGGATGAGTCACATTATTTACTACACACTGTGCATGGTCGTGTACAGATTTGGCATCAACAACACGAGGCTCTTTATCTATCATGCATGGTATCAAAAGTGCAGGCCAGTGGAGGCGTTTGTATGGTGTGGGGCATGTTTCACTGGCAGAAACTTGGACCCCTGGTGCATGTGGAACAACATATCAGTGGTCTCCGCTATCGTCAGCTGCTTGCTGACTGTGTACGCCCTGCTATGTTACACTTTTTCCCGAATGCCGATGGTGTCTTTCAATATGACAATGTGCCGAGACATCGGGCACTTGTTATGCAGGAATGGTTTGAGGAACACAGTTCTGACTTCCAGCATATTCATTGGCCTCCAAACTCCCACCGATATCAATACCATAGCGCACCACTTGTGGGACACTATGGAAAGGCATATCAAGTGTCTGGATACACCAATCACCTACCTCCATAGCTGACTGCTTTAAACACAGCTTAGTTGGCAATACCTCACGAATGCTTCTGACATCTTGTTGAATCAATGCCACGTCGGATAGCTGCGGTACTGAAGGCAAAAGGAGGACCTACGAAGTATTAGGTAGGTGGTCATAATTCAGTGATCACTCAGTGTATAAGGCTTAATATCTAAGTTTGCAAATAATGAGGGTTGACAGGGTGGTTAATTCAATAATCAGGGTATGTTATTGCAATAATCTAGAAAAATTAGGTAGATGTGCTGAGAATGGCAATTGAATTTTAATATTAGCAAATGCCGGGTACTTCATAAAGAAGCAATAATACCCCCAAGTGCTCACATCTGGTGAGTACGGACTTGGCACACCCAGGATCCTGAGCTGGCTGGATATCATCATTCTTCTCTTTCTTGGTGATTCCTTTCTACTTCTCTCTCTCTCTCTATCTCTATGTAAGAGAGAGAGAGAGAGAGAGAGAGAGAGAGAGAGAGAGAGAGAGAGAAGGGTAACTTGGGAATTTTTTTTTGGCCAGTGTTGGGAAAAAAATCCCAAGTGTAACTTGGGAATTTTTTTTCCGCTGGTGCAGCATAAGCCTCAGGCTTCCTTACACCCTATGGCTAATGATCATAATAATAATTCTAGATTTATTGTACCAGCTAAGTGGTACTACACTCAGGGCAGTGTAAAACCAAAAAGACCTGGGGTTAACTGTGGAGTCAGATATGAAGTTCTCAGAGCAGTGCAGACAAGCTTCCAGGATAGGGTTTTGTCAGTGATATACAGGAATTTTGCCAGCGGTGATAAGGAGGTGATTATGCCATTGCAAGGCAATTATCATGCAGCATTATGAGTACTGCATACAGGACTGGAGTCCTCATTTTAGGAAGAACATAGATTTGTTGGAAAGGGTACAGTGGAAAGCAATGATTTGATTTGATTTTTTGTGGCGCAAAAGCAGCAAGATTATAGTGCACCATGAAAAAGGTTATCTCGTCAAAAGTACATACATATGACATATCAATAAATAAAACTCAATATATGGGTAAAAGTAAAATGCATACTGTATTTCATATCAGTTTATATAAGCTGGTATTCAAATAAAGTGCATCACCCCTTAAAATTGTAATTGTCATCCAAATAAGAATGCGCTGGTCCCACAGGAACTAGTAGTTGTTGGTGACTCTATTGTCAGAGTAACGGGGAACATGCTTTGTAAAAAGGATAGGTGGAACAGGACCAGGGTATGTCTGCCAGGGGCAAAGGTCGATGACGTTATAGAATGGATATCATCTTTTAAGGGCACAAAACGTGTTATAGTTGTACACGTTGGCACTAATGATATTAAGAGTAGGAGGCCGGCAGAATTACTTAACAAGTACAGGTCACTATTGAAAAAAAGATGTGAGTTAGGGTTGAATTTGAAAGTGTCTGCAATTCTGCCCAGACAGGATAGGAGGGAATATATGATGACAGCCTTGTCAATCAATTCGGCCCTCGAAAGACTGGGCAAGGCTCAAGGGGTAAGATTTTTTTCAGCCTGGTCTGTACTTGTTAACAGGAGAGACTGCTTCTACAGGGATGGGTTACACTTAAATAGAAAGGGTGCAAGAATATTTGCTGATGCTATCGAGGCAGTGTTAGGTGGGTCGGAAAACTGCTAGCTTGGGGGGATACAAGGACTAATAGATTAACAGTAGCCACTGGCAGAGGTGAAAGTGATTCTTGCACTGCTTCTATTGGAATGAGCAGCAGCCTGGAAAACAAGATGCAGGATTTTTCAAAGACTACTGGGAGTCATTGCGGTACAAGTAAACACATGGGTTCCGTTAGGGTAGCTAAGAATAGGGACAGGTGCATGTATACTTGTGTGTACACCAATGCTAGGAGTTTGGTAAACAAATTTGATGAATTTGAGGTATTGCTCAAAACATCAAAGGTTGGAATATCAGATACGTGGTGTCACACAGATATAAGGAATGCAGAACTGGAATTTGGGGAGTACAATGTGTACAGATTGTTGTTGTTTGTTGTTTAGGGGCATTAGCAACTAAGGCCATATTGCTCCGGGATATGTGGTGGTCATTCCCTGACCTTTCCGCATCCTCCGTATTTGGTGGTGACGGGCTCGAACCCCTGTCTAATCAAGAAGCGTGTGCTACACATTGCTGCTCCTTCCCACCTGGCTACGGAGGCGCCACAATGTGTACAGAAAGGACAGACATGATTGGAAGGGAGGAGGGGTTATGCTATTAGTTAAGAAACACATAAAATCCAAGGAAGTGAAGCCAGTCGACATCGCTGGACAGTGCAGTGTCGAGTCAGTTTGGTATGACATAAGCATTGGGAGATCAAAATTGAGAGTAGGAGTGTGCTATAGGCCTAATGACTCTGATGAGTATAATAAGAAACAGTACAGGGAAATAGAGTGGGCCAGTAAATCAGAGAGCCTTATAATGGGGGATTTTAATTTCCCAGATATTGACTGGAATTTGTGAGTTGGTCACTCACACACTAGCAAGGCTTTTGTGGATTTATTGGATGATTGTTTTGTACATCAGCATGTTCGGGAGGCAACTAGAGGGAGTAAGACTCTTGATCTGATTATCAGTAGTGATTCTTCATGCATTACGAATCTGCAGATAAAGAAACCATTAGGTGGCAGCGATCACAGTGTGCTGAAGTTGGATTTACTCAAAGAGGTAACTACCATCAGGGGTAAAGGGAAGGGTTTTTTGCTTTCCTAAAGGCAACTACGATGGTCTGAGACAGTATTTAAATTCTATACAGCGGAACCAACTGATGATGTTACCAACAGCAAATTCAAAATGGGAAGCATTCAAAGAACTTATCTTGGAAGCTACTAGGCTTTACATACCAACTAAGAAATGTTGTTCAAGGTTAGGCCTAAATGGTTGTCAAATGAACAAATGAGACTCATCACAGAGAAGAAAAATGTATGGATGTGTATAAATTATCAGGCGACACAGAAGCCTACGGCAAATATAAGCTAGTCTATAATCAAGTAACAAAGCAGGCAAAGGCAGATTACGAAAAATCATTGGCTAAGGATTCTAAGAAAAACAGCAAGAATTTCTTTACTTATATAAACTCTAAAAGGAAGGGGATGAATCAGATTGGCCCACTTGATATCGATTGTTCGACTGTTGATGATCCTGCTTAGATAGCAAACAAACTGAATGAGTATTTTGCATCTACATTCACACATGAGGAGTTATTAAGGTTTGAAAATTCAAGAAGGTTATCAAATTGTAGCATGGTGCTTAAATGATTTTGAGAGCAAAGTGGAGGAGAAATTGTTGAAATTAAACATAAGAAAGGCACCTGGGGTGGATGGAATCTATCCAGTTATATTAAAGGAGGTGGCAAAGGCAGAGGAGGTACCCATACACTGGAGATGTGCAAATGTGACCCCAATTCACAAAGGATTATCAAAGGCTGACAAGTAATTATAGACCTGTGAGTTTAACTTCTGTTCCAGGAAAATTAATGAAGGCACTGATTAAAGAAACACTGCAGGATCATCTAGACAAGACTTCAGTTACAGCTCGGACATAGCATGGTTTTGTTAACGGAAAATCTTGCCTGACCAATTTGATTGGATACTATGATGCAGTCACAAAAGAACTGGATGCAGGTAATAACTTTGATATTATATATTTGGATCTTAGAAAGGCTTTTGATACTGTTTCACATGGAAGACTGCTGCACAAATTGGAGCAGTGTGGCATTGGAGGCAAATTGCTGCTATGGATAAAGGGATGGTTGAGGGGGAGAAGACAGAGTGGTAATCAATGGACACTGCTCATCGTGGACTAACGTTATTAGTGAAGTCCCTCAGGGTTCAGTGTTGGGTCCATTATTGTTTTCTGTATTTATAATTTATAAATGATATTGATGATGGTATATCAAGCCTAATGTCCAAGTTTGCAGACGATACAAAGGTTGGCAGGGTTGTTAAGGACACTACTGACGCTATGCTGCTGCAAAAGGATCTGGAAAGGTTGAGCAGATGGGCTGAGAGGTTGCAAATGAAGTTTAAGATTGACAAATGTAAAGTACTATATATGGGAAACAGCAACCCCAGATCAACATATCAACTCTGTGGTACTACACTGGCAGTGGTAGAAAATGAAAAGGACCTGGGGGTAATTGTGCAGGCAGATATGAAGTTTTCTGAGCAGTGCAGACAGGCTGCAAGAGTAGCTCATGGTGTCTTGTCAATGATATACAGGAATTTTTCTAGTAGGGATAAGGAGGTGATTATTCCCTTGTATAAGGCAATGGTCAGGCCACACCTTGAGTACTGTATACAGGTCTGGAGGCCTCATTTCAAGAAGGATGTAGAGCTGCAGGAACGAGTACAGAGAAGGGCAACAAGATTAGTGAATGGAACAAAGGGTTGCTCTTACGAAGAAAGGCTTAAGTTTTGCAAATTACACTGTCTGGAGACTGGGCACCGGCGAGGTGATCTGATAGAGGTGTATAAAGCTTGAATGGTTTGAGCATGCTCAATGCCGATGGGATTCTTCCTCTTCCTCAGAATAATCACCTGAGAGGGCATAAATTCAGATTGAGGAAAGACAGTTGTAGGATAGATGTGTGGAAGTTTGCCTTTAGCCAGCGGGTAGTTGATTGGTGGAACAGACTTCCATCTTTTGTTGTGGAAGTTGATAGCCTAAATAAATTTAAGGCTGAGCTGGACTTGGAACGAATGGAGGGGTGAAATGGGAGCGGTTTTTTTTTTTTTTTTTTGGCTAATGCTGCATAAGCTTGCTTTCTTACATTGTATGCCTCTACTAATGCTAATACACTTTTTCAATATCAAAGAAAACCACAACACATGCTCAGAAATTAATAAAAGCATAACATACGTTTTGAATCTGATTAAATGATCCAAAGTGGACCAGTTTATTCGGAAGCTACATCGTGTCCTGGAAAGCAGAACTTTTGTTTCCAAATATGACATAACGCAAGCATTAACCCATAGTTCATCTGTAATGCTACTAAATAACACTGACTCGAATCTGTAAAATGTCTTAACCATTCTTTTCAGGAACTTGCTGAACAGCTTTCAGAGTGATGAGTCAACATTTATTTGGATTTCTAACATCCTTTCCTGGTTTTGGGAGAGAGAATGGTTGCCTTCCTCAAGGAATACGGAAATTCTTTGTCAAGGAAGATTCCATTAAACAGAATTAAAAGATGATCTTCAGATTGTGGAGAAAGGTGCTTTATCATTTCATACTGAATGTCATCTGGCCCTAAAGCGCTTGCTTGTGTAAGTAAGAGCATTGCACTTAATTCTTTCTGTGTAAAGGGCTTGTTATATGGTTCAAGCTCCTTTGAAGAGAAGTGTAATGAAAGCTTCTTGCTTTTCTCTTCCAGGTTCACCAACTCTGGGGGTATGATGTTATTGCAGAGATTTTTGCAAATGGTGATCCCCCCCCACCCCGAGTATTGGGAACTGTAGTTGGATCTGTAATTAGACATTCATTGTTCTCTAGATCACAGATGGATATTTTCCCTTCATCCTTCCACGTGAACAATGGGAGGAGATAAAGGGAGCAGACAGAGAGAAAGAGAGGTTAATGGCAGTAAATGTATGAGTCAACATATGGGAAAAGTTGTTCCTTCCACATTTAGAGGTGAGCGTGTTTTTTTTTTTTTTTTTTTTGAGAATGCACTCCATTTCACCCCCCCCCTATATTAATGTCTGCACTCACTTGTAGAGGCCTATGGAAACTTCTGTATTTCCACAGACCACTACAATTCCCGACATGATATTATGTCCATTAAACTCTCCTAATAAGAGAACAGGAATTGGTAGTTGCACAATCAGATATCCATGGCATATTTGGGAGATGTTGATGTGTGGCAAATATACTTAACAAATTGTGAGAAGAAACCCCACAAAGAGGCAAATGGCAACTGCCTCTATGGTGGTTTCAAGAGAAATTACTTGAAAAGGGGTACTAGGTTGGGGATTCTATAATGAACAGGCCTATCTTCAATTCTGTCTTTGCATATGGCACTGACATATGTAAGGTAAAGTCTTCTTTTGCTTTTAGATATTTCTCCTGAAACAAATATGCACTAGCTTGTTTTTTTTTTTTTTTTGGTTTTTTTTTTTTTTTAGGAGCATTAGCAACTAAGGCCATATTGCTCCAGGGATATGCGGTGGTCATTTCATGACCTTTCCGCATCCTCCGTATTTGGTGGTCACGGGCTCGAACCCCGGTCTGATCAAGAAGCGTGTGCTATGCACTGCTACTCCTGCCCACCTGGCTACGGAGGCGCCCTCTCTAGCTTATGCCTATGGAGGAGGACCTTGATGTTATCAACATTCCATCAGAATCCACAGCAATTCCACTATATGAATATGGACATTATTTGAGTTTTGTTGATCTTTTGGACAGCTTCTGAAGCGCTGAGGGCTTAGTTTTTTCAGTCTTAGATTTATCTTTTTTGGGGGAAGTATGGATGGTATTCTGTCCTGTGTCCATTTCTTCCTTCGCAAAGATTTCTAAAGCTGAATCATCTCGTACCTCCTTTACCTTGATATCTCTGTTATAGTGGGTACTTCAAGTGTTTTAATCTTATTATCAGTGTAGCATCAAGAGGCAGAGATATAGGAGTGGGAGCTCATTGGTCCTTCTGAGCGAGTTATTGTGATCCTAGTAAGTAGTATGCAAGTAAATGACTGATGGTCATCTACTCCTATCGCATCTGGATGTATGAAGGCCTGCCACTATTTACTGGTTGGATGTGTTTCCTAGCCTATTGGTTTCTCTTCCTTCCACCACTTGCATGCTCAAGAGTATGCAGGGTGCTCTTCTAGGAAATTTTTACAAATTGGCTTCAGAGCTGAACATTCCTTGCTCTCGTGGTCTTTGGCACTATATCAAGCATAGGCATGGTTACCAAAATGTGCTGTTTGTGAGTGGCCATACTTTTGGTACTTAAAACACCTCAGCAAATTTGGAATATAAATCCTTACTTGGCAGTTTAAGTAGCCTACCTTGATGAAACTTGGATGCCATGGGGTGCTGAATGTAAAGATGAGAACTTGAGCAGTAAAGAGATTCCCAACCTTTCACATCAATGTTCCCTTGAAGCTGTCAACACCATGATCTTTCGTTTCAGAGCAGATCGCTTTTTTAGAGACATGAAGAGGGTCCCACTATGACACCAGAGTTCAGAGTTTTATGATGGGTTAAATGATAGCTATTGATGTGGCTTTCAGAATTTGCTGGGCATGTTATCAACATTAAGCTTCAACTGAAATGTCTCCAGGACTGCAGCATTTTCACAGATTTTTGAGATTCTGCCAACCCTTTTAATTCTTTCTGGATGAAAAAAAGGTAACATTTTCCTGATTGCCTACTCTGGCAAAATGGAGAATGAGGAATTGCATTGTCAGTGATGGTGAGTTGTATCCTCAGTTCTGCTCTTTTTGCAAAAGTGTTGCCAGTATCACCTAATCAATTAAGTAGGGCCTCGTTGGAACTCTAGAAGGAGAGAGAGAGAGAGAGATTTAAATTACTCATAAGAGTAAAACAAAATTTCTGATGCCCTAATTATATCACCCACCATGGAGCCTTACAAGGGGACGGCCACTTGCAACCTTGCAGGTACTGCGCATGCAAACAGAATGCCTAGTTCACTTAGAGTATCATACACATTTCCAATAAGTGTGGACTTATCCCAGGACCAAAGTGAAGGAGACTTACTGGAATGCAGCTGACCCTAGCAGAAAGAACCACCCACCAATTGATCCCAGTTGGGCTGGTCTGGGCCTCTCACCCACCAGAATCATATTTCTGAGTTTCCATGGGTCATGGCACATGGCTACACAAGCCAAATTTCAATAATGTAACCCCGTAACCAAGGTATGGGTGGTGGATCCCAGTGATGCTAATCTGGAAGGCCAGCAGCAGCATCATTGGGAGGTCCCCTAACCATGTACAGACATACAGACCCAGGTCAAGGGGCCCATTATCAGAAGTAATTATCATAGTAAGGTATGAAGGAAGTCCATGGGGATGTGGATCTTCCTCATCTTGAAGAACTTTTTCAAGGTGAACATTCCAGCATTCTGTTAACTTCAGTAATCTGATTCCTGCACACTGATTCACATTTGGTTTGTTTCTATAATAGTTTTTCCATTGTGGATCAAATGGAGTGAGTAGATAAGCTTTGAATTTAAGCTGCATAGTTGAATAGCAACATCTTTCTCTTGACCTTGAAAGTCCTTCAAGATGAGGAAGATCCACATCCCCATGGACTTTCTTCATACTTTACTATGATAATTACAGACATACAGACCCAGGCCCCTTGACCTGGGTCTATACATGGTTAGGGGACCTCCCAGTGATGCTGCTGGCCTTCTAGATTAGCATCGCTGGGATCCACCACCCATACCTTGGTTATGGGGTTACATTATTAAAATTTGGTTTTGTACTGCAGATGTTCTAAAAGTGTCCAGGGGCAATCTGGAGGGCAGAACATTGAACAGAGGCTAAGCATGCCAATACACTCTTTCCTAGCAGAATCAATCACAGGTGCACTGTAGTTCAGTTGAAATCTGATAAATGAAAGATACAAGTGAAGCAGGATATAACATGTGCACCTGATGTGATAGCAGACATAACCCAAAGTATATTAATTTTATTTAGGCGAGTAGTCCACAGAGGTTTGATATGCCAGAGATGGACTGGCTCAAAAATTCTTACTGGGGAAAACAAATAGATCATATCAGAGGTCACAGTGTAATACAGAAAATCACACCAGCCTCCACTGGAATCCAGCCCACCGGGGATGGTAATCTTATGGCTAGTTCACCTCTGGATATATCCTGAAAAGTTAGCATTAGCAGAGGCATTTGATGCAAGAAAGCAAGCTTATGCAGCATCAGCCAAAAAAAAAAAAAAAAAAACCCACTTCCACTTCACCCCTCTGTTCGTTCAAAATACCTGTCCAGCTGAGCCTTAAACTTATTTAGGCGTTCAACCTCCACTACAAGTGATGGAAGTCTGTTCCACCAACCAACCACCCGCTGGCTAAAGGCAAATTTCCACACGTCTATCCTACATCTGTCTTTCCTCAATTTGAATTAGCATTAGCATTAGCATTAGTAGAGGCATTTGATGCAAGAAAGCAAGCTTATGCAGCATCAGCCAAAAAAAAAAAAAAAAAAAAAAGTAACATAAATAAATCAAAATAACCACTTCCACTTCACCCCTCTGTTCGTTCGAAATACCTGTCCAGCTGAGCCTTAAACTTATTTAGGCTATCAACTTCCACGACAAGGGATGGAAGTCTGTTCCACCCACCAACCACCCGCTGGCTAAAGGCAAATTTCCGCACATCTATCCTACATCTGTCTTTCCTCAATTTGAATTTATGCCCTCTCAGGTGATTTTTCTGAGCTAGAGGAAGAATCCCATCAGCATTGAGCATGCTCAAACCATTCAAGGCTTTGTACACCTCTATCAGATCACCCCGCTGGTGCCTAGTTTCCAGACACTGTAATTTGCAAAACTTAAGCCTTTCTTCGTAAGAGAACCCCTTTGTCCCATTCACCAATCTAGTTGCCCTTCTCTGTACTCGTTCCAGCAGCTCTACATCCTTCCTGAAATGAGGCCTCCAGGCCTGTATACAGTACTCTAGGTGTGACCTGACCATTGCCTTATACAAGGGAATAATCACCTCCTTATCCCTGCTAGAAAAATTCCTATATATCATTGACAATACACCATGAGCTACTCTTGCAGCTCGTCTGCACTGCTCAGAGAACTTCATATCTGCCTGCACCACCACCCCCAGGTCCCTTTCATTCTCTACCACTGTCAGTGTAGTACCACAGAGTTGATACGTTGCTCTGGGGTTGCTGTTTCCCATATGTAGTACTTTACATTTGTCAATGTTAAACTTCATTTGCCACCTCGAAGCCCATCTGCTCAACCTTTCCAAATCCTGTTGCAGCAGCATAGTGTCAGTAGTGTCCTTGACAACCCTGCCAACCTTCGTATCGTCTGCAAACTTGGACATTAAGCCTGATATACCATCATCAATATCATTTATAAATACAGAAAACAATAAAGGCCCCAATACTGAACCCTGAGGGACTCCACTAATAACATTAGTCCACGATGAGCAGTGTCCATTGATTACCACTCTCTGTCTTCTCCCCCTCAACCACCCCTTTATCCATAGCAGCAACTTGCCTCCAATGCCACACTGCTCCAATTTGTGCAGCAGTCTTCCATGTGCAACAGTATCAAAAGCCTTTCTAAGATCCAAGTATATAATATCAAAGTTATTCCCTGCATCCAGTTCTTTTGTGACTGCATCATAGTATCCAATCAAATTGGTCAGGCAAGACTTCCCCTTAACAAAACCATGCTGTGTCCTAGCTATAACTGAAGTCTTGTCTAGATGATCCTGCAGTGCTTCTTTCACCAGTGCCTCCATTAATTTTCCGGGAACAGAAGTTAAACTCACAGGTCTATAATTACTTGTGTCAGCCTTTGATCCCCCTTTGTGAATTGGGGTCACATTTGCACATCTCCAGTCAATGGGTACCTCCCCTGAGTCCAAGGAAGCTCTCATAATTACGGCTAAGGGTTTGCTTACCTCCTTTGCTGCCTCCTTTAATATAACTGGATAGATCCCATCCACCCCAGGTGCCTTTCTTGTGTTTATCTTCAACAATTTCTCCTCCATTTTGCTCTCAGTTATTACAAGATTCTCTAGCTTACTGCTAGAGTTGAATACACCTCTGGCATTCCCCTCGCTGAATAACTCCTCATGTGTGAATGTCGATGCAAAATATTCATTTAGTTTGTTAGCTACCCGAGCAGGGTCATCAACAGTTGACCCATCGATCTCAAGTGGACCAATCTGATTCATCCCCTTCCTTCTAGAGTTTACATAAGTAAAGAACTCTTTGCTGTTTTTCTTCGCATCCCTTGCCAAGGATCTCTCGTAATCTGCCTTCGCCTGCCTAACCTCCTTTGTAACTTGGTTACAGATCAACTTGTATCTATCATAGGCGTCCGTGTCACGTGTCAATTTGTATGTATCCCATGCATTTTTCTTCTCTGCCATATGCCTCATTAGTTCATCTGACAACCATTTAGGCCTAAACCTTGAACAATATTTCTTAGTTGGTATGTAAAGCCTAGTAGCTTCCACGATAAGTTCTTTGAATGCTTCCCATTTTGAATTTGCTGTTGGCAATATCATCAGTTGATCCCACTGTATAGAATTTAAATACTGTCTCAGTCCATTGTAGTCGCCTTTACGAAAGCAATACCCCTTCCCTTTACCCCTAATGGTAGTTACCTCTTTGAGTAACTCCCACTTCAGCACACTGTGATCACTGCCACCAAGTGGTTCATTTATCTGCAGATTCTTAATGCATGAAGAATCACTACTGATAATCAAATCAAGAGTATTACTCCCTCTAGTTGCCTCCCGAACATGCTGATGTAGAAAACAATCATCCAATAAATCCACAAAAGCCTTGCTACGGTGTGAGTGACCAGCCCCAAAATTCCAGTCACTATCTGGGAAATTAAAATCCCCCATTATAAGACTCTCTGATTTACTGGCCCACTCTATTTTCCTGTACAGTTTCTTATTATACTCATCAGAGTCATTAGGCCTATAGCACACTCCTACTCTCAATTTTGATCTCCCAATGCTTATGTCACACCAAACTGACTCGACACTTCACTGTCCAGCGATGTCCACTGGCTTCACTTCCTTGGATTTTATGTGTTTTTTAACTAATAGCATAACCCCTCCTCCCTTCCTATCCTGTCTATCCTTTCTGTAGACATTGTACTCCCCAAATTCCAGTTCTGCATTTCTTATATCTGTGTGACACCACGTCTCTGAAATCCCCACAATATCTGCCTTTGATGTTTTGAGCAATACCTCAAATTCATCAAATTTATTTACTAAACTCCTAGCATTGGTGTACACACAAGTATACATGCACCTGTTCTTTTTCTTAGCTACCCTAACACAACCCATGTGTTTACTTGTACCCCAATGATTCCCAGCAGTCTCTGAAATATCCTGCATCTTATTTTCCAGGCTGCGGCTCATTCCAATAGAAGCAGTGCAAGAATCACTTTCACCTCTGCCAGTGGCTACTGTTAATCTATTAGTCCTTGTATCCCCCCAATCTAGCAGTTTTCCGACCCACCTAACATTGCCTCGATAGCATCAGCAAACATTCTTGCACCCTTTCTATTTAAGTGTATCCCATCCCTGTAGAAGCAGTCTCTCCTGTTAACAAGTACAGACCAGGCTGAAAAAAATTCTACCCCTTGAGCCCTGCACAATCTTTCCAGGGCCGAATTGATTGACAGGGCTCTCATCATATATTTATGCCCTCTCAGGTGAATTTATGCCCTCTCAGGTGATTATTCTGAGCTAGAGGAAGAATCCCATCAGCATTGAGCATGCTCAAACCATTCAAGGCTTTATACACCTCTATCAGATCACCTCGCTGGTGCCTAGTCTCCAGACACTGTAATTTGCAAAACTTAAGCCTTTCTTCGTAAGAGCACCCCTTTGTTCCATTCACTAATCTTGTTGCCCTTCTCTGTACTCGTTCCAGCAGCTCTACATCCTTCTTGAAATGAGGCCTCCAGACCTGTATACAGTACTCAAGGTGTGGCCTGACCATTGCCTTATACAAGGGAATAATCACCTCCTTATCCCTGCTGGAAAAATTCCTGTATATCATTGACAATACTCCATGAGCTACTCTTGTAGCCCATCTGCACTGCTCAGAGAACTTCATATCTGCCTGCACAACCACCCCCAAGTCCCTTTCATTCTCTACCACTGTCAGTGTAGTACCACAGAGTTGATACGTTGCTCTGGGGTTGCTGTTTCCCATGTGTAGTACTTTACATTTGTCAATGTTAAACTTCATTTGCCACCTCTCAGCCCATCTGCTCAACCTTTCCAGATCCTGTTGCAGCAGCATAGTGTCAGTAGTGTCCTTGACAACCCTGCCAACCTTTGTATCGTCTGCAAACTTGGACATTAAGCTTGATATACCATCATCAATATCATTTATAAATACAGAAAACAATAATGGACCCAACACTGAGCCCTGAGAGACTCCACTAATAACATTAGTCCACGTTGAGCAGTGTCCATTGATTACCACTCTCTGTCTTCTCCCCCTCAACCACCCCTTTATCCATAGCAGCAATTGGTTAGGCAAAACTTCCCCTTGACAAAACCATGCTGTGTCCGAGCTATAACTGAAGTCTTGTCTAAATGATCCTGCAGTGCTTCTTTAACCAGTGCCTCCATTAATTTTCCTGGAACAGAAGTTAAGCTCACAGGTCTATAATTACTTGTGTCAGCCTTTGATCCTCCTTTGTGAATTGGGGTCACATTTGCACATTTCCAGTCTATGGGTACCTCCCCTGAGTCCAAGGAAGCTCTCATAATTATGGCTAAGGGTTTGCTTACTTCCTTTGCTGCCTCCTTTAATATAACTGGATAGATTCCATCCACCCCGGGTGCCTTTCTTGTGTTTATCTTCAACAATTTCTCCTCCACTTTACTTCCAGTTATTTCAAGATTCTGTAGCTTACTGCTAGAGTTGAATACACCTCTGGCATTCCCCTTGCTGAATAACTCCTCATGTGTGAATGTCGATGCAAAATATTCATTTAGTTTGTTAGCTACCTGAGCAGGATCATCAACAGTTGACCCATCAATATCAAGTTGACCAATCTGATTCATCCCCTTCCTTCTAGAGTTTACATAAGTAAAGAACTCTTTGCTGTTTTTCTTTGCATCCCTTGCCAAGGATTTCTCGTAATCTGCCTTCGCCTGCCTAACCTCCTTTATAACTTGATTGCATATCAACTATAAGTTAAACCTGATATCAAAAATCAGACCTAAGAGATGAAAACTGCTCACAACTGGAAGAGGATCATTAACTAAATGTAGCTCCAGATCAGGATGCATTTTTTAATTGTTAAAGAAGTGTATGTGTGTAGATTTCTGGTTGGATAATCTGTATCCATTTTGTATCACCCAGGATTCAATGTCATTTATTGAAATTGAAGTAATTTGTGGAGTATTCCATACTTCCACGTGGAATCATAGGCCTTACTGATGTCAAAGCAAACCATTACATGGTGTTCCAATCTGAGGAATGAATTCCGAATGGAATTCTCTAGTCTTACTAGTATATCTAGTGTTGATCTGTTTTGTCGAATGCCGAATTATGCAAAATGTAAGAGATTGAAAATTTCAAAAAGGTAGTACCATATCAGTCGACGGTTCACCATCTTTTCGAGAATTTTGCAAAAGGCAACTGGTCAAGGCGATAGGTCTATAGTAAGTGAGATTTGTTGGGTCTTTACCTGGTTTAAGGAAGGCAAGGACTGTAGCATGATAACATTGTTTAGGGAATGTATCTTCCAGGTAGATTCTATTGAACAGATCAAGAAGTGACTGCAGTGATTCAGCACTTACTTCCTGTACCCTCGAATAATGGATATTATCTGGTCCTACAGCGCTACGCCTAGATGTTGACAAGGCTCTATGTAGTTCGTGGATAGTAAATGGTAAGTTATATTGTTCTGCTTTTGAAAAAAAAGTTTAACTTTTGTTTTTCTAAATTTGCTTTGAATCTTCTGAAGACTGGTATATAACTTTCTGTTGCTGATGTTTTGGCAAATGTTTCCCCTAGTATATTAGAAATTTGGGTAGGGTCAGCAATGTTCTGCCCTCTCCATTCAATGATAGGCAGAGGTGTTGTTTGATATTTATCATTAATTTTCCAGATTGTTTTCCAAATTTTATGTACGGGAGTTGCTTGATTGATGGTTGAAGTGAAGTGAATCCAAGCGGCCTTTTTATTACTGCATCTAACATACCTCACTCTTGCTCTAGAGAATTTAAACTGAATGAGATTAGCTGTAGTTGGAAAAGTATCCCAAGCTTTATTTTGGTTTTGTTTTGGTCTTTTTTTGTTGAATGGCATTCGTCACTCCACCAGATTTTTGGGTGTTCAGGTAATTTTGAGGAGGATTTTGGTATAGCTTTTCCTGCTGCCTGTAATATAGTTTTTGTGAGCTACTCAACTGCTTCCCTGGTTGGGGATTTTTGGATAATTTCAGGGTCCAGTTTACCTAATTTTTTTTATACGTCTCCCAGTCTGCTTTATCAATGAGCCACTGAGGAATTCTAGTAAGATGATAAGAGGGCTTATTCAGTAATTCAATTGTAATGGGAAAATGATCACTATGCAGTGGATCATTGTTTATCGTCCACTTTAGAGTAGGATACAAAGTTGCTGAACAGATATATACAAGTCTATTGCAGCATATGTTATGGAAGGAAGGTGAACATAAGTAGGTGATAGATCATTTAGAAGGAGAAGGTTGTTATCGTCTAAACATTTTTCAATTAGTTTTCCTCTTTGATCGATATTGTTGTTACTCCATAGTGATAACCATTTAAGTCTCCCAGAATGAGGAAAGGTGTGGGGAGTTGAGCTATGAGGTTGTTTAGATCATTTTGTTGGATGGAAAAGCTTGGAGGTATATATAAGGAGCAGATTGTAATATGGATGTCAGCAGCCACACAGACAGCTATTGCCTCGAGAGGAGAGTTCGATCAGTAAGACCTGTTTGACAGGAACATGTGGGTTTGTTATAACAGCTACACCACCATGTGCAGTATTTTGATCAGTTCTATCTTTTCTAAAGATTTTGTAATAAGACAGTTTTGGTGTGTCTTGAGGTTTGAAATACGTCTCTTGGAGGCAGAGACATATTGGTGCATATTTAGAGATAAGGTCGTACAGGTCATTAATATTGGCAAGGAAACCACGACAATTCCACTAAATTATTGTGTTCATTGTTTATCTCTTGTTAGATTTTTTCTGAGTGTTTTTGTGGTACTGAGGTTCTCTGTTTTTCACTCTTGTTTTTATCTTTCTTTCAAAAGTAAGGCCTTTCTGTTTCCATGTCTTAGCATTAGCATTAGTAGAGACATATGATTCAAGAAAGCAAGCTTATGCAGCATCAGCCAAAAAAAAAAAAAAAAAAAACGCTCCCATTTCACCCCTCCATTCGTTCAAAGTACCTGTCCAGCTCGACCTTAAATTTATTTAGGCTATCAACTTCCACAACAAAGGATGGAAGTCTGTTCCACCAACCAACCACCCACCCACCCGCTGGCTAAAGGCAAACTTCTGCACATCTATCGTACATCTGTCTTTCCTCAATTTGAATTTATGCCCTCTCAAATGATTATTCTGAGCAAGAGGAAGAATTCCATCAGCGCTGAGCATGCTCAAACCATTCAAGGCTTCATACACCTAAATTAGATCACCTCGCAGGTGCCTAGTCTCCAGACACTGTAATTTGCAAAATTTAAGCCTTTCTTCGTAAGAGCAATCCTTTGTTCCATTCACTAATCTTGTTGCCCTTCTCTGTACTCGTTCCAACAGCTCTACATCCTTCTTAAAATGAGGCCTCCAGACCTGTATACAGTACTCATTGCCTTATATAAGGGGATAATCACCTCCTTATCCCTGCTAGAAAAATTCCTGTATATCACTGACAAGTCACTATGAGCTACTCTTGCAGACCATGTGCACTGCTCAGAAAACTTCATATCTGCCTGCACAATTACCCCCAAGATCTTTTCGTTCTTTACCACTGCCAGTGTATTGATACGTCAGTCTGGGGTTGTTGCTTCCCATATGTAGTACATTACATTTGTCAATGTTAAACTTCATTTGCCACCTCTCAGCCCATCTGCTCAACTTTTCTAGATCCTGTTGCAGCATTAGTGTAATTAACAACCCTGCCAACCTTTGTATCGTCTGCAAACTTGGACATTAAGCTTGATATACCATCATCAATATCATTTATAAATACAGAAAACAACAATGGACCCAATACTGAACCTGAGGGACTCCACTAATAATATTAGTCCACGATGAGCAGTGTCCACTGATTACCATTCTGTCTTCTCCACTCAACCATCCCTTTATCCATAGCAGCAATTTGCCTCCAATGCCAAACTGCTCCAATTTGTACAGCAGTCTTCCATGTGAAACAGTATCAAAAGCCTTTCTAAGATCCAAATATATGATATCAAAGTTATTCCCTGCATCCAGTTCCACATCATAGTATCCAATCAAATTGGTCAGGCAAGTCTTTCCCTGAACAAAACCATGCTGTGTCCGAACTATAACTGAAGTCTTGTCTAGATTATCCTGCAGTGATTCTTTAACCAGTGCCTCCATTAATTTTCCTGGAACAGAAGTTAAACTAACAGGTCTACAATTACTTGTGTTGCCCTTTGATCCTCCTTTGTGAATTGCAGTCACATTTGCACATCTCCAGCCCATGGGTACCTCCCCTGAGTCCAAAGAAGCTCTCATAATTATGGCTAAGGGTTTGCTTACTTCCTTTGCTGCCTCCTTTAATATAACTGGATAGATCCCGTCCACCCCGGGTGCCTTTTTTATGTTTATCTTCCACAATTTCTCCTCCACTTTCTTCTCAGTTATTATAAAATCATCCAGCTCACTGCCAGAGTTTAACTCACCTCTGGCATTCCCCTCCCTGAATAACTCCTCATGGGTGAATGTAAAGGCAAAATACTCATTTAGTTTGTTAGCCACCTGAGCAGGATCATCAACAGTTGAACCATCAATATCCAGTGGACCAAACTGATTCATCCCTTTCCTTCTAGAGTTTACATAGTTAAAGAACTCTTTGTTGTTTTTCTTTACATCCTTTGCCAAGGATTTCTCATAATCTGCCTTTGCCTGCCTAATCTCCTTTGTGACTTGGTTACAGACCAGCTTATATCTATCATAGGCTTCCATGTCACCCATTAATTTCTTCAACAAAAATGTGTAGGACAGGGTATTTTCCTTAGTATCCATTTCCTGTTGGTGACCAGAAGTTATGATTTATTTTTCTTTGCGTCCTTGGTACGGGGAGTGGAGATTATCAATTGGTATTGAAACTCGCGTATTGATGGCCTAAGTTTGAGTTTTCACTATACGGTGTTTTTACACAGTTCAAGAAAGACTCTTTTGGGGGTACCGTTAGTTCAGTTTGCGATGCTGTTGATTGGAATTTTTTGGTGATTTGGGCATATGTAGATCTATTTGCAAGGGTTGGTGGTGAGATGATTCACTTTGCTTCTTGATAGCACAAGAAGGATAGAACAATAATCATTTGCTTCTTGATTATGAGTGGTTTTATATTTCTGAATAAGTTTCTCAGTTTTCCAGCGATCACAAGTTCTAGCGTAAGTGAGATGACCTTTTTCAGTTTGGGCATATCGGTTGGGGTGCCGTACAGGCTTCGCAGTTGTGTTCAACTGACCTGCACTTTGCACAAGCAGGGGTTCCCCAGCAAGCTGTCTGGGAATGTCCGTACTTCTGACATCGAAAACACCGTAACGCGATTGGAATATATGGTCTCAACATTACAGACCACATATCCAGCCTTAATGGATGCTGGGCGATGTGGTTTATTAAAGGTCAAAATGAGATTGTGTGTAGGAGTCAGAACTCCATCTTTTCTGGTGGAAATTCTCTTTACCTGTATAACTCCTTCTTTAAGTTCTTCAAGCATCTCCTCTTCAGACACATCTATTAAATCCTAGTCAGTAATCACACCTTTAGAGGTATTCAGTGATCTATGGGGTGTCACAGTAACTGGTATTCCAGCAAAGCGATTACTATTCAAAAGCCACTCTGAGTGTTTACCATTAGAGGCCCGATCAGAATATCTCCTGACCTAAGTCTTTTTACAGACTTAAGAGCTCCAGCTCTTAAGTCTAAGATGCAAGTTGGAGTAGGATAGATCTCAGAGTCAGTTTTCTGTTGTTTAGAAGTTCCTGCAATAGAACTATCTTTCTTTTTTTATGTCTGGTGGTGCATCTGGCAGCCCAAATGAGTCAGAGTTGGATTTACTCATGATGTGCTCTTTTTGGCCCTGGGAGATTATCTTTTCCTCCCAGGTTACCAGCCTCGTTAAGTGGAGGCAAGAACGGTGCCATGCCACCCAGTGGCCCAAGCGAAGAGAAGGTTAGTATTAATGAAAAATAAAAAAGGGGATTAAAGAAAGGTACTTTCCTTTCTGGGTTATATAATTTGAAAGATCTATTTAATTATAATGCTCAAGAGTTAACGGACATGCAAAACTCAGGAGAAATGTATTTACAGTAAAGCGTACTAGATAATCATTATGAAAAGGCGCTGTGGTCGCTAATATCACTTGGTACTCGGGGCCAACTGCAATTGTGTGGGTTTTTATGCTATTATGGTAAAATGTGTTCCCCTTCACTGAAATCTTCAATCATATAAAAAACTAATTTTCAGAAACTTCTCTTCATTCCTATTTACGAATTACAATAATGAAGGGAAAGGGACCAATGGAAAGTGCAAGTGCTGGCAGTGCCAGCAAATGAAACAAAATTTATTTAGAAATGAAGATGAAAATGATTAAGTACGAAGCAGGACAAATTTTGTCATCTATTGCAAAGGAATTACCGTATTTCCCCATGTATAAGACGCAACTTAATTTTGGGGTCCAAAATTTGAAAAAAAAAAAATGTATTACATAAAGTTATTGAACTCAAGTTTTATTCATCATAAAATTCATACAACTCCTCATCACTGTCAAAACTCCCATCCATTAGCTTGTCCTCATCTGTGTCTGATTACGAATCACTGTCTTCATATATTGCCTCGTCCTCAGTTCCATCTATGGCATTTGAAATGCCACACTTCTTAAATGACTTGACAATGATCTCAATCTTGATATTATCCCAGGATCTTTTCACCTAGGTACAAACTTCTCCTATAGTTGGTTTCTTCACTCTTCCTGCTGGTGTCAAATTGTCCCCAGAAGACTTCATCCATTGATTCCATTCTTCTCTCATGGCAGCTTTGAAAGGTTTGTTAATGCTGACATCAAGTGGTTGGAGTTGGGATGTCAAACCTCCAGGAATGACGGCAAGTTTTGTTTTTTGCTCTGCAGCAATCTTTGTGTTTTTTGTTATGTGTGCCCTGAACTGATCAAGCACCAAAAGGGCAGGTTTGCGTAAAAGCCCACCTGGTCTCCTGCTCCAAACTTTCTCAAACCAGATCCTCATCCCATCCTGATCCATCCATCCAACCCTTGTTTTGCGTTTGAAAATCAGCATAGGGGGCAGCTTGGTTCCGTCGGCACAACAAGCTAGAACAACTGTATAATGGCTCTTTTCATGTCCACTTGTCTTCACAGTTACAGTTTTCACTCCCTTCTTATCAACAGTTCTGTTACTTGGGACATCAAATTGAAGGGGGACTTCGTTCATATTTGCAATCTGTCCCAACTCAAACTGATGTCTCTTCCGACATTGAATGACAAAACGATGAAATTCAAGGACCTTCTGCTCACAGCTTTCGGGCATCTTTTGGGCAAGTCTGGTGCATATATGCATGCTTAGTCCATTCCGTTTCATGAACCTGAAGCACCAATTGTGTCCTCCTTTGAAATCAGTAACTTCTTTTTCATCAGCAATTCTTCTTGTCTCATGCTGAACCATCTTTGTGGACACAGGAATTCCAATTGCCCTTTGCTCTTCAATTCCCTCTCTAAATCAGGCCATTTTGCTGACTTGCCTCTCATGGCCTTCTGCTGTGGCGTTTTCAGTAGGGTTTCTTCTTCCCGTAGCCAGTCGTTTTACTGTTGTTGTTATTTTGGTTTTTAGGAGCATTAGCAACTAAGGCCATATTGCTCCGGGATATGCAGTGGCCATTCCCTGACCTTTCCGCATCCTCCATATTTGGCGGTGACGGGCTCGAACCCCGGTCTAATCAAGAAGCGTGTGCTACGCACTGCTGCTCCTTCCCACCTGGCTACAGAGGCGCCTGGCCAGCCTGATTGTTTTCTCAGTTGGAGGAGGGCCAAACTTATGTTCAGCATCAAGATTTCCATTCACTTTTGCAAACTGGATCACTTTTAACTTGAATTCAGCACTGTACGAAAATCTTTTCTGAGCCATTTCTGGCCAAGAACGTGGCAAAACGTAACCTAATATACTGGTAACAAGTGCGAAACAATAAGCGCAAAGACAACAAGCGCGAAAAAGTGGGAAATGCAAGTAAAAAAAAATCTACGACCACTGTATAAGACACACCCAGTTTTTAGACTCCAATTTTTTCGAAAAAAGGTGCATCTTATACATGGGGAAATACGGTAGGTCTCGCTGCTTCAACAGTGAATACTATTTTAAAGGACGATGCGCGCATAAAAGAACATGTCAAAGGATCAATGCACTTAAGGTTAACAGTGATCACAAACCAGCGTTCGGGTGCTATATCGAAGATGGAACAGCTGTTAATAATATGGATGGAAAATAAGATTCAGAAGCGAGTGCCCCTGAGTCTAATGACCATTCAAGCAAAAGCAACAAGTATTTTTAAAGATATTAAGGATAAGTACAGCGAACCCCAACCCAAGTTCGTGAAAAGCAACAGGTGGTATAATTGGTTCAAGCATTGGAGTGTTTTCCACAATGTTAAAGTATGCAGTGAAGTTGCCAGAGCCGATTCTGCAGCTGCAGAGAAATTGTGACGTGTTGGAAAAAATTATTGATGAAGGCGGCTAATTCAACACAGCAAATTTTTAACGTTGACGAGACTGCTCTGTATTGGAAAAAAATGCCGGATCAAACATAATTGCCAAAGAGGAAAATACAATGCTAGCTCTCAAGGTGTCAAAAGATAGTTATTGTTGTGCTTGGATTTTTCTGGTGCAAAGGCTACTTCGGCCATATTGCACCTATCATATTAGTTAATACAGTAGTAATAAGTAGTAGTAAGAACAGATACATGTATACTTGCATGTAACACCAATGCTAGAAGAATAGTAAATAAATTTGATCGTTGGGAAATCAGAGATATGGTGTCGTAGAGATACGAGGAATGCAGAATTGGAATTTAGGGAACGCAATGCATACAGAAAAGATAGACAGGGAGGAGAGGTTATGCTGTTAGTTAAGACAAACATAAAATCTAAGGAAGTGCATCAAGTCGACATGTAGGACAATGCCATGTTGAATCAATTTGGTGTGACATAAGCACTGGGAGAGCAAAAATGTCAGTAGGTGTGTGGTATACACCTAATGACTCTGATAAGTATAACGAAAAACTGCAGAGAAATACAGTAGACCAGTAATCAGAATGTCTTATAATGGGGGATTTTAATTCCCAGATATTAACTGGAACTAGTGGGTTGGTCACTTGCACACTTTCAAGACTTTTTTGCATTTATTGGATTACTATTTTCTACAGCAGCACTAGAAGCAATCAGAAGGAGTAATACTCTTAATCTGATTATCAGCAGTGAATATTCATGTGTTAGGAATTGGCAAATGAAATGATCACTAGGTGGAAGATAACAGTGTACTGATGTGGGATTTAGTTAAAGATGTAACCACCATCAGGGGTAAAGGGAAGGGTTTTTGCTTTCATAAAGGTGACTACAACGGTCTCAGACAGTTTCTAAATTCTACACAGTGGGACCAACTGATGATGATGCCAAAAGCAAATTCTAAATGGGGAGCTTTCAAAGAATTAATCTTGTAAGCAACTACGCATTTCATACCAACTAAGAAATACGTTTCAAGGATTAGGCCGAAATGGATGTCAGATGAAGTATTGAGACTCGGCATAGAGAAGAAAAATGCACGGGATACAAGTAAATTATCAGACAAGATACAAGCCAATGGTAGATATAAGCTGTCTATAATTAAGTCACAAGGGAGGTCAGGCAAGTGAAGGCTGATTACAAGAAATCTCTGGCAAATGATACAAATAATTCTTTACTTATGGACACTGTAGAAGGAAGGGGATGAAGCAGAGTGATGCACTTGATAACGTTGGTTTGACTGTTAATGATCCTGCTTAGATAGTGGAAAAACTGATTGAATATTTTTCTTCTACATTCACACTTGGGGAATTCTGTAGGGAAGTGAGGACAGAAGGTTATTAAACTCTAACAGGGAGCTATATGATTTTTAATAACTGAGAGCAAAGTGAAGGAAAATTGTTGAGGTTGAACCTAAGAAAGGCACCTGGAGTGGATGGGATCTATCCAATTATATTAAAGGAGGCAGCAAAATAAGTAAGCAAACTCGGGGCCATAACTATGAGAGCATCTTTGGACTCAGGGGATGTCCTCACAGACTGGAGAGGTGCAAATCTATTCCCAATTCACAAAGGAGGATCAAAGTGCAAGTAATTACAGAACTGTTAGTTTTACTTGTGTTACAGGGAAAATAATGGAGTCACTGGTTAAAGAAGTATTGCAGAATCATCTAGACAGTACTGCAGTTATAATGCAGGCTCAGCAAGGATTTGTTAAGGGGAAGTCTTGTCTGACTAATTTGATTGGATACTATATGATCACAAAGGAACTGGATGCAAAATATAAATTTGATATCATATACTTGGATTTCAGGAAAGCTTTTGTTACTGTTGCACATGGAAGACTGCTGTACAAATTGGAGCAGTATGGCATGAGGATAAGTTGCTGCTATGGATAAAGGGATGGTTGAGTGGGAGAAGACAGAATTGGTAATCAATGGACACTGCTCTTCATGGACTAATGTTACTAGTGGAGTCAGTGTTGGGCTCATTGTGCTTTTGTATATTTATCAATGATATTGATGAAGGTACATCAGGCTTAATGTCCAAGTTTGCAGATGATAGAAATGTTGGCAAGATTGTTAATGACAATGACAGTATGCTACTGGAATAGTATCTAACAAAGTTGGGAAGATGGACTAAGAAGTGGAAACTGAAGTTTAACATTGACAAATAGGTAGCAGCAATCTCAGAGTAAAGTACCAAATGTGTAGTACTATACTCAGGGTAGTGGAGAATGAAAAACACTGGCGGTAATTGTGCAGTCAGATATGAAGTTTTCTGAGCAGTGCAGATAGGCTGCCAGAGCAGGCCACAGGGTCTTGTCAATGATATACAGGAATTTTGCTAGTAGTTGTAAGGAGGTGATTATCCCTTTGTATAAGGCAATGTTTAGGCTGCACCTTGAGTACTGCATACAGGTCTGGATGCCTTATTTTAGGAAGGATGTAGAGTTGCTAGAATGAGTTCGTAGAAGGGCAACAGGATTGAAAAGGGAGAACTGGATTAACTTTTTGAGCGAATGGATGGAAGAAATAGGGAAGTTTTTTTTTTTTTTTTTGGCAGATGCTGTTTTAAAGCTTGCTTTCTTGCATCATACGACTCTACTAATGCTACTTAAGAAAAGAAGGCCAGAATCATTAACAGTGGCAAATAAGCAAACTTATACAGCATCAGGCAAAAAAAAAAAAAAAAAAAAATTTCCCATTTCACATGTGCAGCTCCAAACGTTTGTCCACATCTTCCTTAGGCACACTACAGCAAGTCCAGCTGATGTGCCACTAAACACACTCTTCTTCCTTGAACTTCCACAACAACAGATGGAAATTTGTTTCAGCAATCAACCACCTGCTGGCTAAATGAAAATTTCCACACATCTATTTCTGCAACTTTCTTTCCTCAGTTTGAATTTATGCCCTCTCAAGAGTAATGGGAGAAAGAGGAAGACTCCCATCAGCATTGATACTTGCTCAAACCATTCAAAGCCTTATACACTTCAATCAGATAACCTTGCAGGTTTCATCCTTTCTAAAATGAGGCCTCCTGACCTGTATACAGTAGGTGTGGGCTTACACTGCTTTATACAAAGGGATAATCACCTTCTTACTCCTGCTAGCAAAATTCCTGTATATCACTGACAAAACCTCATGAACTGCTCGGCTCTGCTAGACTCTATGCACTGGTCAGAAAACTTCATATTTGACTGCTCAATTATCCCCAGACCTTTTTCATTCTCCACTACCTGTGCTTAGTACTGCACAGCCGGTATGTTACTCTGGGTTTACTGCTACCCATTTGCATTACTTCACCTTTGTCAATGTTAAACTTTAGTTGCCACTTCTGACCCCATCTACCCAACTTTCCTAGATCCTGTTGCAACAGCATACTGTCATTAACACCCCCTGGCAATCTTTGTCATCATCATCATCATCAGCCATTTTCAATCCACTGCAGGATGAAGGCCTCTCCAGCAGCTTTCCAGTTCCTTCTGTTTTGAGCACTGGCCATCCATTTACTACCCACAAACTCATGAATTTCATCTATCCATCTCCGCCTTTGTCTTCCAGGTTTTCTTCTCGCTCCTCTTGGGTACCATTCTGTTATTTTCTTAGTCCATCTGTCATCATGTCTTCGAGCTATGTGTCCTGCCCAAGACCATTTTAGTTCTTTAGTTTTGATAAGAATGTCCTTTACTTGAGTTTGCTGCCTAATCCATGTGTTTCTCTTCTTATCTAACAGTCTGATTCAGAATATAATTCGTTCCATTCTTCACTGTGTAGTTCTCAGCTTCTCTTCCATTTTTTTGGTGAGTGCCCAAGTTTCACTTCCATAAGTTATGGTGGGGAGTATACATTGGTTCATTATTTTACGTTTCAGACAAACTGGGATATTGCTCTTCAGTATGTGACTATATTTCCTGAATGCTATCCATCCAAAATTTATTCTTCTCTTGACTTCCAGCCATTTATCATTATTACAGCTAATAACTTGTCCCAGATAAGTATATGACTCCACCTTTTCAATTACTGCTCCTTCATTCATTATTTCCCTTTCTGTGGCATACTTGTTCATCATTACTTTTGTTTTAGCCATATTCATCTTTAGTCCAAAATCCTTACTAACTCTGCATAACTGATTAAGATTTTCCTCTAATTCTTTGGGATCGTGGCTTACGACCACAATGTCATCTGCAAATCGTAAATGGTTTAGGTACTCTCCGTTCACATTGACTCCTTTCTGCGACCAGTCTAATCTTCTGAAAGCTTCCTCAAGGGCAGCAGTAAACAGCTTCGGAGATATTGTGTCTCCTTGTCGAACTCCTTTCTCGATTTTAAATTTCCTGCTGTCTTTGTCTAGTCTAATAAAGGAGGTAGCACTCTCATATATTTTCTTCAAAATCATGATATATGGGGTATCTATGCCTTGTCTTTCCAGTGCCCGAAACATTGCCTTATGCTGTATGGAGTCAAATGCCTTTTCAAAATCCACAAACGCCAGGCATAATGGTGTTTTATATTCATTTGCTTTCTCCATTAGCTGTGATATTACGTGAAGGTGATCCATAGTTGAGAATCCTGTCCTAAAGCCAGCTTGCTCTTTCGGTTGATTCTCATCAAGTATTCTTTCTAATCTGTTAGTAATGACCCTTGTGAACAATTTGTAGATGTGGGATAACAAGCTAATTGGTCTATAATTTCCAATTTCTGATTTATCTCCTTTCTTATGCAGCAAAACTATGATTGCATTATTCCACTGCTTGGGCGTCACACCTTTTCTAATGCACTTTGTGAAGAGCCTTGCCAGTTTTTGTGTTATGTCTCTTCCTCCCAATTTTAACAACTCTACAGTAACTTCATCTTCCCCCGGGGCTTTCTGATTCTTCATTTTCTTCAGTGCATGTTCTACCTCATCAGGAGGAATATCGGATATGTCGTATGTGTTGCTACTTTGCAATCCATCTTCCCCACTGCTGGCATCATTCCCTCGCTCCTTGTATAATTCTCTATAGTAGTCTTCTGCTATTTGAATTATGCCTTCTCTGCTGTTTATAAGTACACCATCGCTATTCTTCAGTTTCATTTGTCTTTCTGTATTACTGCTCATGGCTGCTGATTTAAATCCTTTGTTTTCCCTTAATGCTTGTTCTACTTTTCTTGTGTTAAATCTTATGTCCTCTATGAGTCTCTTTCTAATGGCTTTGCATAACTCAGTATACTCAATTTTCTCCCTGTCAGTGTTTTTCTTGCTCTTCATTTGTCGTCTTCGGTTCATCATGACAAGTGTTTCTTGACTAATTTTTTCTTCTTTGGATTTCTTTTTCCCTATAGGTTTCTTGGGCTTTATCACTTTCAGAAAGTTGTAATATTCCTCGTCGATATTTTGGTCCTGAGAAGTCTGCAGAAGCTCAAACTTGTTCTTAAGTTCCAGTACATACTGCTTTTTCTCCTCCTCTGTTATCTCAAAGACCTTTGTATTATTTACTTGAGTCAGTTTTTTCCTTTCCTTTCAAGGAAATCTATATCAAGTGTACATCTTACCATTCTGTGATCACTTCCAACATTTACCTTATTCAAGACGGTAACATCATTCACAATATATCTTCTGTTAGTGATGATGAAGTCGATTTCATTAGTTGTTAATCCATTTGGACTCTTCCATGTCCACTTTCTGTTCACCCTTTTCTTGAAAAAAGTGTTCATTACTGACAGTCCTTGAGATTCTGCAAATTCCACAAGTCTTTCACCTTTTTTTATTTCTTTCACCAATTCCAAAATTTCCTATAGTTCCTCTTTCTGCGCTGTTTTGCCTTTTTCCAACCTTAGCATTGAAGTCCCCCATAATAATAGTGTAGTGGGTTTTCCGATCATCTAGAAGACTCAATTTCGGTGTACATTTCTTCAACCTCTTCATCATCATGGCTCGATGTTGGTGCATAAATCATTATAACCTTTAGCTTGTACCTCTTAGAAATCTTGAGTATTAGTCTTGACACCCTTGGTGATGTACTTTTGAATTCCAAAATGTTGTTTTTAAAATCTTTATGGACCAGAAAGCTAACTCCACCTTCACTCCTTTCACTGTTTCCATTGGTGTACAGTAGATTTCCACTTGATAAACTTATAAGTGATTCATTTCTTCTTCTTGTTTCAGCCAAACCGATGATATTCCAATTCACATTTTCTAATTCCTTTTCCAGCTCTAATATCCTGTCTTCACCGATGAGCGATCTTATATTATAACAGGCCAAGTTCAGTTTCCGTGCATGGCAGCCTAGTCGTACCCAGAGATTCTTAGCACCCTCTGCTTCCACTCTGATCCTCTCGCTGCCGTAAGAGGGAGAGTGAAAGCTGCTGGGGACTGAGGGCTTGCTCTGTCGTGCTGTCATATGCTGGAGGGTTTGGTCTTTTCCTCTTCACGCTGACCAGGCGTCTTGAAGGCAATCTTTGTACCATCTGCAAACTTGGACATACCTGAAGTCTGATATACCTTCTTCAATATCACTGATAAATACAGAAAACAACAGTGGACCCAACACGGACCCCTGTGGAACTCCACTAATAACATTAGTCCACAAACAGCAGTGTCCATTGATTACTCTCACTCTCACTCTCTCTCTCTCTCTCTCTCTCTACTCCCACTTAACCAACTCTTTATCCATAGCAGCAACTTGTCCTTAATACCATACTGCTCCAAATTGTACAGCAGTCTCTAATGTGCAACAGTATCAAAAGGTTTTCTGAAATTTAAGTGTATGACTGTCACAAATGCAATCAATTCAGCAGAACAGGTCTGCAGTTTTTCTTTCTGGAGACATGTGAACAAGCAAGAGATCCATTGTGCTGAGACCTTAATCATATTCAAATCCTGTGAATTATGCTCTTATGATCTATAACTTATCCCAGTTTTAGCAACTAACTGTTTAATTGTTATATATATAGGTCACTGAAGATCAGCTATTAAGTTTTCTTCATGTATTCAGCAGCGCAAGATGTGGATGACCGCCCACTTCTTTCCTTATCATGGATCCTGTTTTCCATCTACACTTGAACCATCTCAATCAATGTTTTACCTCATACAATAGACAGATATCCCAATACATTGTAGACATATCATCATCGATATGTCTTTGGCTATTTTTTTCCCTGCAAAAACAGGAATTTGATAATGGACTGATATTCAACTTTATCAATGATGACACTATGTCACACATTTCAGCTCTGCAACAAAATAAACATAAGAGTAAGACCAATTAAACTTCTGTCATATATTACTAGAAAAACCAACAATACAATTGATAAAACAATGTTCATGGAAAAACTTTTTGATATCCCCTCATATATCCAATACTATTAGTTACTTCCATTTTTGGGTTTATTTCAAATTGGGTGCTTCACAGCATGCAAAATTTGAAACTACATATCTTGCTTCCCACAGTGTAGCAGCCATCTGAGAGACCACTGGGTTTCATTTAATAATCTTTACTCTGTGAAAACATAATAAATCTTTCAAAAATGATTAGATTAGTACAAGAATGTAGATATTTTGAACCAGTGGGAGAATAAAAAATGTGCAACTTTAAAGCATGATACCAGACAAAAACAGCATTTGTGTTTGTCTGGTATCATGCTACTCTTCAAGGAAAAAAGCCAACTTGTTGCAAAGATAACCTCAGAGGTCTTGCATGCAATTTCTATACAAAAACCATAAACAGTCACTTCAGAAACTATTCCAGTAAATGTTTGACTATATTTAGGAAGGTAGAAAAAATTTCAGATATTAATCATTGATTAACGGTTAACACGGGAATGTTATTTTCGAGAATCATTTCAAATTACCCAACATTTTTTCCAACTTGGACAAAATGTTGGGTAATCTGTAGGGTGGATCATAGATTTTCACCCTCTTACCCATGCACTAGCATTAAAAGCTTTTCAATGCATCTATAAATAAAAGGTCTGATCAGAAAGTTTTGGGTCTGACTTTGTACCTTGTCATCACAGTAACAAATTATCACAACTGTGTCTGTGTTAAACACATACACAGTTTGACTAAATTACATTTAACAATTAAGAAACCCTCCCAATTAGTTTTCCTGTTTGCTGGATAAAAATCTTGAGCTTCTGAAAGATAAAATTGAGCAACTGTTCAAAACATTAAACCTGATATACCTTCATCAATATTACTGATAAATATACAAAACAACAATCGGCCCAACACCGAACCCTCGGAGACTCCACTAATAACACCAGTCCACGAAGAGCAGTGTCCTTTGATTACCACTGTCTTCTCATGCTCAACCATCCTTTTATTCATTGTAGCAACTTGCTCTTATTGCTCCAATTTGTACAGTAGTCTTCCATGCACAACAGTATAAAAAGATTTCCTGAAATCCAAATATGACATAAAAATTATTTTTTTCATCCAATTCCTTTGTGATCATATCATAGTATCCAATCAGATTGGTCAGACAAGACTTCCCCTTAACAAAACGATTCTGTGTCTGAATTATTACTGCTGTCTTGTCTAGATGATCCTGAAATGTTCCTTTAACCACTGACTTCATTATTTTCCCCAGAATAGAAGTTAAACTAACAGGTCTGTAATACGTCATGTCACCCTTTGACCTCCCCCTTTGTGAATTGGGAACACATTTGCACATCTCCAATCCATGGGGACCTCCACTGGGTCTACGAGTTCACTTACTGTCTTTGCCATCTCCTTTAATATAACTGGATAGATCCCAAATACACCTGATGCCTTTCTTATGTTTAACTTCAATAATTTCTCCTCCACTTTGCTCTCAGTTATTACAAAATCATTTAGCTCCCTGTTAGTGTTTAATAAGCTTCTGTTCTCGACTTCCCCACAGAATTCTACAAGTGTGAATATAGATGAAAAATATTCATTCAGTTTTTCAGCGTATCTGAGCAGGTTTTGTTAACAGTTGAACCACTGATATGAAGTGACCAATCTGCTTCATCCCCTTCCTTCAACAGTTTACATAAGTAAACTCTTTGCTGTTTTTTTTTTTTTTGATTCATTTGCGAGAATTCTCGTAATCGGCCTTCGCTTGTCTAACCTCTGTGACTTTTTTTTTTTTTTTTTTTTTTTTCGCTTGTCGCTCTGTGACTTTATTACAGACTAGCTTATATCTACCATATTCTTCTGTGTCGCCCGGTAATTTATATAAATCACCATGAATTTTTCTTCTCCGCCCCCAAGTCTCAATAATTCATCTGACATCATTTTAAGCCTAAACCTTGACCACTACTACTTAGTTGGTATGAAAAGCCCAGTAGCTTCCTAGATTAATTCCTTGAATACTTCTCATTTAGAATTTGCTGTTGGTAACATCAGTTGTTCCCACTGTATAGAATTTAAAAACTGTCTGAGACCACTGTAGTCAACTTTATGAAAGCAAAAACCCTTTCCCTTTACCCCTAATAGTAGTTACATCTTTAAGTAAATCCCACATCAGTACACTGCGATCACTGCCACCTAGTGGTTCCTTTATCTGCAAATTCTTAATGCAAGAATAATCAGATCAAGAGTATTGCTCCCTCTGGTTGCCTGTTGCATATGCTGCTGTAGAAAGCAATCATCCAATAAATGCACAAAAGTAATAGTGACCAACCCACAAGTTCCAATCAATATCTGAGAATTTGAAATCGCCCATTATAAGACATTCGGATTTACTGGCCCACACTATTTCTCTGTATAGTTCATTGTACTCATCAGAGTCATTAGGTGTATAAGACACTGCTACTCTCAATTTTTGCTTTCTCAGTGCTCATGTCACACCAAACTGACTCAACATTGCACTGTCCACAAATGCCAACTAGATGTTCTGCCTTAGATTTTGTGTTTCTTTACTAACAGCATAACCCCTCCTCCTTTCCTATCCTATCTATCTTTTCTGTACACATCGTACTCCCCAAATTCCAATTCTGCATTCCTTATATCTGCGTGACACCACATCTCTGATATCCCGACAATATCTGCTTTTGATGTCTTGAACAGCACTTCAAATTCATCAAATTTATGCACTATACACTGAGCATTAGTGTACATGCAAATGCAAGTGTACATGCTCCTGTTCTTACTCTTTGTTATCCTAACACAGCCCATGTAATTGCTAATGATGACTCCCAGAAGTTCTTGAAATCCCTAGCAACTTTCCTTCCAGGCTGCTGCTCATTGCATTACAAGCAGTACAAGAATCATGACATTCCATTATTGTGGTTGTCCACTCAATACTTACTGCATTTAGATCCCAGAGTTTTTTTTTTTTTTTTTTTGTTTCCTACACTTAAAGCTATATTGGAAGGTTACAGATTTGTGGCAACTGAGGGAATTATCCAGAATACAGCAGAGGAACTATTACCAATACCAAAGGAAGCCTATCAAGGCATGCTTCCAGAAGTTACAAAAGCATTAAAATCAGGGTTTACAGTCAAGTAGACTACTTTCAGGCAGATACATCTCAGTAAGCCTCATCCTTCCCAATTATAGTTCAATCCCTGAACATTTTGATTATATCTCATATTTGTACAGAATTGCAGAGGGCATAAATCCAGTAACGTACCCTAGACCTACCCATACAATCTACAGTTGGTTATTTTGTTTAAGGAAACTGGATGGAATGTGAAAAAAAAATATATATATACATATATATGTAGATTGTAAAATTTTGATATACAAATATAAATCAATTATTTCAAATCTGTGATTGGGGAGGGATTTCTGTTTCTGTACATCATCCAACAAAACAGAGCTACCATAAAATACAAATGGACAGATAGGCAACCTTTTATGCACCCCTTGCATTGTCACATGTGTGTAATAATGCAAGGGATGGAATAGTAGAAACATGATTAATCAGTTCTGTCAAAATCAAGTGAACAGGACAAACAGGATTTATTCCACACTTCTGGTAAATTCACTTGATTTGTATAACATGCTAACAATGACATCAACAAACTACACTGAAAAAAAAAAAAAAAATGATTAGAAACAGAATATTTATAGACTAAGAAAACCATAGATCACATTCTGAGCCTGCAAATGGACCAAACAACTTTGAATATGTTTGAATGAGAATATTAACACCAATGTTAAATCTTGACTACTACGAGTATGCAGGATTTTGTATATACTTGCAGCAATTAGAATTTTAGTTCTGTTTGTACTAACTGTTTTTCCAAATGGCATGCGAGTTATCTTTACATGTGGTAAATCTTTCTTTTTTTATGGAAATTCTTCAATAATTACTATCACGATTTTATTATTCTGAATATTAGCTTAACTTTACTAACCACATTATGTTGTTTATAATATGTGTGTAAATTCATTTACAAATAAATATGTATTTTTTGGATATATATTTTATTTTTGCTTGTCACCTTTCTTTAAAAGTCATTGAAAATATTCTGCACTGAACACAGTCTTTATGCTGCATTTTTTTAAACAATTCTTCATTATATTTTAATTTTTAAACAATAATGCAATAGAAAAATAGATGTTAATATGGTAAAATCGGGTTATTTCTATATATTCAATCCAACAATAATTATGATGATAAAATGCAAGAAAAGATTATGGAATGTCAAAACTTTTCAGGTAAACACTAAATTAATAAATCAAAAAACTTGCATTTTAAAAATCTGGAATGCACTTAGCCTTCAACAATTCCAAGAAGGTTCTCTTTCTCAGAAACTTCTGGAGGCCAAATGCCAAAAATTACCTGAACTGAATATACTTAATGGCTGTAATCAAGCTTTCCTATAGTACTGTAAGAAATCTTGATCACAGCACTGTAATGGGAGAGTCCTGTTATAGAAAGGAATAATTGCAGCACAAAGATCCAGCTCTGCCACAGGAAGGACTATATGATGGTCGATCATAACTGAGTATGTGTATCCAGTTCAGTTCATTTTTGTTATTTAGCCACCAATGAAGATTCTGAGAAATGAAACTATTCTAGGTTAATAAAATATACTAAATTCAGTGTTACATTTCATCATTAAACAGTGCTAGTTCAACACCCATCTCCCATTAGAAAAATAAAATATTGCCTAGTTTTCAATGTTACAAATAAATATTAAACAATGTAAAAATATTGTTAAAACTCCATTTTTATGTATACACTAAATTTGGTTTTTATAATCACTCACCAATCCTGGAGGAAATATTGGAATTCCCCCTACTGGTGGACGATGAGACTGTGGTGGTGGTTCTGCACTCTGGCTTAAGTCACTAAGAGGTAATTCTTCTGACTAAAAAAAAAAAAAAACCATATGGACAGGGACAGTAAAAGCAAAAATGTATGTATCATGAAATAAATAAATATTCACTCTGTAAGGAATGGACTTTCAAAAAGAATGGGATTTGGATAATTTACCAGAAGAATTTCACCAAATGAAACTGTATGTGAATGATAACAGGAAATGAAACATGGCCGTGCTTATCTTTTATTATTCCTCTTTCTTACCCCCCCCCCCCACTGAATTAATGATAGGAGACTACAGTGGTCTCAGACAGTTTATAAATTCTATACAGAAGGACCAACTAATGTAGTGGTCAACAAAAAATTCTAAATGGAAAGATCCATGGAAATAATCACAGAAGCTATTAGGCTTCTCATACCAACTAAGAAATATAGTTCAAGGCTGTTATTATTGTTATTTGGTTTTTTTTTAAGGAGCATTAGCAACTAAGGCCATATTGCTCCGGGAATATGCGGTGGTCATTCCCTAACCTTTCCGCATCGTCCGTATTTGGTGGTGATGGGCTTGAACCCCGGTCTCATCAAGAAGCGTGTACTACGGCACTGCTGCTCCTTCCCACCTGGCTACAGCGACGCCCAGTTCAAGGATCTAAATGAATGTCAGATTAACCGTTGAGACATTTGGCAGAGAATAAAAATGCATTCCATGCATATAAATTATAAGCTGATAGAGAAGCTATAGTAGATAGACATTAGCATTAGTAGAGGCACATTACGCAAGAAAGCAAACTTGTACAGCATCAGCCCAATAAAAAAAAAACCTTCCCATTTCACTGATCCATTCGTTCCAAATGTTTGTCTAGTTTTGTCTTTAATTTATTTAAGCTATCAACTTCCATGACAGATGGAAGTCTATTCCAAAAATCAACTATCCACGGGCTAAAGGCAAACTTCCTCACATATATTCTACAACTGTCTTTCCTCAGTTTGAATTTATGACCCTCAGGTTTATAATGTGAGCAAGAGAAAGAATTCCATCAGCATTGAGCCTGCTCAACCCACTCAAGGCCTTATATACCTCAATCAGATCGCCTCACAGGTGTTTAGTCTCCAGAAGCTGCAATTTGCAGAACTTAAGCCTTTCTTCATGAGAGCACCGCTTTGTTCCCTACACTAGTCTTGTTGCCCTTCTCTGTGCTCTGTCTACATCCTTCCTAAAATGAGGCTTCCAGACCTGTACGCAGTGCTCAAGGCACAGCCTGAGCATTATGACCTTATACAAAGGGATAATCACCTCCTTATGTCTGCTTGCAAAATTCCTGTATATCATTGACAAGCCCCCAAGACCTACTCCGCCAGCCTGTCTGCACTCAGAAAACTGCATGTCTGACTGCACAATTACCCACAGGTTTCTTTTATTCTCCACTACCCTGAGTGTAACACCACCCAGTTGGCACATTTCTCTGGGGGTTACTGCTACCCATATACAATACTTTGCATTTGTCAATATTAAACTTCAATTGCCAGTTCTCAGCCCATCTACCCAACATTCTCCACATCCTGCTGCAGCAGCAGCATACTGTCATTACTGTTATTAACAACCCTGCCAACCTTTGTATCATCTGCAAACTTGGATATTAAACCTGATATAACTTCATCAATATCATTGATAAATATACAAAACAACACTGTATCCTCAGGGACACCACTAATAACATTAGTCCATGTAGATCAGTACCATTGACCACCACTCTGTCTTCTCCCACTCAACCATCCTTTTATCCCTTACAGTAACTTGCCCTTAATGCCACACTGCTCAAATTTGTACAGTAGTCTTCCATGTGCAACAGTATCAAAAGCTTTACTGAAATATATAATATATGATATCAAAATTATTTTTTGCATCCAGTTTCTTTGTGACCACATCATAGTATCCAATCAAATTGGTCAGACAAGGCTTTCCCTTGACAAACCAATGCTGTGTCTGTGTTATTACTGCTGCCTTGTCTAGATGATCCTGCAATGCTTCTTTAACCAGAGACTCCATTATTTTACCTGGAACAGAAGTCAAACTAACAGGTCTGTAATTACTCGTGTCAACGTGAAGAGGAAGAGACCAAACCCTCCAGCATATGACAGCACGACAAAATAAATGGCCCTCAGTCCCCAGCAGCTTTCACTCTCCCTCTTATGGCAGCAAGAGGATCAGAGTGGAAGCAGAGGGTGCTAAGAATCTCTGGGTACGACCAGGCTGCCATGCACGGAAACTGAACTTAGCCTGTTATAATGTACGATCACTCATCGGTGAAGACAGGATATTAGAGCTGGAAAAGGAATTAGAAAATGTGAATTGGAATATCATCGGTTTGGCTGAAACAAGAAGAAGAAATGAATCACTTATAAGTTTATCAAGTGGAAATCTGCTGTACACCAATGGAAACAGTGAAAGGAGTGAAGGTGGATTTGGGTTTCTGGTCCATAAATATTTTAAAAACAACATTTTGGAATTCAAAAGTACATCACCAAGGGTGTCAAGACTAATAACTCAAGATTTCTAAGAGGTACAAGCTAAAGATTATAATGATTTATGCACCAACATCGAGCCATGATGATGAAGAGGTTGAAGAAATGTACACCGAAATTGAGTCTTCTAGATGAGCAGAAAACCCACTACACTATTATTATGGGAACTTCAATGCTAAGGTTGGAAAAAGGCAAAACAGCGCAGAAAGGGGAACTATAGGAAATTTTGGAATTGGTGAAAGAAATAAAAAAAGGTGAAAGACTTGTGGAATTTGCAGAATCTCAAGGACTGTCAGTAATGAACACTTTTTTCAAGAAAAGGGTGAACAGAAAGTGGACATGGAAGAGTCCAAATGGATTAACAACTAATGAAATCGAATTCATCCTCACTAACAGAAGATATATTGTGAATGATGTTACCGTCCTGAATAAGGTAAATGTTGGAAGTGATCACAGAATGGTAAGATGTACACTTGATATAGATTTCCTTGAAAGGAAAAAACTGACTCAAGTAAATAATACAAAGGTCTTTGAGATAACAGAGGAGGAGAAAAAGCAGTATGTACTGGAACTTAAGAACAAGTTTGAGCTTCTGCAGACTGCTCACAACCAAGATATCGACGAGGAATATTACAACTTTCTGAAAGTGATAAAGCCCAAGAAACCTATACGGAAAAAGAAATCCAAAGAAGAAAAAATTAGTCAAGAAACACTTGTCATGATGAACCGAAGACGACAAATGAAGAGCAAGAAAAACACTGACAGGGAGAAAATTGAGTATACTGAGTTACGCAAAGCCATTAGAAAGAGACTCATAGAGGACATAAGATTTAACACAAGAAAAGTAGAACAAGCATTAAGGGAAAACAAAGGATTTAAATCAGCACCCATGAGCAGTATGTACTGGAAGTAATACAGAAAGATAAATGATACTGAAACTGAAGAATAGCGATGGTGTACTTATAAACAGCAGAGGACTACTATATAGATTTATACAAGGAGCGAGGGAATGATGCCAGCAGTGGGGAAGATGGATTGCAAAGTAGCAACACATACGACATACCCGATATTCTTCCTGATGAGGTAGAACATGCATTGAAGAAAATGAAGAATCAGAAAGCCTCGGGGGAAGATGAAGTTACTGTAGAGTTGTTAAAATTGGGAGGAAGAGACATAACACAAAAACTAGCAAGGCTCTTCACAAAGTGCATTAGAAAAGGTGTGACGCCCAAGCAGTGGAATAATGCAATCATAGTTTTGCTGCATAAGAAAGGAGATAAATCAGAAATTGGAAATTATAGACCAATTAGCTTGTTATCCCACATCTACAAGTTGTTCACAAGGGTCATTACTAACAGATTAGAAAGAATACTTGATGAGAATCAACCGAAAGAGCAAGCTGGCTTTAGGACAGGATTCTCAACTATGGATCACCTTCACGTAATATCACAGCTAATGGAGAAAGCAAATGAATATAAAACACTATTATGCCTGGCATTTATGGATTATGAAAAGGCATTTGACTCCATACAGCATAAGGCAATGTTTCGGGCACTGGAAAGACAAGGCATAGATACCCCATATATCATGATTTTGAAGAAAATATATATGAGAGTGCTACCTCCTTTATTAGACTAGACAAAGACAGCAGGAAATTTAAAATCGAGAAAGGAGTTCGACAAGGAGACACAATATCTTCAAAGCTGTTTACTGCTGCCCTTGAGGAAGCTTTCAGAAGATTAGACTGGTCGCAGAAAGGAGTCAATGTGAACGGAGAGTTCCTAAACCATTTACGATTTGCAGATGACATTGGGGTCATAAGCCACGATCCCAAAGAATTACAGGAAAATCTTTATCAGTTATGCACAGTTAGTAAGGATTTTGGACTAAAGATGAATATGGCTAAAACAAAAGTAATGATGAACAAGTATGCCACAGAAAGGGAAATAATGATTGAACGAGCAGTAATTGAAAAGGTGGAGTCATATACTCATATGGGACAAGTTATTAGCTGTAATAATGATAAATGGCTGGAAGTCAAGAGAAGAATAAATTTTGGATGGATAGCATTCAGGAAATATAGTCACATACTGAAGAGCAATATCCCAGTTTGTCTGAAACGTAAAATAATGAACCAATTTATACTCCCCACCATAACTTATGAAAGTGAAACTTGGGCACTCACCAAAAGAAAGGAAGAGAAACTGAGAACTACACAGCGAAGAATGGAACGAATTATATTGGGAATCAGACTGTTAGATAAGAAGAGAAACACATGGATTAGGCAGCAAACTCAAGTAAAGGACATTCTTATCAAAACTAAAGAACTAAAATGGTCTTGGGCAGGACACAAAGCTCGAAGACATGATGACATATGGACTAAGAAAATAACAGAACGTACCCAAGAGGAGCTAGAAGAAAACCTGGAAGACAAAGGCGGAGATGGATAATGAAATTCATGAGTTTTTGGGTAGTAAATGGATGGCCAGTGCTCAAAACAGAAGGAACTGGAAAGATGCTGGAGAGGCCTTCATCCTGCAGTGGATTGAAAATGGCTGATGATGATGATGATGATGAATTACTCGTGTCACCCTTTGATACCCCTTTGTAAACTGGAGATATATTTGCACATCTCAAGTCCGTGGGGACTTCACCAAAGTCCATGGATGCCATCATAATTATGGTTAAGGGTTTGCTTACTTCCTTTGCCACCTCCTTTAATATAACTAGATAGATCCCATCTACCCCAGGTGCCTGTCTTATGTTTAACTTGAACAATCTCCTCCACTTTGCTCTCAGTTACAAAATCATTTAGCTCTCTGTTAGAGTTTGATAAACATTTGGCCATCTCCTCTCCTCCTTGAATGACTCCTCATGTGTGAATGTAGATGCAAAATACTCATTTAGTTCGACAGCTAGCTTAGAATGATCATCTACAGTCAAACCATTGATATGAAGTGGGCCAATCTGATTCATCCCCTTCCTTTTAGAGTTTATACAAGTGAATAAGTCTTTTCTGTTTTTCTTTGCATCCTTTGCCAAAGGGTTTTCATAATCTGCCTTCACTTGCCCAGCCTCCTTTGTGACATGATTACAGACTAGCTTGTATCTACCATAGGCTTCTGTGTCATCTGACAATTTATGTGCATCCCATGTATTTTTATTCTCTGCCACAAGTCTCATTAGTTTAACTGACATCCATTTGGGCATAAACCTAGAGCAGTATTTCTTAGTTGGAACAAAAAGCCTAGTAACTTCCAAAATTAATTCCTTGAATGCTTCCCATTTAGAATTTCCTGTTGGTGACATCAGTTGGTCCCAATGTATAGAACCTAAAAAATCTGAGACCACTGTAGTTGCCTTTACGAAAGCAAAAACCGTTCTCTTTACTCCTGATGGTAGTTACATCTTTAAGTAAATCCTACATCAGTACACTGTGGTGATCACTGCCTCCTAGTGGTTCCTTTATCTGTAAATTCTCAATGCATGAATAATCACTGCTGATAATCAGATTATCAATGTTATTCCCTCTTGTTGCCTCTCTAACATGCTGCTGCAATAATAGAATAAATCCACAAAAGCTTTGCTAGTGTGCGAGTGAACAAACTACAAGTTCCAGTTTATATCTGGGAAGTTAAAATCCCCTACTATATCTCTGTGCATAATTTTTCATTGTACTCATCAGTCATTAGGCTTATAAATACACTACTACTCTTGTTTTCCCTTTCCCAGTGTTTATGTCACACCAAACTGACTCAACACTGCACTGTCCACCCATGTCAACTGGATGCACTGCATTAGATTTTGTTTTTTAACTAACAGCATAACTGATACTATGCTATGAAAACTGCCTAAAACAAAATTGAAATTAAAAAATAATTTGTTTTTTATTTGACTGTTCAAGGTAAATTTGTAATAAAATATGCAACAAACATGTAAAATAATATCTGTTCTAACATGTACAAAACATGAAATGTAAGTAAGGCTTCACATTGGGTGTTCACAGTAATGAACCAATTTAGTTTATTTTAAAACTGCTGAAACAGGCTATTTTTTTTTATATGGTACAGTATTAGTATTAAGAGGCAAAAGATGCAAGAAAGCTTACACAGTCAGTAAGAAAAAGAAAAAACTTCCTACATCACCTCTCTACCCCTTTAATAATTTATCTAGTTTTTTTTTTTTTTTTAATTTATTCAAGCTACCTACTTCCACAGTTTCTTATTGAACCAAACACCAGAAGTTTGGTCCAACCATCAAATACCAGCTGGTTGAAGGCAAATTTTCACACATCTATCCTGCAGCCATCCTTCCTCAATTTAAATTTATGCTCCTTCACATGTTTTCCAAGCAAGAGAAGGATACCACCAGAATTTAGCTTACTCAATCCATTCAAAGCCTTGAATACTGCATCAGATCTTCAGACATTGCAATTTACAGAACCGAAGCCTTTTTCCTAAGTGCACCCTTTTGTCTCCTTCACTAACCCCCGTTGCAATTCTCTGAATCTGTTCCCCAACATGTCCACATGCTTACTAAAATGAGGCCTATAAATCTGTATGCAATACTCAAGATTTGGCCTTATACAAAGAGAGAATCATCTCTTCATCCCTGCTGGAAAAATTCCTGTTCATCATTGACAAAACTGCCTGGGCTGTCCTAGAAGCCCATCTGCACTGCTTAGAGAACTTCATGCCTGACTGCACAATTACCCCAGGTCCTTTTCACTGTCCATTACTGGTGAGCCAGAATAATATGATGGCATTTTATTCTGGAATTACTGCTACCCATATATTAAGTACATTAAATTTGTCAATATTAAACTCAAATGCCACTTCTCAGCCCACCAATACAATTTTCCTTGGTAATTTGGTAGTCATATGCAAAATGATTCCTATCATTAACTACCCTGCCAACTTTTATATCATTCACAAACTTATGCAAGCTCGATAAACTTTCATTACTACTGTTATTTGTAAAATAAGAGGAGTTTACCTCAATATAGTACGTAGAACACTTCCGTATGATGCTCTCCAGAAATTAAAACAAAAAAATCGAAAACTTACATTAGAGTAAAAAATAAATAATTAAAAACCAATTTAACACAATTCAAATCAATTTAACTAATGATTTTCCTTCCTTAGGAATGAAAATCATTTTGAATATTTTCGTTAGATTCTTTTTAATTGTGTTAAATTGGTTTTTAATTATTTATTTTTTACTCTAATGTAAGTTTTCGATTTTTTTGTTGTAATTTCTGGAGAGTATCATACGGAAGTGTTCTACGTACTATATTGAGGTAAACTCCTCTCATTATTTTACAAATATTAATATCAATGTAGAACATATTGAGTATTACAGCTCTGATTCATAGTAATCAATACTGTTAATAAATACTGAAAACAGTAAGGGTGGCCCACCACTGAACTCTACTAATAAGACAGTCCAAAAAGAGCAGTGTCCAATGATAACTACTCACTGTCTTCTCTCACCAACCATCTCTTTATCCATAGCCATAACATGTGCTATACTGCTCTAATTTGTGCAGCTATCTTTTATTTGGAATGGTGTCAAGCTTTTCCGAAATCTAATTCCATGACATAAAAATTATTTTTTTCATCCAAAATTAATTTATTGTATTCATTTTGTGGTTAAAGTGTTTCCTAAATTTAACACATTCATTTTATTTTCACCACACAGAGCTGTATCAATCTCAATTAATTTTTTGTTATATAATATCGGTGTAGATACACCACAGTTTACCCATAAATTAAACTACTTACGTAGTGTGAAAGGCATCATTTTTAATTGTATTTCGTATTGTGGCTACCTTCACAACAAGATATCAGGTATTGCACTACTTCAAATAAGTAATGCTTCTCTCTTAGAGAAGACAACTGTTATTTATTCTCAGTGGATACCACCACCCATATGGCACCATTTCAAAGCTGTTGGCCTATCATCGGTGGGTGGACAGGTACCCAGATAATTCAAACATCCCATCACAGTTGTGAAGTGTTTCCACAATATGAGAGATGCCAAATGGTGTACAGAATGATACAATATTTGAAGATTAAATGCACAAGGCATAATATGATATGGGTAAAATTAATTATATAATATCGTTGTAGATACAACATAGATTACCCATAAATTAAACTACTTACGTAATGTGAAAGGCATCGTTTTTAATTGCCCCTCATATTGTGGCTACCTTCACAACAAGATACCAGGTACTGCACTACTTCGAAAAAATAACTCTTCTCTCATAGAGAAGACTAATATTATTTATTCTCAGTGGATACCACCACCGAAGACGGCACTGTTTTAATGATGGCATGTTTGCATTATCTGGGTAGCTGCCCACACACTGATGATAGGAAAACAGCTTTGAAATGGTGCCGTCTGGGTGGTGGTATCCACTAAGAATAAATAACATTAGTCTTCTCTATAAGTAACACTTATTTCATAGAGAAGACTAATGTTATTAGTCTTCTCTATGAGAGAAGTGTTACTTATTCGAAGTAGTGCAATACCTGGTATCTAGTTGTGAAGGTAGCCACAAATATGATATACAATTAAAAATGATGCCTTTCACAGTACATAAGTAGTTTCATTTATGGGTAAACTATGGTGTATCTACATTAATATTATATAGTTAATTTAAACCCATATCTTATTATGCCTTGTGCATTTAATATTCAAATATATACATCTCAATTAAGTATTCTCTAAGGTCTAATTTTCAAACTATGTAGCCCACATATCCATATGCACTTTTACAGATCTCACCAGGCACATTACCTCATTAGACTCTTATGAAGATTGCTATTTTTTTGGGGGAGGGGGGGTGCTCTCCCTACTTGAATATCATTCAAAGTAAGGTCTTACAACTGCCTCAAACAATGGGATTATTGACCTCCCTATCACTTCAAATAAACATACGATAAATTATTAATAGAACACAACATGGGTCTTCCTTGCCACTTGCTTACATTGCTCGGAGAAAATTTGTATGTCTGACTTTTTGTTGTTTAGGGATTTTTTGGGTGTAAATGATACTGGTAGAATTTTTTTCAGCCTGGTCTGTAATTGATAACGGGGAGAGACTGATTCTACAGGGATGGAATACACTTAAATAGAAAGGGTGCAAGAATATTTGCTGATGCTATCGAGACAGTGTTAGGTGGGTCAGAAAACTGCTAGCTTACGGGGATACATGGACAAATAGATTAACAGTAGCCACTGGCAGAGGTGAAAGTGATTCTTGCACTGCTTCTATTGGAATGAGCAGCAGCCTAGAAAAGAAGATGCAGGGTATTTCAGAGACTGCTGGGAGTCATTGCGGTACAAGTAAACACATGGGTTGTGTTAGGGTAGCTAAGAATAGGAACAGGTGGATATATACTTGTGTATACCAATGCTAGGAGTTTGATAAATAAATTTGATGAATTTGAGGTATTACTCAAAACATCAAAGGCAGATATTGTTGGGATATCAGAGATGTGGTGTCACACAGATATAAGGAATGCAGAACTGGAATTTGGGGAGTACAATGCGTACAGAAAGGAGAGACAGGATAGGAAGGGAGGAGGGGTTAGGCTATTAGTTAAGAAACACATAAAATCCAAGGAAGTGAAGCCAGTCGCCTTTGCTGGACAGTGCAGTGTCGAGTCAGTTTGGTGTGACATAAGCATTGAGAGTAGGAGTGTGCTATAGGCCTAATGACTCTGATGAGTATAATAAGAAACTGTACAGGGAAATAGAGTGGGCCAGTAAATGAGAGAGTCTTATAATGGGGGATTTTAATTTCCCAGATATTGACTGGAATTTGTGGGTTGGTCACTCACACATTAGCAAGGCATTTGTGGATTTATTGGATGATTGTTTTCTACATCAGCATGTTTGGGAGGCAACTAGAGGAAGTAATACTCTTGATCTGATTATCAGTAGTGATTCTTCGTGCATGAAGCATCTGCAGATAAAGGAACCACCAGGTGGCAGTGATCACAGTGTGCTGAAGTGGGATTTACTCAAAGAGGTAACTACCATCACAGGTAAAGGGAAAGGTTTTTGCTTTCGTAAAGGCGATTACGATGGTCTGGGACAGTATTTAAATTCTATACAGTGGGACCAACTGATGATGTTAACAACAGTAAACTCAAAATGGGAAGCATTCAAAGAATTTATCTTGGAAGCTACTAGGCTTTACATACCAACAAAGAAATATTGTTCAAGGTTTAGGCCTAAATCGATATCAGATGAACTAATGAGACATATGGCAGAGAAGAAAAATGCATGGGTGACATGGAAGCCTATGATAAATATAAGCTGGTCTGTAACCAAGTCACAAAGGAGATTAGCCAAGTAAAGGCAGATTATGAGAAATACTTGGCAAAGAAAAACAGAAAAGAGTTCTTTACTATGTAAACTCTAGAAGGAAAGGGTGAATCAGGTTGGTCCACTGGATATTGATGGTTCAACTGTTGATGATCCTGCTCAGGTAGCTAACAAACTAAATGAGTATTTTGCACCTACATTCACACATGAGGAGTTATTCAGGAAGGGGAATGCCAGAGGTGAAGTAAACTCTGGCAGTCAACTAGATGATTTTGTAATAACTGAGAGGAAAGTGGAGGAGAAATTGTTGAGGATAAACATAAAAAAGGCACCCGGGGTGGATGGGATCTATTCAGTTATATTAAAGGAGGCAGCAAAGGAAGCAAGCAAACTCTTAGCCATAATTATGAGAGCTTCTTTGGACTCAGGGAAGGTACCCGTAAACTGCAGATGTGCAAATATGACCCCAATTCACAAAGGAGGGTCAAAGGCTGACACAAGTAATTATAGACCTGTGAGTTTAACTTCTGTTCCAGGAAAATTAATGGAGGCACTACAGGATCATCTAGACAAGACTTCAGTTATTGCTCGGACACAGCACGGTTTTGTTAAGGGAAAATCTTGCCTGACCAATTTGATTGGATACTATAATACAGTCACAAAAGAACTGGAAGCAGGGAATAAGTTTGATATTATATATTTGGATCTTAGAAAGGCTTTTGAAGACTGCTGCACAAATTGGAGCAGTGTGGCATTAAAAGCAAATTGCTGCTATGGATAAAGGGATGGTTGAGGGGGAGAAGACAGAGAGTGGTAATCAATGGACACTGCTCATCGTGGACTAATGTTATTGGTGGAGTCCCTCAGTGTTTTCTGTATTTATAAATGATATTGATGATGGTATATCAGTCTTAATGTCCAAGTTTGCAGACGATACGAAGGTTGGCAGCATTGTTAATGACACTAATGGCACTATGCTGCTGCAACAGGATCTGGAAAGGTTGAGATGGGCTGAGAGGTAGCAAATGAAGTTTAACATTGACAAATGTAAAGTATTACATATGGGAAACGGTAACCCCAGAGTAAAGTATCAACTCTGTAGTACCACACTGACAGTGGTAGAAAATGAAAAGGACCTGGGGGTAATTGTGCAGGCGTCTTGTCAATGATATACAGGAATTTTTCTAGCAGGGATAAAGAGGTGATTATTCCTTTGTATAATGCAATGGTCAGGCCACACCTTGAGTACTGTATACAGTTCTGGAGGCCTCAATTCAAGAAGGATGTAGAGCTGCTGGAACGAGTACAGAGAAGGGCAACAAGATTAGTGAATGGAACAAAGGGTTGCTCTTACGAAGAAAGGCTTAAGTTTTGCAAATTACACTGTCTGGAGACTGGGCACCGGCGATGTGATCTGATATAGGTGTATAAAGCCATGAATGGTTTGAGCATGCTCAGTGCTGATGAGATTCTTCCTTTTGCTCAGAATAATCACCTGAGAGGGCATAAATTTAAATTGAGGAAAGACAGAGGTAGGATAGATTTGCGGAAATTTGCCTTTAGCCAGCGGGTAGTTGGGTAGTGGAACAGACTTCCATCCTTTGTTGTGGAAGTTGATAGCCTAAATAAATTGAAGGCTCAGCTGGACAGGTATTTCGAACGAACGGAGGGGTGAAATGGGAGTGGGTTTTTTTTTTTTTTTTGGCTGATGCTGCATAAGCTTGCTTTCTTGCATTATATGCTAATTCTAATCAGAAGGAAAGTATATGTCAGGTATGTATGCCCACTATTTAGCCTGACAAAGATGACTTCGTGTGATTTCCATTGTTTGGGTTCTTTTATTTTATATAATTTGCTATCTCTTAGTTTTTTTCCAGGTTTTAATCCATTCATTTTCACAGGCTCTTCTAATAACAGGAATGAAATCATTGTAGAGTACTTGGTGATTTGCTTAAAAAAAAAAAAAAAGCATCTTAAGCAGTTTTTTGAAACTTAGCTTGCACGTTGAACGAAATTCCAGAATGTTCCAGAATCCAGAAGAATCAAACTACTTGTTTTTTTTTTTATCCCTAATATGAGATAAATATAAATATATATATTTATATTAGTAATAAAAAATTAATAATTATAACGACTGTAACTAATATTTATGGGTCAATGCAGTTGCAGAGCAATCATGCATTACAACCATAATATGTATAAAATATTGAGGATAATAATAGAAAATAATAGAAAAGGTAAATCAATCAAATAATACCATTCAGGGATTTAGGAACGCTAAGGATTAAAAAAAAAAAAAAAAAAAATCATCACTTTTAACCGACAATCCAGATGACTTCAACTGGGGCCAACCACCCAGACTGAAGGCAAAAAAAAAGACAAGAAGTTCTGTTTCTGTAATGAACAATATATGCTAGTAATTTAAATCTAAACCAAATATAAACCAAATATAGTAATTAAAAATGGTTAGGAAATTTTAGAATCAGAAGTAAGAAAATATAAGTAAATTATAAATGTAAGCATATATTAATCAACGTTGACCCGACAGAGAACGTAATTTAATGATTACAATAAGATTAGATATATAATACATACTACATATTTACCGTATCCAGGACATAATATTGTAACGATAATAGTCGTCAAGATATGTGGTGCTCCCTATGTGATGGATTATAGTAAAAATAAATAAAAATAAATAATTGATTAATTAACCGATCAAATTTAAGTTAACGTAAAGAGAAACATGCAGATAGTAAGAAGAAGAAAAACTAAAGGAGTAGGAATAATAGAACCTGAACACCATAAAGGCAAAAAATAGTGGTATAGATAAGAAATAGTTTCTCCTACGTCCTCGGATTGCCCTAATAATTTCGGAGAAATAAAAATAAAGAGTGTAGGACAGCTTAAAGACAATACAAGATATAAGTTGAGGCTCGGGTATGCCCGGGATCGCAAACCCATTCCTATAGTAGGACAATGAGCTGAATTTGCATGTTACCTCAGCGTGAACTTAAGTAAACTTAAATGAATTTAACTATGTAAAAAAAAAAAAAAAGATACCTGTAATTTGCAAGCCGGTGGGTGCACGTTTCTCTTTGCGTTAACTTACATTTGATTGGTTAATTAATTAATTATTTATTTTTACCATATCCATCACATAGGGGGCACCACATATTATCTTGACGACTATTATCGTTACAATATTATGTCCTGGATACGGTAAATATGTAGTATGTATTATATCTTATTGTAATCATTAAATAACGTTCTCTGTCGGGTCAACGATGATTAATATATGCTTACATTTATAATTTATTTATAATTTACTTATATTTTCTTACTTCTGATTCTAAAATTTCCTAACCATTTTTAATTACTATATTTGGTTTATATTTGGATTAGATTTAAATTACTTAGCATATATTGATCATTACAGAAACAGAGAACTTCTTTTCTTTTTTTTTGCCTTCAGTCTGGGTGGTTGGCCCCAGTTAAAGTCATCTGGATTGTCAGTTAAAAGTGATATATATATATATTTTTTTTTTTAATCCTTAGCATTCCTAAATCCCTGAATGGTATTATTTGATTGATTTACCTTTTCTATTATTTTCTATTATTATCCTCAATATTTTATATATATATATATATATATATATATATATATATATATATATATATATATATATATATATATATTTTTTTTTTTTTTTTTTTCTCTAAGTGTGGTTGGGAAGAATGATTCTTTTGCTGAAATATATATATATAGCACTTACAGTCTCTGAATATTATGCTTTTTTCAAGGTGTATCACAACATGTTTCAATGCTAGTAATATGGAAAATGGTACAGCAGTATATATACTGCATTCTACCGGAAGGCATTGAGAAATTGTATCATTTGTAGGACTACTGCAAGCTGTTTTAGAGGCATTCAATATATAGATTCATGTAGTTGGAGTACTGCATTAAATATGCACAATGCAACTGTCTGATATGCTGTTCTGAGATCTTTTTCCAGCACAAGAGATCCATGACACACACACATGTAAGACAATTTCCCATGGTGGATGGGATGTGGTATTATCTCAGAAGATTCTGTCCATGTTTATTTTCCATTCTGAATGGTAATACTTTTAGTCGGACACCAGCAGGTTTTCAACTCTTTGGTTTGTTTCCATATCAGATTTCACAACTTGGATTATGCAGATATTGCCAAGGCTTTAAATTTTTGCAGCATAAATCAGAACGTCTGTAACGATTAAGGGACGTTCACATATTTCAGTATATAAATTCTGTAGTGGCAACATTCAAAACACTCTTGAGACAATGTACAAATCACTGTGCTGGATAGTATCTAGCCATTTTAATACACTTTTTCTATCAGAGTTATAGATGGGAGCTCCATAGTCCTAGTCAGGTTACCCACATAAATGTTTCAACAGTTTAGAAATGTCTTATGTGATCAGGTTAATTTTGATTATAAGAACAGTGCACCGAGTACTGAGCCTATAAAATGATGGTTCTTTTGTACAAGAAGTTGTGGATGTTTGAAGATAAAGCACTCAAACCGACATTGGAATAATTATGTTTATTTCTAAACTGGAAATATGAACATAATGGAGTGAAACGTTTCATGGTATTTTCTAACCGCTGAGTGCTTATCATCAAACAGTACCGATCCACCAAGCCACTCAAGGAGTATCTAAGCTATGAATAAATTTCAGAAAATGTAGAGCAGAATTGAAGCAAATTGTTGAGCAGATATCATCTTTTAATGGCATAAAAGGTGATATTGTTGTACACATTGGCACTAATGACATTAAGAGTAGGAGATCTGTGGACTTACTTAACAAGTACAGGTCAATGTGGGGGGGGTGACGAGTTAGGGTTAAATTTAAAAGTGTCTACAATTCTGCCCAGACATGATAGGAGGGAGTACATGATGAGTCTTGTCAATAAGTTCAGCCCTGGACAAGGCTCATGGGCTTGTTCACAGAAGAGACAGCTTCTCAGGAATGGGATACACTTAAATAGAAAGTGTGAAAGAATACTTGCTGATACTATCAAGGCAGTATTAGGTGGGTCAGAAAACTGCCAGCTTGGGGAGGGATACACAGACTAATTGAATAACAAAAGTTGCAGGAAGAGGTGGAAGTGATTCTTGCACTGCTTCTATTGGAATGAGGAGCAACCTGGAATGCAAGGTATCAAGGATTTTAAGAACTGCTGGGAGTCGTAATGGAACAAATTAATACATGGGCTGTGTGTGTAACTAAGAGTAATAACAGGTGCATGTATAAGTATACATGCACCTGTTGCATGAAGACCAATGCTAGGAGTATAGTGAATTTGAAGTGCTCGTCAAGAAATCAAAAGTGGATATTGTTGGGATATCAGAGATGGGTGTCACACACAGATATAAGGAATGCAGAAATTGAATTTGGGGATTATGTGTACAGAAAGGACAGACAGGAAGGAGGGATTATGCTGTTACTTCAGAAACACAAAATCTAAGGCAGTGCATCCAGTTGACATGGGTGGCCAGTGCAATGTTGAATGAATTTGCTGTGACTTAGCACTGGAAAATGCAAAAATGAGAGTATGGGTGTGTTATAGCCCTCATAGAAATATAGTGGGCCAGTAAATCAGAATGTCTTATAATGGAGGATTTTAACTTTCCAGATATTGACTGGAACTTGTGGACTGGTCACTCACATACTAGCAAACTTTTGTGGATTTATTGGATGACTGTTTTTCACAGCAGCATGTTCAAGAGGCAACCAGAGGAAGTAATGCTCTTGATCTAATTATCAGCAGAGAATATTCATGCATTAAGAATCGGCAGATAAAGGGATCACTAGGTAGTAGTAATCACAGTGTACTGATGTGAGATTTACTTAAAGATGTAACTATCATCAGGGGTAAAAGGAAGGGTTTTTGCTTCATAAAGGTGACTAAAGTGGTCTCAAACAGTTTTTAAAATTCTATACAGTGAGACCAACTGATGATGTTACCAAAAGCAAATTATAAATGGAAAACACTCAAGGAATTAATCTTGGAAGCTACTAGGCTTTTTATAGTAACTAAGCAATACGGTTCATGGTTTAGGCCTAAATGGATGTGAGATGAATTAATGAAATGCATGGTAGAGAAGAAAAATACATGGGATGCATATAATTTTCAGGAAACACATACAGGTCTATTGTATATATAAGCTAGTCTGTAATCTAGTCAAAAATGGAGGTTAGGCAAGCGAAGGAAGTTTACAAGATATCTTTGGCAAAGAATACAAAGGAAAACAGCAAAGACTTCTTCATTTAGGTAAACTCTAGAAGGAAGGGGGATGAATCAGATTGGTCCAGTTCATATTGCTGGTTTGACTGTTGATGATTCTGCTCAGGTGGCTGACAAACTGAATGAGTATTTTGAATATATATTCACACATAGGGAATTCTGTAGAGACGTGGAGGAGAAATTGTTGACTTAAACATAAGAAAAGCACCTGGGGTGGATGGGATCTATCCAGTTATATTAAGAGAGGCAGCAAAGGAAGTAAGCAAACTCTTAGCCATAATTCTGAGAGAATCCTTGGACTCTTGTGAGGTCCCCATGGACTGGAGATATGCAAACGTATCCCCAATTCACAAATGGGGAACAAAGGGGGACACAAGTAATTATAGCGATGTAGGATTATCTTGACAAGACTGCAGTTATATTTTAGACACAGCATGGGTTTGTTCAGTGGAAATCTTGTCTGACCAATTTGGTTTGTCAGACAAGGTTTCCACTCACAAAGAAAATGGATGTAAAAATAATTTTCTATACTGGGAGATTAAATCATTGAGATCATAGATAATGCTGCATAAATCTGTGAAGTTCCATATTTTTGTTAGTGGAAGATGAATCTGTCTGGTTTTTTTTTTTTTTTTTTTTTCCGGGCTGTTTGCTTATAAGTACCAATTATTTTTGCCTTTTCTTTCTTTGGAAAAAAACGGGCGTCCAGAATCCTGACCATCTCCTTCTATGTGTGAAGCAAAAGAGCATCCTGCCTCATTGGGGGTTATTTTTTGATCTGTTACACATGGTGTTAAGAATGCCAGATGGTTCAAAAGCACTGATCTTGCCCATTCTGCAATTGATTTATCAGGTGACACTGACACCTCTGTCTTGCTATGGTCTGGTAATTCCGTGTGATGGATGTATATATACACCCTGGCATAACTAATTTTGCTTATTTCCTTGCTCCTTGATAGACTACTTTATTCTCAATCTTATATGTTTTAATTTTTCCTAACCTAGTTTCCAAATATTTTTGAGAATGTGGGAAGCTTGCTCTTGCAATTAGGATATTATGGAGATGTGGCAGTACATTCAGTTTGTGGATGATTTTTAGATCTGCAATTTGCACAAGTAGGAACACCATGGAAAACTGCCTGGGAGAGCCCAAACCTCTGACATTTGTAACATTATGAAGGTTTAGGGATATATGGTCAGATACAGCAATTTAAGTATCCTGCTTTCAAGGTCAGCAAATTCAGTGAATTAAAAGTCAAAATAATGTTGCGTAATGTTACCATCTTTTTGGATCATAATGCATTTTGCTTCTGATCTTACAACTCTTGGACTATTTCCTCTTCTGAACAGTTTAATAGGCCCCATTCACTTGTAACTTCCTTGCTAAACTTGGAGCAGTTTAGCAGGGCATGGGGAAAAATTTGAACTGGGATTCCACTTATTGATATAAGCTTTAATAAGTATTTTGAATGTCTGGGTTAAGTCGTTTCTATCAGTAGATCATCAGATAGGACCATTTTTGACCCTTTTGATGATCAAGCTGCATTCTCTAGTCATTTCAGTATAACAAATGGGGAAAGTTTTTCCACTGGCTGTTTTGACAAAGTTGTATTATTGGGAATGCTGGTGACTCATGTTTGTTCAGGTCAGTTTTAAGTCTCTTTGTTAAAGAGAAGTCATGAGAGCATTTTGGCTCTAGTGGTGGATATTCACTAGTAGCCATATTTGCTCCTTTAGCCCTGGAGTTGGCTTTACTGCCCAGGATTCCGACCCCACCACATGGAGGCAGGAGCGATGCCAACCAATGACCAAGCAGCTGGAAAAGGTTAGTTGGGTTAGTTTTAATAAAGCGAGGAAAAAGAACAAAGATAACTTCCCCTTCTTCTGGTCTCTAATGTACTGCTTGTAGAAATAGAAGCTGCTGATTATAACAAAAATGGAAGAACTGGATATTGATCAAAAATTAATATCTATTTTTTCAATAAAAAGCATTTTACAGATTGCTTGAATTTTCTTGATCACTGGATCAATACATGTTCCGACTAATACAACTCTTCCTGTCAATTTGTTCTGAAACTGGACTGCCATGGTTGTGGTTTTTGTTTAATCTGGAAAAGTCTGTTGTTGATTTGTGTCTGCCAAATATTGTGCCCACTTATTTTTACAAGTTTTATTTTTTATTATTATTATTATTTTATGATCTGCACTTATGCCTTGAATAATTCTGCTATATTTGAGGAGGCTGGATGTTTGGCAGCTTTGTCTGCCAGTTCATTCCCTGGGATATCTGAATGTCCAGGGATCCAGCATAACTTGAGTGACTAGTTCTTGGTTTTGCAGTCCTGTAAGTGGGACTGAATTTGTGTCAGTATTGAATGTCTGATGGAATGGCTGCTTTTGAGGGCAGATATTGCTGAAACTATAATGGTCTTCTCCAGTGAGAAACTGAAACCATTAGCCATAGTCCAGGAGTTAAGACCATCAATGTCTTGTAGTTTCTCTCAATTACCCTCATGTTGTAGGATTGAATTAATATGCTGAAGTCATCGACATAGTGTTTATGGTTGGAGGAAGTTGTTCAGTAATGGAGTTTATTTTAATGGCAAAAAGTGTAACACTTAAGACAAATCCTTGTGGTACTCCCTCCTCTGGGGAAAAAAGGCCAAGAAAGGATGAATCCTACTCAAAATTGGAAAATATGATGGGATAAGAAGTTTTTAATAAAAATAGGAAGGTGACCTCTTAGACCAAGATTATAAAGATCTTTTAAAATACAAAATATCCAAGTTGTGTTGAACCAAGATGGACACCAGATGGACACTCTCTCTTTAGGAAAGCATCTTGAACAGATGTTTCCAGTCTAATTAAGTGGTCCAAAGTGGACCTATTTCTTTGGAAGCTACACCAAAACTGGGAGAGAAGGTAATTTGATTCTTAGTACCATAAAAAAATGAGAATTAACCATTCTCTCCAATATTTTGCAAAATCAGCTAGTCAGAGCAATAGGATGATAGTTTTTTGGAGATTTTGAATCCTTTCCTGGCTTAGCAAAGGCAAGAATGTTGCCTTGTGCCAGGTGTCCAGAAACTACTCTTCAAAGAAGATTCTGTTGTATAGGAAGAGCAGGAGGTCCATGGATGTTGGTGAAAGGTGTTTAATCATTTCCTAATGGATGTCTGCTCCAACATCACTAGCCTTTGTAAGGGTGATAACTCTTTTGAGCTGGTGGATAGCAAATTGCCCATTATATGGGTCAACGCCCTTGGAAGTAAAATTCAAGGCCTTTTTTCCTGCTTTATGTTTAAGGACAAGGAACTCTGCAGATGAAGATAATACTGCACTGTTGAGATGTTAGAAAATGTCATCCCAAGAGCACTTGCTGTTGAGTCTGCAATAGTACATCCATTATATTCCAAGACTGATGAGGTGTGCTGTGTATTTTCCCTTCATTTTCCAAGACCATCTGCTGTGAAACAGATCTATGATTCCTTTTGAATTTCAGGGCGAACGTATCCTTGATATCCTTGGATATCCCTCCCCCAAGCTTCATTTTCAGCCTTTTTTTGCTGCTGCTGTGCAATCTGCATTCCATAATAGTTTTAGGAAAAGGTGGAACCAGGTGGATGTTTTTGGAATTGAAATTGCAACTGCATGGATGATACTTTGTGATGTACATAACTGCACCATTAATAGGCTCCTGACTGACTGCATGAGATCAAAACTTTCCAGATGTTGAAAAGCATTCCAGTCAGTCTGATCAATCTACCACTAGAGTAACTAATAGGTAGACATGGTCTCCCATTAATTAGGGTGATTACCATGGGGAAGTGATCACTTTCATACGGGTTTTTCTCCAATTCTCAAATAAGTAAGGGGAGCAGATAGAAAGATCTATGGCAGAAAATGTACTGGTTGGCTTATGGAAGGTGTTTGTTCCCACATTTAGGAGGGAAAGGCCATTGTCAGGGAGCATAAACTCTATGATTTGTGCCCTTCCACTGATATTAGCACTAACCCCACAGGGTAATATGTCTATTAAAATTCCCAAGAAGTAAGAAAGAGGGGGACAACTGCTTTACAAAATTATCAAGGTCTTTCTGAGGGATGTCAGCCCCAAGTGGCAAATAAACAGAGCAGACCATTAACAAAAATCCCACTTTAAGGCAATTGGCAATAGCCTCTATGCTGGTTGTAAGTAGCAAAGCCGGAAATGGGGTCTGGTTGTCCACAAGGATAATGACTCGTCCAAGAGCAGGACTATCTGCAATCACTCCTTATGAAAAATTGTGATGCTATGCATGGTGGGGGGTCATCAACTGCTGTTAGTTTAGCCATTATGTAGGCTTAGATGTGGCAGTCGGCTTCCAAAGTGCAGAGAGCTTATTTTTTTTTTCAGTTCTGAATTTATCTTTTTTTTTTGTGGAAGTATGGATGGTGTTTTGTGTCTATTTCTTCCTTAGAAAACAGTTCCAAGACTGAGGCCTACAGCAAACCAAACCACCGCATTGGCATGGGTGGTTCAGTTTGCTGTACTGTTAATTTAGTGCTCGATTTTAGGAGTGCTGGAGCAGAAGGTAGTAATGAAATTGGAGTGGTAGCCAACTGATTTTTCTGTGCTTGTTTTTCCAAGCTCAGTAAATAGTGGACAATGGGTGTAAATGACAGTTTAGGTGGTATGGTCATTTCCATTTGAGTCCCAATCGAACAGTTCTTGGAAACCTTTTCAGCATAATGTTGCCTTATTACTATTAATCTCATGGTCTTTCGCACACCACATTTTGCGCATGCTGGGGCACCAGGGTAGGCCATTTGTGAATGTCCATATTTTGGCACTTGAAAAACCTTAATGGGTTTAAAGCATATGGACGTACTGTGCAGCTCAGATAATGAGATTTCTAGTTGGGACTAGAAATCTCATTATCTGAGATTTCTAGTCCCAACGTACATTCATTTTGCTGCTGTTACTCCTTGGCTTTTTAGCTCTGAAGAGATTTCCTCCTCAGACAATTCAAGAAGTTCCCATTCTGAGATTATGCCTTGGGATAAATTCCATGTCTTGTGGGGTCAATGATATATAGGAATTTTGCTAGCAGAGAAAAGGAGGTGATTATCCCTCTGTATAAGGCAATGGTCAGGCCACGCCTTGAGTACTGCGTACAGGTCTGGAGGCCTCATTTTAGGAAGGATGTAGATTTACTTGAGCGTTTACAGAGAAGGGCAACAAGATTGGTGAGGGGAATGAAGGGATCCTCTTACCAAGAGAGGCTTAAGTTCTGCAAATTGCAGTGGCTGGAGACTAGGCACCTGCGCGGTGATCTGATTGAGGTATATAAGGCCTTGAATGGGTTGAGCACGCTGAATTCTGATGGGATCCTTCCACTTGTTCAGATTACGAACCTAAGGGGGCATAAATTCAAATTAAGAAAAGACAGATGTAGAATAGATGTGCGGAAATTTGCCTTTAGCCAGCGGGTGGTTAATTGCTGGAACAAACTTCCATCTGTCGTTGTGGAAGTTGATAGGTTGAATAAATTTAAGGAGGAACTGGACAGGCATTTGGAGGGAATGGTGTGATTTTTTTTTTTTTTTTTTTTTTTGGCTGATGCTGCATAAGCTCATACATTTGCTTTCTTGCATCACATGCCACTACTACTACTACTACAATGGGTAATCCCCCAGTAGAGGTTTCTTGGAGGAGCTGTTTTGAGTGCCTATCTGTTTTAGTTTCAACAAGAATGTCACTAGAAGAAAGTCATTAAACCGATTTAGGTGAGCCTGCTAGCCCTTCAACCCTTCTGGATGATGATGAAGGGGTGACATTTTTTCTATGGCCTTTTCATTAGTGGAATGTACAATCAAATACTGAGGTGTTGGATCTGACGTATATTCAGTTCTAGGTCTTTCAGCTAATGTAACATTTTCCACGACTGTAGTATAATGTTCTTGTAGGGACCTTATTGTGGTCCCAGAAGAAGAATTTAAACTATCAGGACTCATAATGGTTTTATGTTTTTTTTTCATTACCTCAGCTCCCCACCACCACCATGGAGATCAAATGAGGTCCCCCCCCCCTACATGGCAAGCAATGAATGCCCTTGAAATTCGGAAGCCAGGGCTACCAAGACACTATATCCACACCTCTGCATCCTATCTGTCAGACCATGAGAGTAGGGACATCCCATCGACAATGTATGGGAAATGCCAGTCCCAGGTAGTATTAGTGGTAAATGATGTATGAAAGCAAGCTTATACAGAATCAGAAAAAAAAAAAAAACTTCCCATTTGACCTCCAAGAGTTTGTCTAGTTCTTCCTTGAATTCATCCAAGCTATTCATTTCCACAACATCCAATGGAAGTTAGTTCCAGTAATCAGTTACCTGCTGACTAAAGGAAAACTTCTGCACATCTGTTCTGCAGCCATCCTTCCATAATTTGAATTTATGCTCCATCATGTACATAGGCTGAGAAAGAGGAAGAATCCCATCAGCACTGAGCTTGCTTGATCCATTCAAAGCCTTAAACACTTCAGTCGGATCACCTCATGGGTGCCTAGTCTCCTGAGGCTGCAATTTGCAGTACTGAAACCTTTCTGGGTAAGAGCAGCCCATTGTTCTCTTCACCAATCTCACTGCCCTTCTCTATACCCATTCCAGCTGTTCTACATCCTTCTAAAATGAGGCCTACAGATCTTTATACAGTATCTAAGATGTAGACTAACCAATGCCTTGTACAATGAAATAATAGCCTCCTTATCTCTGCTAGCAAAATTCTTATATATCATCGACAAAACCCCCATATGTTTGCACTTCTCGGAGAACTTCATATCTGACTGCACAATTACATCTTTTTATTTTCCACTATGCTGAGCGTAGTGGCACCAGTTGTGTTAATCTGGAATTATTGCTATCCATGTGCAACAATTTGCATTTTTCAATATTTAATGTCAATTGCCATTTCTTAGCCCACCTGCCTTATTTTTCTAGATCTAGTTGCAGTAGCATACCATCATTACTATAATTAACCACCATGCCAACCTTTGTACCCTCTGCAAACTTAGAGATTTAAGCTTAATATATCTTTATCAATATCATTAATAACTGCAGAAAACAGCAATGGGCCCAGCACCGAACCCTAGAGACTCCACTAATAACATTAGTCCACGAAGAGCAGTATCCATTGATAACTTTATCTTCTCCCACTCAACCATCTGTTTATCCATAGCACTAACATGCATTAGCAAGGGCACACGATGGAAGAAAGCAAGCTTACATAGCATCAGCCAAAACACACACACACACACACACACAAACACACACACACACACACACACACACACACACGTGCGCGCCCCCTTCTCATTTCACCCATCCACTTGCTCCAAATGTTTGCCTAGTTCTGCCTTGAATCTGTTTAAGTTATCAACTTCTACAACAAAAGATGGAAGTTTGTTCCAGCAATCAATCACCCACTGGCTAAAGGCAAACTTCCACACATCTATCCAACATCTGTCTTTCCTCAATTTGAATTTATGCTCTCTCAAATGATTATTCTGAGCGAGAGGAAGAATCCCATCAGCATTGAGCATGCTCAAACCATTCAAGGCTTTATACACCTCTATCAGATCACTTTACGGGTGCCTAGTCTCTAGACACTGTAATTTGCAAAATTTAAGCCTTTCTTCGTAAGAGCAACCCTTTGTTCCATTCACTAATCTTGTCCTTCTCTTTAATCGTTCCAACATCTCTTTATCCTTCTTAAAATGAGGCCTCATACAAGAGGATAATCACCTCCTTATCCCTGCTAGAAAAATTCCTGTATGTCATTGACAAGACACAACTCTTGCAGACCGTCTACACTGCTCAGAAAACTTCATATCTACCTGCACAATTATGCCCAGGTCCTTTTCACTCTCTACCATTGTCAGTGTAGTACCACACAGTTGATACTTTACTCTGTGGCTACTGCTTTCCATATGCAGTACTTTACATTTGTGAATGTTAAACTTTGGTTGCCACCTCTGAGCCCATCTGTCCAACTTTTCTAGATCCTGTTGCAGCAACGTACTGTCATTAACAACCCTACCAACCTTCATATCATCTGCAAACTTGGATATTAAGCCTGATATACCATCATCAATATCAATTAATGAATACAGAAAACAACAATGGACACAACACTGAACCCTGAGTGACTCCACTAATAACATCAGTCCACGAAAAGCAGTGTCCATTGATTGCCAAATGGCAATCAATGGATACTGAGAAGACAGAGTGGTAAACCACAGATTACCACTCTATCTTCTCCCACTCAACCATCCCTTTATCCATAGCAGCAATTTGCCTCCAATGGCACACTGCTCCAATTTGTACAGCAGTCTTCCATGTGCAACAGTATCAAAAGACTTTCTAAGATCCAAATATATGATATAAAATTATTCTTTGCATCCAGTTCCTTTGTGACTACATCATAGTATCCAATCAAACTGGTCAGACAAGACTTCTCCTTAACAAACCCATGCTGTGTCTGAGCTATAACTGATATCTTGTCTAGAGGATCCTGCAACGCTTCTTTAACGAGTGCCTCCATTAATTTCCCTGGAACAGAAGTTAATCTAACGGGTCTGTAAAAGCCTTGCTAGTGTGTGAGTGACCAACCCACAAATTCCAGTCAATATCTGGGAAATTAAAATCCCCCATTATGACACACTGATTTACTGACCCACTATTTCTCTGCACAATTGCTCATTATACTCATCAGATTCATTAGGCCTATTCTCATTTTTCATTTCCCAGTGCTTATGTCACACCATACAGACTCAACATTGCATTGTCCGCCAACATCAATTGGCTGCACTTCCTTATGTTTTATTTGTTTCTTAACTAACATAACTCTTCCTCACTTCCTGTCCTGTCTATCGTTTCTGTACACATTGTACTCCCCAAATTCCAATTCTGCACTGCGTTTGTCTGTGTGACACAAGTCTCCGATATCCCAACAATATATGCCTTTAATGTCTTGACTAGCACTTCAAGCTCATCAAATTTATTAACTATACTCCTAGCATTGGAGTACCTGCAAGTACACATGCACCTATTTCTACTCTTAGTTACCCTAACAACATTTAATGCCACACTACTCCAATTTCTATACCACTATGTGCAACAGTAAGCTTTCCTGAAATCCAAGTATATGATATGAAAATTATTTTTTGCATCCAGCTCCTTTGTGATGGTATTGTAGTTATTGTTCTTGGTATTGGATTTAACGACACAAGGGCTACTAAGGCCAAATTGTGTCTGTTTATCGTTTATTCACAAGAAGCATACCGTTAGAGATGTTAAATTATATGCTTCTGTACAAGCCAATATGTTTTAGATACATTAAAAGTTCTTCAATATTTGCTTCATTTCCTAAGAAATTAGATAAATCAGGTAATATATTCAATATATAGAGAGTGACCGAAAAGTGTTTGACCGGATGGTTGAATGTAAGGGACAATCAACCAGAAAATGACAGACCATGAGTTGCATCTGACAGGATGGGTACTGGGGTGGGTTTTCTCCCAATAATAGTAAGAGACGAGTGTGTCCAATTCTTAGTCTTACTAATACCACTTCTTGTCTGTTTCATCAGAATCCAGACAGCCATAGCTTTGGATCTTCTTTTATCTTGTAAAGTTTATTTTTTGTGTTACTTTTCCAGATCTATACCCATTTATCGTAGCACGCTTTGCATATGACAGACTTATAGTCAGTGTAAGGAACTAGGATGTTGTCAGAGAGCGGGTTGGGGATGTTTAGCGGCAAAGTCAGCACTTTCATTTCCCGGAATGCCAGAATGGCCAGGGATCCAGCAAAAACTGATTGACTGATTGGACACACTGCAAGCAAATAGCTGGGAATGAACTGTTTCAATGTACGATGAAAAGAGGAGAAATTCTTCCTTATGGCAGAGACAGCACTAAGACAATCTGTGTAAATTATGGCAGATGAGATGGAAAGCTCAATAATCTTACTAAGCGCCAACTTAATGGCATATAATTCAGCTGTGGAGATGCTGCAAGCAAATCGTAGTGTGGCCGAACTTGTACATAAAGGAAAAACTGCTGCACCACCTACATACTCTCGAGTTTTGGAACCATCCGTAATAATTTTACAGGCAGGTTTTTCATAGTAGCATGAGCTGAATGTAACTGTCTGATATTGCAGGCAGGTATAATAAATATTCCCCCACTGGAGGAAGTGTATATCTTGAGAGACAGACACATATGTCCAAGGACATATACTGGACAGCCATAATCTAGCTGTGAATGGATTAAACTTCTATAAAGATGCAGCAAAGAATACTAATCAGCTCCCCATGACATAGATGAGACCGATTGAAGTATATTCAAATGCTTTAAACAAGAAGTTCTCAAATAAGTGATGTGAGCTTGGAAATTTAGTTTGCGGTCTAATATTAGTCCAAGAAATTTAACGGTTATAACAAGCGGGATTGGAGTATTGTGTATTTGTAGTTCAGGTTCGGGATGGACAGCTCGCTTCATGCAAAAGTGAGTGACAGTGCATTTCTTTTCTGACAGTCTGTAACCATTCTGTGAAGTCCAGGATTCTATTTTGGTTATGGCAAGTTGGAGCTGCCATTCGATGGTATTCATACTTTGAGACTGACAGGAAATGGTAAGGTCATCTGCATACATATAAGTTTGAATGGTTTTTGGGATATCTAGTGTCATGCTGCTAACTTGGATTGAAAAACAGTGTTGGACTAAGTATTGATCCCTGTGGGACTCCCTCTTCCTGAATGTGTGATACAGAGAGTACGTTTTTATATCGGACCTGAAAAGAACGCAATTGCAAGAAATTTTGAATTATTTCCGGCAAATGGCCCCTAAGACCCAGATGGTAAAAGTCCATAATAATACCATGACACCATGTAGTATCAAATGCCTTTTCAAGATCTAAATTGACCATGACTAGATGTTGTTTCATGACAAAGGCATTGTGGATATGAAATTCGGCTTTAATGAGCACAACTAGGGTTGATCTATTTTTTCGAAATCCATATTGATGATCTGGAAAGAGATTCTCTTACTCCAGGATGTAAGTGAGCCTAGCATGAACCATTCTTTCGAAAATTTTTCCCATGCAGCTTGTAAGAGATATTGGTCTGTAATTTTCAACACAGGAAGGATTTTTTCCTGGTTTTGGTAAGGCGATAATGAACGAATGCCGCCATGAAGAAGGATAGGCATTTTCAGAGAAGATCTGATTATAAAAAATTAATAGGGTTCTCAAGTCTTCAAGTAAATGCTTTAGCATAACATAAATGAACTCCATCTGGACCTGCAGTGCTATTGGAAGATCTGTTTAATGATTCTTGAAGTTCTATTAATGTAAACGGTTGGTTGTACGGGATTAAGCAGTGCACGAAGAAGTTGATTTTATACCGTTCTGCACCTGCTTTGAAGTTCTGTAAGGTGGACGTATAGGTGGCAGAAGCTGAGCTTGCATCTTCTTCAGGAGTAGAAATGTCTTTCCCTTTCCAATGAAATATCGGAGAGCGCAGCAGAACAAATTTGCCATTTAACGCCTGTATTCTTTTCCAGATGACCCATGTATACGTGATGGTTGAGGCAAAAGCAATCCATGAATCACATTTCGCTTTCCGCCTAACTTTTCTAGCCTTTGCTTTCAGTCTTTTAAAAGAAATTAGATTACTAGTGGTGGGACACTTGCGGCAATTATTCCAAGCACGGTTTTTTTCCTTTTCAGCAATTAAACAATCTGTATTCCACCGGTGATTTCTGTGTTTTCGAATGGTGTGGAGCCCTTAGCTGCGGTCAGAATCAGATTGGTTATGTAAATGTTTAAATATCAATATGTTGTCTTTGACCAGAAAATCTGTAAGAGTATTTGGGCAGAATAGCCACCCCAGTTTGACTTTTTAAATTGCCAAGTGGATCGCTGATCAGGATCTGGAGTTACCCCTGTTTGCAGTGAGCAAATAATTGGAAAGTGATCACTGTTAAAGGGATGGTTAATACCAACCGACCATGCACGATTGGAAATATGGATGGTGAACAAATTGATAAGTCTATTGCGGAAGCAGATCCGGTTGCTAATTGTATGTAGATAGGAAATCCAGAATTTAATAAATGAAGATCATTATTATTCATGAATTCCTCAATCAATTTGCCTCTTCTATCCATTGTTGCAGACCCCCACAATGGATGGTGTCCATTAAAGTCACCAAAAAGATTAATTGGTGTTGGGTTTGATTTGATTTGATTTAAGAATTCTCGGCGCAAGAGCTACTGCGGCTAAAATGCGCCTGTAAGATTTTATACAACGGTTTTGTTCTAATTTGTATATTGCTGCTAATAATTTCCAAGAGTCACAGAGAATGACTGTAGCTTGCTTCAGAGATAATATTTGGTTTCATATTTGATTATAGTAATTTATTTTCTTGAGGAACTGAAAAACATCTGCTATATTTTTTCTATCTTCCAGTATGGTTTTGAGAGTGAGGGAATGATGTTTGTTTAGCTCTTTGAAGCAGTTTCGGCGCTCATCTGCGAAAGCTGGACAAGTAATCAGTGCATGTTCTACTATTTGTTGTGTGTGACAGATAGGGCATGGGGGGGATATCCTCTCCTCGCAAAAGATAAGAGTGACTGAAATGTGTGCGTCCTATCTTTAATCTTGCAAGTATCATTTCATCGCGTCTATTTTTCTGAATGCTGGATTTCCATGGTTGGAGTAATCTTTTAATCTGATGCAATTTGTTAGTGGTTAGTACTTTCCATTGCTGTTGCCAGTGATGTATCTCACTCTGATGAATAACGTGTTTGTAGTCTGAAAAAGGGATATATTCTGATGCAGAAATATTGTTGTTGGCTTTTTTGGCAGCTCTGTCTGCTTGCTCATTACCATGTATTCTGACATGACTTGGGGTCCAGCAAAATCTAATGTTACTATTATTATTATTATTAGCTACATGGTGCAAGGAAGCCCGAGGCTTATGCTGCACCAGCCAAAAAAAATTCCCTGAGTTACCCTCAGAGAGAGAGAGAGAGAAGTAGAAGGGAATCACCAAGAAAGAGAAGAATGATGATACGATGTTGTTCAAGGAGTTTTGATATTCTGTATTGAATTTGCTGTTGTAGTGAATGTTTGTTAGAATTGATATTTTGTATCGCCATCATGGAACTACAGGAATCAGTAAAAATTATTCTGTTTTGGAAACTTGAATGGTCGATTTGGTTTAGTGCTAACATAACAGCTTGCAGTTCTGCAGTATAAATGCTACAGTCTTTTGGGCCAATGTGAGGTCAAAAATGTAAACTGCCACTCCCACATGAGAATCAGTTTTGGATTCATCTGTATATAGAAAGCAATGATCTGAAAATTGGGCCTTATAAGCAGCATGCAGCTGTTGATGGTTTATATGAGAAAGGGTTTGTTTGCTCCAAATATGGAAGGAGAAGTCGCATAAAGGCTGTCTGATTATCCATGGTGGTGTAGACTGCTTCCTCAGCAGAATTATATTATCCAGGTTAAGCTCCCTACTGAGAAGGTTTTTTAATCTCACACTCACAGGTTTATTGATTCTTTGTTGTTGTTGCTGATAATGTTGAAGCAAAGAGAGTTTTCTGTAGGGGGTGACCTGGTAAGGATTTTATTTTAGCTGCATAAGAAAGTAATTGATTTTGCCTTCTGATTTGCAGAGGAGGTTCTTGAGCTTCAGCGTACAGGCTCTGCATGGGTGAGGTGCGGAAAGCTCCAAGGGCTCAATGGAGTGCGCAGTGATCTACCGGTTCGAGCCATCTCAGGGCACTAGGTCCCGCCGAGTCATAGACTGGGGCACCATAGTCTAGCTTAGACTGAATGAGAAGGCGATATAAATGTAGTAGGATTGTCCTGTCTGCTCCCTAGGATATAACAGATAGGACCTTCAAGATATTCATTTTCTTCAGACAGTGGACTCTTATGTGACTGATATGCTCTAGGAAAGGCAATTTTTTGTCAAAAACTTAGTCCTAAGAAACTGACACTATTTTTAACTGGGATGATCTGTTCTTTCAGACTGAGTTCGGGGTCAGGTTGTTATTTGGTTTTTAGGAGCATTAGCAACTAAGGCCATGTTGCTCCGGGATATGCGATGGTCATTCCCTGACCTTTTCCGCATCCTCCGTATTTGGTGGTCACAGGCTCGAACCCCGGTCTAATCAAGAAGCATGCGCTACGCACTGCTGCTCCTGCCCAGCTGGCTATGGAGGCGCCTTCGGGGTCATAATGGAGATTCCTTTTTCTGCAGAAATGTATACATGCAGTCTTTTGTACCGGAATTCTATATCCATTTCTTTCTGTCCATTTTATGACAGTTTATGGCTACTTGTAATTGCCGTTCTATTGTCCTCATATGCTGCGCTTGATAAGAAATGCTGAAATCATCAGCAGAAACAGTTATAAAGATATTGTTTGGGATTTGTTCTATTATTGTGCTGAAGTGGACTGCAAAAAGTGTGGCACTTAGTACAGATCCTTGAGGGACCCCTTCTTAATAAAATATATTGGAAAGTGTATTGTTCATTTGAACTTGGAAGGTCCGATTCTTAAGGAAATTATATATGTAGAGGGATAGATGTCCACTAAGGCCAAGTTGATGTAACCTTCTAAGTACACCATAGTGCCACATGGTATCATATGCCTTCTGGATATCAAAATTAACCATGACTTGGTGTTGTGTCCTGAGAAAAGCATTTCTTACTTGATTTTCCAATTGTATACGTACATCTAAGGTACAGTGATTTTTTCTAAAGCCATATTGTTCTCAGTTGAGAAGATCATTATTTTCTAGATACCATGTTAGTCTATTGTTGACCATTTTCTCTAAGATCCTTCCTAAGCAGCTAGTCAAAGCTATGGGACGATAGTTCTGTGGGTCTGATAGATTTTTTCCCTGTTTTGGGAAAGCTAATATTATTGTGTGGTGCCATTTGTTTGGGAAAGAATTTTCAAGGTATATTTTGTCGTGTAGATCTAACAGGGCTAATTGGGACTGTTCATCTAATTGTTGTATTATTGCATAATGGATTTCATCAGGATCGACGGTGCTGTGTTTCGCCTGTAGCAGGGTTTGTTTTAGTTCTGCTACTGTGAGCGGCAAGTTGTATTGTTCACACTGATTGCTAGAAAAGTTTAGTTTAATTTTTTCGGCCTCATTCTTGTACGTTTTGAAAGCAGTCGGGTATGCACAATTAGCAGAGGTATTCGAAAAATTTTCACCAAGCACTGACTATTTGTAACCCACTGTCCCTTACAATTTAGCAATGGAGAGGGGTTTATTTGAGAATTGTTTGTCATCCTTCTGATATTTTTCCAGATAAGTGTAGCTGGTGTGGAAATGGTTATAGTGGATGCAAATATCATCCAAGCAGCTTTTTTGCACTTGCCTGACCTTAGCTCTGGCTCTCTTAAATTGTATCAGATTGTCTGTTGTTGGATTTTTGCGAAAGAGGTTCCAGGCTCTATTTCTCTCTTTTTTAGCTTCCTGGCTCTCTTTGTTCCACCATGGCTTTGGATATATTCTAATTTAGAAGATGTTTTAGGTATTGTCTTTTCCACAGCTTGAAGAATATTATCAGTAACATAGGCCACTGATGTTTGTACTGATTCTTGTTTAATAATGTTGTAGTCTAACTTGGCTAGTGACCTGAATGTTTCCCAATCTGCATCATATATTTTCCATCTGGGGTGCCTACTGGCTTGGCATGGCGTTTTCTTCATGATTTTCAAAATTATGGGGTAGTGGTCACTGCTCAATGGAGTCTCGTGCACAGAACAGTGTTGGGGAACAGATTGATAAGTCTGTTGCAGAACTGCTTTTTGATGGAAGGTGGAAATATGTGTGTGTGCCGTCATTTAAAATCATTAGGTTGTTCTCGACAACTAATTTTTCTATTTGCTCACTCTTCTGGTCTATTTTGGGATCGCCCCATAGTGGGTGATGTCCATTTAGGTCACCTAAAATGCAGAATGGAGATGGTAGTTGAGTGATCAGCTCTTCAAAATCTTTAAATCTGAATTCTTGATTAGGGGGTAGATATATTGAGGCTATGGTAATATTGAAGCCTATTGCTAGATGGGCTGCAACTGCTTCTAATGGTGTGTTCAATGGTATTGTTTGGGAAGGTACATGTCTGTTAACTAATATTGCGATTCCTCCTTGCGTTGTTCCATTCATTATGTGATCCTTTCTATATGTGGTATAATTTTTGATTATATTATTGTCCTGTGGTTTTAAATAGGTTTCTTGTAGGCAGATACTTAGTGGATGGTCCTGGGTGATGAGGTCTTTAACATCATTAGTGTTTGAGCAAAAACCTCAACAGTTCCACTGGATAATCGTATCTGTCATTTGGGGTTGGATGTTACCTAGGACTGCTTCCTTGGAGCTGTTTTCATTTTGTCTACCTTGGTTTTGTCTTTCTTTGAAAAATATGGTCTACACATATCCATTTCTTCTTCAGTGAATATTTCGAGAACTGGTTCCTCTCCTTGGTTTCTTACTTCTATGTCCATTTGTTCTGCCATCTTTTTTCCTGTACTACCTATCCTTTCTTTGTTTACTTTTCTTCTTACATTTTCTGAATTATCTGAATTTTTCTTGTTTTTGTGATGGAGGTGGTTTGTAAAACTCACAAACCCATTCTGAGATGGATTGTCCTGGGGGGATTATAACATCCGTTTGAGTGCCACAACATTTTGAATTGGATAATTTAATTTCCGGAGTCATTTTGATTGTGGTAATCTGTGCATAAGAAGGTTTGTTTGCTATATTTATTGCAATCACCTTTTTAGCTTCTTGATATGAAACTCCATTTTCTGCTTTGTATTTTTGTATTCTTTTTTCCTTCTTCCAAATTTCACACTCCCCTTGAATATGCAGTATGTTCCCCTTTACAATTTACACATTTATGGTTTCCAGCTGTGCAAGTAGAAGTGGCATGTTCTTGCAAACCACAGCTTGCACATGTTAATTTTCCTCTACATACTGTCTGTGAGTAACCAAACTTCTGACAGTTGAAACAACGGAGAGGATTTGGGATATACAGCCTTAGACTGCAGTGTAGATATCCAGCTTTTACTGATCTGGGTGGTTTAGGTGTGTTAAAAGTGAGTATCAGATTCCTGGTAGGGGTGATTATCCCTTCTTTTTTAATTGTAATTCTTTTAACACTGATGACTCCTTGTTCCTGAAGCTCCATTTGGATTTCCTCTTCGGCCACATTTAGAAGGTCCCATTCCGTAATGACACCTTTTCAGGTATTTAATGTATTGTGTGGGGATACCGTTACTGGTATTCCTGCAAAGGTTGTCATTTGTAATAATCTTTAAGAGTGTTTAGCATTGGCTGTTTCTACCAAAATATCGCCCGATTTTAGTCTAACTTGTTTGAGTGGGCCGACATAACTCTCAAGAGTCTTTTGTATGAGAAAGGGTGACAATTGGCCTACAGCTTTCTCAGTATTTGAATGTATAATGATATATGTTGGAGAATTTAAAGCTTTAACATCAGTTTTTAATCTCTTTGTGGAGACAGTCATTTCTGTCGCCTTTTCTGGTTGCCTTAGAGGTACCTCTGAAAGAACTAGACTCCTCATATATTGGGTCCGTTCTATTCGGATCCGTTGACCCAGTGGATTCCTGGGTATTGGAGTCAGTTCACTCTATTTTGCCCAGGAAGGGAGAGCTTTTCCCTTCCAGATTACTGGCCCCGCCACGTGGAGGCAGGAGCAGTGCCACCCTGTGACCAAGCACTAGGAGGTTAGTAATTAAGATATAACAAGAAAATAAAAGGGAAAGAGAAGGTTGCTTTCCTTTTTAATCTAGTAAAGTTTCTTTCTTTACTATAGATTATTTAATAGTGTGTTAATAAATGTTTTAAATAAGGAAATGATTTCTACTTCAAGAAAGAGCGCTAATTCAGAGCAAAGTCACTTGATCACAGAATCGCTTGGCACCTGGGCCTTGGAGTTGGGAGTTGTGCAATGAGATTGTCAAGTTCTGAAAGCAGAAGTGGTGCAGATGGAGGAATATAAATAGAAATAACGGTAAACGATGTACCAACTGCAATGCGAGCTGCCACAGTTTCTAGGGTAATTCTCAATTAGATTGGCCTGGATGGTATGTTAGCATTAACAAGAATAGCTACTCCTCATACAAGTGATTCTGAGTTCCTATCTCATCTGTAAATGGTATAACTTGAAAATTTTGGCAAAACTTGAGGTGACAAGAATGTTTCCTGTAAGCATACACCTATGGAATTGAATTGAGCTATTAAATCTTTTTAAGTCATCAGAATGACATTGTCTGATGTTATGCATTACTTAGGTTTACCTGAGGATGATTCATATGACTGATTTTTGTATGTTGGACATTTTTTCCGGTCTTTTTTTGGGAATGTGGGGCATCCTACATCCATGGTGTCATCTGCATGGAGTTCTAGAATGGGCTCCTCATTATCTAGCAGCTCATCTACATCCATACTGTTGGTGGGAGATTCCCTTTTTTTTAGAGCCTGATTGAGATTGTAATTGTTTTTCAACTGGGACCAATGGGGTATGAGTAAGAATGCTGATTGGAGTATTTGTGGCTTTGCTAGTTTTTTTTGAAGGATTATCTTTTTTAGAGGTTGAAAGTGTAGATTTAAGCCAATTCGCTAGAGAAGTGTTAGGCTGAACTGATGCATCCGTTTGAGCTGCAGTAGAAACAAAGTTTTGAGTGCGAGCTGCATAAGAACAACCAGCAGCCATGGTCGACATAACTTGTCTACCTGCCTCAGAAAACGTTACTTTATTTTCAATTTTGTATTTTTGAATTTTCTTTCCTGTTATCCATAGCTCAAAAGTTTTGGAAAAGGCTGGATGGCTTCCTTTGCAGTTTGGACAAACAGGGGTTTTGACTGAGCAATCTGCTTGGATGTGATCTTTAGAGCTGCAGATGGGACCATATGGCTTCCCCTTCGACAAGCCTCATTTATTCCTCAGATTGGGTTGATGTAAGAAGTGGGGTTCCCCAAGGATCAGTATTAGGACCACTGTTGTTTTTAATTTTCATAAATGACATTGATGACGGGATAGAGGGCGTGATGTCTAAATTTGCAGATGATGTTAAAATTGGTAGAGTAGTTAATGATCACTGTCAAGCTGAGCTTCTTCAGAGAGACCTAGATAGACTTCAGGAATGGTCAGAAAAATGGCAGCTGTGCTTTAATCCAACAAAGTGTAAGGTATTACACCTGGGAAACAGTAATCCCAAAAAAACTTATTAACTTGGTGGAGTTCAACTAAACCCAGTACTGGAGGAAAGGGACTTGGGTGTTACGATACGGTCAGACATGAAATTCTCTGAGCATTGTAAACAGGTTGCAAGGAAGGCCCATGGTGTCCTATCGATGATCTATCGAACTTTTGCAAGTAGAGATAGGGATGTGATAATCCCATTATATAAGGCTTATGTTAGACCACACTTGGAATACTGTGTTCAAGTATGGAGACCACACCTAAAGAAAGACATCGAGCTTCTTGAAAGGGTGCAAAGAAGGGTAACTCGCCTGGTGAGATCAGCAAAAGGGCCTCCTTATGAAGAAAGACTTCGAATATGTGGGTTGCAGAGTTTGGAAACTAGACACCTTAGAGGAGATTTGATTGAGGTGTTTAAGGCTCTGAGAGGCATCAGTAAAATGAATGAGGGCAAAATTTTCAAGATTATAAATGATGCTAGAACTAGGGGACATAAATTCAAGTTAGGGGGAAATGTTTAGATTGGACTGCAGGAAGTTTTATTTTAGCCAGCGAGTTATAAATTACTGGAATAAGTTGCCTTCATGGGTGGTAGAAGCCGACAGTTTGGGGAAATTCAAAGGTCATCTGGATAGTACTTTCGGGTAAGGGAAGCGCATAGGATGATAGGTTTAATTTTTTTTTTTTTATCATTGTTTTGTTCGGATTTTTTTTTTTTTTTTTTTTTTTTGCTGGTGCAGCATAAGCCATAGGCTTTCTTGCACCATGCGGCCGTTACTAATACTAAGCCTGCTGGGAATGACCGTATTTCTGACATTTAAAGCAACGAACAGGATTTGGGATGTAAGGTCAAATCCAACAGTTTAAATAACCAGCTTTAATTGAGGATGGTAAGTCTGGAGTGCTAAATGTCAGAATGATGGATCTAGTTGGAGTAACATTTCCATCTTTTTTCATCATGATCCGTTTCACATTTATTACTTTCTGACTGCTGAGTTCTTGGAGTAATTCTTCTTTGGAGACAGTAATTAGGTCCCACTCACTGATGACACCTTTTGATTAATTTAGTGTTTTGTGGGAGTAATTTATACTGTCAACCCGCTAAATGTTGTTGTTTTTAACAGCCGCTCAGAATGTTTTGAGGTGGCTGTTTCAATCAGAAGGTCTCCGGATTGCAGTCTTTTAACCATTTTTTGTGATTCAGCAATAGACTCCAAGATTTTCTGAATTAAGAATGGTGATAACTTGCCCACAGGTTGGGCGGATACGGAATGAATCACCAGGAAGTTAGGAAAATCATCATGACATTCTGCTTCTCTTCACAGTCTTTTAGGTTGACTTGAGTCATGGTCAGTGTTAGAAGTTTCTGCTCTTGAGCTCGTAGGCTCTGCATTTGGATAATTATTTCTATCCATGATCGCTCTTTTTGGCCCTGGGGTTTGCCTTTACCACCCAGGTTATCGGCCCCACCACAGGGAGGCAGGAGCAGTGCCACTTGGTGGCCAAGCATAGAGGTTAGTAAGTTAGTATGACTAGCTGAATTAAAGAAAAGGTACTTGCCTTCTTCTGGGCTCTTTTCTTAGTGCTTTTAAGTAAGTAGAGCTACTTAACAGAAAATTTTAATAATACGAGAAAAAAAAACAAGGAAAACTCTGTAGCTGGGAAGAAAAATGCTCTATAAACATGCAAGAATCACTTGGCCAAGGAAATGCTTGGCACTGGGAGACATGGTATTGTAGTATTCATTCAAATTGATCAAACAAGATTTCCCCTAAACAAACCCATGCTTTTTCAGAACTAATTGTACGTGTGTCTAGATGATCCCACATTACTTCTTTAACCTGTGACTCTTATTTTCCCTGGAACAGAAGTTAAGCTAACAGGTCTGTAATTACTTGTCACCTTTTGTGAATTGGGCATACATACATTTGTACATCAAGTCCACACAGTTCCTCCTCACTTAATATACACCGATGAGCCAAAACATTATGACCAGAGAGTCGTAAGTATACTGAGACAAGCGTTATGGCAATATGGAGAGTTATATGAACAGCAAAAGCTTCTAATTCAGTCTGAAGAGAGATATGTTTAGTTGGGATCTTTGAATTTATGGGGATTACCACACCGCCATGGGCAGCATTAGCTGTATTACAATCTCTTTAATAAAGGCAGTAGTTCTTTATTGAAGGAGAAATTTGTAAGGTTAGATAAGTTTCCTGGAGACAAAGGGCAACCGGAGAAAACCAGTTAATTAGATCTTTTATATCGTCTAGGTTGCAACGAAAGCCTCTGCAATTCCATTGTAAAATCATTGCATAATTTAGGTTTTGTTGAGGATGATTCATCTGTCTGTTTTTTGAATGAGGAGCATTTTTTCCGGTCTTTCTTTTGTGAAGGTGGAGCGTCCAATATATCCATTGTATCATTTGCATTGAGTTCTAGTATGGGTTGCTCAATTTCTGAATGAACATTGACTTCCATGCTATTGGTGGGCGATTCAGTTTTCTTGATTTCTTTAGTGGTTTTCAATTGTTCACTGTCAAGCAAAACCTTTGCATTACCAGTTGGGATGCTAATTGGAGTGTTGGTCACTTTGCTAGTTTTAGCTTGAGGTGTGCTTTTCCAGAGTTTGCTAATGTAGTTTTAACCCAGTTAGCTATAGATGTGCTGGGTGGTATTGATACGTTAGTTTGAGCTGCTGTTGAGTGAGAGCTTCAAGTGTGACATGCAGAAGAACGGCTGGGCATTGACATAACTTGTCTGTGTGCCTCATGGTATGTCACTTTATGTTCTGTTTTATATTTTTGTATTTTCTTCCCTGTTTTCCACATTTCACATGATTTTGAAAAGGCTGAATGACTTTCTTCACAGTTGGGGCAAATGGGATTAGAGGCTACACAATCTGCTTGAGTAGGACATATGGCATCACCACTACATGCTTGCTGGGAGTGTCCGTATTTCTGGAATTTAAAACAACAAATGGGATTAGGGATATAAGACCGAATTCTGCAGTTTAAATAGCCAGCTTTTACTGATAATGGCAATTCTGGGGTGTTGAAAGTTAAGATTATGGACGAGTTAGAACGAGCTTTCCATCTTTCTTAGTCATTATACATTTAGTACTGATTACCTTTTGATTGCTCAATTCTTTAACTAATTCTTCAGAGACTGTCGTTAGGTCCCATTCTGTGATGACACCTTTGGACGAATTTAACGTATTGTTAGGGGTGACCGATACTGGCAGCTCACCAAAAGTTGTTGTTTTGAGCAGCCACTCCGAATGTTTGGAGGATGCTATTTCTGTCAGGAGGTCTCCAGATTGTAGACGTTTAACCATTTTTAATGTCCCAGCAATGGATTCCAAATATCTCTGAATAGCAAATGGTGATAACTTGCCTACAGGCTGGTTGGGGGGGAGAGAGAGAGAGAGAGAGAGAGAGAGAGAGAGAGAGAGAGAGAGAGAGAGAGAGAATCACCAGAAATTTTGGCATCTCATTGCACTGCGCTTTTCTTCGAATTCTTTTCGGTTGATTAGTGTCATTGAAATCAGACATGGCCAATCTTGAGATTGAAGGCTCTAATGGCAGAAAATTATTCAAATCCATGCTTCTGCTCCTTTTAGCCCTGGGAGAGGGTGATTCTTCTCCCAGGTTACCGACCCTGACATGTAGAGGCAGGAGTGGTGCCAACCAGTGACCAAGCAATCAGAAGAATAGGAAAGCAGTACATTGCCAGCGATAGGAGTAATGTTGTAAGCAGGGTTAGCAGTAACGTTGCTAGTGTTGAAGCAGTGACATTGCTCAGCGAGGGAAGCAGTAATGTTGCGAGTGGTCTGCAGTAATGTTACGAGAAGTGGAGGGTTTAAGAAAGCACTAGTACTCGCACTAGGAAAAACACTAGATAATCGCACTAGAAAGACTGCTTGGCACTCGGGACCAAAGTCACATGTCTATGCTCAAGTTGTAACTGAGCTTCTTTGCATGCTAGTATACCATGGCTGAAGCTTTTGTTTGATTAGACAAAGTTTGTTGTAGGCTTGGAGATTTATAATCTTTATATGGTAATGAGCGAAAGGTACAGGCTGAGATGGCAGTTTCTTTTGCCACTCTGTCTGCACGTTCATTTCCAGCTATTCCTGTGTGACCTGGGATCCAGAAGAACTGGATATTATAAATGCTTTTCTGAAACCTTCTGATCATACATAGGTTTCACAGTAGCTGCTGGCTTTGTCACTTTTCTGATTTTTTGATATGAGATGTTAAACTCTTCTTTGTGTCTCTGGATTTCCTTCTCCTCTTTCCAATGCTAACATGTTTGAAATTATGAAGTATGCCCACCTTGATAGGTGACACTGTTTTGTTTAGTGAAACATATCTTGCTCTCATCATCCTTAGGATCACAGCGAGCAAAGATCACAGTTCTCAAACAGGTCACATGCAAATATTCATATTTCTGAATTTAAAATGCTAGATTGGATTTAAAAGAATAAAACTGGCTGGGATGAAGTTGGGTGATACCTGAGAGTTAAAGGAAAGGATGACATTTCCTGTTGAAATCTTTCTTGTTGATTTCCATCCATGATCATAATCAGGAACATGGATTTCCAGTCATATTCATGAATATGCTTTTAGCTGCAGTTACTCCCTGGGATTTTATTTCAGTGCAGATTTCCTCCTCTGATATATCAAGGAAGTCCCACTCTAAGATGTCATCTCATGATGAATTAAGTGTTTTCTGAGGCATAAGATTAATTGATATTCCTCAAATAGTATTTGGGCAGAGAAGCTGCTCTGTGTGTCTTTCACTGTTTCAATTAAAAGAATTCCAAAATAAAGTCTCATGACTCACTTGGGAGAACCCAAATCCCTTAAAAGCCTTAAGTATATGAAGTCAAGTTTCTCACTGTTGAAATGCATAATCAGAAACCTAGATACATGCACTGATTTCTTCAGTTCTGGATAATTTAAGTTTGCACTCCTTACATCTAGCATGCAGAAAAGAATCAACATTAGCTAGGAAAAGTTCTGCTTAAATTTGACAGAGTACAAAGAAAGAAAGAAACAAGAGGAAGTAATACTCTTGATCTGATTATCAGTGTGATTCTTCATGCATTAAGAATCTGCAGATAAAGGAACCACTAGGTGGCAGTGATCACAGTGTGCTGAAGTGGGATTTACTCAAAGAGGTAACAACCATCAGGGGTAAAGGGAAGGGTTTTTGCTTTCGTAAAGGCGACTACGATGGTCCGGGATAGTATTTAAACTCTATACAGTGGGACCAACTGATGATGTTACCAACAGCAAATTCAAAATGGGAAGCATTCAAAGAACTTATCTTGGAAGCTACTAGGCTTTACATACCAACTAAGAAATATTGTTCAAGGTTTAAGCCTAAATGGATGTCAGATGAACTAATGAGACACATGGTAGAGAAGAAAAATGCATGGGATACATATACATTAATGGGTGACATGGAAGCCTATGATAGATATAAGCTGGTCTGTAACCAAGTCACAAAGGAGATTAGGCAAGCAAAGGCAGATTATGAGAAATCTTTGGCAAAGCATGCAAAGAAAAACAGAAAAGAGTTCTTTACCTATGTAAACTCTAGAAGGAAAGGGATGAATCAGATTGGTCCACTGGATATTGATGGTTCAACTGTTGATCCTGCTCAGGTGGCTAACAAACTAAATGAATATTTTGCATCTACATTCACACATGAGGAGTTATTCAGGAAGGGGAATGCCAGAGGTCAAGTAAACTCTGGCAGTCAGCTAGATGATTTTGTAATAACTGAGAGGAAAGTGGAGGAGAAATTGTTGAAGATAAACATAAAAAAGGCACCCGGGGTGAATGGAATCTATCTAGTTATATTAAAGGAGGCAGCAGAGGAAGCAAGCAGACCCTTAGCCATAATAATGAGAGCTTCTTTGGACTCAGGGGAGGTACCCATAGACTGGAGATGTGCAAATGTGACCCCAATTCACAAAGGAGGATCTAAGGCTGACACAAGTAATTATAGCCCTGTGAGTTTAACTTCTGTTCCAGGAAAATTAATGGAGGCACTGGTTAAAGAAGCACTGCAGGATCATCTAGACAAGACTTCAGTTACAGCTCGGACACAGGATGGTTTTGTTAAGGGAAAGTCTTGCCTGACCAATTTGATTTGATACTATAATGCAGTCACAAAAGAACTGGATGCAGGGAATAACTTTGATATTATATATTTTGATCTTAGAAAGGCTTTTGATACTGTTACACATGGAAAGCTGCTGCACAAATTGGAGCAGTGTGGCACTGGAGGCAAATTGCTGCTATGGATAAAGGGATTGTTGAGGGGGGGGAAGACAGAGAGTGGTAATCAATGGACACTGCTCATCGTGGACTAATGTTATTAGTGGAGTCCTTCAGGGTTCAGGTCCATTGTTGTTTTCTCTATTTATAAATGATATTGATATGGTATGGTATATCAAGCTTAATGTCCAAGTTTGCAGATGATACAAAGGTTGGCAGGGTTGTTAAGGACAATACTGATGCGATGCTGCTGCAACAGGATCTGGAAAGGTTGAGCAGATGGGCTGAGAGGTGGCAAATGAAATTTAACATTGACAAATGTAAAGTACTACATATGGGAAACAGTAACCCCAGAGCAACGTATCAACTCTGTGGTACTACACTGACAGTGGTAGAGAATGAAAAGGACATGGTGGCAATTGTGCAGGCAGATATGAAGTTTTCTGAGCAGTGTAGATGGGCTGCAAGAGTAGCTCATGGTGTCTTGTCAATGATATACAGGAATTTTTCTAGCAGGGATAAGGAGGTGATTATTCCCTTGTATAAGGCAATGGTCAGGCCACACCTTCAGTACTGCATACAGTTCTGGAGGCCTCATTTGAAGAAGAATGTCGATCTGCTGGAACGAGTACAGAGAAGGGCAACAAGATTAGTGAATGGAACAATGGGTTGCTCTTACGAAGAAAGGCTTAAGTTTTGCAAATTACACTGTCTGGAGACTGGGCACCGGCGAGGTGATCTGATAGAGGTGTATAAAGTTTAATGGTTTGAGCATGCTCAATGCTGATGGGATTCTGCCTCCTGCTCAGAATAATCACCTGAGAGGGCATAAATTCAAATTGAGGAAAGACAGATGTAGGATAGATGTGCGGAAATTTGCCTTTAGCCAGCAGGTAGTTGGTTGGTGGAACAGACGTCCATCCCTCGTTGTGGAAGTTGATAACCTAAATAAATTTAAGGCTCAGGTGGACAGGTATTTCGAACGAATAGAGGGGTGAAATGGGAGTGGGTTTTTCTTTTCTTTTCTTTTTTTTTTTTGGCTGATGCTGCATAAGCTTGCTTTATTGCATCATATGCCTCTACTAATGCTAAAGTTGTAATTCACATTTAATGTCAGTGACAAATGCCCACAAATTATAATATCCAGTGAACATGTTAGCATACCATCTCTATTTGAAACCATAATTACACTTAGGTAAAGATTAAAATAATAATAATATCAAAATAAACTTGACATTAAAAACATTAGACTTAAAAAATTAAACTAAAATTACAAAAAAATTATCACAATGTACTGTAAAAGTTACTCTGAGTGATGGGGAAAAAAAAAAATTCTGTTCCATTTTGAGGCAAATGTCATATAAGGCATAGATAATTCCTAAACTGGAGATCAGAAATCAAGTAAATAGCAATAGAAAGAGTAAATAATTATCATAAAAAGTATTTTTTCCCTAATAAATAATATTTAAAAAATTATTTTTTTGTATCACAAGTAACAAATTTGCAACACTTAACATGAAAAATCTTCATGATAATTGTCGTCAATATATGTTTGAAGAAGCGACAACCCTAAATAAGAGCATTTATTGATTTAACTGTGTATTCAAATTAATTTTGAATACACAAAATGTGTATTCAAAATTAATGGTCAGTCAGCTGCTTTTAGTTTTAGTTGTAACTGAGTTTAAAACCATAATTAAAAGTTCAGTGGGAATGACTTGCTATCAATGGTGCTAAGTATGTGAAAAACTCACAATGACTGCAAAAATTAGGGATTAGGCTGCATTACAATATGAAGTTCATATTTAACCTAATGGTTTAATGAAGCATAAATAACATAAAACAAATAATTCTGAAGTAGAAATTATTTACTGATAAATGATTTTTGCATATTAATTCATTCTATAAAGTACATCAATATAGTAATATTAAATTCTAAACATTGATAAAAATATTATTATATAAAATAACAGAGAGAGAGAGAGAGATGGCTTTGCATTACAACCTCTGACCTTACTGGTCATCTCTGAGTATAAATGAACAGAAAATTTACTTTTATTTTATTCATGATTATTCGTATTTCTTTAAATGATATTTGGAGGGAGGGGATGTAGTTTATAAAAAATCATAATCAGTAACAATAACTGAAGTAATTTAAGTCTGATAAAAAAAAAATACAAAAATCCAATTTTTATCAAACTTAGTCATTGCATTGCCTTCATTTCTTTGAAAGGCAGCACAGACATGTTTGAAGAATAGCAGTGCAAGATTTTTGTTAATCTGAAGAGAGGTTGTGGTTAAAAATATTTCAAAAAGCTGTATTAAATGCTCTCATCAACTGCAAGTAGCATTTCAAAGTTAAATAAAAATTACTGAACATAGAGCAGGAACCTATTTTTGGAATTAGTACAGCTGCACAAATTGCAACCATTAAGAAATTCTCAGACCCTGACTAGCTGTCAAGTATTTTTCTAGAATTTTGGATCTACATGCTTTCAGAAACATTTCAAATGTATTTTTAGAATTTTACCAGTTGTCTTCCGTGTTTTTAATGAACTTTGGGCACTGAACAAATTTAAGAATTTTTTTTAGAACTATACAGTCTGTGAGTACTTTTAAAACAAAATAAAATCTTGCTTGAAATGTTTTAAATTTAGAAGGTTAAATGATTAAAATTAATTTTTAAAGTTTACAAATAAATTTTCAGAAGGTAATCATGAAACAAGCGCAAAAATTTTCATCTAATTTTTCTTAATTTTTTATGTTTGGTGTTTTTATTGGTACAAAATTAGGGTAAGAATATTTTATCAAACAGGTATAGCAAAAAAGATATATTTAGGCCTGGCATGGAATTGCAATACAGGTAACCCTTGTATAACTTGGTAGTTAGATTCCTATAAAATCTCTATTGTAGTGTGACACCATGTTATATGGGACTAAGACACAGTACAAAAAGGGGAGTTACGTTCCAAAAGCTAACAAAAATACATAATTTTGTTATAACTATCGGAAATTTAATTTTTATTAAAAATGGTAATAACTGAACACACATCTTACAAACTGTGATATGTATATGTCAGATAATGAACATTCATTTTCTTCCTCTTCACTGCTGCTAAGCAATAAAGCTATGATTCTGATACAGTCCACAATTGAAAACCATTTCCACGCCTCCATCACTTCAATAGATTTGGAATCAATTTTTTTCAAAATTCGTTGTCACAATTTTCTGATGTAATAAGTTTTAAAGGCAGATATTTAAATGGCTAAATTAAAGAAGTTGTATTAGGTGGTAGGAACATAACTTCAACATTTGGATGACTTAAATAGATGGCCTGGTGCATTATCCAATAGTAATAAAACTGAAATCTAGATTTTCCGCTTTAAATAGTTTCCACAGCTGGTACAAAACAATTAGAAACCATGCTTTAAATAAATCTGCAGTTACCCAAATTATGCCTAAATTCCCTAGGCATAATTTAGGGCTGGAATTTAATTTACAACAAAGAAATTATTCCAATAGGGTTCTTAAGAACAAAGGTTAGTAATACATACCTGGAAAAATTTATGAGCGATCAAATAAAAAACAAAATAACCTTACAAAAACCTTAAAATCATGAACTGCATGTATGAACTCACAATTTTTTATGGTCTCAAATGAGCAGAAGTTTAATAGCACAGAACCTAACATGGGGATTTCCTCCTTTTTTTTTTTTTTTTTGCATAACAACTAGTGAGTCAACAGCGGCGATTCAAAAAATAATGGAAATCTTGAAAAATTACATCTAACATAATAGCAGGGCTTTCTGCACACAAAAGATCAAATACTATGTTATGCAAGGTTTTCTGCAATTCTCCAACCATTTTAGAGCAAAACAAACAGTTAAATGAGTACCGTATTGTGCGAGGATTGCTGCAATTTATCAATTGTGTTGAGCAAAACCACATTGTAGAAGTACCATGTTATACATTCATTGTCTGTATAATAAATATTCCAAGGTAAATTGTGAAAAAAATTTCATATCAAATAATGTACTTCCAGACCAAGAGTAACAGAGTGAGTTTGTTAGAAAAAAAATTAAATAAAGTAAAATAAAAGCATTCATATCAGAATCTTATTTCTTGTAAACCAATGAATTACTTTTAGTATTAGTTTTAATAGTGGCAAATAATGCAAGAAAGCAAGCTTACAGTATCAGGAAAATGGGGGGAAAGAAAAGAAAAAAAAAATCACCATCATCAATAACCAACAACAGACCTTATTTCCCATATTATCAATCCATCCACGCTACTAGTTTGTCCAGTTCTTCCTTGAATTTATTCAAACTACCTGCTACCACACCAGATGAAAGTTTATTCAAATAATCAACCTCTTTCTATATGAAGTCAAATTTCTGCACACATCTATCCTGTAACCATCGTTCCTCAATTTGAATTTATTTCCCCTCATGTACTGTGTGAGCAAGACTAAGGATTCCATTGGCATCGAGCTTACTCAAATCCATCCAGAGCCTTAGACACCTCGATCAGAATTCTTCTCAGATGTTTAGTCTCCAGATACTGCAATTAACTACAAATTTTCCCGGTAAGAGTACATTTTTGCCCCTAAATAACTTTGTTGCTCTTCTCTGCACACATTGCAACAGATCCTCATCCTTACTAAAATAAGGCCTTTGGATCTGCAAGTACTAAAGATGTAGCCTAGCCGTTACCTTGTACAGCAGGATAATCACCTTCCTATCCCTACTATAAAAATTCCTGTACATCATTGACAAAACACCATGACATGTCCCAGCAGCCCCGAATGCATAATTACCCATAGCCCTTTTCACTGTCCACTACCCTGTATGTGATGGCAGCCTTCAGTTTTTATTTGGTTTTTAGGAGCATTGGCAACTAAGGCCATATTGCTCCGGGGCTATGTGGTGGTCATTTCCTGACCTTTCCGCATCCTCCGTATTTTGTGGTCACGGGCTCGAACCCTGGTCTAATCAAGAAGCGTGTGCTATGCACTGCTGCTCCTGCCCACCTGGCTATGGAGACGCCCCTGTATGTGATACCACACAGTTAGTACATTAATGTGGGATTACTTCTACCCATACACAGTACCTTGGATTTGTTAAACTTCAATTGCCATTTATCAGCCCATCTGAATAATTTTTATAGACCCTCTTGCAGTATGGAACAGAAGTCATGCTAACAGGTTATCTCACCCTTTGAGAATTGCAGATAAATTTTAATATCTCCATTGCATATGGATCTCCCCTGAATCAAAGGACACTCTCATCATCATGGTTAAAGGTTTACTTAACTGTTTTGTTGCCTTCCTGAAAATAATTGGACAGATCCCATCCACTCCAAGTGCCTTTTCTACATTTACTATATGCAACTGTTTTTATTTGTAGTAACCTAAAACAGCTCATGTATTTGCTTGTATCATGAAGATCACCCCAGCAGGATGTGAAATCTGACACTGTTTTCCAAGTTGCTCATGTTCCAAGAACTGCAAGAATCACTTAACCTCTGCATGCAGCTACTGTAAATTTATTTGTCTTGGTATCTCCCCTCCCCACCAAGTTAGCAGTTTTAATATCCATCTAACACTTCCTCAATAGCCTCAGAAAATAATATTGCACCCCCTTCTTTATCCCATCTCAAATGCTACACCTAAGTGACAGTGAACTGAATATTTCAAAATGTCACTATACACTAAAAATAGTCTCTCTTATTAAAAAGTACAGCACCATGCTGAGAAAAATTTTACCCCATGGGTCCTGCCCAGTCTCTCCAGGGCTGAACTGTTTAACAAGGTTCTCATTGTATACGCTCTCCTATTGTGTCTGGGCAGGTTTGCATGCACTTTCAATTTCAACTTTCGACTTTTTCTCAACATTAATTTGTATTTGTTAATTAAATCCTCAATCTCCTGCTCTTCAGAATAGCTTTTTAATTAAAAAAGAATTGTAATTGTAAGGAAGGCTTTTTTAAATTGCCCATAGAGTTGTTTGGCCATGAGAACACTTTGCACCTGGGGCCACATTCTCAAAATGAAGGATAATTTTTGTAATCAGTATAACTGTAATGTTCTCAATATAAAATCTATTGAAACTTATGATTCTTGCAATTTTTTTTTTTTATATATTCATGTATTCCTTAGTTTACTGCTTACAGAAAATTAAGCTATTCAATTTATTAAATGTCAACTCCTGAAATTAAAATTAAAATCAAAATGCAGAATCTGCAGTAAAGAATACACTACAGATGTCATAAAAAAAACTAAAACTAATTTAACTCAGTTAATATATAGATACCAACATGAAGACAAATTTTTCAGAGAATACACAGAGGCACAGTACTTACTCTGCTGTATGGAATTGAACCTATTAAAAAAATATATATATATATTAGAATTATTTGTGAATAGTATAATCACATAAATAAGGAGGTTTACAAAACTTTGCCAGAATTATAATTAACTTACACTGTTTTACCAATTTAAATAATTATTTCCTTAAAATTTATGAGTTCTGGAAAATTTTATTTTTTAAAATTTGATTTTGAAACCAGAACAAAAGATTTTCAAATAAAGATTTTGCAGTAGAACTCTGATTTCATTATTGGAAAAAGTTATTTCATTGCATTCCTTAATTATGAAAAAAAAAATAGGAAAGAAAGAAACTGATAAGAAATTTTTATATATATTATAAAGCTTATCCCATCTCAAAGGCTACACCTAAGTGACAGTGAACTGAATATTTCAAAATGTCACTATACACTAAAGTAACAGTTGATTTCTCACAAAAAAATTTTTGCAAATAAAACTTCTTTAAAAAGGGTATAACATTTCCAGGTATAACTAGAGCTCTAGTTATTCCAAGGTATAACTAGAGCAGCAAAGCAATGGGCACAAAATAGCACGAGTGTTGTACCACAGAGGAGAACTGAAGAGACAATTCTCCAACGCTTGACTAAAAAAAATTTGCAACTTGGGAAATGTTTGCAGACTTTCTAGAACAGGACATGATCCAGCCAAGGAGAATGCCTTTGTGTGTGCTAGGTGCAGAGAGTTAAAACGGGGGTTAATCAAACTCTCAGTTGCCCACCTCAATGCCAAGGTTCACTCTTATGCATCAGACAATATAGCGGCAATCTTCAAGGCAGAATGCGCTGGTCTTACAGGAGCTAGTTATTGTCGGTGACAATTTTGCCAGGAAAACAGGAAATATGCTGGGCAAGGAGAATAGGTGGAATAGGACCACGATATGTCTGCCAGGGGCAAAAGTAGATGACAATGTACAGCAGATATCATCTTTTAAGGGCACAAAAGTGACACTATTGTAGACATTCACACTAATGATATTAAGAGTAAGAGATCTGAGGCCTTACTTTACAAGTACAGGGTGATGTTGACAAAAATTCGGGAGTTATAATTGAATTTGAAAGTATCTGCAATTCTGCCCAGACACGATATACTCCCTCCTATGTTGAGAGACTTGTCAATCAATTCAGCCCTGGAGATAATGTGCAAGGCTCATGGGATAAAATTTTTCTAAGTGTAGTCTGTGCTTGTTAACAGGAGAGACTGTTTTGACAGAGATGGGATATACTTGAATGGAAGTCGTTTAAGAAAATTTGCTGATGCTATCGAGGCTGCATCATTGAAGAACTGACTAAGTCATGAAGAAATTGTTGAAATGTGGTGTCACTCAGACATAACTGATGCTGAATTTGAATATGGGGAGTAAAATATATGCAGGAAGGACAGACAGGACAAGAGAGGTGGAGGGGTTATGCTCTTAGTTAAGAAGAATATTAAATCTAAGGCAGTGCATTCAGTTGACTGGGGTGATAAGTGCAATGTTTAGTCAGACTGATGTGATATAAGCACTGGGAAAACAAGATTAAGAGTGTGTAATAGGCCTCATGGCTGCGATGAGCATACAAAACAGCTAGACAGGGAAATAGAGTGGGCCAGCACATCAGAATGTCTCATGATGGGGGATTTTAAATTTCCAGATGTTGACTGGAATTTGTGAAAAGCCTTTCCAGTGTGTGAGTTGGTCACTCACACAAGCTGTACTTGCTACCTGGGAGTCAAAAACACTGATGGAACTGATATTCGGGTGACACTCAAGTCAAGTGGACCCAATTTCGGCGAAATCCGGACGGTCTGTGACAGCCTAATCCTCTGCTTGCACCTTCACAATGGTGGGACTGTTAGTAATCCTGGGTATAACCTCCATGCACAAGTACATGGTGGGTGACAACCTAGGTGTGAACCAACGTAAGCAGGGGTCGAGGTGTGGTGCCCACACCACATGGAGGAACGGCGTCCCTCTATGTTACCAGGCAGTACTAGGTGGTAGATGACTCTCATCAACCGGTGAAATACCACCACTTTGCTTATTGGAGGCTTGAAGTGGTGGAATGCATGTTTAGTCTCTAGAGCTAAGTTCTGGTCAACCCTTCCCTATCTCTTCCATCATGCAGTATGATTGATGACTTTTGAGGTTATGATGAACGTCTTGGCGAGATCCAATATTCCTTACATTTCGAGTGTACAGCTCTAAAACGGTGTTCACAGGCCGGCCGCTAGTTAGTACACCGGACCGATCCTATTGGTAACTCTCTAGGAGGCTTCTGGATCAGCTAGTGTATAATCTTTCTACCTCTACTCTGAAAGATAGTGACTGGAGGGAGTCCGAGTAGTGTGTATGCGGGGAGCATTGTCGAGGCCACGTTATGTCAAGGATCTGGGTATATTCTTACCACATGTACACCATATCCAAAAATTTCATTACTTCATACAGCATGTCCCTCCCACTTTTTCTTACTATTGAATACACCATGAATTGTCAAACTAATAGAACAAGCTTATCTGCAAAAAGATCTAAACCTCCCAAGGACTTCCTAATTCATTTCACAAATATACATGGTCTCAATTCTAATCTCAACGATGTCCATTTCCACTTGCAGTCTGCCAAACCCCATGTACTTTTTCTGACAGAATCTCAGTTATCGGTTTATTCAACTACTGCTCATCTCAGATGCCCAAATTATTCAATGTATGATTCCTTTCGCCTCAAAGGTGGTACTTCTCTATGGAAATGTATTTTTATTTTTATTATAATTAGCCATATGGTGCAAGGAACCTGAGGCTTTTGCTGCACCAGCCCAAAAAAAAAAATTGGGTTACCCCTGAGAGAGAGAGAGTCAGAAATAGAAAGGAATCACCAAGAAAGAGAAGAATGATGATATCCATCTCAGGACCCTGGGTGTGCCAATCCCATACTCACCACATGTGAGCCCCTGGGGGTATTTGTCTTATTTACTTACTGAACATGGTTCTTTAAAAGTGAAACTTTTCCGATTTCAGTTGTCTGACACAACTCTCTGTCGATGTTGTTGTTTAGAAGACTGGAAACATTCTTTATGATTGTACATTATATAGTGATTTTAGACAAAGATGGCCAATATTGGGAGTATGACTTTAGGGCAGGAATGGATGTTTGTTCAAGATGAACAAACTTTGAATAAATTTCAAGTTTTTGCAAATGCTGTTTTTACGTGAAGAGTTTTGAATAGGCAATTCACTATTTCTAGTAGAAAAAAAAGGTAAAGTGCAGCCATTATCAACCCACTGCAGGATGGAAGCCTCCTCAACAATTCATGCTGATGTTGTTGTTATTTGGTTTTTCAGGAGCATTAGCAACTAAGGCCATATTGCTCCGGGATATGCGGTGGTCATTCCCTGACCTTTCCGCATCCTCTGTATTTGGTGGTGACGGGCTCGAACCCCGGTCTAATCAAGAAGTGTGTGCTATGCACTGCTGCTCCTTCCCACCTGGCTACGGTGGCGCCTAATTCATGCTGAGGGAGATGGACCATAATCTGCCATGCTGGTCCAGTGCAGGTTGGCAGATCGACATATTCAGCAGTCAGGGGCTTGAACCCAGGTCTACTCAAAGAGCGTGTGTTACTGCACTCCCTCTCCTGACCACTCGGCTACGGAGGCCATTTTCTAGTTGTTAATGGTAACAGCTGGTCTCCGACTAATTTGTTTATGTTCATGGGTTTATGTTATTTGGGTTTTTTTTTTTTTTTTTTTTTTTGGTTTTTAGGAGCATTAGCAACTAAGGCCATATTGCTCAGGGAATATGCGGTGGTCATTCCCTGACCTTTCCACATCCTCCATATTTGGTGGTGATGGGCTCGAACCCCGGTCTAATCAAGAAGCATGTGCTACGCACTGTTGCTCCTTTCCACCTGGCTATGGAGGCACCCTGGTGGATTTACTATTTAGCTTTATTGATAGCTATGTTCGGGGTCTTTTGTATAGTTTTACTCATTAAATGAATATGATGTTTTTAGTTACTTAAAAGTGAAATTTTTGTAGTGATTGGAAGTCTAATGTAATATTATACGTTTTATATAACATACGACTAATTTAATTTATGACTTCAATGTTATAAATTTTTGTTATTACTTTTACATTGTGTGAGTTTTTCACCTTAAAGAGGCTTTTATTTTATTTATCTATTGCATGGATGCGCGACTGTGTATCGAGACGGTTTTCATATACTGGACATAATATAATTTATCTATTTTGTTAATGTTAGTATTTTGTTGTTCTGCAGGTTTCTGTTAGTATTTTTTATTTTTTTTTTTAATTTGATGCATGATGTATTCTGTTTACAATGTTATTGGGTATCGTACATCCGAGTTCTAATAACCATGCTTCCATGAGGTTACCTTCCCTGTACATAATTATATCACACACACCATCTGTGTTGGACAAGATTTTTCAGTTCCAGCAAACACTAAGTTTTTAATTATATTTAGCTGTTTTTTTGACTTAATTGTTATATTAAATTATTTTATATAAGTAGTTTATAGTCCTAGTCAAGCTCCTTAGTTTACTTTGAAAGTTAGTACATAGTGTCCATACAATTACCGTTCATAACTTGCTGCCATTGTTATACAATACAACATATATCCCGAACTAGATAGCATAAGGTTTAAAGTAAAACTAAATAGCAAAACATGTAGCACTGCATTATAAATCCATTAGCTTAGTATAGTATTATCAATTAATCAGTAAAATTTCTATAATCAAAAATAGCAAGAGCTTAAAATGCCAAAAGTTAAGATGGAAAATACACTCTTTAGTCAAGGTCTAAATAAAACCGGCACTCACTTCATGATCCGTTTAGTTGCATGAATTATATAAAAAAGTTTTATATATTTTATAAATAAAATAATATATATATATATATATATATATATATTTTATATCTCATGAGGTGAGTGCCGGTTTTATTTAAGCCTTGACTAAAGTGCATATTTTCAGTAAATTTTCTTAAGCTTATTGAATTTCGTTGTTAATTAAATTGTACTTAAATGGAATCCTGACCCAGACTAGAGCAGCAAAGCCACACGCACAAATTAACAGGAGTGCTGTGGCTCGGGGGAAAACCGAAGGGGGCGATTCTCCAACACATCAAAGTCTAAAAAAATGCTTGAAATGTTGGCGGACCTGTCTAGAACAGCACATGATCTAGCCAAGCAGGTCTTTGTGTGTGCTAAGTGCAGAGGCTGTGAAGAAATTAGGTGCCAACTCAGTGTTCTGACAGGTGTCTATGAAAGTTTGAGGTGTAGGGTAGATGCCCTCAAGGAAATTAATAAGAGGGGGGGGCCCAACAAGCTCAACCTAACTCAATTCCAGAGCTCACTCCTGTGCATCAGGCAACACAGCGGCAATCTGCAAGGCAGAATGCACTGGTCCCACATGAACTAGTTATTGTTGGTGACCCTATTGTCAGGGAGATGGTGAATATATTATGCAAAAAGGATAGGTGGAACAGGACCAGAGTACAAGTGCCAGGGGGCGAAAGTTGATAACATTGTAGGGCAGATATCACCTTTTAAGGCATGAAAGGTGATCTTTTTGTACACATTGGCACTAATGACCTTAAGAGTAAGAGATCTGCAGATTTAATTAAAAAAGAGGTCAATGTTGAAAAAAAGTCAAGAGCTAGGGTTTAATTTGAAAGTGTCTTCAAATCTGCCCAGAAACCATAGGAGGGAGTATATGATGAGAACCTTGTCAATCAATTCGGCCATGGAGAGATGCGAGGCTAATGGGGCTGAATTTTTTTCAGCATGGTCTATGCTTGCTAACAGGTGAGACTGCTTCTACAGGTATGGGATACACTTAAATAGAAAGGGTGCAAGAATATTTGCTGATGCTATCGAGGCAGCATTAGGTGAGTCAGAAAACTGCTAGCTTTGGAGTATTCACAGACTAAAAGATTAACAGTAGCTGAAGGCAGAGGCGAAAGTGATTCTTGCACTGCTTCTACTGGAACGACCAACAGCCTGGAAAACCAGTTGCTGTGGATTTCAGGAACTGCTGGGAGTCATGAAACATGGGCTATGTTAGAGTAACTAAGAGTAAGAACAGGTGCATGTATACTTGCATGTACACCAATGCTAGAAATATAGTAAATGAATTTGAAGTGGTGATCAAGGCATCAAAGGCAGATATTGTTGGGATATCAGAGACAGTGTCACACAGATATAAGCAGTGCAGAATTGGAAATTGAGGAGTATAATGTGTACAGAAAGGATAGACAGGGTAGAAAGGGAGGAGGGTTTATGCTGTCAGTTAAGAAACATAAAATCTAGGGAAGTGCATCCAGTTGACATGGGTGGACAGTGCAATGTTGAGTCAGTTTGGTATCACATAAACACTGGGAAAGGGAAAATGAGAGTAGGAGTGTGTTATAGGTCTAATGACTCTGGTGAGTAAAATGAACAATTGTGCAGAGAAATAGTGGGCCAGTAAATCAGAATGTCTTTTAATAGGGGATTTTAACTTTCCAGATGACTGGAACTTGTGGATTGGTCACTCGCACGCTAGCAAGACTTTTGTCGATTAATTGGAGGATTTTTTCTATGGCAACATGTTCACAGGGCAATCAGAGGGAGTAATACTCTTGATCTGATTATCAGTAATGATTATTCATGCATTAAGAATTTGCAGATAAACGAACCACTAGGTGACAGTGATCACAGTGTACTGATGTGGGATTTACTTTAAGATGTAGCTACCATCAAGGGTAAAGGGAAGGGTTTTTGTAAAGGTGACTACAGCAGTCTCCAGAAGATTTTGAATTCTATACATGGGATCAACTGATGTTAAAAATAGTGAATTCTAAATGGAAGGCCTTCAGGAAATTAATCTTGGAAGCTACTAGGCATTTCATACTAACTAAGAAATACTCTTCAAGATTTAGGCCTAAATGGATATCAGATGAACTGATGAGGCTCATGGCAGAGAAGAAAAATGTGTGGGATGCATATAAATTAGTAGGCGATACAGAAGCCTATGGCAGACATAAGCTAGTTTGTAATCAAGTCACAAAGAGGGGTTAGGCAAGTGAAGGCTGGTTACAAGAAATCCTTGGCAAAGGATGCAAAGAAAAACCACATAGATTTCTTTACTTATGGAAACTCTAGAAGGAAAGGGATGAATCAGATTGGTTTGCTTGATGTTGGTGGTTTGACTGTTGAATAATCATTCTCAGATAGGTGCCGAACTAAATTAGTATTTTGCATCTACATTCACACAGGACAGAAGTTTACTAAATTCTAACAGGGAGCTAAAAAGATTTTGTAATAACTGAGAGCAAAGTGGAGGAGAAATTGTTGAAGTTAAACATAAAAAAGGCACTTGGGGCAGATGGAATCTATCCAATTATATTAAAGGAGGCAGCAAGGGAAGTAAGCAAACCCTTAGCTATAATTATGAGAGCATCCTTAGATTCGGGGTGGTCCCCATAGACTGGAATGTGCAAATGTATCCCCAATTCACAAAGGGAGTTTAATGGATGACACAAATAATTATAGACCTGTTAGTTTAACTTCTGTTCCTGGGAAAATAATGGAGTCACTGGTTAAATAAGTGATGCAGGATCACCTAGACAAGACTGCAGTTGTTGTTGTTGTTGGGTTTAACGACACATAGGCTACTTGGGCCATATTGTGTCTTCTAATGGTGAATATGAAATAATATCTATATTTTATGATATATTTGTATACGGTTTAGGAAAGTATATAGTTCCTTTTTATTAGAATCATCTCCCAGAATCTGCAATAAATTTATTGATGACTGTGTTTTAGCAATTGATTTAAAAGTATCTAAGCGGATGTTCTGAAGGTGGGGACAGTCCACTAACAAATGGTGAATGGTCAGTTGTACTTGACATGATGTACATTGTGGAGCGCTGTCATTAGTTAATAGATAGAGGTGAGTGAGATAAGTATGCCCAATCCTGAGCCTTCCTAAAATTGTTTCTTCTCGTCTGCTTTTCTGGAAGCTGGAGGGCCACAGCTTTGGTTCTGGTTTTATTTGGTATAATTTGTTTTCTGGATAACCTCTCCAGATTAATGACCAGCTATTGTAACATGCTTTATGGATAATATGTTTATAATCAGTATATGGGGATCGAAAAGTCTGCAAAAGAGTAGTATCTGGTTGTTTGGCTGCTAGATCTGCTCTTTCGTTTCCAGCTATCCCAGAATGACCTGGAATCCAACAGAATGTTACAGTTTGGTTTGACTCATTACACACAAGTAATTTAGAATGGATTTGTTTTATTACAGGGTGAGATGAGTTGGTATTACTATTTATGGCAGAGACAGCACTGAGCGAGTCAGTGTATATTATGGCAGACGAAATTAGAAGTTCAGTAATATGCCCTAGAGCCAAGTTAATAGCATAAAGCTCAGCAGTGAAGATACTGCATTCTACAGGTAATGAGACAGAAGTGCTGAAAGATGGAAAGATCACAGCAGCGCCTACTTGGGTCTCAGTTTTCGATCCATCTATATAGATCTTACAGGCTTGTGAATTAAAAGCAGAGTGAGCTTCATGTAACTGTGCGATATTGAAGGGACACAAGGTGTTCTTTCCCCACTGTTGGAAATATTCATCGAAAATTGCAGGGATATTTGTCCACGGTGGATCAGGCGGTGTGATGTCCTGATATATATTGCCGATTTCAATATTCCACGTTTCAGTTAGTTCTTTAAGTCTAAGTGCAGCAGGTCTGTTTTCATTTGGTTTACTGTTGTACAATGAGTCCCATTCGGTATTGTACAGACATCTCCAATTCGGGTGAGAGGGAAGACTGCGGATTTTTGCGGCATACATCAAGAGCAATGTTTTCCTCCGAAGGTGTAAGGGAGGTTCATGGGCTTCAATGTAAAGACTCTGGACTGGGGAGGTTCTGAAAGCCCCTAGAGAAACTCGAAGGGCACTGTGCTGGATGGTATTTAATCGCTCTAAGGTACTCTTCCTTGCAGAGTCATACACTGGAGAACCGTAGTCCAAACGGGACCTGATGAGAGCTCTATAAATATGGATAAGAGTATGCCGATCAGCGCCCCATGACATGGATGACACACACCGAAGGATATTCAATTTCTTCAAGCAGATGGTTCGAAGATAGGCCACATGTGCTTGAAAGTTCAGTTTTCTATCTAGTACCAGGCCAAGAAAGCGGACAGTGTTAACCAGAGGAACCGACACATTTTTGATCTTTAACTCAGGATCAGGATGAAATGACCGGAGTTTGCAGAAATGAGTGGTAGTGGATTTCTGTTCAGCAAGATGGTATCCATTGCTTAAAGTCCACGATTCTATTCTGTTTAGAGTAATTTGTAACTGCCTTTCGATGGCATTCATATTTTGTGATTGGCACGATATGGTGAGGTCATCTGCATACATATATACTTCAATAGTTTTTGGAAGATCTTCCAATATATTGTTGACCCTAACTGCAAATAGCGTTGGACTCAGTATTGAACCCTGTGGGACACCCTCTTCTTGAATATGAGATATTGATAGGAAGTTTTGATATCTGACTTGAAAGGTACGTAACTTTAAAAAATTCTGAATAATTTGAGGTAGATAGCCTCTCAACCCTAACTGATGCATATCTTTGATAATACCATAACGCCATGTGGTGTCGAATGCTTTCTGAATATCTAGGTTGACCATAACTAAATGTTGTCTCCTGATGAAGGCGTTACGTATGTTGGATTCAATTTTGACAAGTAAATCTAGGGTGGACCTGTTTTTGCGGAAGCCATATTGGTGATCAGAAAGCAGATTTTGGGAGTCTAGAATCCAGGTGAGTCTCTTATGCACCATCCTTTCGAAGATCTTGCCCAAACAGCTGGTCAATGATATTGGTCTGTAATTTTGAACTTGAGAGGTATCTTTTCCTGGTTTTGGTATTGCACAAATATAGGAATGACGCCATGAGAGAGGATATGTGTTTTCTGAGAAGATCCTGTTATAAAATAGCAATAGTGTGTACAGATCAGCTTCACACAAATGTTTAAGCATTCTGTAGTGAATGCCGTCTGGTCCTGGTGCACTATTTGGAGATTTACTCAAGGATTCTTTGAGTTCAGCTATGATAAAGGGCTGGTTATATGGAAGTGGGAGATTAGTGGAAAAGTTCAACTTTTTACGTTCTTCATTAGTTTTAATTCTCTGAAAAGCAGTCGCATAAGTGGTAGAGGCGGAAATATTACAGAAAGATTCTGCTAAAGCATTTGCGATGTCAGTAGGAGAAGATAGGTCTTGCCCATTCCACTGTATTATTGGAGAATGTAACGGTAGAAATTTTCCATTCAGAGCTTGTATTTTTTTCCAGATAATTCGAGTGTCAGTATTTTTGTTAATAGTTGAGGTGAATTTAATCCAGGAGTCACGTTTTGCTTTTTTCCTAATTTGTCTTGCTTTGGCTCTCAGTTTTTTGTAAACTATAAGGTTGGCGGTAGTGGGGAATTTGCGAAATTGGTTCCAAGCACGGTTTTTTTCTACTTTCGCTATGGTACAGTCTTGATTCCACCAATGGTTTTGGCGTACCTGCTTGCTCTGTTTGGATCTTGGAATCGAAATTTCGGCTGCTGATAATATATGGCTGGTAATGTGTTCGGTTACGTCATCAATATGTTGTTGCTGTGCATACTGTTTGTTTAGTAGGACACAAGTAGAGTAGTTTTTCCAGTCTGCTTTGTGGAAATTCCAAAATAAACGGGCTTTCGGGCATGATACGACCTGCGTTTGAATTGAGCTGATGATGAGAAAATGGTCACTGTGGAATGGATCATTCAACACCAACCATTCCATACTTGGAAAAAGAGATGCTGAACAGATAGATAAATCTATGGCAGAGGTTGTACCTGTAGGTAATTGAACATGAGTTGGAGAGCCAGTGTTTAATACAGTCAGATTATGGTTATCTAGGAATGTTTCAATTAATTGGCCTCTCTTATCCATAGTGGAGGATCCCCACAATGGATGGTGACCGTTGAAATCACCGAGTAAACAGACAGGAGGTGGCAGTTGTGTTAAAAGGTTGTCAAGTTCAGTCTGGGTACAAGGATAATTAGGTGGTATGTAAATAGATGCAAGAGTTAATGATATTCCCATTGCTATCCGAACCGCTACAACTTCTAGGGAGGTTACTAGTTGGAGATGTCTTGATGGTATGGTAGTTTTGACAAGAATTCCTACCCCTCCACGAGAAGAAGAGTCAGAATCCCTGTCTCGCCTAAACATAGTATAGTTTTTGAAATTGAGTGAAACTTTTGGTGATAAAAATGTCTCCTGTAAGCATACTCCTAATGCGTTAGCTTGTATGAGTAAATCATTCAGGTCATCTATATTACTGCGTAATCCTCTGCAGTTCCATTGTAGGAATTTGTTCATTGCTTGGGTTTATTTGACGAAGATTGATCTGACTGTTTTTTCTGAGGTTTCTGCCTGCTTAGTTTTGATTTTTCATTTTTGGGAAAGGTTGGGCGTCCTGTATCCATGGTGTCATTGGCATGTAATTCTAGGACTGTGTCTTCGTCCTCTGACTGAACTTCCATTTGAATGTTGCTATAGCATGGTTTCATTGTCTTTTGATTTTAAACGCTAACAGATTTTGTTCTTTCGGGCAAGGTTGAGATGGCATCAGTTGGGATACTGATTGGCGTGTTGCTGGTTTCATTAACTGTAGATTTTTTATTGCACGTTAGCATAGTTTTGGCCCAGGTGGAAAATGAAATGTTTGGTTCTATGGAGACATCTGTTTGAGTTGAAATTGACCGGCTGTTTTTAGAGACCGATGCATATGATCGGCTAGGCATGGTTAACAGTATTTGCTTCCTTGCTTCAGGGTATGTGACTTTATGTTCCACCTTATATTTCTGGATTTGTTTGCCTGTTTTCCAAAGGTCACATGCTTTAGAAAAGGCAGGATGGCTTCCTTTACAGTTAGGGCAACTAGGAGTGGCAGCTGTACAGTCTCCTTGAGAATGCTCCTTAGAGCCACAAATAGGACACACAGCATCGCCTCGGCATGCCGTCTGAGAATGGCCATACTTCTGGCACTTAAAGCAGCGAATGGGATTTGGAATGTATGGCCGAATCTTGCAGTTTAAATAACCTGCTTTAACAGAAGATGGAAGAGTCGGAGTACTAAATGTCAAAATGACGGACCTGGTTGGTAGTAGGTTCCCATCTTTTTTGGTCATTATTCTCTTCGCATGAGTCACTTTTTGTTCCCTGAGTTCTTGTATTATCTCTTCTTCTGACACTGTTAGTAAGTCCCATTCGCTGATAACGCCTCTAGAGGTGTTAAGAGTGTTATGGGGCGTAACTGACACCGGAATACTGTTAAATGATGTTAATTTTAACAGCTTCTCTGAGTGAGTTGTCTTAGAAGTTTCAATTAGAAGGTCTCCAGATTGGAGACACTTAACCATTTTAGGAGATCCACAAACCGATTCTAAACATTTCTGTATTAGAAAAGGCGATAGTTTGCCAACAGGTTGCGTGGATAATGAGTGCATTATAAGAAAGGCTGGCACGTCATTATTCTGATTTTCCGTCCTTAGTCGCTTCGGACGATTGGAGTCCCGGTCGTTGTCAGGAATTTCTGATCTCGAACCCGAGGGCTCTAATGGTGGATAGTCACTTATATCCATGTCGGCTCCTTTTGGCCCTGGGGGTTTGTCTTTACCACCCAGGTTACCGGCCCCGCCACGGGGAGGCAGGAGCAGTGCCACGAGGTGACCAAGCGGCTATTAGTTGTGTTAGTAATAAAGAAAACGAAACAGAAAGGTTTCTTTCCTTTCTGGGCCTTTGCCTACTACTTGTAGAACGAAAGAGCTACTTAAGTATAAAATGAGAAGAACGGTATTCGGAAATAAACAGAATATATATAATGGCAAAACCTCTTTAGATAGCTCGCTTTTTGAAACGCACTGAGATCGCTTGGCCACGGAACGCTTGGCACCCGGGGCCCAAGACTGCAGTAATAATTCAGACACAGCTTGGGTTTGTTAAGGGGAAGTCTTGTCTGACCAATTTGATTGGATCATACGATGTGGTCATAGAAAGAACTGGATAAAAAAAATAATTTTGATATCATATACTTGGATTTCAGGAAAGCTTTTGAAACTTTTGCACATGGAGGACTGCCGTACATATTGGAGCAATATGGCATTAAGGGCAAGTTAATGCAATAAAGGGATGGATGTCCAAATTTTCAGAGGATACAATGGTTGGCAGGGTTATTAATGACAATATGCTACTGCAACAGGATATAGAAAAGTTAGGCAGATGGGCTGAGAAGTGGCAACTCAAGTTTAACATTACAAATGGAAAGTACTAAGTATGGGTAGGAGTAATCCCAAAGGTTGTATGTATGTACCAACTGTGTGATGCTATAATCTGAGCTGTGGGGAGTGAAAAAGACCTGGGGGTAATTGTGCTTGGGATATGAAGTACTCTGAGCAGTGCAGACAGGCTGCCAGGACAGCAGATCCGCGTGGTTAGCATGGTTAATAGAATCACCGTTGTCCCCACATCAGGTGGAAAAATCCCGAGTTCGAGGCCTGTCAATGATGGGAGAAACTTTTATAGGCGTTTTTCACAAAGTAGCAGAGTTGGTTGGTCTCGGACGTGGGTAGCATGGTTCTTCCCCTGAAAAGCCGGTTTTTCTTCCAGAAAACTAAAATTGACCGTGGAACACAAACAGCCATAATTATGAGAGCATCCTTGAATTCAGAGAAGGTCACCACTGACTGCAGATGTGCAAATGTATATGTAATTCTTAAAGGGATCAATAACTGGCACAAACAATATGGCATTTGTTGCCGATGCTCCTAAAACCCTATTATAACAACAACAACAGCAGTGAGAGGTATTGTCAATGATGTGTAGGAATTTTGGCAGCAGGAATAAGGAGGTGATTTTCCCTTTTTCTAAGGCAATGGTCAGACCATAACTTGAATACTGTATACAGGTATGGAGTGCGCAATTTAGGAAGGATATAGAGCTGCTGCACCGAGTACCGTAAAGGGCAACAAGATTGATAAGTGGAAAAAAGAATGGTCTTACCAAGAAAGGCTTCTGTTCTGCAAATTGCAGCATCTGGAGACTAGGCACCTGCAAGTTAATCTGAATGATGTGTTTAAGGGTTTGAATGGTATCAGTAAACTCAATGCTGATGGACTCTTCCTCAGATTATGCATTGAGGAGGCAGAAATTCAAATTAAAGAACTTGGTTGCAGAAGAGACATGCAGAAATTCCCTTTAGACGGCAACTGGTTCATTGCTGGAACAAATTTCCATCTGTTGTAGAAGTTTATAACTTAAATAAATTCAAGGAAGGACTAGAAAAGCATTTGAGGGAATGGATAGGTGAAATTCTCAGAGCAGCGCAGACAGGCTACTAGGAGGGCTCATGGGGTTTTTTTTTTAATGATGTACAGAAACCTTGCTGTGAGGGATAAGGAGGTGATTATCCCTTTTGTAACAAGCCATGGTAAGTTTTATGTTCAGCTTTGTACTTCTGTACTTATGTTATCAGACACAGTCTAAAACACTGATGGATCCAATTTATTTCTATTTCAAAAGATTTAGGAGAAGTCGGGTTGACCTGCCTCCCTAAAATCCACTCGTGCACTCCTTCTTGATGATAAGTCCTGTTACGTCACTTAGATGGAAATGAACATGTAGAGTGGTTCTCTGCAAAACGCCTGGTCAGCATGAAGAGGAAAAGACCAAACCATTCGCTCCCCCCCCTCTTATGACAGCAAGAGGATCAGAGTAGAAGCAGAGAGTGCTAAGAATCTCTGGGTACAACCTAGCTGCAATGCACAGAAACTGAACTTGGCCTGTTACAACGTAAGATCGCTCATCGGTGAAGATAAGATATTAGAACTGGAAAAGGTATTTTCCAGTGAAATTGTGAATTGGAATTTCATCGGTTTGGCTAAAAAAAGAAGAAATGAATCATTCAACCCCGGGGGCTCACATATGGTGAGTATGGGCTTGGCACACCCAGGGTCCTGAGCTGGATATCATCATTCTTCTCTTTCTTCGTGATTCTCTCTCTCTCTCTCTCTCTCTCTCTCTCTCATGGTAACTTGGGATTTTTTTTTTTTTTTTGGCTGGTGCAGCATAAGCCTCAGACTTCCTTGCACCATATAGCTAATAATAATAATAATAATAATAATAAAAATGTTACTGTCATTGGTGATATTTGTTTCTTTTCTTCAAGATAGGTAACTTTATGCTCAGTTTTGTACTTCTGAGCCATTTTTTCTCTTTTCCATGTTTCACAGTGTTTGGAATAAGCAGAGCGATTGCCTCTACAGTTTCGACACTTTGTTATTTGGTTTTTAGGAGCATTAGCAACTAAGGCCATATTGCTCCGGGGATATGCGGTGGTCATTCTCTGACCTTTCCGTATCCTCCATCGGATTGGCCTGCCTCCCTAAAATCCACTCATGCACACCTTCTCGATGATAAGCCGTGTCACGGTGGTCACAGGCTTGAACCCTGGTCTAATCAAGAAGCGTGTGCTACGCACTGCTGCCCACCTGGCTATGGAGGTACAATTTGGTCACTGTAAAGACTGGGCAGAACATTCAGTATGGATATGATCTTTAGATCCACATGAAGCACATACAGTAGTCCCTTGACATACTGCCTGCAAATGACCAAATTTCTGACATTTGAAGCATCTGATAGGGTTCGGTACATATGACAATTAAAATATCTGGCCTTTACAGAAGTTGATGGATTTTTCTAGTTGAATGTTAGTACAATGTTTCTGGTTGGAAGTAACGACCCATCCTTTTTAATTAGGATTCTCTTAACCCGAACAACGTTTTGGTGTGATAGTTCTTGTTTAATTTCTTCCTCAGATACATGTAGAAGATCCCATTCTATTATAACTCCTTTTTGAGTAGTTTAAGGTGGGAGTTTCTCAAAGAGTTTTCAATTTAAATAACTTCTCAGAGTGCTTGCATTGTGTTGTTTCAACAAGCAAGTCACATGGTTCTCCTTTTCCGGATCAGAAAATGAGAGTTCTTGCTGACTGGCTGGTCAGTCAAGGAATTTATTATAAGGAAATGAGGCTAGATATTCTGGTCTGTATCCTTCTTTCGTCTCTTATCACAGGAAGGGTTGTGATCTTCCTGCTCTCTAGAATGTGATGGGACATTAATCCTGCATGAGTCGGTATTGGTATAGTCAATCTTTGCTCCTTTCAGTCCTTGGCAGATTAACTTTTCTGCCAAGGTTTCTGGCCCTGCCACGGGGAGGCAGGAGCAGTGCCTGGTGTGACCAAGCGAAAAGTAGTAGGTGTTAGTAATAAAACAAGTAATAAAGAAAGGTGGCTTTCCTTTCTTGCTCTGTACAAGTGCTTTTTGTAACAAGAGTTGTTATCAAATAAATAGATTTCTTAACTACAGGAACATAAAAGAACTGCAAACACTTTTAGAAAATCACACTGGAAGCACAGAGAAATCACTCAGTCGCAATCACTTGGCACCCGGGGCCGAAGGGAATGAAGAGGTGCTCTCACCAAGAATGCTTCAGTTTTGCAAATTGCGGCAACTGGAGGCACTTCCAAGTTGATATGACTGAGAAGTTCAAGGCTTTGAATGTTGTGAGCAAACTCACTGCTGATGAGATTCTTCCTCTTGCTCAGACTAGGCATATGGGGGGGGGGGATAAATTCAAATTGAGGAAGGATGGTTGCAGAAAGGATGTGCGGAAGTTTGTCTTTTGCCAACAGGTGGTTGATTGCTGGATCAAGAAGCCATGCATTATTGCAGATATGGATATTTTAAATTAATTAATAAAAGAACCAAAGAGACTTTTGTAGGGGATTGACTGGTGAAATGGGAATTTTTTTTTTTTTTTTTTTCAGCTGATTTTGTAGATGTTTGCTTGCTTGCATCATTTTTCACTATTTATACTAATATCTCTGATCTTCGGAGAACCCCATCAGGAAAAGCACCCCTCAGATGAAGAAAAATTTTTCTCTAGCTCATGTATGATGATTAGACGGAACACTGTAAAATAAGTAGGAATAGTACTTATTCTACTGAATATACTGAGAATAAGTAACAATAGTCTTCTCTATTAGTGAAGTATTAGTTATTCAAGGTGGTGAAATGCATGGTAACTTGTGAAGGTAGTCACAGTATGAGATACAATTAAATCAATGCCTTTACACTACTTATGTAGTTTGTTATGCTGTATTTACATCTATATTTTATAGTGTATTTTAAACTCAATCTATTATGCCTTGAGCATTTAAAATTGAAAAAGGAGTTCGACGAGGGGAGACAATATTAGCATTAGCAGAGGCATTTGATGCAAGAAAGCAAGCTTATGCAGCATCAGCCAAAAAAAAAAAAAAACCACTTCCACTTCACCCCTCTGTTCGTTCAAAATACCTGTCCAGCTGAGCCTTAAACTCCTTTTTCAATTTTAAATGCTCAAGGCATAATAGATTGAGTTTAAAATAAACTATAAAATATAGATGTAAATACACCATAGCAAACTCATAATGAAAAACTACATAAGTAGTGTAAAGGCATTGATTTAATTGTATCTCATACTGTGACTACCTTCACAAGTTACCATGCATTTCACCACAATATCTCCAAAGTTGCTTACTGCTGCCCTCGAGGAAGCTTTCAGAAGATTGGACTAGTTGGAGAAAGGAGTCAACATGAATGGAAAGCCTAAACCATTTATGATTTTCAGATGACATTCTGATCATAAGCCACGATCCCGAGAAACTAGAGGAAAACTTTAATCAAGAAAACTTTAGGCAGCAAACACAAGTAAAGGACATTCTTATCAAAACTAAAGAACCGAAATGGACTTGGGCAGGACACATTATTTCGAAGACATGATGACAGATGGACTAAGAAAATAACAGAATGGTACCCAAGAGAAACTAAAAGAAAACCTGGAAGACAACAATGAAGATGGACAGATGAAATTCACGAGTTCATGGGCAGTAAATGGATATCCATTCCATAAAACAGAAGAAACTGGAAAGATGCTGAAGAGGCCTTCATCCTGCAGTAGATTGAAAATGGCTGTGATGGTGAATATAAAAAAAAAAAAAAAAAAATTCCCTTTCTAATAAAACTTTGGAAATTCTCTAGGCAGGCAATCATAATTAACTGGTGTCTAAGGAACAATCCAATTATCTAGCCATTTATCATTTATCCAAACAGAAATTCATAGACAGAAATATCCTAGTACACTACGATATGTCTATTATACTGAACCAAGAGAGAGAAAAAAAAAAAAAAAAAAAAACAGCAGTTTACTATGAAATGCTTATGATGAGAGTAAAGTCTAATGTCTGGATTAAAAAAAAAAAAGACTACTTATCTCTGATAAAATCACAAAATTTACTATGTTCTGAAAGTCAGAGGTTGACAGGTAGCACTAGTAAAGTATGTGAAGCCACTACCAGTTTAACTTCTAATGATCATTCTGTTTTCTATGGATTTGGTGCTAATCTCTTCCAATAGGATAATCCTCTTCTCATAATGCACATTTTATGCAAGTGAGTCCACAAACGGTAGGGAAAAATAATTAAAAAAAAAAAGGAGTAATCCAACATTTTAATAACCAGTAGAGAATTTTAATCTAAATTTCACAGTCAACTTCAAAGTTAAGCACTTGGCCTTGAAATAAAAATGGCAAGGTATTACTAACAGTAATGGCTAGGTATCACTTGTAACAGTACTTTATTTTTGAAGAAAAGCTATTTCTTTTGCAAAATAAGGGGGCAAATGACACTCCAAATCAAGTAATGTCCATGTCTATACATGTAAGAGCAGCATACAGAATGTCACATACACTAAGTTTGACTGGTTGTTCCCAATTTGTGCTAATCATCAAATATCAGTACATTGTATCTGTAAATTCAATGTATTCTATGGATGATTTGTCTTCTGTGGAATAAAAAACCACTAGAAACCAAATAAGTTAGCCAATGTGGAAAAACACACACAAAAGTCTTCTCATTATTGTTGTTGTTGTTGGTTTCATTTATTGGTGCAAGGGCTACTAAGGCCATAATGCATATATTGCAATATTATTTGGTACAGGCTTGATAAATAAAAAGGCAAGGATTGATAAACAAAATTGCATGGTGATGACAGTGGGACCAATTGATGATGTTACCAACAGCAAATTCAAAATGGGAAGCATTCAAAGAACTTATCTTGGAAGCTACTAGGCTACTTTACATACCGACTAAGAAATATTATTCAAGGTTTAGGCCTAAATGGATGTCAGATGAACTAATGAGACATTAGCATTAGTAGAGGCATATGATGCAAGAAAGCAAGCTTATACAGCATCAGCCAAAAAAAAAAAAAAAAAAAAAAAACCCTTCCACTTCACCCCTCCATTCATTCGAAATACCTGTCCAGCTGAGCCTTAAATTTATTTAGGCTATCAACTTCCACAACAAGGGTTGGAAGTCTGTTCCACCAACCAACTACCCGCTGGCTAAAGGCAAATTTCCACACATCTATCCTACATCTGTCTTTCCTCAATTTGAATTTATGCCCTCTCAGGTGATTACTCTGAGCAAGAGGCAGTATCCCATCAGCATTGAGCATGCTCAAACCATTCAAGGCTTTGTACACCTCTATCAGATCACCTCGCCAGTGCCTAGTCTCCAGACACTGTAATTTGCAAAACTTAAGCCTTTCTTCGTAAGAGCAACCCTTCGTTCCGTTCACTAACCTTGTTGCCCTTCTCTGTACTCATTCCAGCAGCTCTACATCCTTCTTGAAATGAGGCCTCCAGACCTGTATACAGTACTCAAGGTGTGGCCTGACCATTGCCTTATACAAGGGAATAATCACCTCCCTATCCCTGCTAGAAAAATTACTGTATATCATTGATAAGACACCATGAGCTACTCTTGCAGCCCGTCTGCACAGCACAGAGAACTTCATATCTGCCTGCACAATTACCCCCAGGTCCTTTTCATTCTCTACCACTGTCAGTGTTGTACCACAGAGTTGATATGTTATTCTGGGGTTGCTGTTTCCCATATGTAGTACTTTACATTTGTCAATGTTCAACTTCATTTGCCACCTCTCAGCCCATCTGCTCAACCTTTCCAGATCCTGTTGCAGCATCATAGCGTCAGTAGCGTCCTTAACAACCCTGCCAACCTTTGACATTAAGCTTGATATTCCATCATCAATATTTATAAATACAGAAAACAACAATGGACCCAACACTGAACCCTGAGGGACTCCACTAATAACATTAGTCCACGATGAGCAGTGTCCATTAATTATCACTCTCTGTCTTTATTATTATTATTATTATTATTATTATTAATAGCCAAATGGTGCAAGGAAGCCTGAGGCTTATGCTGCACCAGGGAAAAAAAAAGTTCCTGAGTTACCCTGAGAGAGAGAGAGAGAGAGAGAGAGAGAGAGAGAGAGAGAGAGAGAGAGAGAGAGAGAGAGAGAGAGAGAGAGAGAGAGAGAGAGAGAGAAGTAGAAGGGAATCACCAAGAAAGAGAAGAATGATGATATCCAGCTCGGGACCCTGGGTGTGCCAAGCCCATACTCACCAGATGTGAGCCCCTGGTCTTCTGCCACTCAACCATCCCTTTATCCATAGCAACAATTTGCCACCAATGCCACACTGCCCCAATTTGTGCAGCAGTCTTCCATGTGCAACAGTATAAAAAGCCTTTCTAAGATCCAAATATATAATATCAAAGTTATTCCCTGCATCCAATTCTTTTGTGACTACATCATAATATCCAATCAAATTGGTCAGGCAAGACCTTCCCTTAACAAAACCATGCTGTGTCTGAGCTATAACTGAATTCTTGTCAAGATGATCCTGCAGTGCTTCTTTAACCAGTGCTTCCATTAATTTTCCTGGAACAGAAGTTAAACTCACAGGTCTATAATTACTTGTGTCAGCCTTTGATCCTCCTTTTTAATTCGGGTTACATTTGCACATCTCCAGTCTGTGGGTACCTCCCCTGAGTCCAAGGAAGCTCTCATAATTATGGCTAATGGATTGCTTACTTCCTTTGCTGCCTCCTTTAATATAACTGGATAGATCCCATCCACCCCAGGTGCCTTTCTTGTATTTATCTTCAACAATTTCTGCTCCACTTTACTCTCAATTATTACAAGATCATCTAGCTCACTGCCAGTGTTTACTTCATCTATGGCATTCCCCTTCCTGAATAACTCCTCATGTGTGAATGTAGATGCAAAATATTGATTTAGTTTGTTAGCTGCCTGAGCAGGATCATCAACAGTTGAACCATCGATATCAAGTGGACCAATCTGATTCATTCCCTTCCTTCTAGAGTTTACATAAGTAAACAACTCCTTGCTGTTTTTCTTTGATTCCCTTGCCAAAGATTTCTCGTAATCTGCCTTTGCCTGCCTAACCTCCTTTGTAACTTGGTTACAGATCAGCTTATATCTATCATAGGCTTCTGTGTCACATGTTAAATTAAATGTATCCCATGCATTTTTCTTCTCTGCCATATGTCTCATTAGTTCATCTGACAACCATTTAGGCCTGAACCATGAACAATATTTCTTAGTTGGTATGTAAAGCTAGCTTCCAAGATAACTTCTTTGAATGCTTCCCATTTTGAGTGTGCTGTTGGTAACATCATCATTTGGTCCCACTGTATAGAATTTAAATACTGTCTCAGACCATCGTAGTAGCCTTTACGAAAGCAATAACCCTTCCCTTTACCCCTGATGGTAGTTACCTCCTTGAGTAAATTCCACTTCAGCACACTGTGATCACTGCCACCTAGTGGTTCCTTTATCTGCAGATTCTTAATGCATGAAGAATCACTACTGATAATCATATCGAGAGTATTACTCCCTCTAGTTGCCTCCCGAACATGCTGATGTAGAAAACAATCATCCAATAAATCCACAAAAGCCTTGCTAGTGTGTGAGTGACCAACCCACAAATTCCAGTCAATATCTGGGAAATTAAAATTCCCCATTATAAGACTCTCTGATTTACTGGCCTACTCTATTTCCCTGTACAGTTTCTTATTATACTCATCAGAGTCATTAGGCCTATAGCACACTCCTCCTCTCAATTTTGATCTCCCAATGCATATGTCACACCAAACTGACTCGACACTGCACTGTCCAGCGATGTCGACTGGCTTCTATGTGTTTCTTAACTAATAGCATAACCCCTCCTCCCTTCCTATCCTGTCTATCCTTTCTGTAGACATACTCCCCAAATTCCAGTTCTGCATTACTTATATCTGTGTGGCACCACGTCTCTGATATCCCAACAATATCCGCCTTTGAGCAATACCTCAAATTCATCAAATTTATTTACCAAACTCCTAGCATTGGTGTACACGCAAGTATACATGCACCTGTTCTTTTTCTTAGCTACCCTAACACAAGCCATGTGTTCACTTGTACCCCAATGACTCCCAGCAGTCTCTGAAATATCCTGCATCTTATTTTCCAAGCTGCTGCTCATTCCAATAGAAGCAGTGCAAGAATCACTTTCACCTCTGCCAGTGGCTACTGTTAATCTATTAGTCCTTGTATCCCCCCAATCTAGCAGTTTTCTTGCACCCTTTCTATTTAAGTGTATCCCATCCCTGTAGAAGCAGTCTCTCCTGTTAACAAGTACAGACCAGGCTGAAAAAAATTCTACCCCTTGAGCCTTGCACAATCTTTCCAGGGCCGAAATGATCAACAGGGCTCTCATCATATACTCCCTCCTATTGTGTCTGGGCAGAATTGCAGACACTTTCAACTTACTCTTAATGCCATACCTCTCCAATTTGTACAGCAGTCTTCCATGTGCAACAATATCAAAAGCTTTCCTGAAATCCAAGTATATGATATCAGAGTTCAACAAGGAGACACAATATCTCCGAAGTTGCTGCCCTTGAAGAAGTTTTCAGAATATTGGACTGGTCGCAGAAATGAGTCAATGTGAATAGAGAGTACCCAAACCATTTACGATTTACAGATAACATTGTCATCATAAGCCATGATCCAAAAGAATTAGAGGAAAATCTTATGCAGTGTTAGTAAGGATTTCGGACTAAAGAGGAATATGGTTAAAACAAAAGTAATGATGAACAAGTATGCCACAGAAAAAAGGTGGATTATCTGGGAAAAGTCATTAGCTATAATAATGATAAATGCTGGAAATCAAGAGCAGAATAAATTTCGGATGGATAGCATTCAGAAATATAGTCACATTGTGAGGAGCAATATCCCAATTTATCTGAAACAGAAAATTAATGAACCAGTGTATACTCCCCACCATGACTTATGGAAGTGAAACTTGGGCACTCACCAAAAGAATGAAAGAGAAACCGAAAAATACACAGCGAAGAATGGAACGAATAAGATAAGAGATCAGATTCCTGGATAAGAAGAGAAATATATGGATTAGGCAGCAAACACAAATAAAGGCCATTCTTATTAAAACTAAAGAACTGAAATGGTCTTGGGCAGGACACATAGCTTGAAGATATGATAACAGATGGACTAAGAAAATAACAGAATGGTACCCAATAGGAGCTAAAAGAAAATCTTGAAGATAACAATGGAGATGGACAGATGAAATTCATGACTTCATGGGTAGTAAATGTATGGCCATTGTCCAAAACAGAAGGAAGTGGAAAGTTGCCTGAGAAGCACTCAATCCTGCAGTGGATTGAAAATGGCTGATGATGATGACTCGTGAAACGCAACAAAAAACTGTCAAAAATTTACTATAAATTATTAAGGAATACATTTTTTTTACATTGCAACTATGTAACCGATTGGTACTAAACCTGTAAACTGTCAGCATTTTGAGTATTTGCCATTTTGAAAAGTCAGAATTTTAACAATTTGATGCTTTGATCCAGTCATCATTTCAAAACTCTCCGTGTTGTGTCTACATAGGTACTTGAATTGTCGGCAGTTTGAAATGCCAACATTTTTAACTGTTGGTATTCTGAATGGTTTTGTTTTATGTATTTGGCAATTTGAATGAATCTTCAGTTTTCCAAATTAACTCCAATAAAAAGTATCCATATGACTCAAAAATTGAATAGCCAAGTCATATGAATATGTCTGATGCTTCAGAAAAGTAACATTGAACACAGAAGATGGTTAATAACATTACTGGATTTTGAAGGACTATTATATGAGAAACAGTACAGCAAAACTGATGCACACATTACACAGCTACCTTGAGCCTTCTCAAAAAACAATCTACACATAATAGGTCCAATAAAGTACCGAGCATACTAGTATCTGTGTACTAAAACTATAAAAGGGAACCTTCCCACAGATCCAAGTATTGGTAGACTTTCCAGACCCCCCCCCCCCCAATTGTTGTTTTAAAGAAGAGATTCAGTAAGAATCCTGAAATAACCATATTGTATATTCTAGTGCTGAAAGTACTTGATTTTATTTCAAGTGTCACACTAAAATTTATGATTTTCACACGGTAATAGTGTTTCTCCTTCAAAATATACAGGGTGAACAAAATAATGGAAACACATGAGATAAGTGATACAGTTATACACTAATGGCTCATCTTTGTGGAGGAACATTTCAAACTCTTTGAGAGATGAAGGTGAAGAAAAATTGCTTCTCACTCTCCTCGACAAATATGTCCACAGTGGCTCAATAACATTTAGGTCTGGTGATTGTGCAGGCCATGGGAAATGCTTAGCCTCAGTTTCATGCTCCTCAAACCAAGATTGGACACACATGTGGCTGTGTGTGTTTCAGCATTATCAACTTTAAAGATGCCATCGTTTGTAGGAACCAATATTTGCACCATTGGATGAACCTGGTCACTTTCAATATCAAAGTAATGCAGTGGCAATAATTTGCCTGTTCAGGATGATGTCAGGACCTAAAGAATACTAAGATATTACTGCCCAAACAATTGTTGATCCTCCATGTTTGATGGTTAGCACAAGACAGTCAGGATGATGTGCTTCCTTTGACACTTGCCAAATATATACTCTTCCTGATGTTGGAAAAAGTATATCATGATTTGTCTGAAAACATGATCTTTTTCCAATCAGCAGGTATCCAAGTTTTTGTGCTCCTTACACCACTGCAATCTCTTTCTACCATTAGCATCAGTAAAGAGGGGCTCAGCTCCAATGGTTCTGCCATTAATTTCAGCTTTTTAAAAGTTCTCACCAAATTGTTTTGCTATAAGCTGTATTGCTGAGACTTACATTAAGTTTTGCAATTATTTTTGAGGCAATAGTTTTACATTTTTGGACTACAATCTTTTTCGGGAACGGTGGTCTCTTCAGTCAGCTTCGATTTTTAGCCACAATTCATCCTATCCTATGTTGGAGCAGCAGAATTCCATCTGTTGTTGTGGAAGTGAATGGTTTGAATAAATTAAAGGAAGAACTGCACAAATTTTGGAGGATGGATGTGTAAAGTGTGTGGATTTTTTTTTTTTTTTCCCTTGGCTAATGCTATATAAGCTTGCTTTCTTACATTGTTTGCTTTTGGTTTGGTTTGGGTTTTACTGGTGCATTAGCTACTGAGGCTACAATGTGGCAACATCATTTGCCACTACTATTACTTGTAGCTAACCAGAATCAGCAGATTAAATATTATCTATGTAAAAACATTAAGAAGTTACTGGCAAACACAAAAACTTAGTATAAAATGGGATACTTTGATCTTCTAAATAAGAATATTACCTGGATTAGTGGAATTCAAATCACGTCCTCTACTTATTGTTCTATCTTCGTACTTTGTTCCTCCTTGTGTGCTGATTGGTCTGCTTAGAGTATTGTTTGCACTTACTGGAGGAGATGTAGCACTTCTTGAAGCCATACTTTTGGTAATAAAATGTGATTCTTTCCAACCTTGCTTTTTATATACTTCTCTCAATTCCTGATGTTGCCACATATTATAAAGTAACTGTAAAGTAAGCAGTAGGTTTCAGTTTGAATATTATTGAACATCAGATCAGAATCATTACATTATCACACATATTACTTCAACTAGGCACATTCAATTAAATATCAGCAAATTACCTTTGCTAAATAAGATATTCTTTCAATTGAATTCTGAAATAAATTCTGAATTGATTTCCACAAAAATCAATTCAGAAGTAAGATCAAAAATATACAAAAACTTACATATCCAAAGAAAGATAATACGAAGAGTACTACATCGACATAGAATAAGTTATAGAAGTATAAAGGAATATTGAATTTAAGCTGTATGAAGCAAAAATTTAAAAAAAAAAAACATTAATGGACAGAATTCATCACTGTTCAGTATTTGTACAAAGGCAACTAAGGCCACAAAATACACGAAAAGATTCCTAATTCAGTAACAAATAATTCAATGTGTCTGACATATTTTGTTTCCTCACCATCTAAGTGGTAATTTGTGTGCTTCTCAGTACAGTTATTTCAAAAAGTGATCAATTTTTAATTTGAATATAAATTGCAATCCCAATGACTAGTTAGCATCAATTAATTCAAAACCTGATCATGTTGCAAAGAAAAAATATAATGTGGACATTATGTTACAAGAAGAGGGAACTGATATGTATAACAGTATGACTTCATACATAAAATATAATAGGTATTTATTCAATTTATTTTTGTGAAGTCAGAGTAAAACAATATCAGTGAAAAGAAAATACTGTGAAGTGTCAATATCAGAAGTGGTTTGCTGGTTGGTTTTTTGAAGTTTTGTGGTACATTGGCAATTTATGCTGAAATGCACTAAGCCAAAATACAGCACATACACAAAACATTTGTTAACCTGTAGGCAAGACACCACATCAAAATCCTAGTATAATACAAACCAATTAAACAAGGATCAAGTAAGTGGTAGAAATACATACTGTGAAGTGATAGCTATGAAATAGATACATATAGGCAATCCTCCTGAGTTTTTACTGCAAGATATTCGACTAGCTTCAGAATTCAACCATTATACATTATAAGCCTCATTCCATCCGTTGAAATTTGCCTTCTTGGCCAAGAAGACTAATAAAATTGGAACTATTTTATATAGAATAAATCGCTTATAAGGCCAAAAATGCAGCACTATAATATTATATACTGTACTGTACCATACTATACTTTTGTTAGTATTTCTAACATTATGGCACACAACGTGACTTCTTTCTTCTGTCTGTGGGGGATGTTTCCTTCTGTTGCATGGACTTCCAGTGCACAGTCTAATTCCACCCATGAAGCAGTCAACCTTAGGCACCACTCAAAAATGCTTTTCCAATTACATCACTTCACCACATTAATCCAGAGGTCATCTAATTAGAGGCCATTGTTTCTGACAAATGTTTTCTTTCTCCACTATCCTGTTTCTGTACTTTTTATTCTATTTGTGTGTGATTAAAGTGTATAAACTGGATTATGGTGTTGACATGGCAACAAAAAGGGAAAGTGATAAAGTGAGAGGGACAATGAAAAGAGTACACAAACAAACAGTTATTAACTTAAATTAGGTATTTTAAAGCACACTGAGAAAAGTGAAGGCCATGCTGAAATTGTATGACTGTGGGGATGTCTCATTCAATTATTTATTAGCACATACGTGAAACACGGGAAGAAAATTCTAGAGCATGTAACCCTTTAAAAATATCCCGTTAAAATTCCCTGGTGCATGCTGACTTTTGCCTGTGGAGGAGGGCTTCAACGTCATTAGCATTCCGCCAGTATCCACTGTATGGATTTGGCCATTAATTGAAGTGCTGTGGTCTTACTTTTTTCCAACCTTAGACTTATCTGTTTTCGGGAAGTACGGACGCTGTCCTGTATCCATTTCTTCTTTTGCAAAGAGTTCCAAGACTGATGTTGTTGTTGGTATAGAGCTTAATGACACATGGGCTACTGAGGCCAAATTGTGTCTGTTCCTGTTTATCTGCAGGCAATATATAGTTATAGCCGTTAAATTATATGCTCCTGTACAAGTCAATATATTTTAGGAACATCAAAAGTTCTTCTACTTTTGCTTAATTTCCTATGAAGTGCGATAAATCATGAGAGATATTCAATGTGGAGAGAGATTTGAAAGTGTTAGAGTGGATGGTTGAATGAAAGGGACAATCAAACAGAAAATGATGGACTGTAAATTGCATCTGACAGGATGAACACTGAGCTGTTTTTTCTCCCAATAGCAGAAAGAGATGTGCACGATGAGTGTGCCCAATTCTGAGTCATGCCAATATCACTTCCTCTCTTCTGTTTGGTCGGAAGCTGGAGAGCCACAGCTTTGGATCTTGTTTTATCTGGTAAAGTTTATTGTTTGTGTTACTTTTCCAGATCTGTGGCCAGATTTCGTAGCATGCTTTGCGAATGATAGGCTTACAGTCGCTGTAAGGAACCTGAGGGTTTTGTGAGAGAGAGAGAGAAAGAGAGGGTTGAGGATGTTTAGCAGCAAAGTCAACACTTTCATTTCCCGGAATGCCAGAATGACCAAGTATCCAACAAAAATTGATTGACTGATTGGACATGTTGCACGAGATTAACTGGGAATGAATGTATTTCAAGACTGGATGGGAAGATGAGAAATTCTTTCTTATGGCAGACACAGCACTGAGGGAGTCTGTGTAAATTATGGCAGGTGAGATTGATTTCTCAATAATTTTACAAAGTGCTAATTTGATAGCATATAATTCAGCAGTGAAGATGCTGCAGGCTAATGGTATTGAGGCTGTAGCAGTAAATGAAGGAAAAACTGCAGCAGCACCTACAGTACTCGCAGTTTTCGATCCATCAGTATAGATTTTACAGGCATGGGAGTTCACAGTAGCATGAGATGAGTGCAACTGACTGATATTGCAAGGTGGTATGACACCCCCCCCCGAAGAAAATGTACATTGTAAGATGCGGAAACATATGTCCAAGGTGGAACAGGAGCAGTTGTGTCCTGAAAGATATCACTTAAATCAATATTCCAATTCTGAACAAGCTCTTTGAGTGAAGCAAGACTATTTTGATTTGGTTTGCTCTCGTAGAACAAATCCCACCGAGTATTATCAAGATACTCCCAACCGGGGTGGCCAAGACTGAATCGTCTGTTAACTCCTCAAATTGATATCCATATTTTCTGGTGTTACAGGGATACTTTGGAATTTTTGGTCTTTTCTCTAACAATTTTTGTTACTGGTGGAGTACTGGGAGGTACAGATGTAAGAATGGCAGCAGTGCTTGGTCCTTGTGTTCAGGTTTTTGCAAGCTTAGGAAGTATCATACAATGGGAGTAAATGACGTTTTCAGTCATTTCAGTTTGGAGCATCTCCCTGCTACCTTCTCAGCTCTGACTAAAGTCCTATTTCCTGCTCTTACCTTCTACCTCCGGCGTGTTTGAGAGTATGCAAGGTGATTCTTCTTGACAATTAATACAAGTGCATTTTGGGGCTATATAGATTGTAATTTTGTGGTCCTGCACACCACAATATGTGCATGCAAGGAGGACCATGACTGGCTATTTGCAAGTGTCCATATTTCTGACATTCAAAACAGCATAGTGAGATAGATATTGCAGCACAGTGTATATTTACATTAATGCTCCTGATAATTAGCAACTATCAGGTTGCTAACTATCAGGAGTTAAGGAGAAATATATGGATACTTCTCCTTAACTCTGCAGTATGATTCAAGTATCAGTGGATTCCTCTTCCTATGCCCAACACGGATGGATTATCATCTCCACCATCAAATAAACAAATATTTCATATTTTTATATTCCTGCTAATGCTTGAATGCTTTCATTACATTTGCTGTATTCCATATACAGCAAACAAACACTCTACTGCCTTTAAGGCTTAAGGTGATAATCTGGTAGACCTTAAGGAGTTACAAAAATCCTGTGCTGCATAACTCCCCCATGGATGGCAACCCTCCCAACTTCCTTCAGTTTTAAAAACTCCTGTCTCGACAACGAATACAATAGCTGTGCTGATATCAATGTCGGAATAAATAAATCCCGGAATTAGTTACCTAATCCTCAGAAGTGTGCACAAAGATATAACTGGTCCTACTCCCATGAGTAAAGAATATTGTCACTAGCAACAATTAAAAGTACAAGTGCTTCTAATTCTCCTATCCCACTGAAGTGCAGAAAAGTAAATTAATCAGACTTATTTCAATCTAAAAGCAAAGTATGACAAAATCAGAAATTTCAACAAGTCATCCCATGTGCTTCCATCATAAAGTAGATCAAGAAGCACTTATTCAATGTAAGTAATCTTGACAATTTTACTGTGTGGTCTGTACCAAATCTGACAAAGTGCTTCAACAAGCAGTTCATTTGTCCATTTTTCAAAGAAAATAAAGAAGAAATGGCAAGTGCAGCGGAATGTGGATATTGATGATGGCTCAGAGCTAGAAAATAAACTATCAGACGTCCAAACATCAAACCTACATTAGTCCCATGCAAGTCACTCTTTACTCAGTAGCAAATAACCTAGGAGAGTGCCTTCCTTAATGATCAAGGAACAGTTTTCTCAAAACTGTGGATGGCATCTGTGCAGAATATATGAAATTCTTATCCATATAAACTGCAGAATTCATGGAAAATATTGTATCTTGGACAGTATGAAGAAACTATCTAAAGAGAATTGGCAGCTTTGTGAACAGAACAATGACATGAAACCAGAAAGAGGGCTCCAAAAAAATCAAGCGTGTCAACTAGCAATCTTATTGATGCCTAATGAAAACAATAGCCAGCGATGCTGCACTTAATGTGATTCAGGGAATCTTAGAAAACAAGCCATAAGAAGTAGAAATGATACATGATTCCAATGGTCAAAGGCAATATATACCCAAAATTATAAATAATGCAACACCACACACCCATAACCTTTAGTCTAATGACAACTGCAACACAAGATATCAATCAGTTCAATAGCACAGATGAACATCTCAGAGAAGGTAACTCTCCAAAACCTGCATCTAACAGCAGTGGGAACACCCACTCAAAGACCTTTCAAGGTGTCTTTGTCCACAGTACCAACCCAAAATAATACAAAACCTAAAATGTTAGAGGAGACAATCCATATTGGAACGGGTATATCAATATCCACATTCGCAGATGTCAATACACAAACAGATATGCAGAATATACAAAAGATCCCACTAGCAAGGCTTATGGATAGCAACCACTCCTTGCCCAATGCATCTCTCACCAATCAACAGGTTCAATCAAAAGAAACCCAGATAATATACTCAGCTTATCAAAAAATGGAACCTGGAAGACCACAGGGCAGTACAGATGGTGTACAACTTTTGGCTAAGATAATTCATTCTTATTCATATAATATCACTGCAGTTCAGACTTGTGAACAGATCTTTATATCTCAACTAGAACTGACTACTAAACCATGCAACATTAAGGCCATGTTTGTGGGGGTAAATGGAATAAATATTGATCTAAGGCAGAGAAGAACCAGGTACCAAATCTACTCCTTATTCATCCTCTCCTGCTGCCCAGAGAAACTGAGCTTGGTGCTGACCCCCCCCTCCCCCACGGGACGCTCATCAAATCCTCCCTGGAATAGAACTCAGGAACCATGTTAACATGATTGTCGAATGCAACAACTAAATCTTCCAAGCCAACCAAAAGCATGAGAAATCAGATAACTCAATGAGAACAAACAAACTAAACAAACAAACTGACCACATATCAATCAATGCAACTCTCAGCCAAATACAATGACAACCCCCTCCAGAGCTCCACTCACTGATTATCCCTGTCCACATCACAAATAGTTGACCAATGTGAACATTAAAAATAAACTTGTCATCCGTGTGAAATATGGTACTAGGGATGCTGCCATTTGAATTCCCCAACAGTTTCTACTCTCCAAAACCCTTAATGTTCTTTATATTGCCAAATCTTGGCTTGGGAATTAGCATTAGCATTAGTAGAGGCATCTGATGCAAGAAAGCAAGCTTATTCAGCATCAGTCAAAAAAAAAAAAAAAACACACACCACTCCCATTTCACCCCTCCGTTCGTTCGAAATACCTGTCCAGTTGAGCTTTAAATTTGTTTAGGCTATCAACTTCAACAACAAGTGATGGAAGTCGGTTCCACCAACCAACCACCCGCTGGCCAAAGGCAAATTTCCGCACATCTATCCGACATCCGTCCTTCCTCAATTTGAATTTATGCCCTCTGAGGTGATTATTCTGAGCAAGATGAAGAATCCCATTGGCATTGAGCATGCTCAAACCATTCAAAGCCTTATACACCTCTATCAGATCACCTCGCCGGTGCCTAGTCTCCAGACTCTGTAATTTGCAAAACTTTAGCCTTTCTTCGTAAGAGCAACCCTTTGTTCCATTCACTAATCTTGTTGCCCTTCTCTGTACCCATTCCAGCAGCTCTACATCCTTCTTGAAATGAGGCCTCCAGACCTGTATACAGTACTCAAGATGTGGCCTAACCATTGCCTTATACAAGGGAATAATCACCTCCTTATCCCTGCTAGAAAAATTCCTGTATATCATTGACAAGACACCATGAGCTACTCTTGCAGCTCGTCTGCACTGCTCAGAGAACTTCATATCTGCCTGCACAATTACCCCCAGGTCCTTTTCATTCTCCACCACTGTCAGTGTAGTACTGCAGAGTTGATACGTTGCTCTGGGGTTACTGTTTCCCATATGTAGTACTTTACATTTGTCAATGTTAAACTTCATTTGCCACCTCTCAGCCCATCTGTTCAACCTTTCCAGATCCTGTTGCAGCAGCATAGCGTCAGTAGTGTCCTTAACAACCCTGCCAACCTTTGTATCATCTGCAAACTTGGACATTAAACTTGATATCCCATCATCAATATCATTCATAAACACCGAAAACAACAACGGACCCAACACTGAACCCTGAGGAACTCCACTAATAACATTAGTCCACGCAGTGTCCATTGATTACCACTCTCTGTCTTCTGCCACTCAACCATCCCCTTATCCATAGCAGCAATTTGCCTCCAATGCCACACTGCTCCAATTTGTGCAGCAGTCTTCCATTTGCAACAGTATCAAAAGCCTTTCTAAGATCCAAATATATAATATCAAAGTTATTCCCTGCATCCAGTTCTTTTGTGACTACATCATAGTATCCAATCCAATTGGTCAGGCAAGACCTACCCTTAACAAAACCATGCTGCGTCTGAGCTATAACTGCATTCTTGTCTAGATGATCCTGCAGTGCTGCTTTAACCAGTGCCTCCATTAATTTACCTGGAACAGAATCTCCAGTCTATGGGTACCTCTCCTGAGTCCAAAGAAGCTCTCATAATTATGGCTAGGGGTTTGCTTACTTCCTTTGCTGCCTCCTTTAATATAACTGGATAGATCCCATCCACCCCAGGTGCCTTTTTTATGTTTATCCTCAACAATCTCTCCTCCACTTTCCTCTCAGTTATTACAAAATCATCCAGCTCACTGCCAATGTTTACTTTACCTACATCATTCTCCTTCCTGAATAACTCCTCATGTGTGAATGTAGATGCAAAATACTCATTTAGATTGTTAGCCACCTGAGCAGGATCCTCAACTGTTGAACCATCAATATCCAGTGAACCAATCTGATTCATCCCTTTCCTTCTTGAGTTTAAATATGTAAAGAACTCTTTTCTGTTTTTCTTTGCATCCTTTGCCAAGGATTTTTTGTAGTCTGCCTTTGCCTGCCTAATCTCCTTTGTGACTTGGTTACAGACCAACTTATATCTATCATAGGCTTCCATGTCACTCATTAATTTGTATGTATCCCATGCATTTTTCTTCTCTGCCACATGTCTCATTAGTTCATCTGACAACCATTTAGGCCTAAACCTTGAACAATATTTCTTAGTTGGTATGTAAAGCCTGGTAGCCTCCAAGATTAGTTCCTTGAATGCTTCCCATTTTGAGTTTGCTGTTGGTAACATCATCAGTTGGTCCCACTGTATAGAATTTAAATACTGTCTCAGACCATCATAGTCGTGTTTACGAAAACAAAAACCCTTCCCTTTACCTCTGATGGTAGTTACCTCCTTGAGTAAATCCCACTTCAACACACTGTGATCACTGCCACCTAGTGGTTCATTTATCTGCAGATTCTTAATGCATGAAGAATCACTACTGATAATCAGATCAAGAGTATTGCTCCCTCTTGTTGCCTCACGAACATGCTGATGTAGAAAACAATCATCCAATAAATCCACAAAAGCCTTGCTAGTGTGCGAGTGACCAACCCACAAATTCCAGTCAATATCTGGGAAATTAAAATCCCCCATTATAAGACTCTCTGATTTACTGGCCCACTCTATTTCCCTGTACAATATGTTATTATACTCATCAGAGTCATTAGGCCTATAGCACACTCCTACTCTCAATTTTGATTTCCCTATGCTTATGTCACACCAAACTGACTCGACACTGCCCTGTCCATCGATGTCGACTGGCTTCACTTCCTTGGACTTTATGTGTTTCTTAACTAATAGCATAACCCCTCCTCCCCTCCTGTCCTGTCTATCCTTTCTATACACGTTGTATTCCCCAAATTCCAGTTCCGCATTACTTATATCTGTGTGACACCACGTCTCTGATATCCCAACAATATCTGCCTTTGATGTTTTGAGCAATACCTCAAATTCATCAAATTTATTTACCAAACTCCTAGCATTGGTGTACACACAGGTATACATGCACCTGTTTCTATTCTTAGCTACCCTAACACAACCCATGTGTTTACTTGTACCGCAATGACTCCCAGCAGTCTCTGAAATATCCTGCATCTTGTTTTTCAGGCTTCTGCTCATTTCAATAGAAGCAGTGCAAGAATCACTTCCACCTCTGCCAGTGGCTACTGTTAATCTATTAGTCCTTGTATCCCCCCCAACTAGCAGTTTTCCGACCCACCTAACACTGCCTCGACAGCATCAGCAAAAATTCTTGCACCCTTTCTATTTAAGTGTATCCCATCCCTGTAGAAACAATCTCTCCTGTTAACAAGTACAGTCCAGGCTGAAAAAAATTCTACCCCTTGAGCCTTGCACAATCCCTCCAGGGCCGAATTGATCGACAAGGCTCTCATCATATACTCCCTCCTATCGTGTCTGGGCAGAATTGTAGACACTTTCAAATTCAACCCTAATTCACGGCTTTTTTTCAACAGTGACCTGTACTTGCTAAGTAATTCCGCCGGTCTCCTACTCTTAATATCATTAGTGCCAACGTGTACAACTATATCACCTTTTGTGCCCTTAAAAGATGATATCCGCTCTACAACGTCATCAACCTTTGCCCCTGGCAGACATACCCTGGTCCTATTCCACCTATCCTTTTTACAAAGCATGTTCCCCGTTTCCCTGACAATAGAGTCACCAACAACTACTAGTTCCTGTGGGACCAGCGCATTCTGCCTCTGTGTTGCCTGATGACCAAGTGCAAGCTCTGGCGTTGATATGGGCAGCTGAGAGCTTGATGGGCCCCTCAATTTATTTCCTTCGAGAGCATCCACCCTGTCCTTGAAGCTCTCATAAAGGCCCATAACAACGCTGAGTTGTCGCCTGATTTCCTTGCACTCCTTACATTGTGCACACACAAAGACATCCCCCTTGGCAGTATCATGTCCCGTACCCGACTGCTCCGCAAACATCAAGCAAACAGTGCATTTTAAAAGACTGTGATTCAGAGGGCAACTGGCCCCCCCTCAGTTCTTCCCTGAACCACAGCACTCCCATTAGCTTGAGCCTTTTGCTTTGCTGCTCTGGTCAGAGTCATGATTCCGATTTAATTCAATAAAATTTCAAAACCAAAATTAAATCCTTAAGTTATATCCCAAAACAGTTATGTTATATTTTTTTTTTCGGTATCTAGTGTTTTCTACGAGTTCCCTTTATACAACTTCCGTATCACGTGTACCACTATAGTTATGTATTAATTATTTGTTACGATTAAGTCGTTATATATATATATATATATATATAGAGTTAAAAATACAATTTAATTGACAATAAAGTTTATCAAGATTAATAGATTTACTGATTAATTGACAATATTATATTATGCACTACACTACACTAAGCTTATGCTATCGTGTAAAAATGGCGGGAATTCTCGAACGATACTTCTACGGACTCGTAAGTATCGATTAACTTCCAAATCTCGCTATCTCAATTTAGAATAAACTAAGGATCCTGACTAGGTCTATAATCTACTTATAGAAGATAATTTGATATAACAAATGGTTAATAAATCGACTAAATTTGGTTAAAAAAAAAGACCTCTCGTTCAATTTGTAACACGGATTTGATACCGTTACTGATACTAAGTAATACCTACAAAATCTCTGTCTAAGATAAACTTTAAACTAAGTATCGTAACTAGGAATATAAAGCTACTCTAGAAAATAAGTTAATATGACAATTTAAGCTAATAAATCATAAAATAAATCAGGAAAAACATCTCTGTTCCAAGAGCTTCAAGGAGCTCGTCCGCACAGGCTAATCTTGCACCCTGCGAATGAGCAGGACTCCCATGTCTCTACTCCTCAGGCCTGTTACCAGATGCTATGTTCTTCTAGTGAGGATTGCAGAGGAGGGAGGTGGAGCCACAATACCCTACAGTACCACTCTCTTTCTCATTGGTATATTCTGTGGTGAGCCAATCCCTTGCATTTGAAGCTGCCATGGTCAAGCTCAACACCAACCTGATAGACATGGCAACAGTGTATATACCCACAAGCCCAAAATCTCTGACATCACTGAAAATGTCATCCATCAGATGGTAACTCACCTCCATGCCTCTGCTAAGAATGCTGTTTGTAGAAATTTGAATCTTTCACCTACTCTTGCACACTTAGTGAGAAACTTGTTGACAGTATAAGTTCACTGAGGATCAGCCTACTTAAATGCCAACCCATTCAAGGACCTAATCCGAGATCTGATATTATCTAGGATCTGATATCCTCAGCACCCTTCGACCTGGAGGATTGCCCTGAATGACTTCTTTCAAACAGATCTCTATCCCATTGCCATATTCCTCCACTTAGCTGCATCTAACTTCAATATCCATGGCCGCCAAAACCATAAAATGAATTGGCATGCCCAAATTCATTAAACCATCCACGGTGTCTTGCAGCTGCATCCTCTATCCCTTGGGAAGCTCTAAATAACTGCAATCTCAATCTATCTGTGAACCTCAAAACCAGATGGATTAGATTGCAAGTTATGGTGTGACAAAGACTGTCTGCATTGCTCCCTCATTCAAGATCTTGGTGCACTCACATTAAACAACAGCTTTTAAGAATGAGGTATTTCTGTAATGATCAATATGTGCTCAATTATGTTATGCAAAATAATAAATTTTAAGGGTTAAATAATTAGAATCTAAACCATAAAAGACAGTTAATAATTTAAAATCAAAAGAAAGATAATTATTATGCAAGCCCACATTGAACATCACTGACCCAACATAGTGTAGTTTATTAATTAAAATATGAAAACATGTAAGGAATAAGGCATATTTACTTTATCCAAGATGCAACCCAAGTATAGCAACAGCAATTAGTAAAGGAATGAATATCCCTCTAGCAAGAGTTAATGCGCATGTGATGTCCCATATGTGATGGGGTCACCTTACGACATTCAATGTGTGCATTATTATTATCATAATATTTACCTTTTAATTTTAAATTATTAACTACCTTTTATGGTTGAGATTCAAATTATTTAACCTCTAAAATTTCTTATTTTGCATAACATAACTTAACACATATTGATCATTACAGAAATAGAGATCCCCTGTCGTTTTTTACTTTCAGTCTGCACCTAGATTGTGGGTAAATAGCGATAAGTTTGAATATATTTTATTCTTTTGTATATTATACTACTTTGTACTAACATTTTTTTCCTTTTATTATTCCTTGTGTTTTCTATAAATCTATTGGAATATATATTTTAATATCTTTATATGATTTTCTTCAATATTAAAATACTATATACCACATATATACACATTATGCCTTCATTGCATGTTGCAAGTGCGTTGGTCCATAAGTATGGTTTATTATTTATTAGTTACAGTTTGTTAGTTTATTAACATTTCTTTCCAGACATCTTTTTATATAAATATAAACATAAGCTTTGCTTAGGCTCATTATGCACTACCTAGGATAGATTATTCTATGACATACTCTATTTCTTATAATTTATACCTTCATGAATTTCAGAAATACACATTTGGGTTAATTGTATATAACCTATTAACATTAACTTTTTCTTTATAATTATGCAACTTAGAAGCTCATAAAAATATGCTACATCAGCAGAGTGACTAAATATGACCAAGGAGATTATTTCTGCTCTGGATAGTGCTTCTAACAATGTTAATACACAAACATATACTTCACAGAACAATCTAGCATATAATGCTTCTGGCTCTAACATCCTAGATCCAATTGTTAAATTTCAACATCATAATAATAAATTATGTCTTACTTGTCCTTATATGCATCCAAATTGTACTACAACTAATGTAAATGCACAATGATTTTGTAAAATGAATAAATTTTACAAAAAAAATGAATAATGAATAAATGAATAAATGAAAAATGAATACACACTATCACTTATCATACTTGCAATGTTAAATATATACACTGGTGTTCAAAGAAAGTGCATCACCTAGAAATTTCACATGTCTAACCATTTTTCGTGATGGTATGTTACAAACAACTAGCATCACAAACAGAAATATAAATAAAAGATATTTATTAATAGTTAAGGTAAAGCTAAGTTATATTTGACAGGTGCTCTAAAAATATTCCAAAATGAGCATTTGCAACCTTTATACACTTTTGGTAAACATGACAATTATGTCTGAAAAGTTATCAGAAGCCCTCAATTTGAAAATTCAAAATGGGAAGCATTCAAAGAACTTATCTTGGAAGCTACTAGGCTTTACATACCAACTAAGAAATGTTGTTCAAGATTTAGGCCTAAATGGATGTCAGATAAACTAATGAGACATATGGCAGAGAAGAAAAATGCATGGGATACATAAATTAATGGGTGACATGGAAGCCTACAATAAATATAAGCTGGTCTGCAACTAAGTCACAAAGGAGATTAGGCAGGCAAATGCAGATAATGAGAAATCCTTGGCAAAGGATGCAAAGAAAAACAGAAAAGAGTTCTTTACCTATGTAAACTCTAGAAGGAAATGTATGAATCAGATTGGTCCACTGGATATTGATGATTCAACAGTTAATGATCCTGTCAAGTGGCTAACAAACTGAATGAGCATTTTGTATCTACATTCACACATGAGGAGTTATTTAGGAAGGGGAATGCTAGAGGTGAGGTAAACTCTGGCAGTGAGCTAGATGATTTTGTAATAACTGAGCGGAAAGTGGAGGAGAAATTGTTGAGGATAAACATAAAAAAGGCACCCGGGGTGGATGGGATCTATCCAGTTATATTAAAGGAGGCAGCAAAGGAAGTAAGCAAACCCTTAGCCATAATTATGAGAGCTTCCTTGGACTCAGGGGAGGTACCCATAGACTGGAGATGTGCAAATGTGACCCCAATTCACAAAGGAGATTCAAAGCTAACACAAGTAATTATAGACCTGTCAGTTTAATTTCTGTTCCAGGAAAATTAATGGAGACACTGGTTAAAGAAGCACTGCAGGATCATCTAGACAAGACTTCAGTTATAGCTCGGACACAGCATGGTTTTTTTAAGGGAAAGTCTATAAAATAATGCTAATGCTTCAATTTATCATTTTAAATAGAAAACAAAGTGAAAAGTTCACCAGGTGCAAACTAATATTTATTTGAACTGCCTCTGATGACAGCAGCCCACCATCGAGGCATTGACAAGATCAATTTCTGAAAATAATCAACTGATAGTTCATGGTTCCAAACATGAATTATGGCTTCCTGAAGTTCAACGAAGGGTCTTTGGTTTCTTTCTGGCAACTGTAGATTCCACACGGTTCCTCTATAGGATTCAGGTCCGGACTGTTTTCTGGTCAACTAAGAGTTATAATGGACCGTTCTACCAACCATTTTTTCACCTGTAACAAATGTAAACACATTACTGTCAAACAGCTAATGCAGAAATGAAGCTACAGTAACTATAGAAGTGCCTACTTACACTTTTCGCGTGATGACAAGGAGCAGAGTCATCCTGAAAGATGCTGTTACTTGGCAGGTTGAAATTGTTTAATGGTTGGCAGAAATTTGCCTTCCAAAATAACCAGGTATCCATTGGCACATACGGAACATTTTATAAACTGCAGGTGACCTACTCTGCGATACGAAATGCATCCCATGTCATTTGGCTGGTAGGGAATTTTGCTGTAGTCTGAATGGTATTCTTCACCACATCTACGGTGAATCGTTTGTCTCCCATCAGAGCCCTGCAGGTTGAATTTCTTCTCATTCAAGAAAAGAACTGACTTCTACTGCTCAGGGGTCCATTTGACATGCTACTTACACTAAATTAATTGGGCCTTTTTCATTTTGTGTGTGTGTGGGGGGAGGGGCTTCTTCTTAGGACGATGGACTACAAGTCCATTTTTGAAGAGGCATCTTCTGTTACTGCACTTGCTACCACTCCAGGTGCCTCCGTAGCCAGGTGGGTAGGAGCAGCAGTGCGCAGCGCATGCTTCTTGATTAGACGGGGGATTGAGCCCGTGACCAAATACCGAGGATGCGGAAAGGTCAGGAAATGACCACCGCATATCTCCAGAGCAATATGGCCTTAGTTGCTAATGCTCCTAAAAACCAAATAACAACAACAGCTACCACTCCTGCATGTTCTTCCCATTCTCTTTTCAGCTCAGATGAAGTTTTATGGTTTTTAAAGCATAAACGCTTCAAAACGTAGTCCTGTTTTGGTGTAGAGACTCGTTTGCATCCAGTTCCACTTTTCCTATCAGCAGAACCAGTATTGACAATAAATAAGCTCATACACCAACCATTAATTGAAATAACCCTTTATTGTGACTAGAATTTACAAATTAAAATAACATATTTACAATTAAATTTAATAAATAAAATAAAACTGCTATAATACACACTATGTAAGAATTAAAACTGTAATAAATTCTTTATAATAAAATTACCTAAAATAAACTGGATTAAAAGTGATAAAACCTGTAGCTTTCGGAAGCATCAGCTTCCTTCCTCAACAGTAATGAATCTTCTGGCAACACTTCCTTATATATAACAGGCTAACGGTATTTCTCCACGTGGTTCTATCGGCGCATGGTCAGAACTGGAAGCGGAAATAGCTTGCGAGTGTGAAAAGTAAAACCGTTCATCCGTACTTAGGACAATAGTTTCAAATAGGGGATGGAAATGCATACCCCTGTCCCTATTCATGGTATTGTTATCGGATGAACAGATTCGCAGGTTCTCAAGCCATTTACGGTCCCAGAATCCATGAGCTCGATGTACAAAAACCGCATCCTCTGGGGAGATTTGATGCTGCCTCTCCCAATAATGCTCGGCCACGGCAGACTTATTATAATCAGCGGTTTTTATAGCATTTAAATGCTCCCCCAGACAATCCTTTAACCGCCGTTTTGTTTCGCCCACATAACATTCCCCACAATCCTGTGGGGAATGTTATCCTGTAAACAACTCCACTACTAAGGTCTGTTGCGATTGGATCTTTTACCTGGGACACAACTGTGTGTAACCTCCACCCAGGAAGCTGCACACAGCGCGTTTTGAAACCTCATAAAATTCTAGTTAACCGCTTAGTAAGGCCCGGATAGTAAGGAATGTATGTGGTAGCCACCGGAATAAATGGTTCCTTATGGATCGTGGACAGATATAGCAAAGGAATAGTATCCAACCATAGGGAACTCCTGTGGCTACCGCATACATTCCTCGCTATCGGGGCCTTACTGAGCGGTTAACTAGAATTTTACGGGGTTTCAAACAGCACTGTGTGCAGCTTCCCGGGCGGAGGTTAGTAATAATAGTAGTAGTTTTAGTAGTAGTAGTAGCATGTGATGCAAGAAAGCAAGTGTATGAGCTTATGCAGCATCAGCCAAAAAAAAAAAAAAAAAAAAAATCACACCATTCCCTCCAAATGCCTGTGCAGTTCTTCCTTAAATTTATTCAACCTATCAAACTTCCACAACAACAGATGGAAGTTTGTTCCAGCAATTAACCACCCGCTGGCTAAAGGCAAATTTCCGCACATCAATTCTACATCTGTCCTTTCTTAATTTGAATTTATGCCCCCTTAGGTTCGTATTCTGAACAAGTGGAAGGAACCCATCAGAATTCAGAGTGCTCAACCCATTCAAGGGCTTATACACCTATATCAGATCACCGCGCAGGTGCGTAATCTCCAGCCACTGCAATTTGCAGAACTTAAGCCTATCTTGGTAACAGGATCCATTCATTCCCCTCACCAATCTTGTTGCCCTTCTCTGTACATGCTCAAGTAAATCTGCATCCTTCCTAAAATGAGGCTTCCAGACCTGTACGCAGTACTCAAGACGTGGCCTGACCATTGACTTATACAGAGGGACAATCACCTCCTTTTCTCTGCTAGCAAAATTCCTATATATCATTGACAAAACCCCATGACCTACCCTGGCAGCCTGTGTGCATTGCTCAGAAAACTTCATATCTGACTGCACAATTACTCCCAGATCTTTTTCATTTTCTACCACCTTAAATGTAGTACCACACAGTTGGTACGTTTCTCTGGGATTACTTCTATCCATATGCAGTACTTTGCATTTGTCAAGGTTAAACTTCAGTTGCCACTTCTCAGCCCATCTGCCCAAATTATCTAGATCCTGTTGCAGTAGCACACTGCCATTACTGTGATTAACAACCCTGCCAACCTTTGTATCATCTGCAAACTTCTACATTAAGCCTGATATACTTTCATCAATATCATTGATAAATATACAAAACACTGGACCCAACACCAAACCCTGTGGGACTCCACTAATAACATTAGTCCACAAAGGGCAGCATCCATTGATTACCACCTTCTGTCTTCTCCCACTTAACCACCCTTTTATCCATTCTAGCAACTTACCCTTAATACCATTCTGCTCCAATTTGTACAATAGTCTTCCATGCGCAACAGTGTTAAAAGCTTTCCTGAAATCCAAATATATGATATCAAAATTATTTTTTGCATCCAGTTCCTTTGTAACCACATCATAATATCCTATCAAATTTGTAAGACAAGACTTTCCCTTAACAAACCCATGCTGTGTCTGAATTATTGCTGCAGTCTTGTCTAGATGATCCTGCAATGCATCTTTAACCAGTGACTCCTTTATTTTACCCGGAACAGAAGTTAAACTAACTGGTCTGTAATTACTCGTGTCACCCTTCGATCCCCCTTTGTGAATTGGGGATACATTTGCACATCTCCAGTCCGTGGGAACCTCCCCTGAGTTCAAGGATGCTTTCATAATTATGGCTAAGGGTTTGCTTAGTTGCTTTGCTGCCTCCTTTAATATAACTGGATAGATCCCATCTGCCCCAGGTGCTTTTCTTATGCTTAACTTCAACTACGTCAACAGGTTGCACACAGTTGTGTCCCAGGTAAAAGATCCAATCGCGAAGGACCTTAGTAGTGGAGTTGTTTACAGGAAAAAATGACCGGATTGTGGGGAATGTTATGTGGGCGAAACAAAACGGCAGTTATAGGATTGTCTGGGGGAGCATTTAAATGCTATAAAAACCGCTGATTATAATAAGTGTGCCATGGCCGAGCATTATTGGGAGAGGCAGCATCAAATCTCCCCAAAGGATGCGGTTATTGTAAATTGAGTGCATGGATTCTGGGACCGTAAATGGCTCGAGAGCCTGCAAATCTGTTCATCCGACAACAATACCATGAATAGGGACAGGGGTATGCATTTGCATCCCATATTTGAAATTATTGTTCTAAGTACGGATGAATGGTTTTGCTTTTCACGCTCCCGAGCTATTTCCGCTTCCAGTTCTGACCATGCGCCGATGGAACCACGTGGAGAAATACCGTCAACCTGTTATATATAAGGAAGTGTTGCCAGAAGATTCATTACTGTTGAGGAAGGAACGCTGAAGCTTCTAAAAGCTACAGGTTTTATCACTTTTAATCCAGTTTATTTTAGGTAATTTTATTATAATGATTTTTTTACAGTTTTAATTCTTACATAGTGTATTTTAGCAGTTTTATTTTATACATTAAATTTTATTGTAAATATGTTATTTTAATTTGTAAATTCTAGTCACAGTAAAGGGTTATTTCAATTAATGGTTGGTGTATGAGCTTATTTATTGTTAAGACATGAATTTACCCAACCTTAGAGGCCTTTTCCAGGATAGAACCAGTATTCTTGAGTTTGGAAAGAAATCTACTCACTGTCTGATTATAAGCAATATGACGAAAAGAACCCCCTTCCTCACGAATAGCACTCTTTCTTCGTGGCATTAACTGCACGAAACTTGCCATCCTGACACAAGCAAGGAATGATTGCAACTCTTGAAGAGCGTGCTTAAAAACGCTGAAAGTAAGAGAGTTGATGCAATATTACATCACCACCTACACGTGTCAATCTTATCTGATGCAATCTGTAAGTAATACTGCCATATACTTACATTATTCGGACGGCAATTACAATTTTAAGGGGTGATGCACTTTCTTTGAACAAGAGTATAGGTCAAACCAGTAACAATTTACATATCACAATGAACTTACTCTGGTCAGATATTAATACCTATAACAAGTCTAGCAAGAAAGCATGTAATCTTGAACACTACACTGAATTTAGACATTTCCAAAAACATAGCATTAGTAATATTTTTATTTCTATTATTATTTTTTTATGATTATTATAAGCTATATGGTGAAAGGAAGCCTGAGGCTTATTCCTGAGTTACCCTGAGAGAGGGAGAGAGAGAGAGAGAGAGAGAAAAGTAGAAGGAAATCACCAAGAAAGAGAAGAATGATGATTTCCAGCTCAGGACCCTGGGTGTACCGAGCCCATATTCGCCATAACACAAATGCCAGATTAATGCAAGAAGAGATTAGCATGTTACAATATAAAACTCTATACCCATATGGACTGAATAATAAATTCAATCAAAAATACATAAGTAACAATTTGAATAACATCTGTGTTTATAATATGTTTCAAATGGCCGAACTACATAAATCTAAATACAAAAGAAATTATATTAAATCTAAAAAACCTAAGTGTAATCGAGAACAGTTAGGGGATTTTATAGATTTATTTAAAATATTGGACACTGATCCTATAAACCTTGGTTTAATACATAATATACTTTTCAGTATTAAACAATGCACTCAAAGCCCTAAGTAGGACAGCCAATAACTATGACTTTAGATCTGTTCACCTTATATACATTACACTAGACATAATTAAAATCAGGATTAATATTTTGAAAAACAACAAGCAACCAGAAAACTCTATACTTGTCAAATTTTAAAAATAAAATGATGGATAATTTGGACATACATAGAACTATTAACTTACATAACGACTTGCTACCTGTCAATAACTTATGTATTAATATCAGATTTAGATATGCAAGACCATTTGGCCTAAAAGCATGTAATTATAAAATAATAGCTACCAACCTTCACAATATTAACATTGGACAGGATATATGTATTTGCCACAGGCCTTCTTTACTCAGATATGTAGACCTTAATCATAACCACATTATAACTATTGACTTAAATATAATCCCATATCCCAAGCTTAGAGATATTTTATCTCTGGCTTTTAAGTTTCGACCCAATCTACCTGTTAATAAATCTATTGTTTAAGAAACTGCTATACCAAGACATTAAAATACTGCATATAAATACAACATACCTGTTGAAGCTTACCATATACGGTCTGCTGAAGAGGCTAGTGCGAGTCAGACGTGTTTAAAGCCACTAAGTGGATTTTCTTATTTATTTATTTGAAATTATTGTTTTTCTAAAACTTTTGATTTAAATTTAGTAGTATAGCATTATTTTGTGATTTTCTGATTAATCTGGTGTATTTATTCTTTACTCGGCCTTGTAATTGCATAAAAGTATCGGTAAGGGTATCAAATCCACGTGTTACAAGTTGCAGCTCCGCTGAACGAGAAGTGTTTTAGCCATGTTTAGCCGCTTTATTGACCAATTGTTACATCAAATTATTTTCTATAAGTAGCTTATAGACCTAGTCAGGATCCTTAGTTTATTCTGAATTGAGACAGCGAGATTTGGAAGTTAATTAATACTTAAGTGTTGGTAGATTTACCGTTCGTAACTTGCCGCCATTGTTATACAACACAACGTTTTATCCCGAACTAGATAGCTTAAGCTTAGTATAGTACAGTATATAATATAATAATGTCAATTAATCAGTAAAATCAATTAATTTTGTTAAATTTCGTTGTCAATTAAATTGTACTTTTAACTCAATACATAACGACTTAGATTGCAAAACTAACATAATTAATTAATACATAACTTGATAGGGAAGTTATATAAACGGAACTCACAGATAATACTCAACACTGAAAAATATATATAGCATTATAACTGTGTTGGGATACAAGTTTAGGGTTATAATTTTGTACTGAAATTGAAATTAAATCGAAATCATGACTTAGAGCAGAGCAGCAAAGCAAAAGGCTCAAGCTAATGGGAGTGCTGTGGCTCAGGGGAGAACTGGGGGAGGGGCAGTTGCCCTCTGAATCACAGCCTTTTAAAATGCACTGCTTGACTGATGTTTGTGGAGCAATCGGGTACGGGACATGATATTGCCATGGGGGATGTCTTTTTGTGTGCGCGATGCAAGGAGTGTAACGAAATAAGCGTTGTTACGAGCCTATATGAGAGCTTGAAGGACAGGGTGGATGCTGTCAAAGGATCTAAATTGAGGGGGGCATCAAGCTCTCAGCTGCCCACATCAATGCCAGAGCTTGCACTTGGTCATCACGCAACACAGCGGCAACCCCCAAGGCAGAATGCGCTGGTCCCACAGGAACTAATAGTTGTTGGTGACTCTATTGTCAGGGAAACGGGGAATATGCTTTGTAAAAAGGATAGGTGGAACAGGACCAGGGTATGTCTGCCAGGGACAAAGGTTGATGATGTTGTAGAGCGGATATCATCTTTTAAGGGCACAAAAGGTGATATAGTTGTACACGTTGGCACTAATGATATCAAGAGTAGGAGACCGGCAGAATTACTTAACAAGTACAGGTCACTGTTGAAAAAAAGCCGTGAATCAGGGTTGAATTTGAAAGTGTCTGCAATTCTGCCCAGACACGATAGGAGGGAGTATATGATGAGAGCCTTGTCGATCAATTCGGCCCTGGAAAGACTGTGCAAGGCTCAAGGGGTAGAATTTTTTTCAGCCTGGTCTGTACTTGTTAACAGGAGAGACTGCTTTTACAGGGATGGGATACACTTAAATAGAAAGGGTGCATGAATATTTGCTGATGCTATCAGCAAAGCAGTGATAGGCGAGTTGGAAAACTGCTAGCTTGGTGGGGATACAAGGACTAATAGATTAACAGTAGCCACTGCAAGAGGTGAAAGTGATTCTTGCACTGCTTCTATTGGAATGAGCAGCAGCTCGGAAAATAAGATGCAGGATATTTCAGAGACTGCTGGGAGTCATTGCGGTACAAGTAAACACATGAGTTGTGTTAGGGTAGCTAAGAATAGGAACAGGTGCATGTATACTTGTGTGTACACCAATGCTAGGAGTTGGTAAATAAATTTGATGAATTTGAGGTATTGCTCAAAACATCAAAGGTTGGAATATCAGAGACGTGGTGTCACACAGATATAAGGAATGCAGAACTGGAATTTGGGGAGTACAATGTGTACAGAAAGGACAGACATGATAGGAAGGGAGGAGGGGTTATGCTATTAGTTAAGAAACACATAAAATCCAAGGAAGTGAAGCCAGTCGACATCGCTGGACAGTGCAGTGTCGAGTCAGTTTGGTGTGACATAAGCATTGGGAGATCAAAATTGAGAGTAGGAGTGTGCTATAGGCCTAATGACTCTGATGAGTATAATAAGAGACTGTACAGGGAAATAGAGTGGGCCAGTAAATCAGAGAGCCTTATAATATGGGATTTTAATTTCCCAGATATTGACTGGAATTTGTGAGTTGGTCACTCACACACTAGCAAGGCTTTTGTGGATTTATTGGATGATTGTTTTCTACATCAGCATGTTCGGGAGGCAACTAGAGGGAGTAATACTCTTGATTTGATTATCAGTAATGATTCTTCATGCATTAAGAATCTGCAGATAAAGGAACCGCTAGGTGGCAGCGATCACAGCGTGCTGAAGTGGGATTTACTCAAAGAGGTAACTACCATCAGGTGTAAAGGGTTATTGCTTTCATTAAGGCGACTACGATGGTCTGAGACAGTATTTAAATTCTATACAGTGGGACCAACTGATGATGTTACCAACAGCAAATTCAAAATGGGAAGCATTCAAAGAATTTATCTTGAAAGCTACTAGGCTTAAATACCAACTACGAAATATTGTTCAAGGTTTAGGCCTAAATGGATGTCAGATGAACTAATGTGAAATATGGCAGAGAAGAAAAATGGATTGGATACATATAAATTAACTGTGACACAGAAGCCTATAATAGATATAAGTTGATCTGTAACCAAGTTACAAATGAGGTTAGGCAGGCGAAGGCAGATTATGAGAAATCTTTGGCAAGGGATGCAAAGAAAAACAGCAAGGAGTTCTTTACTTATGTAAAAACTCTAGAAGGAAGGGGATGAATCAGATTGGTCCACTTGATATCGATGGTTCAACTGTTGATGATCCTGCTCGGGTAGCTAACAAGCTAAATGAATATTTTGCATCGACATTCACACATGAGTTATTCAGCGAGGGGAATGCCAGAGGTGTATTCAACTCTCGCAGTAATCTATATAATCTTGTAATAACTGACAGTAAAGTGGAGGAGAAATTGTTGAAGATAAACACAAGAAAGGCACATCGGGTGGATGGGATCTATCTAGTTATATTAAAGGAGGCAGCAAATGCCATAATTATGAGAGCTTCCTTGGACTCAGGGGAGGTACCCATAGACTGAAGATGTGCAAATGTGACCCCAATTCACAAAGGAGGTTCAAAGGCTGACACAAGTAATTATAGACCTGTGAGTTTAACTTCTGTTCCAGGAAAATTAATGGAAACACTGGTTAAAGAAGCACTGCAGGATCATCTAAACAAGACTTCAGTTATAGCTCGGACACAGCATGGTTTTGTTAAGGGGAAGTCTTGCCTGACCAATTTGATTGGATACTATGATGGTGACAAAAGAACTGGATGCAGGGAATAACTTTGATATTATATATTTGGATCTTAGAAAGGCTTTTGATACTGTTGCACATGGAAGACTGCTGAACAAATTGGAGCAGTGTGGCAATGGAGGCAAATTGCTGCTATGGATAAAGGGATTGTTGAGGGGGAGAAGACAGAGAGTGGTAATCAACGGACACTGCTCATCGTCGACTAATGTTATTAGTGGAGTCCCTCAGGGTTCAGTGTTGGCTCCATTGTTGTTTTCTGTATTTATAAATAATATTGATGATGGTATATCAAGCTTAATGTCCAAGTTTGCAGATGATACAAAGGTTGGCAGGGTTGTTAAGGACACTACTCATGCTATGCTGCTGCAACAGGATCTGGAAAGGGTGAGCAGATGGGCTGAGAGGTGGCAAATGAAGTTCACTGACAAATGTAAAGTACTACATATGGGAAACACATATCAACTCTGTGGTACTACACTGACAGTGGTAGAGAATGAAAAGGACATGGGGGGTGCGGACGGGCTGCAAGAGTAGCTCATGGTGTCTTGTCAATGATATACAGGAATTTTTCTAGCCGGGATAAGGAGGTGATTATTCCCTTGTATAAGGCAATGGTCAGGCCACGCCTTGAGTACTATAAGTCTGGAGGCCTCATTTCAAGAAGTAGAGCTGCTAGAACGAGTATAGAGAACTGCAACAAGATTAGTGAATGGAACAAGGGGTTGCTCTTACGAAGAAAAGCTTAAGTTTTGCAAATTACAGTGTCTGGAGACTAGGCACCGGCGAGGCAACCTGATAGAGGTGTATAAAGCCTTGAATGGTTTGAGCATGCTCAATGCTCATGGGATTCTTCCTCTTGCTCAGAATATTCACCTGAGTGGGCATAAATTCAAATTGAGGAAAGACAGATGTAGGATAGCTGTGCGGAAATTTGCCTTTAGCCAGGGGGTAGTTGTTTGGTGGAACAGACTTCCATCCCTTGTTATGGAAGTTGATAGCCTAAATAAATTTAAGGCTCAACTGAACAGGTATTTTGATCGAACGGAGGGGTGAAGTGGAAGTTTTTTTTTTTTTTGGCTGATGCTGCATAAGCTTGCTTTCTTGCATCATATGCCTCTACTAATGCTAATGCAATAAATGCACTCAAGAGTGATGCACCTAAGCTACCCAGCACCATACTTGCATGAATCCTATCTCTCAGACCACGAGAGTAGGCACATGGCATCAACATGGTTCACCTGCAGGCAATCTCACTAACCAATTGATCCTGGGCAAGCCATATCAGGGCCACCCATCTTGTGAAAGCAGAGATCAAAATGGTATGTTGAAGCTCGGCTCCTCAACCACCAGAATCCCCCTTTCTGAATTTTCATGCGTCACAGCACAGGGCAAACATGCCACATTCCTTTGATAGTTGCCTGTAACCTAGGCTGTGGGTGTTGAATCTTGGTTATCCTAATCTTCAGGTTGGTTGTTTAAGGATTTTATGGTGCATTAGCATCTAAGGCTATAATGCGCCAAGTCGATCCTAGTCTACAGGATCAGCGGCATCTCAGGGAGTTGCCTCACCACATACAGGTGCCCATGTCAAGGGGACACACTGTCAGAAGAAGACCAACTGTTGTGCAAACCACTACAGCTTCCAAGTTACTAATCTATGATATACATTAGAAAGTAGTTGTTCACCATGACTGCAACACCAAATGGTCACCCATTATTTTCAACATGAAATCTAAGCTGTTCTTTAAAATAAAATAACCCACTTTTAACTTGTGTACTTTTCTTTTACAGCAGTTTATATTGAAGTGAATAATAGGGTTGGAGCTTAAGAAATACTTTGGCATATCTACAGATATGAAAAACCAAGCTGAAACATCTGGGCAGATATTTTATTTAAAATCAGGCAAAAGAAAGAAAGTGGGAACATTTACTTACCTGAGAAGTAAATTTTACAACCCTTGAAGAAAACTTTCCTTTCTGCTTTATAATATAAGTTAACCTGTCTACTCCTCCTGCTTCCAGTAGTAGGCGAGCAAAGTCACTGTTTTTAACTATGACTTCATTTAGAGTTGCTAAGACTGCTGCAATGGTATCATCTGATGTTCCGCCATCATGTTGGGAATTTCCATTGGGCAATTTCTGGACAAGGTCTCTCATAGCATATTTCCCTATAATAATATATCAGCATATCAAAATACATGTGTGTTGTCAAGTCACTGATCAGACACCAAAAAAATTAATTTTTGTTTATTAATTTATTACAAAATGCTGCCCTTCATTTTATGACTAAGAAGCGTAGCATTTAATGAATTCATTATATTATGAATTCATTCTTCCAGTAATGTAAATAGATCCAAAGTATTCAGGCATACAGAGAGGCAATTTCAAAAGGGGCATTTAATTCAAAAATGCCCCTTTTGACACGCAGAAGACAGTCACAGCTAAGTGGTATACTGAACAATGCCTGCCTAAAGTCATTGGATCTATGAAGAACCTGCGGCCAAAGTCAAGAATGGACACCTGGCACCTCCATCACGATAATGCTGCAGCTCACAGCGCCAAAGCCTGCACCGAATATTTGACCACGACAGGACTGAAACTTCTCGAGCACCCTCCCTACAGTCCAGACCTTGCTCCCTGTGACTTTGCACTGTTCCCGCATGTGAAAATGAAGCTAAAAGGGAGGCGGTTTTCCAGTGATGAGGACTTCTACGGGCTTGGGACAACGAGTGTGCTTTACTCCCTAGTGAAACTTGGCAGAACTGGTTTAAAGATTGGTTTCGGAGGATGGAGAGGTGTATTGAATGTAGAGGAAATTACTTTGAAAAAAATTAAATAAACAAAGCTGTATTGCAAAACTTTCCTAGTACCCTTTGTATATATATATAGTAAGCCCTAGGCTTACAAAGCTCTGATAATTATGGCTAAGGGTTTGCTTACTTCCTTTGCTGCCTCCTTTAATATAACTGGATAGATTCCATCCACTCCAAGTGCCTTTCTTATGTTTATCTTCAACAATTTCTTCTCAACTTTGCTCTCAGTTATTACAAAATCATCTAGCTCACTGCAAGATTTTAATTTGCCCCTGGCATTCCCCTCCCTGAATAACTCCTCATGTGTGAATGTAGATGCAAAATACTGATTCAGTTTGTGAGCTACCTGAGCAAATTTGAAGAGGTTCATTTAAATTGTGGTTCTAGCATACTGATAGTGAGTGCACTATAAGAATATGCTTTACAGTTAGTGGTGAATCACAGTGGAAGCACAGTGGCAGATTCTTTCCTTGCAATCAATATTGATGTGTAAGATGGGTATGACCTATACGTGCTCTGGCAAGCACAATCTCTTCGTGTCTGTTTGAGCAGAAACTAGATTTCCATAGCTGTGGATTCTGTTTTATATTTCCTAACTTGTTCTTTAACTGATTAGGCCAAATTTCTCTCCATTTTTCTTTACAAATTCGGCATATGACTGATTTATAGTCTGTGTAAGAAATCTGGATGTGGCTATTATCAGTGGGATTTCTTGCTGCTTTATCTGCACTCTCATTTCCTGGAATTACAGTGTTCCCTGGAATCCAACAAAAAGTGACAGTCTGCCTATTGTTATGAAATTCGGATATTTGAGTTCTTAATTGATTTATAAATGGATCTGGAGAGCGAGAATTGCCTTGCACTCGAAGAATCTGTATAGATTATAGTCTTCAGAGTGAAATCATGAGCAAGTAAGGTCAAACCCATCTTAATGGCATAGAGTTCTGCAGTGAAAATGCTGCATTCTTGTGGTAATGAAACAGACTGTTGATGTTGGTAGCACCACAGCAGCTCCCACTACTGTGTCACTTGTGGAACCATCAGTATAAATTTGCAGGGTGTCTGTGTTTGCCAAAGAGTGAGCTTCATGTAGTTTCTAAATAGTTTGATTGTTCAGGGAGTGTTTTCCCCAACATCGGAAGTAGTCATCACATGAAGGTATACACACTTTCCATGAAGATTGTACATTTTCTCTGTCTTGATGTGAATTGATCGATTGCATATTGCACTGCTAAATCAGTTCTGGTATCTACCAGATGGATTCCTGTTGGTTTGTTTTCAAGAGGCTTATTTCTAAAAAGGTTTACCCACTGAGGATCATAGGGGTATGACCAGATAGGATGAGATGGAAGGCTATATATTTTAATCGCATAACTGAAGAGCAGCATCTTTCTCCAAAGGTGGAGTGGAGGTTCATTGGCCTGTATATATAAGCTTTGGACCGGCGAAGTCCTGAATGCCACAAGAGCAATCCTGAGTGCACTATGTTGTATTGTGTTGAGACAGGCTAACAGAGTCATAAACATGGGCACCATAATCTAATCGAGATCTGATTAAGGCCTGATATAGGTGGAGTAGAGTATAGCAATCAGCTCCCGTGTCATAGATGAGATGACTTTTAAGTATATTCAGCTTTTTCATAGAGACAGTTCTTGTTTGTAGTATGTGTTTCTGGAATGTCAGTTTAGTGTCAAGGGTCATGCCCAAGAATCGGATATTGCTGGTAATTGGTATCAGTTGATCTCCCAGTGATAATTCAGGTTCTGGATGTAGCTGGCGTTTTTTTTACAAAAGTGAATGGCTGCAGTTTTGGTTGCTGACAGACGATAACCATTATGTGAAGTCCATGACACTATTTTGTTTATTGCAAGCTGCAGATGTCGTTCAATGGAACGCATATTCTGTGAATGGCAAGACATTGCAAGATCATCAGCATAAAGATAGATTTCTGCGTTATCCATTATGTTCTGTACTAAATTGTTTATCCTAAGAGCAAAGAGTGTAGCGCTGAGTACTGATTCCTGTGGTACACCTCCTCTTTGGATAAGATCTTGCGAAACAGCATTACGATAACTCACTTGAAAAGTTCTATTTTTAAGGTAACTCTCTATGATCATTGGGAGTCGATCTCTGAGTCCTATGGCATACAGGTCTTGCAGAATACCATAGTGCAGGTGGTGTCAAAGGCTTTTTCAATATCCAGGCACACCATGACAAGATGTTCTTTTTGAATAAAGGCATTCCATATGTTACACTCATCTTTCACCATAAGATCTAACGTGGATCAGTTTTTTTGGAAGCCGTATTGATTACAATTCATAACTGAGTGGGATTCTATGTACCATACAAATCTATTGTATATTATCCTTTCCAATGTCTTGCCCAAGCAGCTGGTAAGGGATATCGGTCTATAGCTGCATGGATCCATCTGATCTTTTCCAGGTTTTGGAAAATGCACTGTAGAATGACACCATGAGTGAGGATAGTAGCTTTTGGAGAAGATCCAATTCAGAAAAAGCAATAGGGAATTTAATGCCTCTTTGTCTATGTGTTACAACATGAGGTAATAAAGACCATCAGGTCCTGATACTCCATTTGTTGATTTGTTTAGAGCATCCTGTAGCTCCAACATTGTAAAGGGTTAATTATATGGGAGTGCTAGTCTTGTGCTGAAATTTAATTTGCTTTGCTCAGTCCTCTTATGTTGTTGAAAAGATGGTTCATATACAGCTATATCTGAGATTTTGGCAAAATTTTCTGCCAGAGCATTAGCTATTTCAACTGGAGATGATAAGTCTTGTCCATTCCACCTCAGTATTGGAGAGGATGCTGGGAGAAATCTACCATTTAGTTTTTTTTTTTAATTTTATTCCAGATTATTCTTCTGTTTGTGTTATTCGTTATAGTAGAGGAAAACTGGATCCAAGAATCTTTTTTTGCCTTTTTCCTTACAAATCGTGCTTTTGCTTTTAGTTTTTTGAAATTTATAAGGTTCTCGGTAGTTGGGTGTTTACGAAACAGGTTCCATGACCTGTTTTTACCTTTTTTGGAAAGTTGGCATGCATCACTCCACCAAAGATTGGTATGTTTAAACGAACCAGTACGGATTTTTGTTATGGCCTTGGTTGCGGCATTTAGATTCTGAGATGTGATGTGCTGTTTGGCATCATCGATGGATTGGAATTTGATAATTTCATCATTGAACGAAATATTTGAAGCAAATAACTTCCAATCAGTCTTGGAAAATTTCCATTTTAAGCAGGAATTATTTGCCTGAGGAATTCTAGTTGTTTGGATTTCATAAATTATTGGATAATGGTCACTGTTTAGTGGATTGTCCAGAGTTGTCCAGCGGATGAGTGAATACAATGTTGGAGAGCAGATTGTTAAGTCTATAGCTATAGTTGTTCTAGTGGAGAAATGAATGTAAGTATCAGAACCAGTATTCAACAGTGTTAGATTATATTTGTCAAGCAGCGATTCCAGAACTTTTCCTCGTCTGTCTGTATGTGTGGAGCCCCAGATGGGTAGTGTGCTTTAAAATCTCCAAATAAACAAACTGGAGGAAGGATCTGTAGCAGAAGTTCCTCTAGGTCATTATAAGTATATTCTTTGTTTGGTGATAGGTAGACTGAAACTACTGTTAACATGATTCCTAAGGAAAGCACATACTGCTACTGCTTCTAAGGAAGTCTGCAGTGGAATGTGTTTAGTAGGGACTCTTGAGTTTACTAGAATGGCCACACCTCCACGCACAGTGGTATTGTTATTTCCATTATGCTGATATACAGTATAGTTCTTGATTTTTGGAATTACTTGCGGTAGTACACTAGTTTCTTGTAAACATATGCTTACCAGATTATACTGTTGGATTGGGTCATAGATATCATCAATGTTGCTACGTAGGCCTCTACAGTTGCACTGTATGATGTGATCCCATTATTTGTTTTTAGCAGTTGGGTTTCATTCAGTCTGCTTTTCAGGTCCAGTCTGTTTTTGTCTCTCCAATTTTATTCTTTCTTTTTTCAAGAAGATAGGATGCCCTGTCCATGTCATCTTCTACGCACAGATTAAGATTGGCTCATCTAGGTTGATGTTCTCATCTGTATCCATATTTGTTACATTTGGCCGACTTTTCTGTATTGGGACTGCTGTTTTAGTTTTTAAGGTTTCTGAGGAAGACTGCAATGTAGTTGGCGGTACTGTAATTGGTGTGTTGTTAGCACTATCTATCGCATGCTGTTCCTTAGTAGATTGCTGTGAGGTTGAGAGTATTTCTCAGGCCCAATCTGCAATAGACATGGATGGGGGAACTGACATCAGTTTGAGTGGCTGCTGACTGGATTTCTGTGTTGCTGTTGCGTAGGTGTGTTTAGGTGTAGTAAGTATAATTTGTTTTTTGCCACTTGGTAAGTCAATTTCCGCTCTACTTTGTATTTTTGGATCATTTTTTCTGTTTTCCTTAGTTCACAGGACTTTGAATAAACGGAGTGTTGGCCTTGACAGTTTGGACAATGTGATGTTTCAGCATCGCATTCCATTTGTGTGTGGGATATTGAACCACAGTTTGGGCACACTGCATCTCCTCGACAGACAGTCTGAGAGTGCCCAAAATTTTGACACTTATAACACCTGATGGGATTAGGAATGTAAGGTCTTATATGGCAATTGAGATAGCCGGCTTTAAAACTCAAGGGTAAATTTGGTGTGCCAAATGTAAGGATGATGTTCCGCGTAGGAACAAGCTGACCTAAGTGGATTATGATCTTTTCTGATCATAATCAGCTTAGCATGTGTGACTTTTTGTTCTTTTAATTCTTAGACTAATTCATCTTCTGTGCCATTGATCAAATCCCACTCAGTGATGACCCCTTTGAAGGCATTTAGTGTTGCATGTGGGGTAACTTGCACGGGAATACCACCAAAGGTTGAGAGGTTCAGCAGTCTCTGATTGCTTACAATTCACAATTTCAATTAGTAAATCACCTGATCTAAGCCTTTTCACCATTTTAGGTGAACCTGCTGAGCTTTCCAAACATTTCTGTATCAGAAATGGGGAGAGTGTACTCATGCATTTGTTTGACAAGGAGTGGAAAATAAGGAAAGATGGACATTCCTTTTGCTCTGTGCCAGTCCGCAGTCTTTTCGACTGTGATGCGATGGTCATTATCATTTAATTTAGGACACAATGAGCATCGAGGCTCAATTGGATGGAAATTATCAAATTCCATGTTTGCTCCTTTTAGCCCTGGGAGAGGGGCTTTCTTCTCCCAGGTTACCGGCCCACCACGTGGAGGCAGGAGCGGTGCCACCAGTGACCAAGCGGTTGTAAAGGATAGTAGCTTGTTAGTAATTAATATATATATACTCTGAAAAAAGAAAGGTAGTTTTCCTTTCTTGGTTTTTACTTTAACACTTGAAGCACAGAACCACTTTAGATAAACAAAAGAGAAAAACAACACAAGAAAGGAAATTAAATTTTGTCGCTTAGAAAGAGCACACTATATCTCAGAGAAAATCGCTTGTCACTATGCTTGGCACTCGGGGCCCCATTTCTGGTGAGCTGAGCAGCACATTTATTCATTTGAATGCACGATAATTGAATTCCGAACTCTTCGGAATTGCTTGAATCAGAACATAAGATTGACTTCACATCACGACTTTCAGAAGATCGCGACTTGAGATTCACAGCGAAACAGTGAATTTGTGGGGCATTTTATGCCACTTAAATTTTGACATCCTGTGCCAATGCACCACTCAATTGCCCCTGAAGCCAATCCTGCAAAATGGTGTGTCAAATGTGGGCCACTCAAACTACTGGATCCATCATTCTGAACTTCCGTGGGTTGCAGTGTATAGGAAACATGCTAAATTTCTATGATATTAGCCTAGGGTTGTGGGTGCTGAATCCCAGTGACACTAATCTGAAACAGCAGCAACACTGGTTCTGGTGTTTCAAATTACTGGGCTCAAACAATTAGGAGCCACAGATTAATTAAATTTCCTATCATTAAATAAGGTGTTTAATATACAATAAAAATAAAATAACTTGTACCACATTATTACAACAGAGTAGAAATGACAGCTTTAGAAAAGTAATAAAATCTGAAAATGGAAGCAATAAAATTAAATTGGTTATGTGATCACAAATATGATCAAAGAACTAGGGAAAATATTCTCTGGCTTAGTTTATTTTGGTGTATATTCAAATCATTTTCAATTCGAGGCCGATACTAAAAATATTTTACACTTACCTATTAGTTCTTTATTTCTTTGGTCCATTGCTAAGTTTCGTAGGGCTGTAGCAACAGCACAAACAACTCTATCCACATCCATTCTTAATAATTCTACTAGAATAGGCAAGCCTTTTTCTTTTCGAACTGCTGCACGAATATCAATGCTTGGCTAAACAATTATAAAATGAAAGCCAGAAGTGACATTAAATTGTCTAGTTTTCCATCTTAAATAAAATAGCACTGCTAAATAAATTTAAAAGTTCTCCTGTTTGAAAAGAGAAATTCTTTAATAATTATGCTTTAAAGGTAGTTTTAAGTCGCATTTTAGGGCAAAATGCCTCAAGTTGCATAGTGAGTTAACATGCTTACAAGTTAGTGCAAATGCAGCAGATCTGCTCACAGCTAACTATTAAATAGTTATAATATTGGCATCATTGTGTATATCTCACATTGTTTGTTTTTTTTTTTTTTTTTTGGTAGTTGTTGGCGCATAGGCTTCTGTGGCCATAATGCACCTCCCAAGGTTTTTGCAGTACTTTGATCCAAGCCCGAGGCAGGAATCGAACCCGCGACCTTTGGGTTGCCAGGCAGGCACTTTACCCACCCGGCTAGCCCGGTCGGCATCTCACATTGTGAATAGCTTCACAACGAGTTGCCATGATATTGCACAACCTTGAATAAGTAACTCTTTACCATAGGAGAAGACTATTGTTACTTATTCTCAGCAGCTGCCACCACCCAGATGGCACCCATCAGGCATCTCTCATATTGTGGAGTTATACTTCGCAACTGCCTTGCCATCATTGCAACACCAGGGTGTTGTTTGTTTACCTTTACCTAAAATGTTTGTATAATTTTATATGCAGATATTTTTGATCTTAAACTTAGGAATTCATTCATAATTTTTCCATTACATTCAACCTTCATTTTTCCGAATTATTTTATCATTTACTGTAAATATGTTATATTTATTATTTTCGAGATAATCTGATGAATCAAAGTGATTTATCATTTCTATCTTCATAAACGTCATCAGTCTTTCTTAATATCATATATAAAACTATCCATATCTATATACACAAGGCTTAGATTTTCACCATTTTTAGGTTTCATGACATAATGAAAAGTATACATTAACAGCTTAGATATATGTAAAATATACGTTCCAAAGTAAATAGTTTTATCTAAACTTAATGTTTTTTCGTATGAATGCACAATTTTTTCATCAAATATATCTTGTTTCTTAAAGTTAGGTTTAGCTATTAATTTTTCAATTTATTTCCATCACAACATAATCTACTATCAGCTCATTTGTTACACTTTTCATAGTCTTTCCATAAACAGAATTATTCGTTAACTTGTAGAAATCTTTCTCAAATGTGTTATTAGCTTTAGTTCTTTTGTCTGTATTAAAATCTATGTGATTTTAACCAGTTATATTGCTTGAATTCTAATACTCTATGTATTTTTATTAGTTTTAGCCCAAATTCTAAATATTTGAAGTTTCTGTAATGTAATACGTACTTTTCTTTATTATATAACATAGTCATTAATTTTGGATATTTTTTTATTTATCCTTACATGTTCAGGAGCTAAAGATAAACCATTATGTAAATCATGTAATTCTTTTGGATATTGCAAATCCACTTCTAAAAGATACAGTTTTATAATCATCAGGTATTTGAGTTACATCTATATCTGTGTCTATCCAGTTAAATCTTCCATAAGGTAAATGTTCACCTGCCCAACCATATAAGTTATTTGCATCTAAGTACATTAAGAATGTAGATAATTCATTCTTATCAAAATCTTTTAGCTATTTATTATTTGCTTTTGCATATCTAATACAATACTGATTAATTCCACTTCTAATACCTTTTTCAATGATTCAGTACATGCGGATATTAGTCAGTAACTTTAATTCAATATTTGTCATTTTTAACATTGCATTATAGCAGGGGTGGCCAACAAGTCGATCGCGGCTTTAATTTCGGTCGACCACGATGAATTTTAAATATATAAAAAAAGAGATTAGTCAAAATTTAAATGTTATTATTATTATGCACCCCACTGCATACGCTTATTACAAATCCATTGAACCACATGACCACTCGTCTCCACATAGCTGCTAGGCTTGTCTAGTGAAAATTCATGCAGTTACATTGAGGAGAGCATAGCATATGTGTTGGATTCTTATTCAGCTTACTTAATATTAATAACTGGACATCGCTTATACGTTAATTTAATACCCTTTGATTTAAAATGAATACTATGAAAAAGAATAAAACATATCATTTTCATCAAGAGTGGGAACCAGAATACTTTTTTGTAATGATAAAAGAAAAATGTTATTTGATTTGCAATGCTTCTGTGGCTATACCCAAAGAAGTAAATTTAGAAAGGCACTTCAACGCACTCCATTGTAAATACTAATCGGATTTTTTGCCTAATAGCGACCTTAGAAAAAATAAATGAAAAGAGCTTAAATCCAGATTATTCGCACAACAAAATTTCTTCCTGACACCTAATTTACAATCTAAAGCAGTAACTGTAGCATCATTTAAAGTGAGTAATTTCTTGCAAAAAAGTGCAAACCATTTTCTGATGATCAATTCATCAAAGACGCATTTTTAGAAATAACAGATTCTCTTTTTGAAAATTTTAAGAACAATAAATGGAATTAAAAGTACCCTTCAAGACCTGCAATTATCTTGAAATACTGTGATGTGACGCATCGAAAAAATGAGTAAAAATCTGAGCGAACAATTGCATGCTCATATTGCTAATTGTGTGTCCTTTTCTTTACAACTGGATGAATCTACAGATGTCAGTGATATAGCTCAATTTCTCATTGTTATTCATATGGTTTTCGATGATTCTGCCACTAGAGAAGAAATGCTGGGTATGGTTTTGTTAAAAGAAAGAACTAGAGGTTTTGATATATTTAACGCATTCAAAAATTTTATTGAAAAAATTAAATTACCACTATTTAAGCTCGTATAAATAACAACAGATGGAGCTAAAGATGCCCTGTCATCTTAATGGATACATCGCATTGTGCCAAATGGATGATGAATTCCCAGATTTTTTGAGTTACCACTGTATCATCCACCAAAAAGTGTTAGCCAGCAAAAGATTAAATAATAAAAGTATTATGTACATAGATTTAAAAATCGTGAAATCCATTGGAGGACAATCTCTTAAAAGGAGACTTCAAAATGCACCTCGATGAAAATGAACCAGATCTGATATTACACACAGATGTGAGGTGGCTGAGTCGGAGTAAGTTTTTACAGAGATTTCGAAATTTGCTGAATGAAATTAAAAAATTTGTTGATCAAAGGGGAAACGATTATCAGCAGCAAGATACAGTGTGGTTGTGATCTGGCTTTTTTTGGCAGATTTTACAGTAAATTAAGTGATCTGAATTTGGAACTACAAGGAAAAAATAAAAATGTGGGTGACATGATTAGTAGTATTTCTGCATATAAATATCAATTTTTGGCAATGGCTAAGGATTTTAAAGAAAAAGAATTCGACCATTTTGCAAATATGCAAGATCATTTGCAAAAATATCCTGTTTTTGAATTTAATAGTGAGAAATATGTTTCTGAAATTGAGAAAGTTGTGGATGATTTTGAAACCAGATTCAGTGATTTTAAAACAATTGAAGACATTGTTCAATATATATCTTGTCCATTTAAGGTCGACTTAAATACGAAACAAAATGCAGAAAAAATTGCTGAGATTTTTCACACGGAGAAAATATTACTTGAAAATGAAATTATTACATTGCAAAATGATATCTTCCTAAATGCCAGGTCATCAGAAAAAGACTTTTGGAAATATGTTTGCCAAGAAAAGTACCCAAATATAAAAAAAATGCAATGAACTTTTAAATTCCTGTTTTGGTTCCACATATCAATGTGAATCGGCCTTTTCGTATTTGAAACAAACAAACAAATGAAAAAAAAAAAGACGAAGAATCGCTCTACTCTTACGAACTTGCATAGAGAAGATTCTTTACGGTTGGCATTACCACAGCATATCCCCGATTTTGAAAGCTTGGCAGATGACATTAAGAAACAAACTTCACATAAATTTTTAATTTAAATACGTATGAATTTAAAATAAGAATTCTGAATTGTATTTAATTTTAAAATTTATAAACAACGTTTTTCAATATGTATTCATTAACCTTTTTTAACCATGTGCAATGAACTTTTTGTGATGGTAGATCGTGGCACACTTTGAAGAAAAAAAGTCAATCGCATCGCAAATTAAGTTGGCCACCCCAGCATCTGTTTAAAGATTCTAGTTTTTCCTAGGATAAAGAGGATCTAATTTATAGGCATCTAGACAAACACCTATGAAATTTTCAAATATATCAGCTAATAACAACACATCAGTTTTCAAAATAGAATATTCACCCACATTTTTTTTTTTTTTTTTTTTTTTTATGTTAAATTCTTTCCAAACTTTTTGTATGTGAATGTCAGATACATCACTTTCATTTAATATTCCATAAAATTTAGCCTTTTCAGGTAATTTAGTTTCTTCACATTTTTCTAACAAATTCATATAATCATAGGGGTATGCACCTTTTCTTATCACTAAATCTAACTTATCTTCTGTTGTTGTTATTTGGTTTTTAGGATCATTAGCAACTAAGGCCATATTGCTCCGGGATATGCGGTGGTCATTCCCTGACCTTTCCGCATCTTCCATATTTGGTGGTGACGGGCTCAAACCCCGGTCTAATCAAGAAGCGTGTGCTACGCACTGCTGCTCCTTCCCACCTGGCTACGGAGGCGCCACTTATCTTCTGAAAAGTACTTCTGAAAGTACTTCATGTTTTTGAATTGATCTTTTTTTAAAATTGCTAGTAAACATATCTATACTAGTTCTCATAAATCTAAATGAGTCTATAAATCTAAAATAACATTTTGGTATTCACTGCTTAGAGTTTTCTTCATTCATCTATGACATATTCAACTTCTTCAACTTTAATTTCCTTATCAAAACTGATATATTTTCTCCATTTTTTGCAATAACTTTAATATTGTTATTATTAAATCCTAATCCTTAATAAATAAGTGTGAATCAGAACCACTTAAATTATGTATAATTACTGGAATAAAATCTGGATTTTTATATTTCAAATTACAATAACTATGAGCAGCTGCACCTCTAAATTTTATGGTTAAGTGATCATGATCACGATGATAATTTTGTAATAACTTTTTTACAATTGATTTGTGCAATATCAAAGTTACAGTGATAACCTCTAGAGTTCCACTCCAAGAAATTAATCATTGTTTAGTTTTAGTGGAACCCGCAGATGTCTTCAAAGGGGGCTGTTGCTTTATGACATTCAGTTTTCATTTCAATTTTTAAGAAAGTATGGTTTACCTGTGTCCATTTATTCTTCATTAGTAAGTAATTCAAAAATCAGTCATCTTGGTGCAATTTTTCTTCTACTTCTGTGTAGCCTGATTTGGTCTGAATTGTATCAGAAAATTTGGAGGCACAGGTAGCCCTCAGTTTATGACAGTTTTGAAACCAGAAGGCCAAAAATATCAAAAAAACTATAAAAAATATCAAAAATACGCAACATACCAGATATGATGTAAAGAAACTCAATCAGGGATGAGAGCTATCTCCACCTACCATCTAAGCCAATCGGGGATGAGGTGGCTGGAGACAAGAGGATAGGGACACTCAGTTTGCTTGTTGATGTACTATTGTTGGGCCATTATTCTACAGCATAAATTTGTGAGTTTTAATTAAAAATTGTTGATTAAATTAATAAAATAAGCACCACCATGTCTAGTAAGGGGTGTGCAGTAAAGCCAAGTGAATGTGAAAAGATAGATCTATCATGTTGGAAAAAAAGATGGAGGTAATTCATAGAATGGAGGGAAAAAAGATGGAGGTAATTCACAGAATGGAAGATGGTCAGACACATCCTAATGTGTGTAGAAGTATGAAATTGCCTCCATCAACTATAAGAACCATAATGAAAAATGCAGATGAAACAAAACATTCAATGGAACATAATACGACAGTAAGTGCAATGCAAGTATAGCAGAAGACTTTTACAAAAAAATGGAGGAATTATTGTCATTGTGGGTGGATGACTTAAATAAAAAAATATATACATATATATATATTCCGTTGATTCAAGCTGTTACTAATGATAACACGAAGTCAATTTTTAAGATCTTAAGGAAAAAAAAAACAGGGTGGTGACAGGATATTATTAGGTAGCAAGGAATGGTTCATGTGATTTAAATCTCAAAGTAAGTTCTGCTGCAAGAAATTAAGTGGCGAGGCAGCTGCAGCATTTAGTGCAGGGTTTCAAGCCATTGTAGAGGAAGGTAATTAACCTCCTGATCACATTTTTAATGTTGACAAGAAAGGCTTCATTGGAAGAAATTGCCATCACAAACCTTCAAACCGTCATTACCTTCATAAACAGAGGGCTACCTGTATTGTTCTGTTGCAATAAACAGTCAGTTGTATTGTTGTTGGTGTAGCATTAGTATGATTTTGAAAAGTAATTAATACCTAGTGTCTGTAAATTTATGGTTCATAACTTGCTGCAATTGCTATACAATACAATGTATACCCAAAACTAGATAGCGTAAGGTTTAACGTAAAACTAGATAGTAAGTATAGTAGTATCAATTAATCAGTAACATTTACTAAACTTATTAAATTTCATTGTCAATTAAATTGTACTTTTTTAACTAAATACATATAACAACTTAGTTTTTACAAACATAACATTATAAATTAATACATATAACTTGACAGGAGATAACACAATCATATAATGTAACTCAGAGATAATATTTGATACTGAAATACATATATATGTGTTATAACTGCATTGGGATATAAGTTTAGGGTTATATTTTGGAAGCAAGTGTAATATCAGCCGGGGTGGGGGGGGGAATCACCATTCCCTCCAAATGCCTGTCCAGTTCCTCCTTCAATTTATTTAATCTATCAACTTCCACAACGACAGATGGAAGTTTTTGTTCCAGCAATTAACCACCCGCTGGCTAAAGGCAAATTTCCACACATCTATTCTACATCTTAACGAAACAGGCCTACGCGCTCTGGATTCATTAAGAAATTTATTATAGTTACACACAGAGCGTACAAATAAAGAAGAAATATATGAGCTTTCGGCTATATGGTAGCCTTCATCAGAATTAAAAATACATGAATGGCAGTTGGAATGGAGATGTGCACTGCCAGGTGCGTGAGACGCGAGGTTTAATTGTTTGTTGACGTTTGTGGCTGTGACGCATGATGACGTGGCCAGCGTTTGTCCAATGATAGAACTACTGACTCTGTGATCGGGTTGACTTGGCAACCACTGTTCCTGTTCAAGGATTTATCCGAAGATTTTATATTTAACGATTCCAACCAGGTACGCTTTAGGTAATGGTGGGATCTGTCTACCACCACGACATCGCGGTGTGGGTCGATGTCGTGGTGGGTTGTCCAGACATGTTCGGCGATAGCTGAGTGTTCTATATCCGCTAAACGGATCGCTCTTTTGTGCTCCGAGAGACGTTTCTCGAGTCGACGTCCAGTCTCTCCAAAGTAGCAGCTAGTGCAGTCACGGCAAGAGATGCGGTAGACCAAACCGCTCTGCAGAAGGGTGGGGACAGGTGTTTTCACGTTGGAAATGAAAGAACGCAGTTTCTTGCCTGGGAGTTGGATGCACTTTATTCCGTGCGTTCTTAGGATTCTACCGATCTGTTGTGACAGGTTGGGGTAGTATGGGATAAATGCCCTCGTGGATGGCTCGTCACTGTTGGTGTTGTAGCTGGTCGTCACGATGTCACGTGTCTGTAGATCACACCTGTCGAGGACGTCAATGGGGTAGCCACACCTCGTAAGGTCTACTTTGACCCTGGTGATCTCTTTGCATCTTTCATCAGCGGAGCTGGAGTGTGTCCAGGCGCGAGTAAGCAAGGTTCGGGCAGTGGAGAGGAGGTGGCCTCGCGCGTGTGCTGACCGGAAGTTGGTAAACTGGCCAGCACACATGGGCTTACGATAAACTGTAGTCCTCAGGTATGTGCCTTCACGTCAGACAAGTGTATCTAGGTATTGTAAAGAGTTGTTCGACTCCAGCTCAATCGTGAATTTTATGAAGGGCGATAGTGAGTTGAGGTATGATAGAAGCCGCTGACCTGAGTCTCTAGGGATGACCACGAACACATCGTCAACATAGCGACACCAAAAGGCGATGTGATCTGGTGCGTGTGTAAACGCACGTCCCTCTAACTCCTCCATCACGATGTTTGCTGTGACTGAGCTGACAGGGGAACCCATGGCCGTGCCATGTATCTGCTGGTAGACTGAGTCATTAAATATGATCGCACCCCCTGTTAAGCACAGTCTGAGGGCGGCGGAAATGTCATCGGGTGTGAGACCAGTTCTTTCGTTGAGGGTTCTATCATTGTCCAAGAGTTGTTTTGCACAAGAAATGGCAAGTTCCACAGGGATGGAGGTAAAGAGCGATATGACGTCGAACGATGCCATAACTTGATCCTGCGAGATGGATACAGTGCGAATCCTTTTTATGAATTCAACACTGTTGGAGACGGTGTGGGTGGTCTTGCCAACTAGAGGAGAAAGAAGTCTCGAGACAAATTTGGACAGCTCGTAAGTCGGTGATCCACAGCAGGATACAATTGGTCTCAGTGGTGTGTCTTCTTTGTGCACTTTCGGTAGGCCGTAAAACCGTGGGATCTGACATCCGGAGGCACGGAGGTGATTACGGGTTGACTGCGTGATCTTCCCTTGTTTCAGCCAACTGTTGATGAGGATATTCACCTCTGATTCCCATCGTTCTAAAACTCTGTTGGGGTTGATGGTCAGGGGTTTGTATACGGTAGTATCTCGTAAAAGTAGTAGCGCTTTCGCCATGTAATCAGTGTGATCCATTACAACCGTACGGCGGCCTTTGTCTGCCGGTAGAATGACGATGGACGAATCCTGTTTCAATGCCTTGAGGGCAGAAAACTGTGTACGGTTGAGGTTTACAACCGTATACAAACCCCTGACCATCAACCCCAACAGAGTTTTAGAACGATGGGAATCAGAGGTGAATATCCTCATCAACAGTTGGCTGAAACAAGGGAAGATCACACAGTCAACCCGTAATCACCTCCATGCCTCCGGATGTCAGATCCCACGGTTTTACGGCCTACCGAAAGTGCACAAAGAAGACACACCACTGAGACCAATTGTATCCTGCTGTGGATCACCGACTTACGAGCTGTCCAAATTTGTCTCGAGACTTCTTTCTCCTCTAGTTGGCAAGACCACCCACACCGTCTCCAACAGTGTTGAATTCATAAAAAAAGGATTCGCACTGTATCCATCTCGCAGGATCAAGTTATGGCATCGTTCGACGTCATAGCGCTCTTTACCTCCATCCCTGTGGAACTTGCCATTTCTTGTGCAAAACAACTCTTGGACAATGATAGAACCCTCAACGAAAGAACTGGTCTCACACCCGATGACATTTCCGCCGCCCTCAGACTGTGCTTAACAGGGGGTGCGATCATATTTAATGACTCAGTCTACCAGCAGATACATGGCACGGCCATGGGTTCCCCTGTCAGCTCAGTCACAGCAAACATCGTGATGGAGGAGTTAGAGGGACGTGCGTTTACACACGCACCAGATCACATCGCCTTTTGGTGTCGCTATGTTGACGATGTGTTCGTGGTCATCCCTAGAGACTCAGGTCAGCGGCTTCTATCATACCTCAACTCACTATCGCCCTTCATAAAATTCACGATTGAGCTGGAGTCGAACAACTCTTTACCATACCTAGATACACTTGTCTGACGTGAAGGCACATACCTGAGGACTACAGTTTATCGTAAGCCCATGTGTGCTGGCCAGTTTACCAACTTCCGGTCAGCACACGCGCGAGGCCACCTCCTCTCCACTGCCCGAACCTTGCTTACTCGCGCCTGGACACACTCCAGCTCCGCTGATGAAAGACGCAAAGAGATCACCAGGGTCAAAGTAGACCTTACGAGGTGTGGCTACCCCATTGACGTCCTCGACAGGTGTGATCTACAGACACGTGACATCGTGACGACCAGCTACAACACCAACAGTGACGAGCCATCCACGAGGGCATTTATCCCATACTACCCCAACCTGTCACAACAGATCGGTAGAATCCTAAGAACGCACGGAATAAAGTGCATCCAACTCCCAGGCAAGAAACTGCGTTCTTTCATTTCCAACGTGAAAACACCTGTCCCCACCCTTCTGCAGAGCGGTTTGGTCTACCGCATCTCTTGCCGTGACTGCACTAGCTGCTACTTTGGAGAGACTGGACGTCGACTCGAGAAACGTCTCTCGGAGCACAAAAGAGCGATCCGTTTAGCGGATATAGAACACTCAGCTATCGCCGAACATGTCTGGACAACCCACCACGACATCGACCCACACCGCGATGTCGTGGTGGTAGACAGATCCCACCATTACCTAAAGCGTACCTGGTTGGAATCGTTAAATATAAAATCTTCGGATAAATCCTTGAACAGGAACAGTGGTTGCCAAGTCAACCCGATCACAGAGTCAGTAGTTCTATCATTGGACAAACGCTGGCCACGTCATCATGCGTCACAGCCACAAACATCAACAAACAATTAAACCTCGCGTCTCACGCACCTGGCAGTGCACATCTCCATTCCAACTGCCATTCATGTATTTTTAATTCTGATGAAGGCTACCATATAGCCAAAAGCTCATATATTTCTTCTTTATTTGTACGCTCTGTGTGTAACTATAATAAATTTCTTATTCTACATCTGTCTTTTCTTAATTTGAATTTATGCCCCCTTATGTTCGTAATCTGAACAAGTGGAAGGATCCCATCAGAATTCAGCGTGCTCAACCCATTCAAGCCCTTATACACCTCAATCAGATCACCACGCAGTTGCCGATTCTCCAGCTGCTGCAATTTGCAGAATTTAAGCCTCTCTTGGTAAGAGGATCCCTTCATTCCCCTCACCAATCTTGTTGCCCTTCTCTGTACACGCTCAAGCAAATCTACATGCTTCCTAAAATGAGGCCCTCCACACTTGTACGCAGTACTCAAGGCATGGCCTGACCATTGCCTTATACAGAGGGACAATCAACTCCTTTTCCCTCCTAGCAAAATTCCTGTATATCATTGACAAAACCCCATGATCTGCCCTGGCAAACTGTCTGCATTGCTCAGAAAACTTCATATCTGACTGCACAATTACTCCCAGGTCTTTTTCATTTTCTATGACCTTAAGTGTAGTACCACACAGTTGGTATGTTTCTCTGGGGTTACTTCTACCCATATGCAGTACTTTGCATTTGTCAAGATTAAACATCAGTTGCCACTTCTTAGCCCACCTGCCCAAATTATCTAGATCCTGTTGCAGTAGCTCACTGCCATTACTGTCATTAACAACCCTGCCAACATTTGCATCATCTGCAAACTTCGAGCCTAAGCCTGATATACCTTCATCAATATCATTCATAAATATACAAAACAACAGTGGACCCAAAACCGAACCCTGTGGGACTCCACTAATAACCTTAGTCCACAAAGAGCAACACCCATTGATTACAACTCTGTCTTTTCCCACTCAACCATCCTTTTATCGATTGTAGCAACTTACCCTTAATACCATTCTGCTCCAATTTGTACAATAGTCTTCCATGCGCAACAGTGTCAAAAGCTTTCCTGAAATCCAAATATATGATATCAAAATTATTTTTTGCATCCAGTTCCTTTGTAACCACATCATAATATCCTATCAAATTTGTCAGACAAGACTTTCCCTTAACAAACCCACGCTGTGTCTGAATTATTGCTGCAGTCTTGTCTAGATGATCCTGCAATGCACCTTTAACCAGTGACTCCATTATTTTACCCTGAACAGAAGTTAAACTAACTGGTCTGTAATTACTCGTGTCACCCTTCGATCCCCCCTTTGTGAATTGGGGATACATTTGCACATCTCCAGTCTGTGGGGGACCTCCCCTGAGTCCAAGGATGCTCTCATAATTATGGCTAAGGGTTTGCTTAGTTGCTTTGCCGCCTCCTTTAATATAACTGGATAGATCCCATCTACCCCAGGTGCCGTTCTTATGTTTAGCTTCAAAAATTTCTCCTCCACTTTTCTCTCAGTTATTACAAAATCATTAAGCACCCTGCTACAATTTGATAACCTTCTGCCATTTTAAAACCTTAATAACTCCTCGTGGAATGTAGATGCAAAATGCTTATTCAGTTTGTTTGCTATCTGAGCAGGATCATCAACAGTCAAACCATCGATATCAAGTGGACCAATCAGATTCATCCCCGAAGGCAGATTAAGATTTCTCGTAATCTGCCTTCGCTTGCTTAACCTTCTTGAATAGAAATAGAAATTGAATAGAAATCATGACTCAGACAAGAGCTGCAAAACAGCTCTTGTCTGAGTGCTGTGGCTCAGGGGAGAACTGAGGGAGGGACAGTTGTCCTCTGAATCACAGCCTTTTGAAATGTACGGCTTGTTTGATGTTTGTGGAGCAATCAGGAATGGAATCAGCAATCATCATATTGCCAAGGAGAACGTGTGTGTGCACGCGCTGTAAGGTGTGTGAGGAAATCATGTGCCAACTCAGCATTGTTATGGGCCTATATGAGAGCTTGAAGAACAGGGTGGAAGCACTCGAAGGATTTAAATTAAGGAGCCCCTCAAGCTCTCAGCTGCCCACATCAATGCTAGAGCTTGCACTTGAACACTATGCAAAACAGTGGCAACACACCCAAGGCAGAATGTGCTGGTCTCAAAGGAACTAGTTGTTGTCGGTGGCTCTATTATCAGGGAAACAGAGAACATACTGTGCAAAAAGGATAGGTAGAACAGGACCAGGGTATATCTGGCAGAGGCAAAGGTTGATGATGCTGTAGAGCAGATATCTTTTAAGGGCACAAAAGGTGATATTGTTGTACATGTTGGCACTAATGATATTAAGAGTACAAGACCGGCAGAATTACTTAACAAGTACAGGTCAGTGTTGAAAAAAAACAAAGCCGTGACTAACTAGGGTTGAATTTGAAAATGTCTGCAATTCTGCCCAGACATGATAGGAGGAAGTATATGATGAGAGCCTTGTTGATCAATTCGGCCCTGGAGAGATTGTGCAAAGCTCAAGGGGTAGAAATCTTTCTCAGTCTGGTCTGTGCTTGTTAACAGGAGAGACTTCTTGTACAGGGTTGGGATACACTTAAATAGAAAGGGTGCAAGAATATTTCCTGATGCTATCGAGGCAGTGTTAGATGGGTTGGAAAAATGCTAGCATGTGGGATACATGGACTAATAGATTAACAGTAGCCGCTGGCAGAGGTGAAAATGATTCTTGCACTGCTTCTATTGGAATGAGCAACAGCCTGGAAAACAAGATGCAGGGAATTTCAGAGACTACTGGAGGTCATTGCAGAACAAATAAACACATGGGCTGTGAAAATGATTCTTGCACTGCTTCTATTGGAATGAGCAACAGTCTGGAAAACAAGATGCAGGGAATTTCAGAGACTACTGGAGGTCATTGCAGAACAAATAAACACATGGGCTGTGATGGGGTAACTAAGAATAGAAACAGGTGCATGTATACTGATGTGTGTGTGTGTGTACATCAATGCTAGGAGTTTGGTAAATAAATTTGATGAATTGGAGATTTTGGTCAAAACAGACTTCATGGGGGATTTTAATTTCCTGGATTTTGGATATTGACTGGAATTTGTGGGTTGGTCACTCACACACTAGCAAGGCTTTTATCGATTTATCAAATGATTGTTTTCTACAGCAGCATGTTCGGGAGGCAACTAGAGGGAGTAATACTCTTGATCTGATTATCAGTAGTGATTCTTCATGCATTAAAATCTGCAGATAAAGGAACCACTAGGTTGCATTGATCACAGTGTGCTGAAGTGGGATTTACTCAAAGAGGTAACTACTATCAGGGGTAAAGGGAAGGGTTTTTACTTTTGTAAAGGTGACTAAGGTGTCTGAGACCGAATTTAAATTCTATACGGTGGGACCAACTGATGATGTTACCAACAGAAAAATTCAAAATGGGATTTCCAAGATTCATTCTTTGAATGAATCTTGGAAGTTACTAGCCTTTTCATACAAACTAAGAAATATTGTTCAAGATTTAGGCCTAAATGGATGTCAGATGAAGTAATTAGACATGTGACAGAAAAGAAAAATGCATGGGATACATATAAATTAACAGGTGACATGGAAGTTTATGATAGATATAAGCTGGTCTGTAACCAAGTCACAAAGGAGGTTAGGCAGGCAAAGGGAAATTACGAGAAATCTTTGGCAAAGGATGCAAAGAAAAACAGCAAAGAGTTTACTTATATAAACTCTAGAAGGAAGGAGATGAATCAGATTGGTCCACTTGATATCGATGGTTTAACTGTTGATGATCCTGCTCAGGTTGTTGTTGCTGTTGTTTTTGGTTTTTAGGAGCATTAGCAACTAAGGCCATATTGCTCCGGGATATGCGGTGGTCATTCCCTGACCTTTCCGCATCCTCCACATTTGGTGGTGACGGGCTCGAACCCCGGTCTAATCAAGAAGCGTGTGCTATGCACTGCTGCTCCTTCCCACCTGGCTACGGAGTCGCCAGGTTGTTGTTGCTGTGGTGTTTTCTGGTGCAAAGGCTACTTAGGCCATATTGCACCTCCCATATAAAAATGCTTGAGCAGCAGTTAGAAACAATCATACATTTTTATTTGTTTTAAATAGAAAAAAAATCAGAGAGATTTGTTTTTTTACCTATTATGCTATTCAGAGAGAGAGAGAGAGAGAGAGAGATTGTTGTAGACCTGAAATGAAACTAAAAGACATTCGTCGGGCATTGCTGAACAAGTTACATTCAAGGAGTATATGTTTTACTGTAAGTGGTTGAGAGCGGTGCACACACTGCGGAGGACCGTTTCCTGTAGCAGATAGAGATGTGTGAGGTGACGACCTATACGAGTTCTGGCTAAGATTACTTCTTTTCTACTTTTACAAAGGCTACAAGTCCATAATTGTGGTTCAGGTTTTATTTGAAATAGCTTGTTATTTGTTTGCATTTTCCACAGAAGCATCCATTGTTCCATAGATGTTCATTGTATATTATGTCTATAATCAGGTTATAGGACTAGGCCATTTGTTGAGGATATTTTAGAAGGATGCTTTGCAGCATTATCTGCACATTCATTTCCTGGAATACCACTATGGCCAGGGATCCATGAAAAGATAACAATTTTCTGATGCTCATGAAGACGCATCTGCTTATGTTTTATGAGGTTTAATAAAGGATTTTCAGGTGGGGAAGTGCTTTTCAAAGCTAAAAGAGCACTCTGTGAATCAGTATATATTATACTTTTATTTATTGACAATAGTGAGATGTTTTCCAGAGCAAGCTTAATGGCATGGAGGTCAGAAGTATAGCTGCTGCATTCAACTGGAAGTGAAATTGAAATAGTTGTATTAGGGAAGACAGCAGCTGCACCCACTCGATTGTCAGACTTTGAACCATCAGTATAGATCTTGGTAAAGTGGGGGTACTTTTGTGAGTGAGCAAAATGTAGTTGTTGGATGTTAATATTTGCTGTAGAACATTTACCCCATTGCTCAAAGTATTCATCAGAAGAAAGTGAGAAGTTAGTCCAATGGGGAATCCAGATCTTTTGATTCTCTGAGGATATTATCAAGCTGAAAGTTCAGCTTTCTGTTAGATTCTGCAGCCTGATAACAGTAGGCCATATTGTTCTAGGTTTATTTGCATAACAGGTTTCCCACTGGGGATCATGCATCAGTGGCCAAACAGGATGAGTAGGTAGGTTTTTAATTTTAGCTGAGTAGTTCATCAGCAACATCTTTCTTCTGATGCTAAGTGGAGGTTCGTGAGCCTCAACATAAAGATTTTGAACTGGTGATGTTCTATATGCACTTAGGGCTATCCTAAGCGAAGAGAGCACCTTGGTCAGTCTTGCGGCCATCCAGGGAGCAAGATGGGCCAAGGTGCTCTCCCTAGCTGAGTCATAAACAGATGCTCTGTAGTCTAGCTGAGATCTAATTAAAGACTTATATAAGTGGAGCAAGGTATAACGATCGGCACCCCAAGATGTACTGGAGATGACCCGGAGCATATTCATTTTCTTTGTGCAAGTGGTTCTTAGATACTTGTTGTGCTCCTGGAAGCTTAACTTTTTATCAAAAATTAGCCCTAGGAGGCAAATACTGTTCACAATTGGTAGAGGATGATTGGTCAAGTGCAACTCAGGTTCAGGATGCATTCTGAGCTTGGTGCAGAAATGTATGGCTATATATTTGTGGCTTGACAGTTTGTATCCATTCTGTACCATCCAAAATTCAATGTTATTAATGGATATTTGTAGATGCCTCTCAATATTGTTCATATTCTGGGAATGGCAGGATATGATAAGATCATCTGCATAGAGATACAAGTCAACGGTGTTTGGAATGCTGTTTGTGATGTTGTTTATTCGTATTGCAAACAGAGTGGCACTAAGAAGAGCCTTGTGGGACTTCTTCTTCTTGTATGTAGGTTTGAGATAACACCTACCGGTACCTAACTTGCAAAGATCTGTGCCGAAGGAAGCTTTGAATAAAATATGGTAAATGGCCTATCATATGAACAGAATGGAGATCCCTTAGGATACCACAGCACCATGTGGTATCAAAGGCCTTCTGTATATCAAGGGATATCATGAAAAGATGTTGATTTCTGATGAATGCATTTCTTATGTTAGAATTCGGCTTTGGTCATGAGGTCTAGGGAAAATCTATTCTTCTGAAAGCCAAACTGATTATTACTGATTATGTTTTTGGATTCAAGGTGAGTCGATGATTTTGGGATTCAAGGTACCAGGTGAATCGGAGAACCACTTTTTCCAAAGTCTTACTCAGGCAGCTGGTTGAGAAAATGGTCTATAATTGTTAGGAATCAAATGGTCTTTTCCAGGTTTAGGTATGGCTCTTACATAAGAATGTCACCAGTAAGTAGGGAATATACGTTCTGAGAATATCCTATTGTAAAAGTTTAGCAATGAAGATAGTGATTTCTGATTGTGGTGTTGAATCATTATATTGTAGATTCTGTTAGGGCCAGGAGAGCTATTTCTTGAGGTATATATAGATTCTTCCAGTTCAGATATTGTGAGTGGTTGGTTACAGGATAAAGGATATGTAGCTTTGAAGTTCAGTTTCCTTTTCTGAGCTTCAGCTTTAATTTTTTGAAAAAAATGGTTGATATGCAGTTGAGGCAGACAATTCACAGAACATCGTTCCTAAGGCATTGGCAATTTCCTCAGCAGATGAGATCTCCTTCTCATTCCAATTAATAATAGGAGAAGTCAACATATGATATTTCCCAATTAGTTTATTTTTTTCCCAGGTTAATTGGGAATCAGTATCTTTGTTGATTCGAGAGGCAAATTTTATCCACAAGTCTTTTTTCGCCTTCCGCCAGATAAAACGAGCTTTGGCTCTCAGTCGATTGAAGTTAATAAGGTTGGCAAAAGGTGTTCAATGCTGCATTTTTTTCTGTTTTCACTTTGTTACAATTACCAGTGATTGTTCTGCTCATGGTTTCTTATTTCAGACTGTGGGATGGCAGCTGTTAATATCTGCATTGTGATATGATCGGTGACAGTGTCAATAGCAAAAGACTCTATGATGTCATCATCAAACGATACATACATGACAGGTATATTTTGTCAAATTTGCTTTGGAAAACTTCCATTTTGTTTTTGTTTCTGTTTGTTTGGAATGGGTAGTTTGAATACTGCAGATCAGTGGATAGTGGTCACTGTTTAGAGGATTGTCATGTACTGTCTACTCTATAGTTGGGAAGAGGATCAGAGAGCAAATTGAGAACTATTGCAGTAGTTGACCCAGCAGGAAAATGGATATATGTTGGTAAGCCAGTATTTAATAATGTCAGATTCTCTCTGTCAAGTAACATTTAAATTAATAAGTTCACCATGTCCATCTGAGACCAGAGAACCCCATAATGGATGATGTCCATTAAAATCTTTTAATAAACAAATAGGCGATGGTAACTAAGAAATAAGATTTTCCAGTTGGTGAATTGTACACGATTGGATCGGGGAAAGATGAATTGAGTGTCAGAGTGATACCAATTACTACACGTGTGGCAACAGCTTCCAATTGTGTTTGCAATAGAATGCATCTGCCGACCGGGCTAGCCAGGTGGGTAAAGTGCCTGCCTGACAACCCAAAGGTTGTCAGGTGGGTTCGAATCAGAGTAAATTGCAAAAACTTTGAGAGGTGCATTATGGCCACAGAAGCCGATGCGCCAACAACTAACAAAAAGAACAAAAGAACAAAGAATGCATCTGGAGGGGACTCGTGAGTCCACGAATACGGCTACTCCTCAATGGGGGCCATTAGTGTCAGATCGATCTTATCTGTAGATATTATAATGTTTGACAGAAATGGAGATTTTTGTTGTTAAATTCATTTCTTGTAAGCATATTACAGCAGGATTGAAAAGGTGAATTAGTTCGTATATATTATCAATATTGCTGCGAAAACCTCTGTTATTTGTTTCTTTGAGTGGAAGATGAGTCTGTCTGCTTTTTGTGAGTGGCTTTTTTTTTTTTTTTTTTATCTGTCGAGTTTTGATTTTTCTTTTCTTGAAAAATTTGGGCATCCTGAGTCATTGCTTTCTTCCATATCATCATCTGCATGTATTTCAAGCAGATCTTCTGAGTTGGTGGGATCATCTGTGTCCATGCTTGAGGAGTGAAATTGCTTCACCTCAACTGGATCTAATTTTTGCAAATATTCCACTGCTAAGAAAGAAGGAAGTCTCTGAGATAGAAGTGTTAGTGGTGTATTACTGCATTGATCGACTACCTTTGATGGAGATGGATGCTGGACCGAGAGGACTGATCAAGCCCACTCTGAGATCGATGTGTCTGGAGGGATGGACACCCCTGCTTGACATGGTGCTGATTGGTGACTGCAAGTAGCAGAGGCATAAGTGCATTTTGGAATACTTAATTTTACTTGTTTTCTTGCCTCTTGGTAGGAAACCATTTTCAATTTTATACTTTTGTATTTTTTTCCCCAACTTCCAGAGGTCACAGTCTTTGGAGGATGCCAGATGGTTGCCCTTTCAATTCGGTTAATGTGGGGGTTGGTGCCTTACATCCAATTTGTGTATTACGAGTTTTACACCCACACTTTGCACATGTTGCATCTCCACGGCATGCTGTCTGGGAATGGCCAAATTTCTGGCATTTAAAACATCTCAGGGAGTTCAGGACATATGGCTGAACCCGACAGTTTAAATATCCTGCCTTGACTAAAGCTGATAGGTTTGGAGAATTGAAGGTTAAAATTATACTCCGGGTAGGAACTAAACTGCCATCTTTTCAGATCATGATCCTCTTTGCCTGAGTGACTTTTTGTTCTTTAAGTTCCTGGACTATTTCATCTTCAGGAACATTCAACGGATCTCATTCAGTGATCACTCCCGTTGAAGAATTGAGGGTAGTATGTGGTGTGATTTGAATTGGGATTCACTCAAGGATGTCAGAGATGTAATAATAGTTCAGAGTGTCGAGAATTTGTGGTTTCTATTATTAAATCTCCAGCTCTTTGGCTCTAAACGTTGAAAATCATTTGTTTCCATCTCTGCTCCTCTTAGCCATGGGGGGTTGTCTTATCCCCAAGGTTATCGGCCCTGCCACATGGAGACAGGTGCCATGGCACTAGTGACAAAGCAGTTGTTGAAGTAAGTAGGGGATTAGTAATGAATATATAGAATAAAAAAAGAAAGGTGGATTCGTTTTACTAGGTTCTTACTTTTGAACTTTAAAGTACAGAACCACTTCAAGTAAACAAAAGAACAGGTGATGCTAGAAAAGAAAGCAAACTATATTGCTTTCTGAGAGCACTATATATTCGCAGGAATAAAATTGCTTGGCACTCGGGGACCATTCCTGCTCAGGTAGCTAACAAAGTAAATGAATATTTTGCATCTACATTCACACGAGAAGTTATTCAGGGAGGGAAATGCCAGAGGTGTATTAAACTCTGGCAGTAAGCTAGTTGTTGTTGTTATTTAGTTTTTAGGAGCATTAGCAACTAAGGCCATATTGCTCTGGGATATGCGGTGGTCATTCCCTGACCTTTCCGCATCCTCCGTATTTCGTGGTGACGGGCTCGAACCCCGGTCTAACAGTAAGCTAGATAATCTTGTAAAAACTGAGAGTAAAGTGGAGGAGAAATTGTTGAAGATAAACATAAGAAAGGCACCTAGGGTGGAACGAATCTATCCAGTTATATTAAAGGAGGCAGCAAAGGAAGTAAGCAAACTCTTAGCCATAATTATGAGAGCTTCCTTGACCTCAGAGGAGACACCCATGGACTGGAAATGTGCAAATGTGATCCCAATCCACAAAGGAGGATCTGTAATTACCTGTGTCTCCACAGGTAATTACAGACCTGTTAGTTTAACTTCTGTTCCAGGGAAATTAATGGAAGCACTGGTTAAAGAAGCATTGCAGGATCATCTAGACAAGACTTCAGTTATAGCTCGGCCACAGCATGTGTTTGTTAAGGAGAAGTCTTGTCTGACAAATCTGATAGGATACTATGATGTAGTCACAAAGGAACTGGATGCCAAGAATAATTTTGATATCATATATTTGGATCTCAGAAAGGCTTTTGATACCGTTGCACATCGAAGACTGCTGCACAAATTGGAGCAGTGTGGCATTGGAAGCAAATTGCTGCTATGGATAAAGGGATGGCTGAGTGGGAGAAGACAGAGTGGTAATCAATGGACACTGCTCTTCGTGGACTAATGTTATTAGTGGAGTCCCACAGGGTTCAGTGTTGAGTCCACTGTTGTTTTCTGTATTTATTAATTATATTGATGATGGTATATCAGGCTTAAAGTTTGCGACAATACGAAGGTCAGCAGGGTTGTTAATGACACTAATGACAGTACACTGCTGCAACAGGATCTAGAAAATTTGAGCATGTAGGCTGAGAAGTGGCAACTGAAGTTTAACATTGACAAATGCAAAGTATTGCATATGGGAAGCAGTAACCCCAGAGTAACGTATCAACTGTGTGGTACTACACTGCAAGTGATAGAGAGTGAAAAGGACCTGGGCGTAAATGTGCAGGCAGATATGAAGTTTTCTGAGCAGTACAGATGGTCTGCAAGATTAGCTCGTGGTGTCTTGTCTACGACATACAGGAATTTTTCTAGCAGGGATAAGGAAGTGATTATCCCCTTGTATAAGGCAATACCTTGAGGCCACACCTTGAGTACTGTATACAGGTCTGGAGGCCTCATTTTAAGAAGGATGTAGAGCTGCTGGAATGAGTACAGAGAAGTGCAACAAGATTGGTGAAGGAACAATGGGGTCCACTTATGAAGAGAGGCTTAACTTATGCAAGTTGCAGCATCTGAAGACTAGGCACCTGCGGCATGATCTGATTGAGGTGTATAATGCCTTGAATGGTTTGAGCATGCTGATGGGATTCTTCCTCTTGCTCAGAATAATCGCCTGAGAGGGCATAAATTCAAAATGAGGAAAGTCAGTTGTTGGATAGATGTGGGGAAGTTTGCCTGTACAAATTGCCCCAATTTGTACAGTCTTCCATGTGCAACAGTATCAAAAGCATTCCTGAAATTCAAGTACAGGATTGTTAAAATTAAAGTATCCCTATGTAGAGGGCTTTGCAGCGAGTTCTAAGGCTCGTACTGAAGAGAAATTTGGACAACAGGTACAATAAAGAATGCATTCGCCATTTATTTGAAAGAAAAAAAAAAAAAGTTACAAAATTTGTGGCGCTGTGGCAATACAAATCACTTAAACAGCGCTACAACTGTTCAATGTGTCCTCCATTTTGGTCAACAGTTTCCATTCGAAGAACAGCATTTTCTACAGCAGAAAGTAACATGTCAACTGGAATAGCAAGCACATGACGTTTAACGCTGTCCTTCAGATCTGCAGAGTTTGACATCCTTCCCGATACACCTGGTTCTTCAAAAAACCCCACAACCAGAAGTCGCATGGGGTGAGGTCCAGTGATCGGGGTAGCCAAGATTTCAGGAAACAAAGGTTGATGACCCCCGTTTGTCTGTAAAGTGTTGCCTTAGCAATCTTTGGACACCATGGTGGATGTGGGGTGGTGCATCATCTTGAAAGAATATGGTATCCTGAAGGCACTCATGTTGTTTCAGCTCTGGTATTGCAAAATTTGACATGTCATAATATCGCTGTGCAGTGACGGAACAGGTGCGGGGTCCAGTCGGTGGTACCTGTTCAAAAAAATAGGGCCCAATCATGAATGTGGCCATAAATCCATACCATACTGCACTTTTGGAGAATGCAAAGGGACCTCTTGGATAACTCAAGGGTTTTCTGTTGCCCAAATGCGACAGTTGTGCGTAATCACTTGTCCATTTAAGCAGAAGTGGGCTTCATCACTCCAAAGGATGTTCCATGGCTAAGTGATATCCACTGTCATTCATGCCAGAACTGAAGTGCATAGGTGAAACGAATATCTGCATCACCGTGCTTTAGCTGCTGTAGCATGTGCATCTTGTAAAGATAGTACCTCAACACCTGTCACATTACTAGCCTTACAGTGGAATAGGCATGTCCACTTCACGAGAAACAGCTGACACACTTGCGCTACCACATGGAGATCGACTTAATAAATGCACGACAACTATAGCCACATCTTCAACATGAAAGGAGTCCACTCGTTTTCGCCCTCTACCTGGTTGAACACCAAGATGTCCCGTCGGTTCAAATTTCGCTATCATTTTGCAGTTAGCACAAACAGTCATAGGTCTACACCTTATGCGCTTCTGATGGGGGGATTCTCTGATAGCCATAACTGCATTGTTGCTGCATAACTGCATTGTTGCTTCACTAATAGTGCTGTTCCTGCAACATTGTTGGCATTGCTGCTGTAGTTCCGGCAAACATCTACTGTATGATTTTGAAGAGACTGCTTTGCTTTTATACAGTACAGTAGAGCTGAGTAGTGGCACTGTGGCATTTACGATTATGCAAATAACTTAAGTTATTTGCATAATCATAACTAAGATATGAGAGTAAATGGGCCTGTTGTACTGCAATCTATTGTACATAAGAAATAATAATAACATGTATATCCAGTAAAATATAACTTTAATTAAATAGTTTGGAGCTTTCAAGGCTGAATGTGCCTCTTTGTCAACAAATTCTAACAGAATGGAAACTTTAGAGATAAAAATTATTTTAACGAAATTTTTTTTTAACAAAAAATTTATTTTTAAGAAAAATTATTCTCACTGCACTCACAGAGTTGTGGGTGCAGTGAGGTGTGCTAGGGCAAGAGGTAAGCCATTCAACCATTAGATTGGTGTTCATTGTTACTTCATAGACGTGTGCAGTTTTGCCTCCAGTGCTTATCTAGACTTAAAACAGTTTTCTCCAAGATGGGGTGTAGTCTCATTCCTTTGTAGAGGTTCATGGCTCTTGAATTACACAATATATTAAGTGACTCTAACCAGAGCTGGTGGCGAAAGTGTCGGGACTGGTCAATCACTTTGTAGTCGCACTTGGGATTGAGGTCATGGTGGGTCGGACCAGAAGTGTTTCACTATTGAGGACTGGTCGGTCTCAGCAAGACGAATCGATCTGTCGTGTTCTGCAAGGCGGTCTTGAAGATGTCTTGAGGTCTCTCCTATGTAGCAACTGTCACAATATTTGCAGGCTATGCAGTATACAAAACCACTGCTTATGAGAGGGGTGACCGGAGCCTTTATGTTGGAAACTAGAGAACATAAGTTTCTACCAGGCAGCTGCACACATTTTAGGTGGTATTCTCGGAGAATTTTTGAGATCTGCCCGACATGCCAGATCCTGATGTTCTGGTAAAACGTGTGGGCCCACATCTAGAAACCTCAGTATACCATAAGCCAATGTGGTGCAGACAGTTCACCAACTGCAGATCTGGCCATGCCCCTAGCCATCTCAACAGCACTGCCCGCACTCTATTCTCCAGGGCTTGGAGCCACTCCAGCACAGATGAAACTAGGTTCGACGGGATTTCCAGAGTGAGGACACTCTTGATCAATTGTGGTTATCCAACCTACATACTGGACAAGTGCTTATTACAAGCACAGGAGCTCACATTCCACCCAAGACCGCCACCAACTCAGGAAAATGTACCTACCGCCCACATTCCCTACTATCCAGGCATGTCGGGCCAGATCTCAAAAATCCTTCAAGAATACCACATAAAATGCGTGCAGCTGCCTGGTAGAAACTTAAGTTCTCTAGTTTCCAATGTAAAGGCTCCGGTCACCCCTTTCTTCAAGATGTCTTCAAGACCGCTTTGCAGAACACGACAGATCGATTCACCTTGCTGAGACTGACCAGTCCACAATCGCGGAACACTTCTGGTCGACCCACCAGGACCTCAATCCCAAGTGCTACTACGAAGTGATTGACCAAGAGTCACTTAATATATTGTGTAATTGAAGAGTCATGAACCACTGCAAAGGCATGAGACTCATCCCATCTTGGAGACAACTGTTTTAAGTCTAGATAAGTGCAGGAGGCAAAACTATGCATGTCCATGCAGCAACAATGAACACCAATCTAATGGTTGAAAGGCCTACCTCATGCCCTCAAATGCCTCACTGCATGCACAACTCTGTGTGTGTGTTAAAATAATTTTTATCTCTAAAGTTTCCATTCTGTGAGAATTTGTTGACAAAGAGGCACATTCAGCCTTGAAAGCTCCAAACTATTTAATTAAAGTTATATTTTACTGGAGATATACATTATTATTATTATTTCTTACGTAACTAAGATAGTTACGTGCCATACAGTGACAATTTTCGTAACTAATTTTTTTTTCCAATAAATGGCGAGCACATTATTGTACCTTGCCCAAATTTCTCTTCAGTACGAGCCTAAGAACTCGCTCCAGAGCCCACTACATAGGGATACTTTAATTTTAACAACTGTGTATATGATATCAAAATTATTTTTTGCATCCAATTCCTTTGTAATCGCATCACAGTATTTAATCAAATTGGTCAGACAAGACTTCCGCTTAACGAACCCATGCTGTGGCTGAACTATACTGCAGCCATGTCTAGATGATCCTGTATTGTAACTTTAATTAGTGCCTCCATTATTTTCCCCGAAAGAGAATTTAAACTAACAGATCTGTAATTACTTGTGTCACCCTTTGATCCCTTTTTGTGAATTTGGGATACATTTGCACATCTCCAGTCTGTGTCCCCCAACCCAAATCCAAGGATGCTCTCATAATTATGGCTAAGGATTTGCTTACTTCCTGTGTGATCTCCTTTAATATAACTAGATAGCTCTGATCCCCCCCCAGGTGCCTTTCTTATGTTTAACATCAATAATTTCTCCTCCACTTTCCTTCTCAGTTATAACAAAATCATTTAGCTCTGTGTTAGAATGTGATAAACTTCGGACTTACGGAATCCACTTCCCTACAGAATTCCTCATTATTAGCCGTATGGTAATTCTTAATTACCCCGAGAGAGAGCACAAGTCAGAAGTAGAAGAAATCACCAAGAAAGAGAAGGATGATGATATCCAGCTCAGGACCCTGGGTGTGCCAAGCCCATACTCACCAAATGAGCCCCTTGGGTGTGTCAATGTAGTTTGTCAGCTACCTGAGCAAGATCATCAAAAGTCGAACCATCGATATCAAGTGGACCCATCTGATTCATCTTCTTCCTTCCAGAGTTGACAAAAGTAAAGAAGTCTGCTGCTTTTCTCTGCATCCTTTGCCAAAGATTTTTCGTAATCTGCCTTCGCTTGCCTAACCTCCTTTGTGACTTGATTACAGATTAGCTTATATCTACCATACACTTGTGTGTCTCCTGACAATTTATATGCTTTCCACGCATTTTTCTTCTCTGCCACTAGTTTCATTAGCTCATCTGACATCGATGTAGCCTTGAACAGTATTTCTTAGTTAGTATGAAAAGCCTAGTAGCTTTCAAGATTGATTCCTTGAATGCTTCCGATTTAGAATTTGCTGTTGCTAACATCGCCATTTGGTCCCACTGTATAAAATTTTAAAGCTATCTGAGATCACTGTAGCCACCTTTATGAAAGCAAAAACCGTTCCCTCTATCCCCTGATGGTAGTTATATCTTTAAGTAAATCCCACATAGCTAGAGGTGTATTGCTAAAAAAAAAAAAAAAATAGTACTGGAACGCTAGTCATAAAAAAAATAAGACCGGGATGTTTGTCGTAAAAAAAAGTTGTACCGGAACGCTCGTCGTAAAAAAAGTTGTACCGAAACGCTCGTCGTAAAAAAAATAGTACTGGAACACTCTTACTAGCATTCAGCTCATGGCGAATCAAAATGCAGCGTTTACACGCATCATAGTATATCTCATTCGTTAGATCTCTTTATCTAATACAATGTACTTTAGTAAGAAACATTTAAGTTTCATTGCGAAATTTATATTTTTGTTTTTAAATAAATTTTTAAAGAAATTATTATTTTTAAAGATTATTATTGATATATATTTTTAGTAGCAATGGGTAAAGTATATATTTCTCGCTCCCCTTTGATAATGCCATTGTTTCATAATATTAGGTGTATAAATTTAATGATTTTCTATTATGACATTTGGAAAAAAGTAATGGAACATTGTTCCGGTGCATTCCAGTGCGTTCCGACCCGAATACACCACTGCATATAGCCCACATTTAAGTAAATCACAGCCACTTGGTGGTTCCCTTTATCTGCAAATTCTTAATGCATGAATAATCAATGCTGATAATCAGATCAAGAGTATTATTCTATGTGGTTGCCTCTGGCACATGCTGCTGTAGAAACCAATCATCTAATAAATCCGCAAAAGTCTTGCTAGTGTGCAAGTGACCAATCAACAAGTTCCAGTCAATATATTTGAAGTTAAAATCCCCCATTATAAGACAATCTCAATCTCATTTACTGGCTCACTCAATGACTCAAATTCTGGAACACTCCTGAACTTTATTGCATAATCCTGTTGAAAAACTCTAGAATGATTGAAACTGTTCATCTAATTGTTTCATCATTATGTAGTGTATTTCATCAGAACCAAGTGCATTATGTTTTATCGGTAAGAGGGTTTTGCTTTAGTTCTAATATTCTGAACGGCCAGTTGTACTGTTATTGTTTTGTTGTTTAAAAGTTTAAGTTCATTTCTTCTGCCTTATCTTTGCAGTTTTTGAAACAGCTAGATATGCACTTAAATTTACATTAATGACTTACAACACTCTGAGTGCACCTCCGTAGCCAGGTGGGCAGGACCAGCAGAGCGTAGCACACGTTTCTTGATTAGACCTGGGTTCGAGCCAGTGACCACCAAATACGTAGGATGCGGAGAGGTCAGGGAATGACCACCGCATATCCCCGGAGCAATATGGCCTTAGTTGCTAATGCTCCTAACAACAAACAACAACACCACTCTGATTCTCACCAAAATTTTTAATTTTACTCACATCTTGTGATTTTGGATATGTTTCTTGTAGGCAGAAACTTTGTAGGTGATATTGTGTAGTTAAGTCTACTATATCACAGGAACTTTGACAGCAGGGACAAAGAAGTGATTATCCCACTGTATAATACAATGGTTAGGCCAAACCTTGAATACTGGATACAGGTCTGGAAGTCTCATTTTAAGAATGATGTGGATCTGTTGGAACGGGTACAGAGAAAAGCAATCAGATTATTCAAGAACACAAAGGGGTAACTCTTACCATGAAAGAATTCAGTTGTGTAAATTGCAGTGCTTGAAAACTAGGCTCTTATGATAAGATTTGATTGAAATGTTTATAAAGCATTAAATGGATTGAGTGAACTTAATGATGATGGTATTATCTTTCTCAGACAATACACAAAAGGGGGCATAAATTGAAAATTGTTGGAATACGGAATTGTGGGTAGTTTGAATTTTTTTTTTTTTTTTTTTTATGAGAACCCCAAACACGAGAGGTATTAGAACCTATAGTACTTAGTACCGTGCTTGGGTTGGAGGTTGAGAAGACGAAAGAAGATATTTGTTGATATTGGACTTGAACTTCTGTGGATTGTAATTTTCAGGAAATACGTATGAAGGAAGGTTGTTCCAGAAAACGGCAGTTGAATGAATAAATGAGGAAGATGAAAAGTTGGTTCTGTGGGTTTGAAGTTGGACAGTAAATGGATGTTGGCTAGTGGCGGCACATGTTCAGACTGTTTTGAAAGAGAGAGAGAGCAGGAATTATAGAAGACAATTCAGAAGAACAGTGCCCATGGAAGTATCTGTAGAAGAGGCATGCAACAGAAACAGTGCGTCTATGAGAAAGCGAGTGGAGAGATTCTGTTAGAGATGAATCATTAATTAACCTAACTGCCCTCTTCTGAATGGAATCAAGAAGCCTGAGAGAGGTTTTGGGGGCACCACCCCAGATGTGGGAACAATATTCCATGGCAGGGCGGATTTGCGATTTATACAGAGTGAGCAGCTGTTTGGAAGAAAAGTAACGCCGAGAGCAAAAGAGAAAACCAAGCTTTTTAGATGCAGAGGAAGCAATATTTGTAATGTGCTTGTGACAAGAGAGATTAGAAGTCAGGGTAATCCCCAAAAGAGATATATCATTTTGCCTAGAAATCGGAGTGTCACTAAAGATAAGCATAGGAGCAGAAGAATCCTTTTTGCGAGATATAAGACAAGACTGAGTTTTAGAAGGGTTGAAATTAACTAAGTTGTCTTTGCCCCACTGGAGAATTACCTGAAGATCGGCATTTAAGGAATTGGTAGCAGATTTTCGAGAAGTTGAAGCTGATTGAGCAGGACAAGGTTTCTCAAAATGGAAAGTTGAATGCAATGTGCTATCATCGGCAAAACTATGGATAGGATTTCCAGTCAATGGAAGAAGGTCATTGATATACAAGAGGAAAAGAGTGGGGGAAAGAACTGAACCTTCGGGGACACCGGCATTAGTGGAGAAGTTAGAAGACAGAGAGCCATCTACCATCACCCTCAGTGAGCGATCAGAGAGAAAACTGGATAACCAATTACTAAAAACAGTTGGCAAACCATAAGATGGAAGCTTGTTTAGAAGACCTTTATGCGAAACACGATTAAAAGCCTTTGAGATGTCAAGAGCAACTACTTGTGTTTCACCGAACCTTTCCATTGAATTAGTCCATAAATGCGTAACATAAGCCAGAATATCACCAGTGGATCGACACTGACGGAATCCATACTGGCGATCGTTGATGAGACGGAAGGTTTCTAGGTAGTTTAAGAGTTGGCGGTTAATCGATTTCTCCATTAATTTAGAAAGAGTAGAAGTAATTGCAATGGGACGATAATAGATTGGAGGGATTTGTCACCCTTTTTAGGAACTGGCTGGATATGAGCAAATTTCCAAGCAGAAGGAAAAACACCTTTGGAATAAGAAAGTGAAAAAGGCGGCAAAGAATAGGAGTAAGTTCAGGAGCACAGGTTTTGAGAACAAGTGGAGAAATACCATCAGGACCTGGAGCTTTCTTAGCATCAAGATTCATCAAAATCCTTCTGATATCCTTTTGACGGAAGACCACAGGAGGCATTGAATGGAGCGTGTTAGGAATGGTGGGAGGTGTTTTACCAAGATCATTAATACATGAGCTCGAAGAAAAATGGGATGCTAGCAGGTCAGCTTTATCCTTGGCTGAAGTGACAACAGAACCATCTGGTTTGGACAGAGGTGGGAGCAGAGATGGGCAAAAGTTGCGGCCAATAGCTTTGGCAAGAGACCAGAATGCTCGGCTACCATTAGGGCAAGAAGCAAGTTTTCTACTCTTAGCCTGTTCAAAATCTAGTTTGGACTGATTAATAACTGCTTTACAATTGTTGCAAGCTTTGGTGTAGGCAGAAAATGAAACTGAAGAATTAGAAACAAGCCAATTACGATATGCAACATTCTTCTCTTGGACAGCCTTAGCACATTTATTGGAAAACCAAGGTTTAGATAAAGGACGAGATTTTAAAGTGGAGTGTGGGATAAAGGATTCCATTCCTGCAAGAATAATTTCACTGACACGATCTGAGCAAACGTTGACATCAGAAGTTTTGAAACAGTAATCAAACCAAGGAAAAGAAGAAAAGAAGTCTCGCAGGTCATCCCATTTTGCATTCTTGTAATGCCAAACAATACGAGGTTGGGAATAGTCATGAGATAAAGGTTCCATTGGAGAAGAGACAATCACCAAGTTGTGATCTGAAGTGCCTAAAGGACCTCTCACTTCAACCTTGTACTTAGAAGGGTTGTTTGTGAGAAAAAGATCAAGCGTATTGGCTGTATGATTAGGATTGTCCGGTATTCTTGTAGGTAAATGAACAATCTGTGCTAGGTCATTATTAATTTCAAAAGCCTCAGCATCTCGACCAGCTGGGTTGGAGTGACTAGAAAACGGAAGCCAGCTGGAGTTGTGAACGTTAAAATCACCAAGGAAAATTACCTCACTGTTAGGAAAGTTGGACTGGAGAAAGTCAAGTTGCAAAGAGAGGAAGTCAAAGAGCTCCAAGTGATTAGTGGAGTTGGGAGAACGGTAGAGACAACAGATGAATTTTACACAATGAGGTAGAGAGATTTTAAGCCAGAGAAGATCAAAGAGAGGAGATTCCAAATTGCAAAGTCTCTGACAGGGAATATCAGAACGGACATATGCACAAGTACCACCTTTGAGGCGAAAGGAATCATACAGCAAATAATTTGGACATCTGAGATGAGCAGTAGCTGAATCAACTGATAACTGAGATTCAATCAGAAAAAGTACATGGGGTTTGGAAGACTGCAAGTGGAAATGGACATCGTTGAGATTGGAATTGAGACCACGTATATTTGTGAAATGAATTAGGAAGTCCTTGGGAGGTTTAGATCTTTTCGCAGATAAGCTTGCTCTATTATCTTGACAATTCATGGTGTATTCAATAGTAAGAAAAAGTGGGTGGGACATGCTGTATGAAGTAATGAAATTTTTGGATATGGCGTACACGTGGTAAGAATATACCCAGATCCTTGACATAACCTGGCCTCGACAATGCTCCCCGCATACACTCTACTCGGACTCCCTCCAGTCACTATCTGGCAGAGTAGAGGTAGCAAGATTATACACTAGCTGATCCAGAAGCCTCCTAGAGAGTTCCAATAGGTTTGGTCCGGTGTACTATCTAGCGGCCGGCCTGCGAACACCGTTTTAGAGCTGTACCCTCGAAATGTAAGGAATATTGGATCTCGCCACGACATTCCTCATAACCTCAAAAATCATCAATCATACTGCATGATGGAAGAGATAGGGAAGGGTTGGCCGGAACTTAGCTCTAGAGACTAAACATGGGTTCCACCACTTCAAGCCTCCAATAAGCAAAGTGGTGGTATTTCACCACTTGATGAGAGTCATCTACCACCTAGTACTGCCTGGTAACATAGAGGGGCGGCGTTCCTCTATGTGGTGTGGTCGCCACACCTCGACCCCTGCTTACGTTGGTTCACACCTGAGTCACCCACCATGTACTTGTGCATGAAGGTTATACCCAGGATTACTAACAGTCCCACCATCGTGAAGGTGCAAGCAGAGGATTTGGCTGTCATAGACCGTCCGGACTTCGCCGAAATTGGGTCCACTTGACTTGAGTGTCACCCGAATATCAGTTCCATCAGCGTTTTAGACTCCCAGGTAGCAAGAACAGCTTGTCTGGCATATCTGAGAGAATGTCTGTGACAACCTCAAGGAATAAATTTAGAACATTATGTCATTATTGGGTGGGGGAAAGGATGGAGACAGTTTTGTGCTATGGCACCTGATGGAAACTATTGAACACTACTGTATGGGAAACCTTGACATGACTTCTTGTTTGTGATACCTGAAATGAATTACACTACTGTAAGCAAAGTTCACACGGGAGCCCAATTTTTCAAGCATGCACTTTGCTCTAAACTGAATCCTTTCCAATAGTATATGAATTTGGGTTTATTTATGGTTTCTTTGTAACAAAAGGAACTCTAAACAGGAGTTAGACAAGTTTTCAAGGTCATAAAAAAGTAAAAAAGTAAAAAAAAAAAATTGCATCATATGGTATTTTTTTTTTTTTTTTGATACTGCATTGATAAATAAAAGCAAGGCCAGCCATCTCAAATCTGCTTTATTCTGAATATATCTTAAATGATAATAAATACCGTCAGACTGAAGCAGTTACATCAACATGCTCCCACACACAGATGAAAAGCCTGTTCAAAGGATGCTATCCATTATTTCTGAAGTCTTTTAAATAGAGGGTTTACTGTATTATAAAAAGAACATAGATCATGCTATTATTATTTACTATTTTAATGAAAACATTGTAATGTTCAATCATCCAAACTTTAATGAGAATATCATCACTACATTCCTCGCAGACCTGAATATTGAAGTGTAACAACGTTAATAGGTAGCCAGTCCTCTTATTTTGACATACTTTTAGTAAAAGACTAATGATGGCAATAATAGAACTAAAATTTATGATAAAAGGGGAAGCATTGAAATTCCAAACATTATCAAAAGAATTCATGGCAATATCATTAAATCAGTATTTTAAGATAATTAATATAAGCAGCAAAACAGAAAATACTACAGTGGAAATTTAAAGAGAATAATAAAGATGAGTTTATTGATTGATTTAGAAAGTCTTGGTGCAAGAGCTACTGTGGATAAAATGCACCTGGAAGGTTTTTTACAACAGTTTTGTTTGTATTCGTATTTTGCTGCAAATAGTTTCCAAGAGTCATGGAGTGACTATAGCTTACTGCAAAGATTATATTTCGTTTCCTATTAGATTATAGAAATTTATTTCCCTGAGGAACTGAAAAACATCTGCTATGTTTTTTCTATCTTCCAGTATGGTTGTGAGAGTGAGAAAGCGATATTTGGTTATCAACTCTTTGAAGCAACTTTGGCACTCATCTGTAAAAGCTGGACATGTAATCAGTACATGTCCTACTGTTTGTTGTGTGTGACAGATAGGACATAGAGGGGGATCTTCTCCTCGCAAAAGATGACAGTGGCTGAAATGAGCAAGTCCTATTCCTAACCTTGCAAGTATCACTTCGTCACGTCTGTTTTGTTGTTTGCTGGGTTTCCATGGTTGGAGTAAACTTTTAATTTGGTGCAATTTGTTATTGTTTAGAACGCGCCATTGCTGTTGCCTGTGGTGTATCCCGCTACTATGAATAACTTTTTTTATAATCTGTGGAAGGAATGGATTCAGGTGCAAAAATGTTGCTGTTGGCTTCCTCAGCAGCTTTGTCTGCTTGTTCATTACCATATATTCCGATATGACTTGGGATCCAGCAAAATCTTATGTTATAACCTTGTTCAAGGAGCTTTGATACTCGGCACTGAATTTGTTGTTACAGTCAGTGTTTATTAGAAGTGACATTTTGTATAGCCATCATGGAGCTAAGGGAGTCAGTAAAAATTATGCTATTTGGTAAGCTTGAGTGTTCGATTTGGTTTAGTGCTAACATTATGGCTTGCAGTTCTGCAGTATAAATGCTGCAGTCTTTTGGGATGTGGTGGCATCAAATATGTAAACTGCCGCTCCCACATGATAACCAGTTTTTGACCCATCTGTATATAGGAAGCAATGATCTAAAAATTGTGACTTATAAGCAGCATGCTGATAGTTAATGTGGAAGCACTTGTTTGTCCCAAATATGGAAGGAGAAACCTGTAGGCTGTTTGATGATCCATGGTGGGGTAACTGCTTTGTCAGTGGAGTTATATTATTGAGGTTAAGATTTCTACTGAGGAGAAGGTTTTTTTAATCTCATGCTCGCAGGTTTATTGATTCGTTGTTGTTGTTGGTATTGTTGTTCCCATTTTGGTGTAAAAAGAATTTCCTGTACGGGGTGACCCGGTAGGAATTTTATTTTAGTTGGGTAGGAAAGTAATTGATTATGTCTTCTAATTTGTTGTGGAATTCTTGGGCTTCCGCATACAGGCTCTGCACAGGTGAAGTATGGAAAGCTCCAAGAACTATTCAGAGTGCGCAGTGATGCACTGGGACATCATCTCATAGCACTGTCTCACTGAGTCATGGACTGGGGCACCATAGTCCAACTTGGAACGAATTAGTAAACGATATAATCGTAATAGTATTGTTCTATCCGCTCCTCAGGACATAGCAGACAGGACCTTCAAGAAATTCATTTTTTTTTGACACTGAACTCTTAAATGACTAATGTGCTCCAAAAAGGTTAATTTTCTGTCAAAAACAAGAAAATGGATACTATTTTTAACTGGGATGATCTGCTCTTTCAGCCTGAGTTCGGAATCAAGATGGAGACTCCTTTTCCTGCAAAAATTATACATAAGGTCTTTTGTGTGGAAATTCTGTATCCATTTCTTTTGCAATTGTCATTCTATTGTTCTCATGTGCTGCACTTGATAAGAGATGCTGAAGTCATCAGCATAAACAGTTGTGATAATGTTGACTGGTATTTGTTCTGTTATTGTGCTGAAGTGTACTGCAAAAGGTGTGGCACTCAGAACGGATCCTTGAGGGACTCCTTCCTGAGAGTATGTTCTGGAAAGTGTATTATTAAGTCAAACTTAGAATGTTCAATTTTTAAGAAAATTGCTTATGTATAGAGGTAGGTGTCCTCTAAGACCTGATTTTAATCTCTCAAAATTTTTTGGTGGGCCGACAAAACTCTCAAGGGTCTTTTGTGTGAGAAAGGGTGACAATTGGCCTACCGATTTCTCAGTGTTTGAGTGTATAATAAGGTAAGTTGGGGCATTTAAAGCTTTTATATCAGTTTTCAGTATCTTTGTGGAGACAATAATTTCTTTCACCTTTTCTAATTGTTTTAATTGTATCTCCGGGAGGACTAGATTCCTCATATCTTAGATCAGCTATATTCGGATCTATGTACCCAGTAAATTCCTAGGTATTAGAGTCAGTTCGCTCCACTTCACCCTGGAAAGGAAGGCTTTTCCCTACCAGGTGTGTATGTGTGGTATGGGGGTTTAGTGGCGCATAAGCTGGCGGGGCTATAGTGCGCCTTTCCCTACCAGGTTACCGGCCCCGCCACGTGGAGACAGGAGCAGTGCCACTCTGTGACCAAGCACTAGAGGATTAGTAGTTAATATGTACAATCTAGTAAAGTTAATTTCTTTACTATGGCTTAGTTAATAGTATGCTATTGATACTTTAAATAAGGAAATGATTTCTAATTCAGAAGGCACTTTCTAAATTTCTAAAAGCACTAATTCAGAGCAATATTGCTTTATCACAGAATCGCTTTGCACCTGGGGCCATAAATAAGAGTAATGTACCAAACAGAAAAGCCTCCATAGCCGAATGGTCAGGAGCGGGAGTGCAGTAGCACACACTCTTTGAGTAGACCAGGGTTCAAGCCCCTGACTGCTGAATACGGCTGATCTGCCAACCCGCACTGGACCAGCGTGGCAGATTATGGTCCATTTCCCTCTGCATGAATTGTTGTGGAGGCTTCCATCCTGCAGTGGGTTGATAATGGCTGCACTTTACCTTTTTACCCAACAGATATATTAAATTCTATGTAGAGCATTGTCTCCAAGGCCTGGCAATAATTATTTTATTTAGGCTATCCATCTGTCCCATAATTTAATAACCGATTAATTTAATAATTTCCACTACTACTACGCTCAATTTTCTGGCTAGGGATATATTTATTATAAAAAAAAAATGTAGCATATTATCCTTCCCTTATACAGAGTCCAAAAAATAAAATAGAAGGTTCGTGAAATTTAAAAAGTCAAATAGTTTAAATGATACTCTGTTGTACTCTAAGCATTTGCACCATATTTGTGTGTGTGTGTGTGTGTGTGTGTGTGTGTGTGTGTGTGTGTGTGTGTGTGTGTGTGTGTGTGTGTGTGTGTGTGTGTGTGTGTGTGTGTGTGCACTACAGAGGATAATGTTCCTGTTTTTATCATATGCAAAATACTATCTGTATATCATAAGTTGCAAGGATTGCAAAGAACAATATGTTGGGAAAAACAAGCATGGAATTGCATTTAAGATTAAACCAGTGTGTGTGTGTGTGTGTGTGTGTGTTAAAGGCTTGTAAAACAGTGGATGAACTCAGGCAGCAGAACACTGGCATATAATTAATGTTCCAATTAATAATCTGCTGGTTCTAAATTTAGCATAAAGCCTAACACTGTCTTAGCAGAATTGACCCAGAAAATTATGAAGATAATTTGCATTCATCATGATCTGCTGCAATCATTATGATGTGGGTACTGTAGAAGTGAATGAGCAAACAAAAAAGAAAAAAGAAAAAAAACTTCAAATTTTTACTTTTGCAGCTAGCCATGGCTACTGTTAAGAGGGTCTACTGGCACATTATCATTTGATGGGCCTTTCTATAATTACAAAATGTTAATATCTGGGAATTGCACAAAGAAAAATTTTTTGTTTACATCATCTAGAAAATAAAATCTATCCCATATAGGAAGGAAAAACAAAAAGTCTTCTTAAAATATGATTCTTGCAGTTTAGTTGTGCAGATGTGCTCCAGCAAGTTGTAATGTGCAATACACAAATATCCCATTACTACATATGATAATTATTAAAGTATAATAATTATAAATTTAAAAAAATAACCCTTCAGCATTTGTTTCAATATGTTCGCAGAAAGGCAACTGGTATATAATCCCTTGGATTGTTTTCTTGGGGCTGTTTTCACTTTGTCCATCTTGGTTTTATTTTTTTTTTTTTGGAAACTGGGGTCTTGCCATATCCATTTCTTTTTCAACAAAAAGTTCGAGTATGGGATCCTCTCTGAGGTTTATTACCTCTGTATCCATTTGTTCTGCCATTTTTCTTTCTGTATTACTTTTCTCCTTACACTTTCTGCATTTTCTGGTGTAAAAGACAGGTAGGTGTATTGACCATTTGGTGGAGATGTTTTATACAATTTGTAAGCCCATTCTGAGATTTATTCTCTTGGAGGAATTGTCACATTTGTTTGTGTTCCAACAGATATTGAATTAGGAAATCTCATTTCTGGAGTCGTTTTGATTGTACTACTAACTTGAGCATAACTTGGCTTGTTTCCTGTGTTTATTGTTATTACTTTTTTTAGCTTCTTGGTAAAACACCATTTTCCATTTTGTATTTAACAAACATAATAAATATGTATATCGCAATCTAAAACCTATCAATATACATTCAGAAGCATGTCTATTAAATATTTTTATAATTAAAATTTTATCAAACAAGTTAAAAGTTAATTTGTTTAACTTGTTTTATCAAACAAGATATTGACAAGGGCTGTTAACACAGAGACTTAGAAGCTAGAATAGACATAGCTAGAAGCCTAAAAGGCTTCTAGCTATGTCTATTCTAGCTTCTAAGTCTAAGAGGTGATATTTCAATGTAGGTAGTACCTTTTCACACTTTCCCATCTCTCAGTTTTTCTTTTATTCCCAAATTTCAACTTTCAAAATGTAATTTAAATAAGAGAACTGAGAGAGGAATTATTTTTGTAAAGAAGTTTCTAATTTTTGAATGAGAATAGTTGATAAATATCAGTTTTCATAATGATTAAAATTGAAAATGAGTGAAAAAAAATTATATAAATACCTGCCAGTAACATGCAGCCAGATTTTGAATTGCTCCAGCTGCAGCTTCTAGTGTTTCTGGATTAGAACATTCAGACAACAGAGAGAGATATGGCTGAACAACTTCTGGCTGCCACAAGAGTGACATTCCTCTTGTTGGTTCTGATTGGTCAATAGGATTTTTTGTTAATGGTATACCATCACGTTTTGGCTTTTCAATAGTCTGTGCTTCTTTCTTCTTCTTACTAGCACCAAAGCAGCCAAGATTGTCTCCTACTGCTGTTAAAAATTTTGAAGATTAAGTTACTGTGTGCCATATTAATTTGTTTTTGTTTCATTGTACAGTTATATGATATATTAATACCAATGAATATTACATGAGTTAAAAATTTAAGTTCTCGTTTCACAAAATTAATCCTGTAATGAAAGTCAAAGATAATAAATTACTCTACAAAAATAAAAGCATCCATCCTGTAACTCAATCACACAAATTTGACTTAGTTTATGAATATAGCATATTTTCTAGCTTTACAGTTAAGAAAAGGTTATAGGATTGTCCCATTTTGAAAGGATATTAGTATTGGCAATGATGCAAACAAGCAAGCTTATATATCATCATCCAAAAAATAAATAAATAAACCCACCAAAAAAAAAAAAAACATAAATAAATAAAATAAAATAAAAATAACCTACCCACCTAAGCAGCAATGTCAGATGGAAGTATGTTTCCCACTCAATTTCCCTCTGGCTGAAAGCAAATTTTTGCACATTAATCACCATTTTTAATTTAAATATTGTCCAAGAAAGAGTAATGGTGTCATCAACCTTTAGTTTACACAATCCATTTAAAGCCTTAAACATTTCAATCAGGTCTCCTTGCATATGTCTAGTTTCCAGGCACTGCAATTTGTCAAACTGAAGATTTTGCAACCAATATACAGTACTTTGTATTTATCAATGCTAAATTTCAATTACCACTACTGGCCCATCTATCTAATTCAGTGGCACATTATCCTATGGGCAAAAAAGACATCTGCCTAGGACCCCAATAAGAAGGGGCCCCAAAAATCACTGTTTCAAAAACTCATTGCTGTTTTTTTACTAATTTTTTTAAATGATTTTTATGGGACACTGAACTTTCTTCCTGCCGAGGTCAATGAATTTCACTTGAAGATTAATTTGAAAATTGCGTGTTTTTCAAAAATGGTTTTACCAATTTTGATGAAATTTTATATTTAGTTCTTATATCATACAATATTTTTTGTTGTCACAATAAAGTGATGTAAATGTTCTTTATTAGTTTTATTCTTTAGATGGGGCCCCCAAATTCCAATTTGCCTTGGGCCCCATGAAGGCATAATGAGCCACTGTTCTAATTTTTCTGTTTTGCTGCAGTAATATATTTTTGTTTCTAAAGTTAATGGTGAAAGAGAAACAGACGATATTGCACGTGTCACAAGTCTAAGAGATATGTTCATCATCTCTAATAATCTAGTATTCATTTCATTTATGGATTCATTACATTTATGGATTTTCTTAAGGAATACAACCTGTTGATCTATATTTTTGCTATCTTCAAGAACTTGTATGATCAAAAAGTTAAATACATGTGAAAGGGAGAGGAAAGCTATTTGTCATTCCTTTATAAATAGTCGGCAATCATTGACTAGATGTTTAATTACAAGTTGGTACCGAAAATTAAGGCACTGAAGAACTGGGATCTATCCAGTTATATTAAAGGAAGCAGCAAAGGAAGCAAGCAAACCCTTAGCCATAATTATGAGAGCTTTCTTCGGACTCAGGGGAAGTACCCATGGACTGGAGATGTGCAAATGTGACCCCAATTCACAAAGGAGGATCAAAGGGCGACAAAAGTAATTATAGACCTGTTAGTTTAACTTCTGTTCCTGGAAAATTAATGGAGGCACTGGTTAAAGAAGCACTGCAGGATCATCTAGACAAGACTTCAGTTATAGCTCAGACACAGTTTGACCAATTTGACTGGATACTATGATGCAGTCACAAAAGAACTGGATGCAGGGAATAACTTTGATATTATATACTTGGATCTTAGAAAGGCTTTTGATACTGTTGCACATGAAAGACTGCTGCACAAATTGGAGCAGTGTGGCATTGGAGGCAAATTGCTGCTATGGATAAAGGGGTGGTTGAGGGGGAAAGACAGAGAGTGGTAATCAATGGACACTGCTCATCGTGGACTAATGTTATTAGTGGAGTCCCTCAGGGTTCAGTATTGGGTCCATTATTGTTTTCTGTATTTATAAATGATATTGATGATGGTATATCAAGCTTAATGTCCAAGTTTGCAGACGATATGAAGGTTGGCAGGGTTGTCAAGGACACTACTGACACTATGCTACTGCAACAGGATCTGGAAAGGTTGAGCAGATGGGCTGAGAGGTGGCAAATGAAGTTTAGCATTTATATTGCTAAACTTACAATATAATATTTATACTGGCATAGTATATTGACATTAGGAAGGATGCAGAGTTGCTAGAACGAGTACAAAGAAGGGTAACAAGATTGGTGAGGGGAGCAAAGGGGTGCTCTTACCAAGAAAGGCTTAAGTTCTGCAAATTGCAGCACCTGGAGAGTAGGCACCTACGATGTGATCTGATTGAGGTGTTTAAGGCCTTGAATGGGTTGAGCAAGCTGAATGCTGATGGGATTCTTCCTCTTGTTCAGATTAAGAACCTGAGGGGCACAGTTTCAAATTGAGGAAAGACAGTTGTAGGATAGATGTGCGAAAATTTGTCTTTAGCCAGCGGGTAGTTGATTGGTGGAACAGGCTTCCAACTTTTGTTGTGGAAGCTAATAGGCTAAATAAATTTAAGGCGGAGCTGAACCATTTGGAACGAATGGAGGGATGAAATGGGAGGTTTATTTTTTTAATTTTTTTTATTTTGGCTGATGCTGCATAAGCTTACTTTCTTGCATCGTATGCCTCTATTAATGCTAATGCTAATTTTACATTATGTATTGTATATGATAAGCCATATCATACACGATACTTATCATAAAAGCTCAAGAATGCAAGATACACATAACGAACAACCTCTTGGAAAGGAACCTGTTCGTAAACTAAGAGTTGCCTGTATTGCTAAGCATTAATTGAGACACTGGGTTCTTAAAATGCAGAAGAACGGGATCCTTGATTTTTTTAAAATTTATTATTATTATTATATTTTATTTTATTTATTTATTATTATTATTTTTTTTGCCATGGAAAAATTCTGTGTTCACTGCTTGGACATCTTCAATTTTGGCTAAAAGAGAAATAACTGAATTAATTAAACTAAACTAAATTAATCTGACTTAATTTCCTTACTAGTCACAGCCTTGTACAGAAAATGATTTCTTTTTTTTTTTTTTTATTGTATCAAATCATATGCTGCAGGACTTGTATCATGTCCCATTTTTGCTCCACCTTAAGTTTGGAATGCACTTTGCACATACTTTGTAATATACAAGGTTCCCAATAATGGGATGGGATTACTTTGTATTCTTCCCTAAAGGCATGAATTTGTCTAAGGAGTCAGCATCAAATGCAGAATTAAGCACAGTGTGCGTGTTGGAATTAAGAAAATCTTGTTTTCTTCCTTTTGAAACTCCGTTGATCCTTTGTAGTCATTTTTGAGTATAAACAGAAAATTTATTTTTTAATATTAATAAATTGTTGTGCCACAGGGCGGAAACGGTGAGGGGGTGACAGGTTGCAGTTAAAAATATGTTTAATGTTACATAAAAATACTTTGATGTTCATACGAACATCAAAGTTAACAGCTAATCGTTACATACATGCAGTTCACCATACATGACTGCCATGGCATGCACATAGAGTTATATATTTCTATTTTAGATTAACGGTCACAAATGATGGAGGACACCTTTCAGTCCAAAAGCTATGTATTACTTCCCTGTATTATTTTTACTTGTGTTTTTTCTTCTTGTGAACATAAACATATTTTTAACTGCAGCCTGTCATTTTCTTTCTGTTTTTGTTCTGTCACACAATAATTTATTAATATTAATATGAATCCAGAGCATGTAGGCCTTTTTGCTTATATTTATTTTTTAATTATGTTTAAGTTGGATGTGTTGACTTTCATTGTCAGATGTTTGGTGACACATTGCTGCTTGCACAGTGGCAATATTCATTTGCACTGTAACCTCGTGAACTGTGTCAGGCTGTGGCCTATCATCAGCTATAAAAATGGACTACCCATACAAATCTGCTGTGGTAGTTTCTCAATCATTATGTCGCTTGAATCCTGCATTGAATCAGTTCTAGCTCATAAGGGATGGGATACACTTAAATAGAAAGGGTGCAAGAATGTTTGTTAATGCTATCGAGGCAGTGTTAGGTGGGTCGGAAAACAGTTAGATTGGGGGGGATACAAGGACTAATAGATTAACAGTAGCCACTGGCAGAGGTGAAAGTGATTCTTGCACTGCTTCTATTGGAATGAGCCGCAGCCTGGAAAATAAGATGCAGGATATCTCAGAGACTGCTGGGAATCATTGGGGTACAAATAAACACATAGGTTGTGTTAGGGTAGCTAAGAAAAAGAACAGGTGCATGTATACTTGCGTGTACACCAATGCTAGGAGTTTAGTAAATAAATTTGATGAATTTAAGGTATTGCTCAAAACATCAAAGGCAGATATTGTGGGGATTTCAGAGACATGGTGTCACACAGATATAAGGAATGCAGAACTGGAATTTGGGGAGTACAATGTCTACAGAAAGGATAGACAGGGTAGGAAGGGAGGAGGGGTTATGCTATTAGTTAAGAAATACATAAAATCCAAGGAAGTGAAGCCAGTCGACATTGCTGGACAGTGCAGTGTCGAGTCAGTTTGGTGTGACATAAGCATTGGGAGATCAAAATTGAGAGTAGGAGTGTGCTATACGCCTAATGACTCTGATGAGTATAATAAGAAACTGTACGGGGAAATAGAGTGGGCCAGTAAATCAGAGAGTCTTATAATGGGGGATTTTAATTTCCCAGATATTGACTGGAATTTGGAGGCTGGTCACTCACACACTAGCAAGGCTTTTGTGGATTTATTGGATGATTGTTTTCTACATCAGCATGTTCGGGAGGCAACTAGAGGGAGTAATACTCTTGATTTGATTATCAGTAGTGATTCTTCATGCATTAAGAATCTGCAGGTAAATGAACCACTAGGTGGCAGTGATCACAGTGTGCTGAAGTGGGATTTACTCAAAGAAGTAACTACCATTAGGGGTAAAGGGAAGGGTTATTGCTTTCGTAAAGGCGACTACGATGGACTGAGACAGTATTTAAATTCTATACAGTGGGACCAACTGATGATGTTACCAACAGCAAATTCAAAATGGGACGCATTCAAAGAACTTATCTTGGAAGCTACTAGGCTTTACATACCAACTAAGAAATATTGTTCAAGGTTTAGGCCTAAGTGGATGTCAGATGAACTAATGAGACATACGGCAGAGAAGAAAAATGCATGGGATACATACAAATTAACACGTGACACAGAAGCCTATGATAGATACAACTTGATCTGTAACCAAGTTACAAAGGAGGTTAGGCAGGCGAAGGCAGATTACGAGAAATCTTTGGCAAGGGATGCAAAGAAAAACAGCAAAGAGTTCTTACTTATGAAAACTCTAGAAGGAAGGGGATGAATCAGATTAGTCCACTTGATATCGATGGGTCAACTGTTGATGATCCTGCTCAGGTAGCTAACAAACTGAATGAATATTTTGCATCGACATTCACACATGAGGAGTTATTCAGCGAGGGAATGCCAGAGGTGTATTCAACTCTGGCAGTAAGCTAGAGAATCTTGTAATAACTGAGAGTAAAGTGGAGGAGAAATCGTTGAAGATAAACACCTGGGTGGATGGGATCTATCCAGTTATATTAAAGGAGGCAGCAAAGGAAGTAAGTAAACTCTTAGCCATAATTATGAGAGCTTCCTTGGACTCAGGGGAAGTACCCATGGACTGGAGATGTGCAAATGTGACCCCAATTCACAAAGGAGGATCAAAGGGCGACACAAGTAATTATAGACCTGTTAGTTTAACTTCTGTTCCTGGAAAATTAATGGAGCCACTGGTTAAAGAAGCACTGCAGGATCATCTAGACAAGACTTCAGTTATAGCTCAGACACAGCATGGTTTTGTTATGGGAAGTCTTGCCTGACCAATTTGATTGGATACTATGATGCAGTCACAAAAGAACGGGATGCAGGGAATAACTTTGATATTATATACTTGGATCTTAGAAAGGCTTTTGATACTGTTGCACATGGAAGATTGCTGCACAAATTGGAGCAGTGTGGCATGGGAGGCAAATTTCTGCTATGGATAAAGGGGTGGTTGAAGGGGAGAAGACAGAGAGTGGTAATCAATGGACACTGCTCATCGTGGACTAATGTTATTAGTGGAGTCCCTCAGGGTTCAGTATTGGGTCTATTATTGTTTTCTGTATTTATAAATGATATTGATGATGGTATATCAAGCTTAATGTCCAAGTTTGCGGACGATACGAAGGTTGGCAGGGTTGTCAAGGACACTACTGACACTATGCTACTGCAACAGGATCTGGAAAGGTTGAGCAGATGGGCTGAGAGGTGGCAAATGAAGTTTAACATTGACAAATGTAAAGTACTGCATATGGGAAACAGCAACCCCAGAGCAACGTATCAACTCTGTGGTACTATACTGACAGTGGTAGAGAATGAAAGGGACCTGGGGGTGGTTTTCCAGGCAGATATGAAGTTTTCTGAGCAGTGCAGACGGGCTGCAAGAGTAGATCATGGTGTATTGTCAATGATATATAGGAATTTTTCTAGCAGGGATAAGGAGGTGATTATTCCCTTGTATAAGACAATGGTCAGACCACACCTAGAGTACTATATACAGGTCTGGAGGCCTCATTTCAAGAAGGATGTAGAGATGCTGGAACGAGTACAGAGAAGGGCAACAAGATTAGTGAATAGAACAAAGGGGTGCTCTTACAAATAAAGGCTTAAGTTTTGCAAATTAAAGTGTCTGGAGACTAGGCACCTGCGAGGTGATCTGATTGAGGTGTATAAAGCCTTGAATGGTTTGAGCATGCTCAATGCTGATGGGATTCTTCCTCTTGCTCAGAATAATCACCTGAGAGGGCATAAATTCAAATTGAGAAAAGACAGATGTAGGATAGACGTGAGGAAATTTGCCTTTAGCCAGCGAGTGGTTGGTTGGTGGAATAGACTTCCATCCCTTGTCGTGGAAGTTGATAGCCTAAATAAGTTTAAGGCTCAGCTGGACAGGTATTTCAAATGAACAGAGGGGTGAAGTGGAAGTGGTTATTTTTTATTTATTTATTTATTTTATTTTATTTATTTATTTTTTTTTTTTGGCTAATGCTGTATAAGCTTGCTTTCTTGCATCAAATGCCTCTACTAATGCTAATGCTAAGAAGATTGTCTGTAGTTATCAAATAAAAACGAGTGAGATCTGTACATCTAATACATATTTTGGCTAGAACAACTTCATGTTTAATCTTAAGCATGATGTATATTGTTCTAGTTTTGGCTTGATATGCCAGAGTTTATTATTATTTCTTTGGTCTTACCGAAATGTTAGCCATTGTGCTCTATAGAGTCATTTTATAACATATCGGTATTTTGTACTCTATACGAGGTGCTACCCAAACATTCCTGAAATTTGAATGTTGCGTGGGAATTACACCTACTATGGACTTGTGGTGCTAGGTGACACTGCATGCATCCTTTGTGAATCAGTGTGCCACATGGTGTCGGGCTGGGTAGAGTCATTGAATATTTGTGTACAGTTCTTTGGCGGGGTGCTTCATGTAGTTTGCGATTGTTGCTATGGCTGGCTTGAGAGAGAAACATGCTTGCATCAAGTTTTGTTTCCTTCTTAACAATACAGCAGCAGAAACCCATAAGTTGAAACAAGCTTCTGCTGAAAATGCTTTAGGCCAGACGCAGACCTACTACTGGTTTAACCATTTTAAAAATGGTCAAATGTTGGTTGATAAATACGATCGGTCTGGGCATCCATCATCATCAAGCACCACTCCAAAAAAAATGTTGCAAAAGTTCAGGAGGCAATCTGTGAAGGCTACAGAGGCAGACTATCCACGACATTTGTAGCATTGTAGGACTATCATACGACATGTGTCAGCGGATTTTGCCAGACAAGTTGAACATGAGAAAGATTGCAGACAAGTTCATGCCACAGTTACTGAGTGAACACCAAAAGCAGCATCTTCAAGAATGGGCCTGTAGTGATCAAAACTTCCTTACTATGGTCGTCACTGGTGACGAGAGTTAGGTATATGGGTATGACCCAGAAACCAAGCAACAATCATCTCAGTGGAAGAGCCCATCTTCGCCCTGACCAAAGAAAGCCCAAAGAGTGAGGAGCAATGTGAAGGCCATGTTGATCTGTTTTTTGGACATTGATGGGATTATCCCTAAGGAATTCATCCCTCCTGGCCAGACCATCAATGCAAAAGTTCTACTGCGACGTCCTGAGGTGATTAATGGAAGCCATCAGGAGGAAACATCCACAGAGGTGCTGCACAAAGAACTGGGTCTTTCATCATGAAAACGTGCCAGCCCACACATCTCTCACTGTGACGCAGTTTATGGCATCCAACAACATGACAATTGTCCCCCCCCCATTTGCCAGACTTAGTTTCCTGCGACTACTTCCTCTTCCCAAGATAAGATTGATTTGGGTTCTTGTCACAAGAGCTACTGTGGCTAAAATGCGCCTTGAAGTTTTATACGGCAGTTCTCTTCGTTCTTGTGTTTTGCTGGAAATACTTCCTCTTCCCAAGAATGAAAATCAAGCTGAAGGGTCAAAGAATTGACAGCATAGAGGATATCCAAACTGAATTGCAGGCAGTGCTGAAACACTATGAAGGACTTTCAGGACACATTCAAATCATGGGAGAAGTGTTGGGATTGGTATTTATGCTTTCAAGAGGCTTCGAAGACCCAGGGCAAGTCTAATTTATTTTATAAATTCAGGAACTTCTGGGTAGCACTTTGTACATGGCACTTGATGGATGCAAGTTCCATTTTTACAGCATGATCAGCATTCTTCCAATATCCTTGACTCCCAGCATGCCTAGGATTGGCAGAATCTAGCATTTTGTTATTTTTCAATGAGTGTAAAAACTAGTACAAAATTTTCTTTTCTACTAGTTGTACTGTGACATCCTGAGGCTGTTAACGGAAGCCATCATTTGCTATGTCCTCAGGAGCAGAGAGATCTTGCCCATTCCACGAAAGAATTGGTGAAGGGGGCGGTTGGAAATTTGTTGGAAATCTGCCCAATTTTCTTCCATATTAACCTGGAGTTCCATTTCTGCAGGATTGGGCTAATGGTGGTTGTGAAGTCAACAGATCACAAATAATCAGAAAATGATCACTTCCCATGGGACTGTCCATAACAGACCATTCTACGACTGGAAACAGAATCTGGAGTTAGTGTTTCTGGTAATGGTAGATGCAAATGAAATCGAAGAATTCTTCCTGGCTTGCCTTTGAATGAGACTTGCTTTTGCCCTTAGCTTCTTGTAGTTGATAAGATTAGCTGTGGTTCGGGATGTACAAAATAAATTCCATGATTTGTTTATTTAAACTTCTGTGCTTTTGTGCAGCTTTCATTCCACCAATAGTTAAGGTGCCATCATGACTGGGGATTCAACAATGGAATTGAACATTTAGTTGCAGATAGTAGATGTGAAGTGATATAATCTGTGGCTTAGTCTATCAACTGTGTTCATATAAATTGCTCATCCAGGGTGACAACTGACTGACATTTGACCCAGTTGGTTTCAGAGAACTTCCATTTCTGCAGGATTGGGCAAATGGTGGTTGTGGAGTGAACAGATCACAAATAATCAGAAAATGATCATTCCCCATGGGGTTGTCCATAACAGACAATTCTAGACTGGAAACAGAATCGGGGAGCATATTGATAGATCAATTGCAGAAGTTTGTCCAGTTTGAAACTGTATGTGGTGGGTGTACCAGTATTAAGAACAGTAAGGTTTTGCTTATCCAGAAAGGTTTCAATTAGTCAGTCATGGCTATCTAATTTAGTCGATCCCCATAAGGGGTGATGGCCATTGAAATCCCCCCAAGAGAAAGACAGGGGAAGGTAACTGCATTAGCAGGTTTTCAAGATCTTGGTAAGAGAGGGTATGACTTGGTGGGAGATAGACTAGTGTTAGCACAAGTTACAAAATACTAATGTTAACGCAATCTGGTTTATCAAACATACGACAACAACTTCAATTTCAGTTTGCAAAACAATTTGCTTGGTTGGGATTTTTGAACTGACCAAAATGGCCACACCCCCACGGGCAGAATTTGAAGTATTACGATCTTGTTGATAAATGGCATAGTTCTTTATGTTGATTGAAATTTGAGGAGTTAGATAGGTTTCCTGTAGACAGAAACCAACTGGAGAGTAGCAGTTAATTAAGACTTGAATATTATTAAGGTTGCTATGAAACCCTCTACAATTCCATTGTACAATATAAGGCATTACTGGTGTGTAGTAGACTTTTTTTTTTTATGTGACTGGCTTGTGGCATTCAGGCTTTGGTTTGTCTTTTATTGAAAAGAATGGCTGACCGGTGTCCATATCTTCTTCCGCATATATTTATAAGAACGGTTCTTCATGTCTGGACGAGTCAATTTGCAAAACATATCCAAGAAACATCCATAGATATTTCTTGGATATGCTTTTTTAAATTTGAGCTTCGATTATTCAATGTAGAAGCAAATACTGAGAGGAGGAGGAGATGTAGCTGGTACTGTAAGTGCAGTATTGCTTGCCTGGTTCAACTGCTTAGGGATATTGGACTGTTGCTGAGGGAGAACAGTCCAAGCCCAGTCAGATATTGAAGTGTTTGAAGGGACTGTAACATCAGTTTGGGTGGCCACTGATTGATATTTTTGCGAATACTGACATATGTACATTTAGTCATACTGGGAGCAATTACTTTCCTTGCTTCTTGAAAACTTACTTTATTTTCAATCTTATATTTCACAATTTTTTTTTCAGTTTTCCATCTGACATATGTCACTGAATAAGCAGGATTATTTCCTTTACAGTTGGGGTAGGTCATTTCTTTTGCTGAGCAATCAATTTCAGTGTGGTCAGAGGACACACAATTGGGACAAACTTGGTTTAGTCTGCATGCCATTTGAGAGTGGCCATACTTTTGACACTTAAAACATCTCAATGGATTAGGAACGTGGGTCTAATGCAGCAAAGTAGATAGCCTGCTTTTAACAATGATGGTAGATTTAGCTTGTTAAAGGTTAGAATATATTCCTTGTAGGTGTTAGTGTATTTTCTCTCTTAACCATAATTCTTTTCACAGCAATGACATTTTGACCTTGAAGCCCTTGAGTTATCTCCTCCTCCGTGACATTTAATAGATCCCAGCTGATAGGATAACACTCTTAGATGTATTTAGGGTTGCACGGGGAGAAACTTTTACTGGAATTCCAGCGCACAATCTGTAAGATTTAGCAGTTTCTCCAAATGTTTGCAGTTCATTGTTTCCACTAGTAGGTCCCCTGATTGCAGTCTCTTGACTGTTTTATGCGATCCTGCCAGACTTTCCAAAAATTTCTGGGTAAGGAATTTTGGAGGCTGGTTTGCAAGAGAGTGCATTATGAGAAATGCAGGAAACTATGTCACTGAGGAATTGGCTTTAAATCTCTTAGGTTGTGACATGTCATGTTCAGTTTCTATGTCTGGCTGAGAGCTTGTTCGGCTCTAAAGGTGGAAACACATTAGAATCCATATTTGCTCCTTTTGGCCCTTGGCAGGTTACTGTTCTGCCAAGGTTTCCGGCCCTGCCAAAGGGAGGCAGGAGCAGTCCTGGTATGAATAAGCGTAAAGCAGTAAGTGTTAGTAATAGAAATACGAAAAATAAAAGATGGTTTTTCTTTCTTGTTCTGTACAAGTAGTTTTGTAACAGGAGCTGTTGTTAAATAAATAATTTCTCAAGGATAGGAACTTAAAATAGCTATATATCGCTTTTAGACAATTGCACCTTAAGCACAGAGAGAACGCTCAATCACAATCACTTGGTACCTGGGACCAGAATTTGTGTTAAATGATCATGGTGCCAAGTCACAGACAATGTACTCATGTATTTGTGCAAGAGGAGGATTCAATTGGGACTAAAGTAAGAGACACATAGACATGGTGAATGAGAAGACAGAATATTTTCATCTAGAAAAGAGTTTATCGTTAACCTTTTTATTAATTTAATAGTGGTAAAATTTAATGATTAGCGCAAATAATAAAGGTAAGTGTTTTTAACTCATTAAATGAAAGAGTTGGTTAAAATTACTCAAATATCTTAGAGCAAAATTCACTAAATATTAATTTTTAAAATCATTAAAAAATTATTGGATTCATTACCCAGGTAAGGTGTTTTGTTTATATATTGTTTTTTTTGCAAAATATTTGCAACTGCAAATATTCAGTTATGTTCAACTGGCTTTTCCAATTGGAAGCATGCTAGTATTAATTTGCAATGGCATGAAATATCTTCTTCTCATATTTCTAATTACAATTAAGTCCATGTTAACAAAACAAACAACTGTAGATAAAAAAAAAAAAAAAAAAAAAAAATGTCGTATGGAAGAACTAGAGAAAAATCAGTGGACTGAAATTTTGAAATCAATTTTTGCTGTTGTTCAATATTTAGCTAGTCAGTCTCTTGCATTTCGCAGTTTCTCAAGTGAATTGTACGTTCCCAATAATGGTAATTTTTTGGAAGCCATTAAAATGGTAGCTAAATTTGATCCATACATAATGGATCACCTTTCTAATATTAAAAAAAAATATTGGCCATATGCCACATTACCTGGGAAGTAAATTTCAGAATGAAATTATTTCTTTAATTGCTGACAAAATAAGGAAAGAAATGTTAGGTAAAGTCAAAAATAGCAAGTATTTCTCAATTACTTTAGATTGCACCCCTGACAGTAGCCATTTTGAACACAGCATTTATCATACGTTTCTTTGTATATAACGAAGTGACGTAGAAATAAGGGAACATTTTTTGGGATTTCATTAAATTAATGACACAACAGGTAAGGGGTTATGTATTAAATGATTTATTTCCACAATATATATCTTAAAACTAAATAACATGACGGGTCAGGGTTGAGACAACAGTTCCAATATGAGTGGAAAATATATTGGCCTTCAAAAACTTATGAAAGATGCAAATAGTCGTACAACGTTTGTACCATGTAATTCTCATACTTTAATAAATTTAGTAATCAATGATGCAACAAAAGACTTTCGGAATTGTTCAATTTTTTGATATTGTGCAAGGGTCATACACTTTCTTCTCTTCCGTCTCATACAGATGGAAAAAATTAACAGAAAGTATTCCAAAATAAACATTAAAACTATTAAAATTTTGTCAAATATTGTTTTAATCAAAGTTAATTTTCAAGGAATTACGAAAATATATTATATAATAATTATTACACAAAAATGTATAACATAATATCTTCATCTGATGATTTCTTAATACAGTATTTTATGATTCTAAGCCATAAATATGGAAAGAATGGAATTTTCTTTAAAATGATGCATGTCCCATTGTAGTGAGTTAATAAATATTAATTTAATTCTGCAAGAAGCGTTGCTGCAAGTTGAAAAATTGAATTTTACGTTTATTATTTTGGAAGCGCACAATTTTCTTCTGAGGTCAAATACGAGAATAGCTTTCCTGGGACCTCCTAGCGAGTAGAAACAAAGTTTACCGCATTTCTCTAAGTCAAATGATTTTTAAAATAGAACAGGGGACAGACAGGTCGAAGGACACTAAGAATTTTGCAAAGGATAACATTAATATGTAGTTTTGTGTTTTCAGTTTCAGTAAAAATTTAATTTAAATTTGTGTCATTGTGTTCATATTACTAGTAAAAACTAAAAGTTTTTTGAAAATGTTTTTTCCTTTTAAAAATATGATGTAAAGTGGTGCCAAATACATGCTGCATGCAGGGGGCCAAGGAGTCAGGAACGGCCCTGTTTACAGCATGGTAAATACATAAGAATTTAACAGCTACTGGCATAAGAGATATCATGACTATAATGCACCTGGTTAAGGTTAAGAGAAAAGTTTAATATGAAGCAATTCTATAGTGTCTTGAGTGTATATCAGAGTATCATGATTACAAAATACAATTTAAATATTTCTTACACACTTAGTCAAAGCTTGAAAAATGTTGCATCATGTTTCCCACTGCTTAAAAAGAAAAAAAAAATCATATCTACATATGGTACACAAAGCAAACAATTTTTAAACATGTTGGAAATCTTGAATATATATCTCCTGAAATTTTTTTTCGTATTTCTCTGGTATCTTACTGAAAGACATTGTTAATTAGCTTCACACTACACCAGGTAGTAATGACTGCATATGACAGTGAACAACATTATTATCACGAATTTTCTATTTTGCAACAGGGACTGATCTGCATTTAACTGCTGGCGGATTATCCTATACAGAGATGCCTACCCCATTATGTGATCTATGAAAATATAGGTCACATAAGGGTTTGACTGTCCTCCATGATGAGTAGCTGTGTTACCACAGTTAAAAGGTCTGAGCTTAACGGTAGCTCTTTCAGACAGGTGGTGGTATGGCAATTTGTCCATAGATGTATTCGGTATATGTTTTGACAGCTTGGTGAAAACAATGTTTCCAACTGGATGATCTGGGATAGATTTTATCTAGGCAGCATAATGTAATAACAGCTTCTATCATCTACATGTCTGTGGGATCACAAGCTTCAGCACAGATGCTTTCAAACTGGTAAAGTGAAAAATTAGTGCTATACAGAATGCAATGTGGTGAATGAATCTAACTATTGGGTTGCACTTTTGAGAATAGCATTATCATAAACAGGTGCAATAAAATCTAATCCAGACTGCAATTGCACTCATTGCAGTTTAAGAAGCATTTTCTACAGCAACTTGAGTAGCTGTTCAATGCTACAGTTTCTGTAGAAACCACTAAGTATATTAAATCTCTCGAGGCAAGTAAGTTTTTAATTATCTTATCTTATCTTCCTTCATGGATTAGGGGATCCGCCTGTTCTGATCTCGAAGAGGTCTGCCCATCTTTTCTTTGGCCTTCCTCTGTCTTTTTCCTTTTGATCTATATGTATAAGCTAATTTAGGGAATCTATTATCTTCCATTCTTTCTACATGTTCTTTCCATCTTTGTCTATATTTTATAATTTTTCCATTAATTGAGTAAATCTTTAATTCCTTTCTAATACTTATGTTTGGTATTTTATCTAATTTTGTATATCCTTTAACATATCTTAAAAATTTCATTTCTGCAGCTTGTATTCTATTAATGCCTCCTTGTTTTGGTATCCATGTTTCAGAACCATAAAGAAGTGTTGGTATTGCCATTACTTTGTAAAATTTCAATTGTGTTTCTTTCCTTGTTTTCTTAGCCAGAGTTCTTTTTATTGTTCCACATATATTTTGAAATTTCACCAATTTCTGGTTCATATCTTCTTCGACATCATATGTTATATCACGTCCTAGATATTTAAAATGTTTTACTTGTTCTAATATTTTACTGTCTATAACTATTTTTGTTCTCACCGTATTTTTCCCTTTAAAAGCCATTGTTCTAGTTTTCATTGTTGATATTTTAACTTTATATTCTTGTGTTATTTGGTTTAATTTAAATACTGCTCTTTGTAAATTATCTTCACTATCTTGAATAATTACTTGATCATCTGCAAATAACAGTGTATTAAACCTATTCTTTGTATTTAAATATATCCCTGTATTAATTTCTTCTTTCCATTTACATATCATATCCTCGATATATATGTTAAACAGCACTGGTGACAGCTACATCCCTGTCTAACTCCTTGATTTATTATACTTTCTTCTGTTAATTTATTATACTTTCTCTGTTAATTTATTAACTGTATCTATTACTATTTTTGTTCCTTGATATAAACTCTGTATTATTTTTGTAAGATGCTTTGGGTTTCATTTATTACTCAATATGTCCCATAGTTTTCATCTGTTTATTCGAACAAATGCTTTTTTCATAATCTATAAATGCTAAATGCGTTTCTAAATTAAACTCTTTTCATTTTTCTATTATTTTTTTTAATATAAATATATTATCTGTACATGATCTTCCTTTTCTGAATCCTGCCTGTTCTTCTATTAATATTTCATCAGAGATAATTTTAATTCTATTATTTATTATTTTGCTATACATTTTATATACTGTATTTAGCATGCTAATCTCTCTAACTCTTTGTATCATTTCTATTTCCTTTTTTAAATATTGAAATAATTTTTGCTATCTTACATTCTTCTGGTATTTTACATTGTTCCCAACATTTATTAAATAAATTTAGTATCCTGTCTTTTAAAAAACTTCCTCCATACTAGATCAGTTCTGCATTTATACCATCCATTCCTACTGCTTTCCTATTTTTTGTAGCTTTCAATGCCTTTTCCAATTCTTCCTTCGTTATCGGATCTATGTCACTAACTGTATCTCTTCTGTTGATATGTTGGGTCTTTCCACAATTCTTCATAGTGTTTTATGAAGAATTGTGGAAAAATTGTGTCCATTGTTCTTCCTTTATTATATTTATTCTTGAAGTGTCTTTCTCTGTGCAATTCAAGTGTTTCATCATTTTATATGCCAAATTTTGTCTTCCATGAACATCATGTTCTATTGTGCTTATAAATCTATCCCATGACTCTGCTTTAGCCTTCCTTATTATATCTTCAGTTTTATTGCATTCTTGTTTATATATTTCTTCATTCTCACTTGTCCTGTTTTGTATATATTTAAGATATTTATCTTGTACTGCTTTAGCTATTTCTTCATTCCATACTTTACCCCCCCTCTTCTTATAGTTTTTCCTGAATTGTCCCAGTGTCTCTTTTCCTATCTTTTGAATTATATTTTGTATATTATTCCATTCTTCTTCTATATTTTACTTATTTCATCTTTAATCCTTTTTCATATAAATTTTGTATACTTTCTTCTTGAAGTAGATATACTTCATAACCCAAATCCTTCTTCCTGTGTTTAATAGCTTTTCTCTTCTTACATTTAGCCCATAACTCTATTTTTGAAGCCACTAAAAAATGAGTTTTTAATATGATTCAAAATATGTTAGTTTTTTAATCTAAGTTCAGACCTAAGAAAATTATACTTGCTGCCACAGAGGTATTCTAATTGGTATCCTACAAAAGTGTATACATAGTTTTCTGTGGAGAGATCCAACAGTCATTTGTTTGTGCCCATTGTATTACTTTTATTCTTCTTGTAGCTGTCATTCCAAAATTCTCATATTTTGAAAATGGTAAGAAATACCAAGTCATCAACATGTGCAACACGGGCAGCAATAGTTCTTGATGCATTTTCCTTTGAGTGTTTCCTTTGAAGGAAAAAAAAAAAAAAAAAAAATAGTGCTAAGCATTAATCCCACAAAACACCTGGCATGAAAACTTTTGAGATGTCAAAGAGATTTTAGGTTAAATTTTGGAGGACTCCATATTGACAAAATACAATATACTTTCATGTATCAAAAGCAGACAATCTGATGTTGTTCATGGAGGAAGGGATTACATGCATTATTTCCTCAATTTTATATCTAAGTCTGGTGAAAGTTTTTTCTAAACTATCATGGTGTGCTGGATTGAAGACTTACCATCAAATACTGTATTAGATGGGCACTGACCATTTCCTCAGAAATTTTAGCTGAACTGCTTGCCAAAGTGAGTGGATGGTAGTTGTATAGGACAGAGATATGCTTTCCTCATTCGGAAAAGCAAGAACTATTGCATGATGCCAACTAAAGCAAAAGCTTTGTTATATAGCACTCATATAACTAGAAAGATCTAATAACTGACATGTTTATATCTTAGAAAGCTGGGGAGGATCAACAATTATAGTAGCTTTATTAGCAATCCATATTATAAAAAATGGAACTTATCATGGATCAGGTCCCTTTTTGGTGTAAAATTAAAAAAATTTAAAGTAACATTTTTATTTCCTTTTATTACAGATCATTCACCTATTGTTACAGATCACGAAGAAAGATGCAATCAGTATAATATACAATTGATTTTTTTTTTTTTTTTTTTTTTTTAAATGTCACACAATATATTAAGGAAACTTAAAAAATTGCAAAATTAAAATAGTTAGCCTTTTTTTTTTTTTTTTTTTAATGAAACCCCCAAACACGAGAGCTATCAGAACCTATAATACTTAGTACCATGCTTGGGTAGGAGGTTGAGAAGATGAAGGAAGATATCTGTTGACATTAGCCTTGAACTACTGTAGACTAATTTTCAGGAAATACGGATGAAGGAAGGTTGTTCCAAAAAACAGCAGTTGAATGAATAAACGAGGAAGATGAAAAGTTGGTTCTATGAGTTTGAAGTTGGACAGTAAATGGATGTTGGCTGGTGGCAGCATGTGTTCGGACTGTTTTGAAAGAGAGAGCAGGAATTATAGAAGCCAATCCAGAAGAACAGTTCCCATGGAAGTATCTGTAGAAAAGGCATGCAGCAGAAACAGTATGTCTATGAGACAGCGAGTGGAGAGAATCTGTTAGAGATGAGTCATTAATTAACCCAACTGACCTCTTCTGAATGGAATCTAGAAGCTTAAGAGGTTTTTGGTACACCGCCCCAGATGTGGGAACAATATTCCATGGTAGGGTGGATTTGCGATTTGTACAGAGTGAACAGCTGTTTGGAATAAAAGTAACACCGAGAGCGAAAGAGAAAACCAAGTTTTTTAGATGCAGAGGAAGCAATATTTGTAATGTACTTGTGCCAAGAGAGATTAGAAGTCAGGGTAATATCCAAAAGAGAGATATATTTTGCCTAGAAATCGGTGTGTCACCAAAGATGAGCATAGGAGCAGAAGAATCCTTTTTGCGAGATATAAGACAACACTGAGTTTTAGAAGGATTAAAACCAATAAGTTGTCTTTGCCCCATTGGAGAATTACTGTGGAGATTGGCATTTAAGGAATTGGTAGCGGATATAGAGCCACCAACCATCACCCTCAGTCAGTGATCAGCGAGAAAACTGGATAACCAATTACAAAAAAACAGTTGGCAAAACCATAAGATGGAAGCTTGTTTAGAAGACCTTTATGCCAAACACGATCAAAAGCCTTGGAGATGTCAAAAGCAACTGCTTGTTTCACCGAACTTTTCCATTGAATTTATCCATAAATAGGTAACACATAAGCCAGAATATTACCAGTGAATCGACACTAATGGAATCCATACTGACAATCGTTGATCAGATGGAAGGTTTCTAGATAGTTTAAGAGTTGGCGGTTAATTGATTTCTCCATTACATTATAAAGAGTAGAGGTAATTGCAAAGGGACAATAATTGGATGGGAGGGATTTATCACCTTTTTTAGGAACTGGCTGGATATGAGCAAATTTCCAAGAAGAAGGAAAAACACCTTTGGAATAAGAAAGTGAAAAAAGGCAGCAAAGAACAGAAGTAAGTTCACAAGCACAAGTTTTGAGAACAAGTGGAGAAATACCATCAGAACCTGGAGCCTTTCTAGCCTCAAGATTCGTCAAAATCCGTCTGACATCCTTTTGATGGAAGACCACAGGAGGCATTGAATGGAGAGTGTTGGGAATGGTGGAAGGTGTTTTACCGAGATTACTACATGAGTTAGAAAAAAAATGGAATGCTAGCAGGTCAGCTTTATCCTTGACAGAAGTGACAACAGAACCATCTGGTTTTGCGCATCTCTGGTTGAGCAGAGATTCGCAAAAGTTGCGGCCAATAGTTTTGGCAAGAGACGAGAATGCTCGGCTACCATTAGGGCAAGAAGCAAGTTTTCTACTCTTAGCCTGCTCAAAATCTAGTTTGGAATTATTAATAACTGCTTTACAATTGTTGCGAGCTTTGCTGTAGACAGAAAATGAAACTGAAGAATTGGAACCAAGACAATTACGATATGCAATGTTCTTATCTTGAACAGAAATAGCACATTTATTAGAAAACCAAGGTTTAGATAGAGAAAGGATGAGATTTTAAAGCAGAGTGTGGAATAAAGGATCCCATTCCTACAAGAATAATTTCACCGACACGATCTGAGCAAACGTTGACATCAGAAGTTTTTAAACAGTAATCCAACCAAGGAAAAGAAATCTAGCAGGTCATCCCATTTTGCATTCTTGTAATGCCAAACAATATGAGGTTGGGAATAGCCATGAGAAAAAGGCTCCTTTGGAGAGGAGACAATCACCAAGTTGTGATCTGAGGTGCCTAAAGGACCACTCACTTCGACCGTGTACTTAGAAGGGCTGTTTGTGAGAAAAAGATCAAACATGTTAGCTGTATGGTTAGGATTGTCTGGTATTCTTGTAGGTAAATGAACAATCTATGCAAGGTCATTAGTAATTGCAAAAGCCTCAGCATCTCGACCAGCTGGGTTGGTGTGACAAGAAAAGGGAAGCCCGCTGGAGTTGTGAACATTAAAATGACCAAGGGAAATTACCTCACTGTTAAGAAAGTTGGACTGGAGAAAGTCAAGTTGCAAAGAGAGGAAGTCAAAGAGCTCCAAGTGATTAGTGGAGGTGGGAAAACGTTAGAGGCAACAGTTGAATTTGACACGATGAGGTAGAGAGATTTTAAGCCAGAGAAGATTGAAAAGAGGAGATTCCAAATTACCAAGTCTCTGACAGGGAATATCAGAACGTACATATTCACAAGTACCACCTTTGAGGCAAAAGGAATCATACAGCAAATAATGTGGGCAACTAAGATGAGCAGTGGTTGAATTAACCGATAACTGAGATTTTGTCAGAAAAAGTACATGGGGTTTGGCAGACTGTAAGTGGAAATGAACATCACTGAGATTAGAACTGAGACCACGTATATTTGTAAAATGAACTAGGTAGTGTTTGGGAGGTTTAGATCTTTTCACAGATAAGCTTACTCTATTAGTTTGACAATTCATGGTGTATTCAATAGTAAGAAAAAGTGAGGAGGGGGAGACCACTTTTGAAGTAATGAAATTTTTGGATATGGCGCACACATGGTAAGAATATACCCAGATCCTTGACATAATGTGGCCTCGACAATGCACCCCCGCATACACACTACTCGGACTCCCTCTAGTCACTATCTGGTAGAGTAGAGGTAGCAAGATTATACACTAGCTGATCCGGAAGCCTCCTAAACAGTTACCAATAGGTTCAGCCTGTTGCACTAACTAGCAGCCGGTCTGTTTTAGAGCTGTACCCTCGAAATGTAAGGAAGATTGGATCTCGCCATGATGTTCATCATAACCTCAAAAGTCATCAGTCATACTGCATGAATGAAGAGATGGGGAAGTGTTGATTGGAACTTAGCTCTGGAGACTAAACATGGGTTATGCCACTTCAAGCCTCCAATAAGCAAAGTTGTGGTACTGCACTGGTTGATCTACCAAATAGTATTGTCCAGTAACACAGAGGGGTGGCATTCCTCGGTGTAGTGTGGGTGCCACTCCTCGACCCCTGCTTATGTTGGTTCACACCTGGGTGGTCACCCACAGTGTGCTTGTGGGTGACCACCCAGGTTTGTCAATTTTGACAAACGCTGGCCACATCCACATACATCACAGCCACAGGCTTCAACGTTAAACAATTAGCCACGCACTTCACGTACAAGATTGGCAGTACACGCCTCCATTCTAACTGTCATTTCATTTCAACTGAAGAAGGTTAACTAAACAACCGAAAGCTTTTATTTGTATGTATTTAATCTAATATATGTATATTTCCTATTATTAAACCTGTCACTATCTATATTTTTGTATCCGTTTCGCTCTGAGCAACTGTAATTTAATAATAATAAATCTTTAGGTTGAAACAATGTTACAGTACAGTACAATAATTTTTTTTTTTTAATAATATATTTTACTTGTTTGAATTGTCCAATACATAATTTTTGTTTTTTTACAATAAAAAATATCATTACAATATAGAATAATGTCCATTACAATATAAAATACAATATAAGATTTAGTAAATATCCAAAATATTAGTTTATCCATTGTCATTTTTTATTATTTTACCTAGATTGATAATCTGTAAAACTAAAACAGACCATCCTAATGTGTGCCAGACAATAAAGCATTCATTGTACTTGGAAAAAGGTTTCCCAAAATTTTGTTACATAATTCTACCAAAGTTCCAAGGCATTGGACATCAGGCCCCACATACTGCATCTAGAGGTGTTTCTGTTTAATAACATCTACATTTAATTTTTGCAACAGTCATGTTTCCCAACCTGCTTGGCTTAATTTCCATCCAAAAATTCTGTGATTGACATGCTATTTATGCCACTTGCAATCATCAGATAGTGATCATTAATTAAAGAATCACTATGAACTACCAACCAAAATCATAATTAATATGGGAGAGCATATGAAGAGATCAACTGCTGTACTATTTCCTGAGTATATGTGTAATCATTCTGATCTATCCATTTTTTTAATTTCCCATCTATTCTGCTCCTCTACAGTTGCATTACCCCACAAATGATGGGCAAAGGATGTAAAGAAAAACAGCAAACAGTTCTTTATTTATGTAAACTCTAGAAGGAAAGGGATGAATCAGATTGGTCCACTTGATATTAATGGTTCAACTGTTGATGAGCCTGCTCAGGTAGCTAACAAACTGAATGAGTATTTTGCATCTTCATTTACACATGAAGAGTAAATTGGTGGGGGGGGGGGTTATCAGAGGTGTATTAAACTCTGACAGTGAGCTAAATAATTTTGTAATAACTCAGAGCAAAGTGGAGGAGAAATTGTTAAAGATAAACATAAGAAAGGCACCTGGGGTGGATGGGATCTATCCAGTTATATTAGAGAAGGCAGCAAAGGAAGTAAACAAACCCTTAACCATAATTATAAGAGCTTCCTTGGACTTGGTGGGGGGGGGGTACCCATGGACTGTAGATGTGCAAATGTGACTCCAATTCATAAAGGAGGATAAAAGGATGACAAGTAATTACAGACCTCAACTTATGGCTGAGATGTTATGAGAAATTCTCATACCCAGTCTGAAATTAACTTCTGTAGAGGTAGTATGAAGTTTCAGTTTCCGCAGTTGTCTGATTTCTTATGATTTGTGGCTTGGAGTATTGCTTTCTTGTCTTCTTGGTATGTATTTCTTTAAACTAATGATATTATTATTCTCTGCACTACAGAAACAGCTTTTAACTGCACAGACATCATGTGATAGCTAAAAATGCTTGGCATTCGAAGCCATATAAAACCAAACATGAAGTTCTCATTATAATAAATTGTCTTTTATATGCAGATGTCAATTCAAGGCATTCACATCTTTCAATGCTAAGTAAAAGTTCCTTATCAGAAAGGAATTCAGCACACAAGTGTTAAAATTTAAAATCAATGTTTACATAGCAATAGCCCAAATAAAAGGAGACCGCCATTTATTATTAAAGAGTTTAGAAAAAGCAAAACCAGATTTATTTGTATTAATTTTGGAACAGAGTATAAATTAGTTTTGCACATCACCATCCAGAAAGATGAAACTGTCCCTTACTGCACAAGTTCTTGCAAAATAATCCAGGCTATCTTCTCAACAGTTCGTACACAGATTCTTTTACATAGCAGGAGGAATATTTGCTATGTTACAAGACTGCAGGACAGTTTTCCTAGGAGTATACAAGTTTATCCACTTAATTTTTATGATGATTAGCCTCCAGAAAAATATTAATTTAAATTAGTCACCAAAATTAATAAATTCCTTGTTACACAAAGCTAATAACACTACTTCGTTGATATCACTCTAGAGCAAATCTGGACTCATCAGTAAGCAAAACTCACTGGTTCTTGTCCATAAATACATGCTGTCTGCACTAATTCAGGTGTGCTTTCTCTCCTGTGATGTGGGGATACGAGGGAAAACTCACACACACTCTACTGGCTGTTTTGCATAGAGTCTAACCTCATAAAAGATTTTAGAAAAGCAATAAAACCTCCTTTTCATGGGGGTTTATTGCTCAGATCAAACTTCCACTGAATTTTGTAAATCTCTGACTAAATTTTGTAAATCTCTGACTTCTGGAACCCACTCCAGTCTTTAGATGGCTACAGGTTTAACATTGAGCTAACCAGCAATATATACAAGGGGGGATATTCATTATCTGAGTCACCACAGTTATAAGGCATGATCAATTTTCATTAAACAAATTTTTCTACACTTGTATTTTAAAATCCTAGAGCCTTGACAAGCAAACCTAAAGCTTTGCTGCCAGTGAACTATCATGATGTTTATCAAGAATTTTGTACCTGAAGGAAAGAAAATTTGTGAAGATGAAAAGCTGGATTTCAAGATTCCTCTTAATTTAGACAATGCAATTACTCATGTTCTCAACACGACAGCTTGTGCCCTAATGTTAAGATAGTGTTTTTACCACCATGGCATCTGCATTGTAACACACAAACCAGAGAATTAAATGTTTTGAAGGCTTATTATTCATGTCTCACTTTTAGGAAATTAAAGGTTGAAACAATGTGGTAGATTTTTGGAATAAATTTAACATTTCTGACTGGGATGAAATTATTGGATGGGCTCGAAAGGAAGTTAGTATTTGTTTAATAAATAGCTGCTGGAAAAACTTGCATCCTGATGCTGTTCATGCCTTTGAAGAAGCTGATTGTAATCAAATGCAAATTTAAATCTTTTTTTTTTAGTTAGTTGTTTGTGCATCGGCTTCTGTGGCCATAATGCACCTCCCAAGGTTTTTGCAGTACTGTGATCCAAGCCCGAGGCGGGATTCGAACCCGCGACCTTTGGGTTGCCAGGCAGGCACTTTACCCACCCGGCTAGCCAGGTCGGCTTAAATCTTGTAAAAGACACAAGATTCCACAAAGTTAATAAAGAAAGCTTGAATTTCATGCAATGACATTAACAAATAAGGATCTAGCAGCATTAGACCAGTTAACCATTGAAGAAGAGAAAAATTAACAGTGATGTTGATATGATAGGCATCTCCAGAGAAATGAACCGAGGTTATGAGAGGCATTTTGAAAAATGTATGCTTTTGAGCATTTTTTTCAATAATGTCCCCAACTCTGAGTGTGCCAAAAGGGGTAAATGCGAAGTAAAAAATGCCTTGTCATACTATTTATACAATTTTATCTGACATCTTACAACAAAGAAAACAACACTTGAATTCTTTGAACTTCAAGCAGGTTCTTCTGGAGTAGGACCTAGTAAATTAAGGCACTCCTAGTATTATTAAAAAATAGTGCACATTAACTTTTTTTAGCATAATTTATTGTGATAAGAATTATTATTAGTATCATTTACTATGTTAATGCCATACAAAATATGTAATTCATTATATATTTTATATGGGATTTTTTCCCTGCTTTAAGTGGATTCACTTGAAGTGGCTTTTTCTTGGTCTCAGTTAACCACAGATAATAAGGACCAGTAACTAATACTGGTCAGACTCAAGCCTTCCAGAGGCTATTCAGTAAAAATGTTATAAGTAAATGATTCCTTTTACACAGTGACAACTGTGTTAACCCTGATGTGACTGTTTGTTTCATCAGAAAGAATAAATTCACTTTCCTGACTGTGCAAGTGGATTGTAGAATAGACCACAATCTGCTCACAGCAGTCAAGCCATGAAAGTTTATAGGTGGGTACGAATAACCCACTTGAATATTTCATGACCAATATATGTGGAAACTAATACACTCACTTTAATTATACTATTTAATAGACTACAATGTTCTAAGGATTTTTTAAAAATTATAAATTACAACATAACTCTTAAAAATACCACAAAATTCTTACCTTTAATAGGAGCACTAGCTCGAGATTGGGCAGGGGGAGGAAAAACATGCTTATCATATTCAGGGTCTTCAACTTCTTGACAGCGATATGATAAATTCCTTAGAACACAAACACAGTTTTCTACACTTTTGTTATCCATGTCATTCTTTCCAATTGCTGCTCTAACCAAATATAAAGTAGAGTCTACAAGGCCCTCACATTCTCTTAACTTCCTTCTAGCATATTCTCCTGCAGAACTTACATTTCTAAATTTAATTAAAAAAAAAAAAAAAAAAAAGACTGCAAAACATATACATTTAAGATTTCCCAGAAATTAGGTTACATACTTTTAAAATCGGCCATAAAGAAAACTACAGTAGACTGCACAATGAAAAGTAAAATATATACTGCTAAGTATATTACAAACATTTCCAATTCAAGTCATATATTATTCCTCAGCATGTTACAGAAAACATAACAGAAATATTAAGGAGTACAGTGGCTTATATAGATTTGAATGACAAAAAAGAATTTAAAACTACTGATATTATATTAGGCTACAATATCTAGGTAAAAGTAAAAGCAGGTGACTTCATAAGCAAGCTTCTAGAACCTGGTTCCTTCAACTGTCTGTTACTCAAAACAGTGGCCCAATCAGATAGCATTACAGTTTTCTGAAGGCCACTTCGGTTTATCCACTTTATCAATGGTTTTTTTTTTTTTTTTTTTGTTCAATCCATCAAAATGTAATTTTCCAGAAGTTTATTTCTTATGGCTTCTCTTAAAATTTTTATTACCATTATTTTAGGTATACATTCACGATTATAATACTGATTCAGCTATTATAAGTTCCCTCTTAAGCCTTAATTCAAATTTAAGTTTTAAGTGATTAAAACAACCAAAGACTTATTTATTCTGAGACTTCCCCTGTTAACTCATCAAAAAATTAACACTAAAAAATAACATTCTCATATTAACTGTTAATCAATGTCTTTAAAACTCTAAAATTTTTCTACTTTCTTAAATATAGTCAAAATTGTACTATCATAGTTTCTGAAGTGTGGTTTTTTTAAAGTATTTGTAGAGAAATTTTGCACAAAAACTTGTCAGCAAGTGATCATTGCCTTTGCAACTATTTGGCTTTTTGCATTAAGAGTAGTGTGTAATACTGGACATTGTTTGTTTAAAATTTAGGTTACTTAGTTTTCTTTTCCCACTAGTTCAATAAACATTACAGTTTTACACTGGTTGTTTTCAAAAGATTTATTATTGTTTTCACAGAATAAAGACAATAACACAAACCCAATATTCTCTTTAGATGGCCAATACACTGCAGAAAGCATGATACATATTTTCAAATTTTACTTGCTATGAAGCATACAAAATTTTAAAAATTGAAAGGTTAGGCAAGCTAAGGCAGACCATGAGAGGTCTCTGGCAAAGAATAGCAGCAAAGACTTCTATGCTTATATTAACAGTAGAAGGAAGGAGTTGAATCATAATGGGCCACTTGTTGATGGGTTAACTGCTGATGACCCTGCTCAGGTTGCTGACAAATTAAATAGGTACTTTTGCATCTATATTCACACATGAGGAATTCATTCGGAGAGAGGATGCCAGAAGTTTATCAAACTATAGTGGGGATGATTTTTTGTGGCTGATGCTATATAAGCTTACTTTCTTGCATCATTTGCCACTATTACTATTAATTCATTCCTCAATGATTTTATGTTTCTCAGAATTGGTGTTGTAATACTCTTTTTTCCTCATTTGGTAGGTATATTTTCTGTTTAAAATATAACACAGAAAACATACCTACCAAAATTAGAGTTTGACTATTTATTCTAACAATTTTAATTGCCTATATTTGAGAAGTTCATTGTCAGTTTTGTTGGAAAATAGCTGGCTTTGTTCAATTCCAGCTGTTTTCCAATTTTTTAGATATACTATTTGTTTTTGTACTTCCATTTTACAGATATAAAACCTATTAACATCCTTACTTTGTTCCATGTTATATTCCTATTCTCTGCAAAAAAATTCTGAAAATATATTTCCAATTCTAATATTGATATATTACTTAATTTAACATATTTATTTTCTTTGATTCTGAAAAATCACCATATTTGTTTCTGCATGCCATAAGTCATATTATAATTGGTAAGAACAATTAATCCAAAAGTCTCATTTTGATTTTTGAACTGAGGAAAAACTTGCTTTCTCAAATTTTTATAATCTTCTTTCATTTTTGTTCATAAATATTACAGAGATTTTCTTCTTTTCAGCTATTTCTTTTACCTCCACATTAAACAAAGTTATCCAATATCTCTACACAAAAGTTTTCGTTCCTCTAGAGATTCTTAATGCATGAAGAGTAAGTACTGATAAACAGATCAATAATATTGTTGTCTCTTGTAACCTCTCTAACATGCTGGTGCACAGAACAGTCATCCAATATATCAAGAAATTGTTTTCTACTCTGAGTTACCAACAACCCACCAGTGGGAGTCAATATCTGGAAAGTTAAAATCCCACACTATAAGATTCAAAGACACTATAAAACTTCTCAAATTTACTGGCTAATTCTATTTGACTATACAGATGTTCATAATTTTCATTATAATCATCACATTAATAGGCCTATAAGGCACACCGACTTTATTTTGTGTTCCTAGTGCTGATGTTATGCCAAACTAATTCAAAACTGAATTATTTCACATCAATTGGCTGCTGTACCTTGCATTCTGTGCTTCTGAAGTAAGAGCATAACTCTTCACCTCCTATCCCATCTGTAAATATTGTCAAGGGCAAAGAAATGGATTCGGCTTTCGTAAGGGATGATTAAAGTGGTCAGAGACAGTTATAAAATTCTATACAGGGGTTGTCGTTGGGTGTAATGACACAAGGGCTACTGAGGCCAAATTGTGTCTATTCATAGTTTACTTGCATGACCATACTCTTACAGTTGTTAAATTATACACTCTTGTATAGGCCAATACAATTTAAGAAGATTAAAAGTTCTTCAATATTTGCACTGCTTCCTAGGATATGAGATAAATCATGTGACAGTTAAGCTTGGAAACTGACTGAAAGTTGTTTGACCAAATGGTTAAATATAAGGTACAATCATGTAGAAAATGATTGACCGTAAGCTGGCTATGAGAGGATATGCACTGGGGTGGGTTTTCTCCCAATACAGTAAAACCCCGCTATTCGTGGTATCTGTATTCGCGGTTTCGCGTATTCGCGATCACTGATTTAATATAAAATGAAACATAAAAAAATGTGAATTTTAAAGCGCCGTGAATATTATCCGCCATAAAAAAACATGGGTGTGTCTAAAATTATCCTTCCCGGTCAAAACAGCGCTCAGTGGGTGGGGGGGGAGAGGGGTGACAAAATCGCGAGCGTGGATGTTTTTCGCTAAACCTTGTTCAGTATGTATTATGCACTTGTCATGGAAGTTTTCGTCGTTTGCTTTTAATTTATATGCTTATAAATTGATATGCTTACAAAAGTGATAAATCTACCGTTTTGCAGTGTAAAACGGACTTTTTCGAGCGTGTTAACGGACGAAAGTGACTTTATTGTGGACAAGTTCTTTCTAACCCGTACAAAAATATGGCTACGAATAACAAGAGAAATGTGAAAATATCAAAGAAGGTGATGACATTAGCAAATAAAATTGAGTTATTAGACAAAATTTCTAATGGTTAAAGTGTCTTCTCGGTGGCAAAACATTATAAAATCAATGAGTTAACGGTACGATCAATCAAGAAATTGGAAGAAAAAATCCGCCGTTGTGTCCGTGAAAACACGCTAATTGCTTCAAAAATTTGCTCTGTAACTAGTGATGTTAAATTGGAAAAAATGGAAAACGCTTTAAATCTGTGGATAGAAGACCGAACTCAAAATAAAATTCCGTTAAGTTCACTCATCATTCGTGAAAAGGCAAAACTCCTTTATCAACACTTTAGTGAAACTGGTGATAGCATTGGTGGGATAAGTTTTTTTTCCTAGCAAAGGCGTTGGTTTGAAATTGCTAATAAATATTACATTTAATATAAAATTGTTTCTTATTTTCATTTCGATGCCATATGCTTGCGTTTCACTATGCACTGTCTATGTACATAGTCATATTATGAAGGTACATATAATACATACATAGACAAAATTTTAGACTAGTTTTTCTTATATATTTCATACTTTGGAATGGAACCCCTTTATTACTATGGGAGCCATAACTCAGTATTCGCATTTTCGGTATTTGCGACACTTCTCAGGAACGTAACCCCCGTGAATAGCGGAGGTTTACTGTAACTGGAAGAGATGGATATGATGCGTAGATCCAATTCTCTGCCATGCCAATACCACTTCCTCTCGTCTGTTTCATTAGAAGCCTGAGAGCCATGTCCAGATCTGTGACTGGATATAGGAACATGTTTTGCAAAGAAACAGAGAGTCAGTGTAAGGAACAAGAGGATGTGAGAGTGGTTTTTTTTTTTTTTTTTTTATGAAAACTCCAGACATGAGGTATTAGAACCTATAATACTTAGTACCATGCATGGGTTGGAGGTTGAGAAGATGAAACAAGATGTTTGTTGACATTAGACTTTAACCTCTATAGACTGTAATTTTCAGGAAATATGTATGAGGGAAGGTTGTTCCAGAAAACAGCAGCAGAATGAATAAACGAGGAAGATGAAAAGTTTGTTCTGTGAGTTTAAAGTTGGACAGTAAATGGATGTTGGCTAGTAGCAGCATGTGTTTGGATTGTTTTGATTTGAGAGAGAGAGAGAGAGAGAGAGAGAGAGAGGAGAGAATTATACAAGCCAATTCAGAAGAACAGTGCCCATGGAAGGATCTGTGGAAAAGGCATTCAGCAGAAACAGTACGTTTATTTGACAGAGAGCGGAGAGACTCTGTTAGAGATGAGTCATAAATTAACCTAACTGCCCTCTTCTGAATGGAATCTAGAAGCCTGATAGAGGTTTTGGGGGCATCACCCCAGATGTGGGAACAATATTCCATGGTAGGGTGGATTTGCAATTTGTACAGAGTGAACAGCTGTTTGGGAGAAAAGTAACGCTGAGAGCAAAAGAGAAAACCAAAGTTTTTCAGATGTAGAGGAAGCAGTATTTGTAATGTGCTTGTGAGAAGTCAGAGTAATCCCCAAAAGAGGTATATCAACTTGCCTAGAAATCGGAGTGTCACCAAACATAAGCATAGGAGCAGAAGAATCCTTTTTGCAAGATATAAGACAGCCCTGGGTTTTAGAAGGATTGAAATCAACTAAGTTGTCTTTGTCCAAATGGAGAATTACCTGGAGACCGGCATTTAAGGAACTGATAGCGGATATTCGAGAAGTTGAAGCTGATTGAGCAGAGCAGGGTTTCTCAAACTGGAATGCCATGTACTATCATCAGAAAACTATGGAGAGGATTTCTGGTCAATTGAAGAAGGTCATTAATATACAAGAAGAAAAGAGTAGGGGAAAGAACTGAACGTTGTGGGACACCAACATTAGTGGAGAAGTTAGAAGACAGAGGGCCATCTACTATCACCCTCAGCAGTCAGAGAGAAAACTGGATAACCAATTACAAAAAACAGTTGGCAAACCATAAGATGGAAGCTTAGACAGTTGGCAAACCAAAAGATGGAAGCTTAGACAGTTGGCAAATCAAAAGATGGAAGCTTAGACAGTTGGCAAACCATAAGATGGAAGGGGGCTTAGAGGGGAACAGGTATCCTGTGTGTTATCAGACACTCAGCCTAAAACACTGATGGATCCAATATCTCTCTATTACAGAAGATTTAGGAGAAGTCCGGTTGGCCTGCTTCCCTAAAATCCACTCATGCACACCTTCTCGATGGTAAGCCCTGTTATGTCACTTAGGTGGCAACGAACGTGTAGAGTGGTTCTCTTCAAGACGCCTGGTCAGCGTGAAGAGGAAAAGGCCAAACCCTCCAGCATATGACAGCACGACAAAACAAATGGCCCTCAGTCCCCAGCAGCTTTCACTCTCCCTCTTATGGCAGCGAGAGGATCAGAGTGGAAGCAGCAGAGAGTGATAAGAATCTCTGGGTACAACCAGGCTGCCATGAACGGAAACTGAACTTGGCCTGTTATAACGTAAGATCACTCATCGGTGAAGACAGGATATTAGAGCTGGAAAAGGAATTAGAAAATGTGAATTGGAATAACATCAGTTTGGCTGAAACAAGAAGAAGAAATGAATCACTTATAAGTTTATCAAGTGGAAATCTGCTGTACACCAATGGAAACAGTGAAAGGAGTGAAGATGGAGTTGGGTTTCTGGTCCATAAAGATTTTAAAAACAACATTTTGGAATTCAAAAGTACATCACCAAGGGTGTCAAGACTAATACTCAAGATTTCTAAGAGGTACAAGATAAAGATAATGATTTATGCACCAACATCAAGCTATGATGATGAAGAGGTTGAAGAAATGTACGCCGAAATTGAGTCTTCTAGATGAGCAGAAAATCCACTATTTTCTGGTCCCACACTATTATTATGGGGGACTTCAATGCTAAGGTTGGAAAAAGACAAAACAGCACAGAAAGGGGAACTATAGGAAATTTAGGAATTGGTGAAAGAAATGAGAGGTGAAAGACTTGTGGAATTTGCAGAATCTCAAGGACTGTCAGTAATGAACACTTTTTTCAAGAAAAGGGTGAACAGAAAGTGGACATGGAAGAGTCCAAATGGATTAACTACTAATGAAATCGACTTCATCCTCACTAACAGAAGATATATTGTGAATGATGTTACCGTCCTGATTTAGGTAAATGTTGGAAGTGATCACAGAATGGTAAGATGTACACTTGATACAGATGTAGGAAAGGAAAAAACTGACTCGAGTAAATAATACAAAGGTCTTTGAGATAACAGAAGAGGAGAAAAAATGGTATGTACTGGAACTTAAGAACAAGTTTGAGCTTCTGCAGACTGCTCAGGACCAAGATATCGACGAGGAATATTAGCATTAGCATTAGCATTAGCAGAGGCATATGATGCAAGAAAGCAAGCTTATTCAGCATCAGCCAAAAAAAAAACAAAAAAAAAAAAAAAAAAAACCCACTCCCATTTCACCCCTCCGTTCGTTCGAAATACCTGTCCAGTTGAGCTTTAAATTTGTTTAGGCTATCAACTTCAACAACCAGTGATGGAAGTCGGTTCCACCAACCAACCACCCGCTGGCCAAAGGCAAATTTCCGCACATCTATCCGACATCCGTCCTTCCTCAATTTGAATTTATGCCCTCTGAGGTGATTATTCTGAGAAAGATGAAGAATCCCATTGGCATTGAGCATGCTCAAACCATTCAAAGCCTTATACACCTCTATCAGATCACCTCGCCGGTGCCTAGTCTCCAGACTCTGTAATTTGCAAAACTTAAGCCTTTCTTCGTAAGAGCAACCCTTTGTTCCATTTACTAATCTTGTTGCCCTTCTCTGTACCCGTTCCAGCAGCTCTACATCCTTCTTGAAATGAGGCCTAAAGACCTGTATACAGTACTCAAGATGTGGCCTTACCATTGCCTTATACAAGGGAATAATCACCTCCTTATCCCTGCTAGAAAAATTCCTGTATATCATTGATAAGACACCATGAGCTACTCTTGCAGCTCGTCTGCACTGCTCAGAGAACTTCATATCTGCCTGCACAATTACCCCCAGGTCCTTTTCATTCTCCACAACTTTCTGAAAGAGATAAAGCCCAAGAAACCTATAGGGAAAAAGAAATCCAAAGAATTAAAAATTAGTCAAGAAACACTTGTCATGATGAACCGAAGATGACAGATGAAAAGCAAGAAAAACACTGACAGGGAGAAAATTGAGTACACTGAGTTATGCAAAGCCATTAGAAAGAGACTCAGAGAGGACATAAGAAGATTTAACACAAGAAAAGTAGAACAAGCATTAAGGAAAAACAAAGGATTTAAATCAGCACCCATGAGCAGTAATACAGAAAGACGAATGATACTGAAACTGAAGAATAGCGATGGTGTACTTATAAACAGCAGAGAAGGCATAATTCAAATAGCAGAAGACTACTATAGAGAATTATACAAGGAGCGAGGGAATGATGCCAGCAGTGGGGAAGATGGATTGCAAAGTAGCAACACATACAACATACCTGATATTCTTCCTGATGAGGTAGAACATGCATTGAAGAAAATGAAGAATCAGAAAGCCCCTGGGGGAAGATGAAGTTACTGTAGAGTTGTTAAAATTGGGAGGAAGAGACATAACACAAAAACTGGCAAGGCTCTTCACAAAGTGCATTAGAAAAGATGTGACGCCTAATCAGTGGAATAATGCAATCATAGTTTTGCTGCATAAGAAAGGAGATAAATCAGAAATTGGAAATTATAGACCAATTAGCTTGTTATCAAACATCGACAAGTTGTTCACAAGGGTCGTTACTAACAGATTAGAAAGAATACTTGATGAGAATCAACCGAAAGAGCAAGCTGGCTTTAGGACAGGATTCTCAACTATGGATCACCTTCACGTAATATCACAGCTAATGGAGAAAGCAAATGAATATAAAACACCATTATGCCTGGCATTTGTGGATTATGAAAAGGCATTTGACTCCATACGGCAATGTATCGGCACTGCAAAAACAAGGCATAGATACCCCATATATATTATGATTTTGAAGAAAATATATGAGAGTGCTACCTCCTTTATTAGACTAGACAAAGACAGTAGGAAATTTAAAATTGAGAAAGGAGTTCGACAAGGAGACACAATATCTCTGAAGCTGTTTACTGCTTCCCTTGAGGAAGCTTTCAGATGATTAGACTGGTCGCAGAAAGGAGTCAATGTGAACGGAGAGTACCTAAACCATTTACGATTTGCAGATGGCATTGTGGTCATAAGCCACGATCCCAAAGAATTAGAGGAAAATCTTAATCAATTATGCAGAGTTAGTAAGGATTTTGGACTAAAGATGAATATGGCTAAAACCAAAGTAATGATGAACAAGTATGCCACGGAAAGGGATATAATGATTGGAGGAGCAGTAATTGAAAAGTCATATACTTATCTGGGACAAGTTATTAGGAACTGGAAAGTTGCTGGAGAGGCCTTCATCCTGCAGTGGACTGAAAATGGCTGATGATGATGATGAAGATGGAAGCTTATTTAGAAGGCCTTTATGCCAAACACATTATTTTAGAAAGAGTAGAAGTAATTGCAATGGGACATAATTGGATGAGAGAGATTTTTCACCCTTTTTAGGAACCAGCTGGATATGAGCAAATTTCAAAGCAGAAGGAAAAACACCTTTGGAATAAGAAAGTGAAAAAAGTTGGCAAAGAACAGGAGTAAGCTCAGGAGCATACCTTTTGAGAACAAGTGGAGAAATACCATCAGGACCTGGAGCTTTCTTAGCATCAAGATTCATCAATATCTTTCTGACATCCTTTTGACAGAAGACCACAGGAAGCATTGAATGGAGCATGTTGGGAATGGTGGGGGGTGTTTTACCAAGCTCATTAATACATGAGTTGGAAAAAAAATGGGAAACTAGCAGGTGAACTTTATCCTTCACTGAACAGACAATAGAGCCATCTTGTTCAAGCTTTGGCACGAGACCAGAATGCTCAGCTACCATTAGGACAAGAAGCAAGTTTTCTGCTCTTAGCATGTTCAAAATTTAGTTTGAACTGATTAATAACTGCTTTACAATTGTTGGGATCTTTGGTGTAGGCAGAAAATGAAACTGAAGAATTGGAAACAAGCTAATTACGATATACAAAATTCTTCTCTTGAATAGCCCTAGCACATTTATTGGAAAACCAAGGTTTAGAAAAAGGACGAGTGGAGTGTGGAATAAAGCATTCCATTCCTACAAGAATAATTTCACTGACACAATCTGAGCAAATGTTGGCATCAGAAGTTTTGAAATAGTAATCCAACAAAGGAAAAGAAAAAAGAAATCTCACATATCATCCCATTTGCATTCTTGTAATGATAAACAATACGAGGTTGGGAATAGCCATGAGATAAAGGCTCCATTGGATAAGAGACTATCACCAAGTTGTGATCTGAGGTGACTAAAGGTTTCACTTCCAACGAGTACTTAGAAGGGTTGTTTGTGAGAAAAAGATCTAGTGTGTTGACTGTATGGTTAGGATTCTGGTAGGTTTGTTTGTTTGTTGTTTAGGAGCATTAGCAACTAAGGCCATATTGCTCCGGGATATGCGATGGTCATTCCCTGACCTTTCCGTATTTGGTGGTGACGGGCTCGAACCCCGGTCTAATCAAGAAGCGTGTGTTACACACTGCTGCTCCTTCCCACCTGGCTACGGAGGCGCCTGATTCTGGTAGGTAAATGAACAATCTGTGTGAGGTCATTAGTAATTGCAAAAGCCTCAGCATCTCAACCAGGTGTGACTAGAAAACAGAAGCCAGCTGGAGTAGTACTGGTATTGGTATGGGTGTTTAAGGGCACAAGGGCAGCTTCGGCCAAAATGTGCCAGTTCCTATATTATCATTCTATAATTATATAATAATTTGGTTCAATTTGGCATCAGAATTATTCATATAAGTGTATCTGTTTAAGGAAAGTAAACAGTTCAACCAGAATAGCATTATTTCCAATGATGTGGGTAAGTAATAGAGATTCTGGCATTCATGACAGAGTGGAAAGTATTTTTCTAAAAAGGGAAAAGTGTGTACATTCTAAAAGTATGTTTGACTGTAATCGGTGATGTACAATGCTGCTTTTTAGAAACATCGAGGTGGGGGCATCCCCAGTGAGAAGAAACATATGGGTTAGGCATGTATGTCCTATCCTGAGTCTTGATAGTACAACTCCTTCCTGTCTGTTTTGTCTGAAGCTGGAATTCCATAATGCTATTACTCCTTTGATGTGGAGCAATTTGTTATTAATTTGTGACTTCCATATTTCTGACCACTGAAATGTACAGACATCTTTTATATGTTTCAAATAATCCACTTATGGTACTTGGTAAATTTCTGGTGCTGTACTATTTGGTTGTTTGGCTGCCTGATCTGCTCTTTCATTACCTGTGATTCCAGTATGTCCTGGGATCCAGAAAAATTTCACCGAATAATTTTTATTCCATAGATGGCTTAAACAGGAAAGGATTTGTTTTATGATTGGATAAAATACTGAATATTTATTGTCCAGGGCAAACACAGCACTCATGGAATCTATGTATATTAAACTGCTAGCATTGGCGAAAGTGTTGATTTTCTTTAAGGCTAATTTAAGTATGTACAATTCTGCAGTGTAGCTGTAGAATTGTACAACCAGAGTGATAAGGAGACTGTAAAAGAAGGAAAGACAGCCGTGGCACCAACGGCAGAACATGTTTTGGAGCCATCTGTATTATACTAGGCAGCTTTGTGTATTGTTGAGGGCATATTCTTTATGTATTTGTTTTATATTTTTGTCTGCAGGGATTTCTTTACCCCACTACTGAAAGTAGGTATCATAGGAAGGGAGGTTTACAGATCAGGGTGGATCAGGTATATCGGTCTCTTGAAGTATATTATCAAAGTTAATATTCCAAGTGTGAAGCAAATCTTTTTATCTAATACCAGTGGGTTTATTTTCAGTCGGTTTACTGTTATTGAATGCTCTACATTGAGGATTGGTAAGTATCGGTCGAACAGGATGGGTTGGAAGGCTTTGAATTTTGGCTGCAGAGCTGAGGAGTAGCATTTTCCTTCTAAGGTGAAATGGAGATTCTTGTGCCTCTACATACAGGCTCTGGACAGGGGATGTTTTAAATCTGCCTAGGGCAGTATGAAGGGCACTCTGTTGGATGGTATTAAGTCTAGTCAGTGCACTTTTCCTGGCCTGAATCATAGACAACAGCACCATAATCTAAACGAGACCTGATAAGAGCCCGATACAACTGTAAAAGAGTACAGTCAGTCCTCGTATAGCACGATAATTGTGTTCCTAGAAACCCTCGTGCAATGCAAAATCGCGCAACATAAACAGGCCCTATGGGAAAAATAGGGTTAGGTGCCGACCACCCAAGATTGAACACACATTGGTAAACAAAACATTACCAAACACAATAAATAATCGTAATAAAATACTTACGTATTTTATAACGATTAAAATACGTAATAAAAAATAATATTATAATATTTTTTATTATTATTATATTATATTTTATTATAATATAATAAATAATAAAAAATACGTAAGTATTTTTTACAAATAAAATACGTATTTTATTACGACTATTACGTAATAAAATATTGCTAATGCTTTTGCTTCTATTGTGAAGAAACTTGTTTTTTGTTGGATTTTCTATCCAAACAGATGATAGCCGTTCCATCTCTTCCAATTCTTTGTGCCTTAATCTAATGGATTTTAATTACCCTTTGAGTTGTTCCTGCTATGAAAGTTGTTTTTATTTTCTCTGCATTCTTTGTAATTCTCGGCATTGCCTCATTTAGGTCTGTAGCACGTGCAATATCACATGGTCTTTCATTTCGCTCAAAGCGTTTCACAGTTTCATATTTTTTAGCTATCGACAGTGGCGGACTGGCCATAAGCCTTACCGGGAAAACCCGGGTGGCCGGTGTGATTTTGGCCATAAACACTAGTGTGAGGACACTGCAAATTTTCCCGGTAAGAATTTTTGACCCAGTCCGCCTCTGTTTATCGATATTGCTTTTTTTTTCTGTCTGAATCTGCAGTGTCTTCACCAGGACGCTTCCTTTTCACACCTTTTAAGTATTTTACTCATTTTTAGGAATAAAGCACAATTACAAAACGAGGAGGCACGCTTGATACACATAAACAAAGCTGCGCGCATGTAGCAACTGAATAAACAACACCGTAAAGGCATAGATGCACTATTAACACCTCACATTTTACTGAAGCACATTTCTAGGGGTTACTACCATAAAACAATAAAAACAATTTACAGTTGCGTTTCTGCTAGTGGAATCTGTTATAAACTGGTAGTAAACTCAATCTAATTGCATTTGCGATTATACCGATAGCTGGAATTGTGTTGGTTTTTACGTTATTATGGTGAAATGTGTTTCCCCTTCACTGATATAAAACACATAAATACATTTTCAGAATCTCCTCTTCATTAATATCGTGTTGCATTCAGTTGGGGTGATTCCGCGTTCGACTGCCATTTCTTGTAAACACAAAGGCGAATCGTGCATAAGTGAATTCGGTTCGTGTTATATAAGATATCGTTCCCCTATTTATAAATCGTGCATGATCGAATTCATGTAATGTAAACACATGTTATACGAGGACTGACTGTATATCTATCAGCACCCCATGTCATGGCAGAAATGGATCTAAGTATATCAAGTTTCTTTAAACAGACAGTTCGGAGGTATGTTATAGGTGAAACAAAGTTAAGTTTGGCGTCCAACATTAAACCTAGGATTGTTGTTGTTGTTATTTGGTTTTTAGGAGCATTAGCAACTAAGGCCATATTGCTCCGGGGATATGCAGTGGTCATTCCCTGACCTTTCCGCATCCTCCGTATTTGGTGGTCACGGGCTCGAACCCCGGTATAATCAAGAAGTGTGCGCTACACACTGCTGCTCCTGCCCACCTGGCTACAGATTAAACTTAGAAAATGAAGGTTACTGGTGAGAAGGATCAGTTGTTTTTTTAATCTGAGTTCTGGTTCTGGGTGTAGCTTTTGTTTTTTGCAGAAATGGACTGCAATTGTTTTTTGTTCAGATAAACGATATCCATTCTGATGTGCCCATGTCTTCAACTTATTTATGGAAATTTGCAGCTGTCTTTCAATGGTATGAATATTTTGTGAACAGCAAGATATATTAAGATCATCAGCATACATATATAGTTCTATGGTATTGGGGATGTTTTGTGTTATATTGTTCAGTCTAAGTGAGAATAGGGTAGAACTAAGTACTGATCCTTAAGTACTGATGGGACACCTTCTTGAGTGTGGGACTGAGAAAATACAGATTATAGCAGACCTGAAAGGTTCTCTGTTGAAGAAAATTTTTGATGAATTCTGGTAAGTGCTTTCGCAATCATATGAAAAAAAGTCCTCTCAATATGCCATACCTCCAGGTAGTGTCGAAAGCCTTTTCTATGTCAAGACTTACCATAACAAGATGTTCATTTTTGACGTAAGCATTACGGATGTTAGTCTCAGCTTTCACCATCAGATCCAAAGTGGTTCTGTTTTCTCTGAATCCAAACTGATTGCTGTTCATAAGTTTTTTAGTTTCAGGAAACAAGGTAAGTCATCTGTGTATTATTCTTTCTAGAATTTTACTTAGGCAGCTAGTGAGGGAGATACGTCAGTAATTTTGTGACAGTGATTGATCTTTTCCTGGTTTAGGAAAGGCTAAAATAACAGAGTGATGTAGGTAGAAGGATATGCACCTTCAAGAAAAATCCGCTTATAGAACATTAATAATAAGTTCAATAAGTTCTGTTTATATGTTTCAGCATTACATAATAGATTCCATCAGGTCCAGCTGCACTATTGGGTGATCTGTTTAATGCTGTTTGCAGTTCATATAGGTTAAATGGTTGATTATAGGCATGATTTTGGATTGTATGGAAGTTTATCTTGTATCTTTCCACTAAAGCTTTGATTTAAAGAAAGGAGTTGTCATATGCTGAACTGGCAGATGTTTGGGAGAAAGTCGCTGCAAGGGCATTAGCTATTTCTTGAGAAGATATTTCTTGTCCATTCTTTTTTAAGATGGGAGCAGGAGGAGGAGGTAGATATTTACCATTAAGTTGTTGAATCTTTTTCCAGATAAGTCAACTGCTTATATCCTTTGTGATAGTGGAGGCAAACTGTATCCACTTTTGCCTTAAGTCTTTTATATTGACTTAGGTTGTTCGTAGTTGGAAACTTCCGAAGAAACAGGTTCCAAGCTTTATTTTTTTCCTTTTTCGCATTGCTACAACCTTCATTTCACCAGTGTTTAAGATTTTTGTGTTACATGCAGAGGCCTGAGGTATTGCTTCGGAAGCTGTGGTTAGTATTTCCTCGGTAATATGCTCAATGACTTCGTCAATGGGTTGTACCATCCAATTACCATCATCTCTCAGGGGATATTGCTTTCATTCACAGCTTTCTAGGTGGAAACAATTTGCAATCACAGTTTTCTGAGAGAAATTGCACAGCATTTCAATAATAAATAATAGTTTCAATATATAAGCCTAGAATTTAGAACAGTTTATTAAATGATTATAATGATATATAATTAATATGTGCAAAGAGAGATAATGCACAATGCGCTGGAGATGAGAGATGACAGCAGCCGCCAGCTTCTCCCATAAGTAATTTGGTAAATTCCGACTTGGAATTGGGAGTGAATGAAAGACACTTGGCTTCACACTAAACACGTGCATAAATAGAGAATAATACTATTATCATGCATTTCTATTTTGCAATGTTGACTATAATAGCACATCTGATAGCCAATCCATTAATGAAAAGAAGAACCTCACAAAATGAACACACACTAAACATATACAGGCACCACAGTGGGAAAAAATTTATAGGTAGAAACACATGAAAGGAAATAAATATTGATATTTGAACCCCATATGTGTAGATTATTTCTTATATAATGCAAAAAAAATTTAATAGTGCAAATATGTCATGTGCTCACTCTTGTAAGTAAAATTTTCATGATAGTAATACTATGTATTAAATGAAAAAGTGGTGGTAAACATTTAAAAAAAAAAAAATTTAAATATACCTTTAAATAAAAAATTTGTAGCTCTGCCCATTGTAATGTAAAAAAAAAGTGGCACGAAAAAGGTAACAATTTTAAATTAATTCTTGCAAATTATTAAGTTATAAAATTGCACACTTCATGCGAGGACACACATGCTCACAGGATGGAATTGGCAGGCATAGGTGTGTCTGCCCATAGTCTTAAAGAAAGCTAGCTAAATCCTTTAACAAATACAGAAAATTTGATTAACTATGTTATGTGTCAGCAGATATTAGCATTAGTATGATGCAAGAAAGCAAGCTAATACAGCATCAGCCAAAAAAAAAAAAAAAAAAAACTCTTCCCATTTCACCCATCCATTCACTCCAGATGTCTGTCTAGTTCTGCTATTGAATTTATTTAAGTTGTCAACGACAAATGGAAGTTTGTTCCAGCACTCAACCACACACTGACTAAAGGAAAATTTCTGCACATCTATTCTACAACTTTCCTCCATATACTACTAAAAACATTACTATATCTTTAGAAGTATTAAGTGATCAAAGTATGTGCTATTAAGGATACATTAGTGTAATCATTGACAAAATGTAAATCATATAGTAAAATAAATTTAGCATTATGTAATGTAGTTTACATTGTTATTCTTTACATAGTTCAATATATGTTGTTTAGAATTATATTAGAACCAGCATGCTTTTCTCTGTTTAGCATAACTAATCATTTCCATTGCACAAAAAAAAAAATTAAAAAAAAAGAAGAAAAACTGGAATTTCAGTTCTGACTGTTTAAATGAAATACAAATACAAATATTCCATAAAACTAATCCTTAATACCACTTCAGGAGAATTTGGAAAATTCACAATACTTGAACAAAATGCAAACTAGAGAGAGCCAAATAAAAGACTGCATTTGGTGCTATCCTCAATGCAGTTAAATGTTAGATCTGTCTAAATTTGTGTATTTGACTTCATACATCTGGAGCTGATTTTTTTTATTATATATATATATATATATTCACAGCAGAACCCAGATAAGAAATTCCCGTATAAGAAGTTTTCCCCTATACTAGGTTGGGTTTCTTAAGTCCCAATTTCAACTCTATATGTTGTAATGTATTATTTTCTACGTAAGAAGTTTCTTGGGTAAAACGTTCGTGATAAAAAATACACTGTGTATTACAGTCGATTCCAGTTATTTGGGACACAACGGGACTAGTGCATTTTGGCCTGATTAAGCGGCTGCCCCAATTATCCGAATTTTCACCTAAAAAAAGGTAAAAATACAATGGACTCTCACTTTACAATTGGTTCACTGTACAATCAAATCACATTACGGTGGAGTCACCACAGTACTGTTCACTATACGATGTGTAGTAAGCGTCCGTCATTGTGATCATATTTGTGAATTTAATTTAGATTTTATTAAACAGCGATTCTAATTAACGAAAATAGGAGGAATATTATCCACAGGCTATAAACGTAAAGATATATTAAGCACAAATTTACCCTTATTACCTTACCAATTAAAAAATTAAATGATAAGTGAAAATCGGAAGAATATACGTGATAATCGGAATAATTAATACGTACATACTAACTAGTTGACATTTCTGTTCACTGACACTTGTGGGTGGGGGTTAAAATTTAAAACAGTAAAAAGATAAGCAATCAATAACAAAGAACACGGCATACACAAACTGCAAGTAACACGATACGCGCAAGTGAGAACGGACTAACAAGTTACCAAGCTTTAAAAATAGAAATGCAGAGAAGATTCTGAAAATTAATTTTTTTATACGATTGAAGATTCCATGGAAGTGTAAACATATTTCACCATAATAACCCACAGAATTCCAGCTGTCAGTATTATCGCAAATTCAATAAGATCAAGTTTACTATCCGTTTATGATACATTGCGCTAACAGAAAAGCCCAATAAACAGGCGACTGCTAATTGTTTTTATTGTTTTATGGTTGTGACCTCCAGAAATCCAACTGAACGGTCGGAGACAATCGTAGGTTAATCTCCAGTGCTGCAGGAGACCGCAGCACAGGAGATTAACTTAATTGGGACAACATGCCGATTAAACGGCATGTTGTCCCAATTAAGCGAAGTAAACCCTGGCTATTTTCTCGATTGGGTTCTGTTTTTAAGGTTTGCCCCAAATAAACGGCTGCCCCGATTAACCAGAATCCACTGTATTATAATAATGTTTTCCTACATAAGTTTTTTAAATATAGAAATTATTTATTTTTAATATTAAAAACTATTAAACGATATAAACATTTGGCAATCGAAAAAGTTAGTGCCAAGCATCATTTTAGTTCAAAGTAAACCACCGAAGCAGGTGAAATGGCATCGTTTTTATTACATCTCATATTGTGAATGCCTTTATGAGTTGCCCTAATATTGCACTACTTCTAATAAGCAACACTTCACCAATGGAGAAGACTAACGTTACTTATTCTCAGCAGATACCACCACCCCTGGGTGGTGGGTTGGTAGTATCTGCCAAGAATCCATTGGCGAAGCGTTGCCTATTCGAGAATCCATTGTCGAAGCGTAGTTTATTCGGGGCAGTTATCAGGGCAACTCATTGTGAAGGCATTCACAATATGAGATATAACAGAAAAAATGACATTTCATCTACTTCGGTGGTTTACTACAAACTAAAATGATGCTAAGCACTAACTTCTTCGATTAGTGAATTTTCCATAGTCTAAGGCTTTCAGCATTAAAACCTTTTTAGTATAAACATTTTGATATAATGGAAGTGACATACTGCAATTGTATTCATCGATATCCATAATTGGATATGTAGTCCACGTTAAGTTTTAAGTTCTGATGGCTGTGAAGAGTTCTGAATTATTAGTGAGTTCTTACTCTGTCTTGTTGTAATTGTGACCTTTTGATGTAAGTTGAAAGTCCAAATGAGCTCATTTTTCCAATTTGGTAATGAGTTTACCAATAGGAGAATGTTAAGCAATTAGAAATTTTCAGTTTAAAAATGTTTCCCATATGCAGAGTAAAAGATTTATCAATTCTAAAATAGTACTTAAAGATTATCTTTAAGTTATGTATGTGTATCTTTTCATTTTTATTTCTGTAGTTAATATTTCATACTATTAGGTCACTTTCCTTTCTAAGAAGTTCTAAACCTCCAGTCCCTTGGAAAACTTATTAACAAACCCTGCCAACCTTTGTATCATTTGCAAACTTTGACACTAAGCCTGATATACCTTCATCAATATCATTGATAAATAAACAAAACAACAGTGAACCCAACACCGAACCCTGTGGGACTCCAACTAATAACATTAGTTCACAAAGAGCAGCACCCATTCATTACCACCCACTGTCTTCTCTCACTCAACCATCCTTTTATCCATTGTAGCAATTTACCCTTAATAGCATTCTGCTCCAATTTACAATAGTCTTCCATGTGCAACAGTGTCAAAAGCTTTCCTGAAATCCAAGTATATGATATCAAAATTATTTTTTGCATCTAGTCCCTTTGTAACCACATCATAATACCCAATCAAATTTGTCAGACAAGACTTTCCCTTAACAAACCCATGCTGTGTCTGAATTATTGCTGAAGTCTTGTCTATATGATCCTGCAATGCATCTTTAACCAGTCACGCCATTATTTTACCCTGAACAAAGTTAAAATAACTGGTCTGTAATTACTCATGTCACCCTTCGATCCCCCTTTGTGAATTGGGGATATATTTGCACATCTCCAGTCCGTGGGGACCTCCACTGAGTACAAGGATACGCTCATAATTATGGCTAAGGGTTTGTTTACTTCCTTTGCCATCTCCTTTAATATAACTGGATAGATCCCATCCACCCCAGGTGCCTTTCTTATGTTTAACTTCAACAATTTCTCTTCCACTTTGTTCTCATTTATTACAAAATCATTAAACACCCTGCTACAATTTGATAAATTTCTGGCATTTTCAAAACCTAATAACTCCTCATGTGTGAATGCATATGCAAAATACTCATTCAGTTTGTTTACTCTCTGAGCACGATCATCAACAGCCGAACCATCGATATCAAGTGGACCAATCAGATTAATCCCCTTCCTTTTAGAGTTTATATAAGTAAAGAAATCCTTGCTGTTTTTCTTAGCATCCTTTGCCAAATATTTCTCGTAATCTGTCTTTGCCTGCCTAACCCTTTTTTGACTTGATTACAGATTAGCTTATATCTGCCATAGGCTTCTGTGTCGCCTGACAATTTATATGCATCCCATGCATTTTTCTTCTCTGCCACGAATCTCATTAGTTCATTTGACAACCATTTAGGCCTAAACCTTGAACAATATTTCTTAATAGGTATGAAACTTTTAGTAGCTTCCATGTTTTAACCTAAATTTAAACAAAAATAAACCATTTAATGCAATAATAATCAGCCTAATTTTTTCCCATACAGGAACTCCCCGACTTAAGGAAATTCAACTTTAAGTAAGTTTTTGCCGGCTGGTGCAAACTTAAAAAAATCGTGGAAATGTATTTTGCATCAGGTAGGAAAAAATGGAGGTATCGTGAAAACATTATAATGTAAATCCAACACTTTTTTTTTTTTTTGTAATTTTTTCCAAGTCCTTGGAAGTTGAAAATTTAGCTGTATTACTAAGCTATTTATTCCCTCTGAAAGGTGATATTTATAATGGAAATTGCACTGCACTTTTATCGTTATCATATGTTCCCATTATAAGAATCGATTTTGAATGCCTTTGTGATATTTTTCCCAAGAATGTTTCTGGAGGTCAAGATCATAACACAACAAAAACAATTTGCACTTTCCGGTTTATTGGGCTTTTCTGTTAGTGCATCTAATTACAAATGAGTAGTCAACTCGACCTTACTACATTTATGCTAATACTGATAACTGCAATTGTGTGGGTTTTTAAGCTATTATGGAGAAATGAACCCCAGGGGCTCACAGCTGGTGAGTATGGGCTTGTCACACCCAGGGTCCTGAGCTGGATATCATCATCATCTCTCTCTCTCTCTCTCTCTCTCTCTCTCTCTCTCTCTCTCTCTCTCTCTCTCTCTCTCTCTCTCTCTCTCTCTCTCTCTCTCGGGGTAATTCAGAAATTTTTTTTTTTTTTTTTTGGCTGGTGCAGCATAAGCCACAGGCTTCCTTGCACCATACAGCTCATAATAATAATAATAATAATAATGTGTTCTCCTTCACTGAAATCCTCAATCATATAAAAAACAAATTTTCAGAAACTTCTCTTCATTCCTATTTACGTATTACAATGATGAAGGGAAAGTGACCAATGAAAAGTGCAAGTGGTAGTAGTGCCAGGAAACGAAACAAAATGATTTAGAAATGAAGATGATTAATTAAGAAGCAGGACAAAGTTTGTCATCTATTGCAAGGGAATTAAGTCTCTCTGCTTCATCAGTGAATACTAATTTAAAGGACAGTCAAAGGATCAATGCACTTAAGATCAATGGTGATCACAAAACAGCATTCAGGTGCTATATCGAAGATAGAACAGCTGTTAATAATATGGATGGAAAATTAGATGCCGAAGCGAGTGCCCAAAGTCTAATGACCATTCAAGCAAAAGCAACAAGTATTTATAAAGACATTAAGGAGAAGTATGGCGAACCACAAACCCAAGTTTGTGGCAAGCAACGGGAGGTTTAATAGATTCAAGCATTATGCTGGTTTCCATAATGTTAAAGTATGCAGTGAAGTCGCCAGTGCCGATTCTGCAGCTGCAGAGAAATTTTGTGATGTATTGAAAAAAATTATTGATGAATGCAGAAAATTTTTAACATTGACGATACTGCTCTATATTGGAAAAAAATGCCGGATCAAACATACACTGCCAGTTTCAAGGCATCAAAATATAGGGCAGTGGTTTTCAATCGGGGTGCCGCAACAACATTCCAGGGGTGCCACGTAATTTGGGTTTAAGTTGCTTAAACTTATTATTATTTTTTAATTTATATGTTTATTTCATTATAAAAAGGTTTACAGTATCTTTTTAATTTTAGCGTGACCTATAATTGATGCTTACTTAGTACCTCTATATAAAGAATAAAATTATATTAACATTTTAGCATTAGTAGAGGCATTTGATGCAAGAAAGCAAGCTTATGCAGCATCAGCCAAAAAAAAAAAAAAAAAAAAAACCCACTTCCACTTCACCCCTCTGTTCGTTCAAAATACCTGTCCAGCTGAGCCTTAAACTTATTTAGGCTATCAACCTCCACTACAAGGGATGGAAGTCTGTTCCACCAACCAACCACCCGCTGGCTAAAGGCAAATTTCTGCACGTCTATCCTACATATGTCTTTCCTCAATTTGAATTTATGCCCTCTCAGGTGATTATTCTGAGCTAGAGGAAGAATCCCATCAGCATTGAGCATGTATACCTTCACAACGGGTTGCCATGATATTGCACTACTTCGAATAAGTAACGCTTCACCTGAGGAGAAGACTAATGTTACTTATTCTCAGATGGATACCACCACCCAGACGGCACCGTTTCAGGGCTATTTCGCCCTTCTTCGGTGGGTGGGTGGGTAGGTACCCGAGTGATGCAATGATTGGTGGGTAGGTACCCGAGTGATGCTTGAGTCTAAATACATTGAGCATGCTCAAACCATTCAAGGCTTTATACACCTCTATCAGATCACCTCGCTGGTGCCTAGTCTCCAGACACTGTAATTTGCAAAACTTAAGCCTTTCTGCGTAAGAGCACCCCTTTGTTCCATTCACTAATCTTGTTGCCCTTCTCTGTACTCGTTCCAGCAGCTCTACATCCTTCTTGAAATGAGGCCTCCAGACCTGTATACAGTACTCTAGGTGTGGCCTGACCATTGCCTTATACAAGGGAATAATCACCTCCTTATCCCTGCTGGAAAAATTCCTGGATATCATTGACAATACTCCATGAGCTACTCTTGCAGCCCGTCTGCACTGCTCAGAGAACTTCATATCTGCCTGCACAACCACCCCCAAGTCCCTTTCATTCTCTACCACTGTCAGTGTAGTACCACAGAGTTGATACGTTGCTCTGGGGTTGCTGTTTCCCATGTGTAATACTTTACATTTGTCAATGTTAAACTTCATTTGCCACCTCTCAGCCCATTTGCTCAACCTTTCCAGATCCTGTTGCAGCAGCATAGTGTCAGTAGTGTCCTTGACAACCCTGCAAACCTTTGTATCGTCTGCAAACATGGACATTAAGCTTGATATACAATCATCAATATCATTTATAAATACAGAAAACAATAATGGACCCAACACTGAGCCCTGAGGGACTCCACTAATAACATTAGTCCACGATGAGCAGTGTCCATTGATTACCACTCTCTGTCTTCTCCCCCTCAACCACCCCTTTATCCATAGCAGCAATTTGCCTCCAATGTCACACTGCTCCAATTTGTGTAGCAGTCTTCCATGTGCAACAGTATCAAAAGCCTTTCTAAGATCCAAGTACATAATATCAAAGCTATTCCCTGCATCCAGTTCTTTTGTGACTGCATCATAATATCCAATCAAATTGGTCAGGCAAGACTTCCCCTTAACAAAACCATGCTGTGTCCGAGCTATAACTGAAGTCTTGTCTAAATGATCCTGCAGTGCTTCTTTAACCAGTGCCTCCATTAATTTTCCTGGAACAGAAGTTAAGCTCACAGGTCTATAATTACTTGTGTCAGCCTTTGATCCTCCTTTGTGAATTGGGGTCACATTTGCACATTTCCAGTCTATGGGTACCTCCCCTGAGTCCAAGGAAGCTCTCATAATTATGGCTAAGGGTTTGCTTACTTCCTTTGCTGCCTCCTTTAATATAACTGGATAGATCCCATCCACCCCGGGTGCCTTTCTTGTGTTTATCTTCAACAATTTCTCCTCCACTTTACTCCCAGTTATTTCAAGATTCTGTAGCTTACTGCTAGAGTTGAATAAGTAAGTTTGTAAGTATCCCATGCATTTTTCTTCTCTGCCATATGCCTCATTAGTTCATCTGACATCCATTTTGGCCTAAACCTTGAACAATATTTCTTAGTTGGTATGTAAAGCCTAGTAGCTTCCAAGATTAATTCTTTGAATGCTTCCCATTTTGAATTTGCTGTTGGTAACATCATCAGTTGGTCCCACTGTATAGAATTTAAATACTGTCTCAGTCCATCGTAGTCGCCTTTACGGAAGCAATAACCCTTCCCTTTACCCCTAATGGTAGTTACCTCTTTGAGTAAATCCCACTTCAGCACACTGTGATCACTGCCACCTAGTGGTTCATTTATCTGCAGATTCTTAATGCATGAAGAATCACTGCTGATAATCAAATCAAGAGTATTACTCCCTCTAGTTGCCTCCCGAACATGCTGATGTAGAAGACAATCATCCAATAAATCCACAAAAGCCCTGCTAGTGTGTGAGTGACCAGCCCCCAAATTCCAGTCAATATCTGGGAAATTAAAATCTCCCATTATAAGACTCTCTGATTTACTGGCCCACTCTATTTTCCTGTACAGTTTCTTATTATACTCATCAGAGCCATTGGGCCTATAGCACACTCCTGCTCTCAATTTTGATCTCCCAATGCTTATGTCCCACCAAACTGACTCAACACTGCACTGTCCAGCGATGTCGACTGGCTTCACTTCCTTGGTTTTTATGTGTTTCTTAACTAATAGCATAACCCCTCCCCCCTTCCTATCCTGTCTATCCTTTCTGTAGACGTTGTACTCCCCAAATTCCAGTTCTGCATTCCTTATATCTGTGTGACACCACGTCTCTGATATCCCAACAATATCTGCCTTTGATGTTTTGAGCAATACCTCAAATTCATCAAATTTATTTACTAAACTCCTAGCATTGGTGTACACGCAAGTATACCTGCACCTGTTTCTATTCTTAGCTACCCTAACACAACCCATGTGTTTACTTGTACCGCAATGGCTCCCAGCAGTCTCTGAAATATCATGCATCTTGTTTTTCAGGCTTCTGCTCATTCTAATAGAAGCAGTGCAAGAATCTCTTTCACCTCTGCCAGTGGCTACTGTCAATCTATTGGTCTTTGTCTCCCCCCAAGCTAGCAGTTTTCCGACCCACCTAACACTGCCTCGATAGCATCAGCAAATATTCTTGCACCCTTTCTATTTAAGTGTATCAATGTATAATTAATGTATAATTAATATATATAATATAATGTATAATTAATATATATAATTTGTAATATGAAATGTAATTTTTATAATTATATTATTGTAAAAAATATCATATAACATATATATATATATATATATATATATATGTATAATATTAAAAAATAATATATATGTATATATAAAATATTTTAATTATAAGATATTATCTAAATTTGTAAAATAAACTTAAAATCTAAATTTGTAAAATAACACGTGGCTATTTCACACGTGATCCTATGCATACAGAACATGTCAGAAACAGAAGTAAGAGCATTGCTGTCTTTTTTCATGATTTCGGTGGATGACCTCTGATGATGACACAAAAATTATGAAAGACACTGCAATGTTATTTTCACCTTTGTCGTTTTTTCAAAATTTTTTTGGTATCTTTTCTATTTTTTGCAATTCTTATCATCTTTTTTATTTTCCAGTTCATCCCACCCCCCCTTTCTTTCATAACATATATCGCTCCCAGGGTATACGGCATATTCATTACATAAATTATATTCTATACATAAAGCTCCTTAACAAGTTCTACCTACAATACCTTATACTTAAAATATTTTATATATACATATATACACATTATGGCTGTAAGGTATGTTTTGCTATAGCAGTGTCCCTGATCCATAAGTTATGTTAATGTTATTGTTATTCAAACTATAGCAGTTTCCCTGATCCATAAGTTATGTTAATGTTATTGTTATTCAAACTATAGCAGTTTCCCTGATCCATAAGTTATATTAATGTTATTGTAATTCAAACTTATCTAATTTCAAACTTAATTCCCCCCCCCATATCACAAAAAACTTCTCTATATCATTATTCTTGATTATATATATATATATATATATATATACAGAGAGCGAATGGGATTTAACAGGCAGAAAATTGATTAGGGGTGCCGCAAAATAAAATAAATTACTTAGGGGTGCCATTATTAAAAAAAGGTTAAAACCAGCTAGGGCCATGATCCTGTTTGGGGCTAATGCAGTGGGAGATTACAGATTAAAACCACTGCTTTTGTTCCATTCTGGAAATCCTCGTTCATTTAAGGATATCAATAAAGCCACCGTACCCATGCATTTCCAATCGAACCAGAGAGCATGGATAACAATTCTCTCTTTGAGGATGCTTCATTCCTGAGGTTGAAAAATATTGTAAAGACAACGACGTTCCTTTCAAGATTTTGCTTTTCTTAGATAATGCTCCTGGATATCTTACGCATCTAGATGATATCAATTCGAATGTGAGAGTTGTGTTTATCTCCAAACATTACTTCACTCATCCAACCTATGGATCAGGGTATTATTTCAAATTTAAAAGCATACTATTTATGCACAACATTTGCTCAGGCATTGTATGCAGTAGACGGTGAGAAAAATTTTACGTTTAGAGACTTAAAAATCTTACAATATTTACCATGCCATCTTAAACATTAATAAGGCCTGGGTGGAAATCACTAAAAGTTGTTTAAATGGTGCATGGAAGAAAATATGCCCACAGCGTGTAAAAGGCTTCGAAGGAATTGAAAAAGACAAATCATATGAAGAGGTTACAGATAAGACTGTAAAGGTTGCAGAGCTACTCCAGTTGGAGGTGGATGTCAAAGATGTGGAGGAGTTAATAGAGGAAGAAGAGAACAAATTATCTATCAAAGAACTTATTGACTTGTAGACAGTGATAGTGAAAGAAGAAAATGCTGACAAAGCTCAAGATTAACCAAATGAGGAGCCGAGAAACTTCATCACCAGAGAGATGGGAATGGCATTTCGTGAAATTGCATTGGCAATGGCAAGATTTGAGAAGATGAATCCTGACAGCGAACGATTCTTAAAAGTTAACAGAGGGATATGCTTGCTACAAAGAAATCTACGATGAAAAGAAAAAAGTCACAGTCAAGTCATCCATTAATATGTTCTTTCATAAGGTTGAGTGGCAGACCCCTTTAAATCTCCACTGCCCTCAACCTCTGCAGCAGAGTACTTATCAGCTGAAGATGTTGATTCTGGCAAAGATGCTCAAGAGGAAAACGTACTGACATTATGCCTGTCTCCTCTCTTTTTTTGTAATTTTGAAATTTTTTTAAATTGCATGCTTCTTTAATTTTTCCTGCGCATGAGATAAAAATTGAATAAATACAATATATAATTCTATTTACATGTTTGTCGAACATTTTTTTTTTGATTCAATCAATTCAATAAGCAGAGTTGCGAGTGCTGCACAAGCATGGAGGAAATTCCAACTTACGTAGCGTTCTGCAGAACGCAACCCTTACATAAGTCGGGGAGTTCCTGTATATCTGAATAATGACTTTAATTTCCCTGCTTAGCACATCTCCACTACTACCTAAAAAAAAAAAAAAAAAAAAAAAATGTCTACATTGTGTGTGAATAGTAAGGAACTTCTAGGTTTTCATAGCAAATCAAGTTTGGGTTTTAGTGTACAGACATGTTTAAGATAAGGCCTGCTAATGCTAATTTCTGACAATTTAAAGGACCTGAGAAATCAATTATGATGCAAGCACAGGATTTCAATAAACAAAATCCTTAATGTGAAAATAATACATTTACCTAAGCACTCCACTTGCATTACGGAAAACAGTGGACCAATATATATCCTGAGATTTTATCTGCTCATTTGGATCATGAGATCGATCCCAACCAGAATGAGGAATTATTACATTGTGTACCAATACTGCAAGGGCATCATCTATAATTGGTCTCTTCAAATCCTGGAAAATATAAGAAATTAAAATCATTTCTAATTTTGATTTGAAGTGCATGAAATTACACATCTAACCACGTCATCACAAAGCATTAAACAAAGGATAATAATTAATAATAATTATTAGATTCTCAACCTGTGGGTTGCAATTTTTTTTCCTAAATTCTGTCCCAGATTTTCAGTGAGTTTTTTTTTTAAATATATTGCAATTAACCATTTTCCAATTAATAGTTATTTTACATATAGATTAAAATTTAATCATTCAAAATAAGTGATATATTTATTCCCCCATTAAAGAACAAATAAATCCATTTAATTATATTTATGGAGTTTTTCAAACTACATGTATGATTTTGAGGGATCTGAATTTTTCTTCTTTTCTTTCTTTTTTTTTTTTTTTTTTTGTAGAGTGGGGGAGTTATGTTGTTGTTATAGATCCATTAGGCACTAAACAATGGTAGGGGATAACGGGTTTTATTAAAAGTGAGATGCGTATTATGTGGAATTTAAGCATTATATACCTTCAAACAATTTTCTCTTTTTTAGGAAAGTGAAAACTGCATTAATATTAGTAGTAGTAGTGGCACATGATGCAAGAAAGCAAGTGTAGGAGATTATGCAGCATCAGCCAAAAAAAAAAAAAATCACACCATTCCCTCCAAATGCCTGTCCAGTTCCTCCTTAAATTTATTTAACCTATCAACTTCCACAATGACAGATGGAAGTTTGTTCCAGCAATTAACCACCCGCTGGCTAAAGGCAAATTTCCGCACATCTATTCTACATCTGTCCTTTCTTAATTTGAACTTATGTCCCCGTAGGTTGGTAATCTGAACAAATGGAAGGATCCCATCAGAATTCAGCGTGCTCAACCCATTCAAGGCCTTATAGACCTCAATCAGATCACCGCGCAGGTGCCTAGTCTCCAGCCACTGCAATTTGCAGAACTTAAGCCTCTCTTGGTAAGAGGATCCCTTCATTCCCCTCACCAATCGTGTTGCTCTTCTCTGTACACGTTCAAGCAAATCTACATCCTTCCTAAAATGAGGCTTCCAGACCTGTACGCAGTACTCAAGGCGTGGCCTGACCATTGCCTTATACAGAGGGACAATCACCTCCTTTTCCCTGCTAGCAAAATTCCTATATATCATTGACAAAACCCCATGACCCGCCCTAGCAGCCTGTCTGCACTGCTCAGAAAACTTCATATCTGACTGCACAATTACTCCCAGGTCTTTTTCATTTTCTACCACCTTAAGTGTAGTACCACACAGTTGGTACGTTTCTCTGGGGTTACTTCTACCCATATGCAGTACTTTGCATTTGTCAAGGTTGAACTTCAGCTGCCACTTCTTAGCCCATCTGCCCAAATTATCTAGATCCTGTTGCAGTAGCACACTGCCATTACTGTCATTAACAACCCTGCCAACCTTTGTGTCATCTGCAAACTTCGACATTAAGCCTGATATACCTTCATCAATATCATTGATAAATACACAAAACAACAGTGGACCCAACACCGAACCCTGTGGGACTCCACTAATAACATTAGTCCACGAAGAGCAGCACCCATTGATTACCACCCTCTGTCTTCTCCCACTTAACCATCCTTTTATCCATTGTAGCAACTTACCCTTAATACCATTCTGCTCCAATTTGTACAGTAGTCTTCCATGCGCAACAGTGTCAAAAGCTTTCCTGAAATCCAAGTATATGATATCAAAATTATTTTTTGCATCCAGTTCCTTTGTGACCACATCATAATAACCAATCAAATTTGTCAGACAAGACTTTGCCTTAACAAACCCATGCTGTGTTTGAATTATTGCTGCAGTCTTGTCTAGATGATCCTGCAATGCATCTTTAACCAGTGACTCCATTATTTTACCCGGAACAGAAGTTAAACTAACTGGTCTGTAATTACTCGTGTCACCCTTCGATCCACCTTTGTGAATTGGGGACACATTTGCACATCTCCAGTCCGTGGGAACCTCCCCTGAGTCCAAGGATGCTCTCATAATTATGGCTAAGGGTTTGCTTAGTTGCTTTGCCGCCTCCTTTAAAATAACTGGATAGATCCCATCCACCCCAGGTGCCTTTCTTATGTTTAACTTCAACAATTTCTCCTCCACTTTGCTCTCAGTTATTACAAAATCATTAAGCACACTGCTACAATTTTATAACCTTCTTCCATTTTCAAACTGTAATAATTCCTCACGTGTGAATGTAGATGCAAAATACTCATTCAGTTTGTTTGCTATCTGAGCAGGATCATCAACAGTCGAACCATCGATGTCAAGTGGACCAATCATATTCATCCCCTTCCTTTTAGAGTTTATATAAGTAAAGAAATCCTTGCTGTTTTTCTTAGCATCTTTTGCCAAAGATTTCTCGTAATCCGCCTTCGCCTGCCGAACCTCCTTTGTGACCTGATTACAGACTAGCTTATATCTGCCACAGGTTTCTGCGTCACCTGATAATTTATATGCATCCCATGCATTTTTCTTCTCTGTCACGAGTCTCATTAGTTCATTTGATAACCATTTAGGCCTAAACCTTGAACGATATTTCTTAATCGGTATATAAAGTCTAGTAGCTTCTACGATTAATTCCTTGAATGCTTCCCACTTAGAATTTACTGTTTGTAACATCGTCAGTTGATCCCACTGTACAGAATTTAAAAACTATCTGAGACCACTGTACTCCCCTTTACGGAAGCAAAAACCCTTTCCTTTACCCCTGACGGTAGTTACCTCTTTGAGTAAATCCCACTTCAGCACACTGTGATCACTGCCACCTAGTGATTCCTTTATCTGCAAATTCTTAATACACGAATGATCACTGCTGATAACCAGATCATTTTAGTATTTTAAAATTGTCTGTCGTCTAAAATTTGTTGCAAAATAGAAGTTATTTAGGCTGCATGCTTTGATAAGATGCATTGCCAGACTCCATTATAGAGAGGGCAGTCAACTATGATATGCTGGACTGACTTTAACATGGCAGGTCAGACAGAAAGGTGGATCTGAGGAAAAACAAAGTTAAAAGTGAGTAAGGTGTGTATGTCCTATTCTTAGTCTTGCAAGCATGACTTCTTTCCTTTTGATTTGACCAGAAGCTATATGCCAGCACTGGAGATTCAGTTTAATCTGAAGGGGATTTTTTGCTCTCTTGGTTTTGGAATATGATTTGCTAGTGATTTATACTTCAACTATTCCCAAGACTTTTATAGTCAGTGTAGGGGATTTTGAAAGAAGCATCAACTGGTTCCACAGTAAATTTGGTTGCATGGTCAGCACTCTCATTGCCAGTTATGCCAATATGGTTAGTGACCCAACAAAAATATTACTACTTTCATGTCCTTAGCTAGAGCAGTCAATAAGTTATGATTATGACCAAGTAGATAGTTGTGATGTTTCTTTGGTTGCTGTAAAGTGAGGACACTGAAGAAATCATTGAAAATAACACTATGGGTAAACTGGTGCAATTTTAAAGTTTCTAAGGCCATTTGTATGGCATGTAGTTCAGCAGTAATGAGGCTGCACTCTAAAGGTAAATGACTGGAGATTATGGATGATGGAAGAACGACAGTAGCAGTGAAGTGATTAGCATTAGTAGAGGCACATGATGCAAGAAAGCAAGCTTATACAACATCAGCCAAAAAAAAAAAAAAAAAAAGCAGCTCTTCCTGTGTAAAGAAGTTGGTTATATGGTTCAACCCCTTTTGAAGAGAAGTTTAATGCATATATGTCACTTTTTTCTTTCAGAGCCAATGATGTCATTTCAGAGATTTTTGCAAATGTTTCCGCTTAAGTATTTTCAAATGATTTCCCTAAAATATATGCAACTGCAGTCGGATTTGCAATTGGACATCCATTATGTTCTAAGCTCACTGAAGGGAATGGTGGATGTTTTCCCTTCATTTTTTGAATCTCATTCCAGACTACTTTTGAGCTACAAAACTGGGTTATGGAGGAGGAAAAACTAATCCAAGATTCCCTTTGATGTGGCATATAGCATACTTTGGCATTTGCATATTTAAAGGATATTACATTTTCAATGGTGGGATATTGGTGGAATAACCCTCAAGCCTTGTTTTGGGCTTTTCTTGTTGTGGCTGTGCATTCTGAATTCCACCAAGGTTTCAGGAATAGTGGAGACCACATGGATGTTTTAGGAATTGCAACCATTGCTGCGTAGACAATACCTTCTGTAACGTATGAAACTGCATCACTGATTGGCCATTGGTTGACCCTTGTGATGTCAAATTCTGCCAGACATTTGAAGGCAGCCTTACGAAACTTTCACTGAGATATCCTTGATTTTTTTTTTTTTTTTTTTTTTTTTTTTTGTCACAAATGATATTACAGGGAAGTGATCACTCCCGTAGGGATTTTTATCAACCTCCCACAGGAATAAAGGGAGGAGAGAATGGGAGCCGATGGAGAGATCAGTGGCAGTAAAGGTTAGGGTGGGCATGTGTAGAAAGGTGTTCATTCCTCTATTAAAGAGAGAGTTTATTATTCTGGAGCATATGCTATATTTACCAGCACCTTGTGTTAGTTTTTGGACTACCCCAGAGGATATTATTAAAATCTCCTAATAAAAGAATAGGAACACACAGTTGCACTATAAGATCATCAAGGTCTGTCTGGGAGCTGTTGATCCCAGGTGGCAAAAATACCAAATTATGGTATTTGGCAAAAAATACCAAAACTGTGAGAAGGAACCCTACAAATAGGTGAATAGTAACCGACTGTATGAGTAATTACTTTAAAAGGGGTACAGTTGCCCAGTAGAATAGCAACTCCACCAAGAGCAAGTCCATCCACGATTTTTTCTTTACATATTCTGCTGACATTACATAAGGTAGGGTCTTCATTTGTCTTTAGATATGTCTCCTGCAAACAGAGGCACACTGACTCATGCCTATGGAGGAGGGCCTTAATGTCATCAATATTATTCCAGAATCCACAGCAATTCCACTGCATGAATTTGGCCATTATTTGAGCTTTGTGGGTCCATCAGATAACTTCTGAGATGCTGAGGGCTTTGCTTTCTCCTTTTATTTATCCTTTTGAGAGAAGTATAGACATTGTCCAATGGCCATATCTTCCTCCATAAAAAATTCCCAGAATGCATTGTTATTTGTTTCCTTCTTCTCTATTTCCATTTTTTCAAGTTGTGCTTTTTATTTTTCTTCATGTTATTTTATTTAGTTAGAGGCAGAGCAGTAAGTGGTATCGATATGGGAGTGGGAGCTGATTGAGTTGTTTTGTACTACATTTTGAGTGCTCAATAAGTAGCGTGTAATGAGAGCAAAAGATTCTTTTTATTGGAGGCTTCAAGTGGTGAAACCCATGTTTCGTCTCTAGAGCAAAGTTTCCGGCACTCCCCTCCCCCCATACTTCTCCTTCAACCCATGCACGGTACTAAGTACTATAGGTTTTGATACCTTCGTGTTTGGGGTTTTCATAAAAAAAAAAAAAAAATTCTTTTGGTGGAATGGTCATATCTGTTTGATTCCCAAACAGATTGCTTACCTACAGCCTTCTGAGCATATGTGGGCTTATTGCTACTTATTGACATTACTAGTTTCGCATTTCTTTATAGGATATTCAACTCTGCTTTGTGTCACTATATTTTCTCATTTCCAATGCCAGCATGTCCTTGAGTATGCAGGGTACTCACCTTCACAGTTGACAAAAGTGGGTTTGGTGGCAGAACATGCATTGCTTCTACAGTATTTTGCACTTCACCAAGTGCAGGCATGAATTCCAAAACATTGCAGGAGGTTTGGAATGTACGGCCTTACTGTGCAATTTATGTAGCTGGCTGTTCTCGAATTAGGAGAAGTTGTAATATTCAAAATAAGGATGACCAGATCCTTCTGGTTTGTAGTAATTTCCCATTCCTGTGTACAGAAATTTTTTTTTAACAGCTATCATTCCATTCCCTGTGTGACTTTAGTTGGGAGCAGATTTCCTCCTCAATAATCCCAAGGAGGTCCCCCACTCCAAGATGACACCTTGTGATGAATTTAGTGTTCTGTATGATGTTGTGGTAATTGGCATTCCTCCAATTAATGTTTCTTGAAATAACTACTCAAAGTGCCTGTCACTTTTTTCACTTAGGAAGTCCCCGGAATGAAGTCTTAACTGATTTCGGGGAACCTGCTAACCCCTCTAAACCCTTCTGTTTAAAAAGGGCGACATTTTCCCAATAGGCTTGAGTTTGATTTTTTGAATGCATTATTAAGAATGTTGGCATGTGACCAGATTGCACTTCTGTTTGGGGTCTCTTTGCTGCATTGGCAGTTTGTTTCATGGTTATTATTTTCTGATAAGGACTGTGTTGAGGACCCTTAAGAAATAACATTATCAGGATTCATAGTGTTTTTAATATTTGATCAGTGTCCAAGCTCTCCACCCACCATGCAGCCCAAATGGGATGCCCATTACCTGGGCATCCCATTAAGCAATAAATACACTCAGGATGGGACACCAGGGCTTCCCAGACACCATACCCACACTTCCTCAAGAATGAATCCTGTTCCTCGGACTGTGAGGATAAGGGTATGGCACTGACATGGTTGCATTGATGCAAACCCACTAGACAATTGATCCTGGCCAAGCCATCCATATTACCCATCTTGTTGAAGCAGGAGCCAGTGCTGGGCCCCCTCGACCAACAACCAGGGTCCCCATTTTCCAGTTTCTAAGGGTCACAGCACACTGCAAACATGCTGAATTTGTATGGTGTTAGCCTGGAACATAGGTTCTGGGCATTGGAATCCCCGTGATACTAATCTGGAGTAGCAGTGTCACTGGAAGGACCCCTCGCCACATACTGGTGCCTATATCAAAGGGATAAATGTTGGCAGATAGATAGCCTCGAAGCCCAAAGTCACGTAGGTCATGTAAGATTCCATATTTCCAAATCATATCAAAGGCCTTTTTGATGTCCAAGCATAGCATGACTACATGTTCATTCTTTAAGCAGGTGTTGTAGATGGTTGATTGTGCTTTTACCATGAGATCTACAGTTGAAACCTTTCCTCAAACGATGATTTCGGTTAAGAACTTTTCAAGATTCTAAAAACTACATTAGATGACCACATAATTTCATATTAAAATTTGGGGCAGGCAACTGGAAGGTAGTTTTGAATGGATCTGAATGATTAACTGGATTTAAATTATCCCTGTTTTTGGGAAAGTCAATATTTTACAGTGTCTCCAGCTTTTGGGGTAGATGTTGTTGTTGTGTTCGGATTTAACGACACATAGGCTGCTAGGGCCATATTGTGTCTTTCTAATGGTTAATAGGAAATGCTAACATCTATTGCAATACCTGTTATATTTTATGGTATATTCCTATGCTATTTAGGAAGGTCAACAGTTCTTTCTTATTAGGGTCATCTCCAAGAATCTGCAATAATGTTAGTGATGACTGTGGATTAGCACATGATTTAAAACTGATTGAGCAGATATTGAGAAGGTGAGGACAGTCCACTTATAAGTGATGAATAGTCAGTTGCACATGACATTGTGTGCATTGAGGAGTGCTGTCATTCGTAAATAGATAAAGGTGTGTGAAGCAAGTATGCCCAATTCTTAGCCTTCCTAGAATTACTTCTTCTCGTCTGCTTTTCCAGAAACTGGCCAGCCACAGCTTTGGATCTGGTTTTATTTGGTAAAGTTTGTTCGCTGAATATCCTCTACAGATTGTTGACCAACTATTGTAACATGTGTTAAGGATGATGGGTTTGAAATCAGTATACGGAACTATACAAGTCTGTAAAATTGAAGTATCTGGATGTTTGGCTGCAAGATCTGCTTTTTCATTTCCTGATTTCCCAGAATGCCCTGGGATAAAGCAGAATGTCACAGTTTGGTTTGACTCATTACACACAAGTAATTTATAATGGATTTGTTTTATAACAGGGTGAGACGAGATGGTTGTTGTTATTTGATTTTTAGCAGCATTAGCAACTAAGGCCATATTGCTCAGGGGATATGTGGTGGCCTTTCCGCATCCTCCATATTTGGTGGCCACGGGCTCAAACCCCGGTTTAATCAAGAAGCGTGTGCTATGCACTACTGCTCCTGCCCACCTGGCTATGGAGGTGCCCAGAGACAAGATGATATTACTGTTTATAGCAGAGATAGCACTGAATGAGTCAGTGTATATTAAAGCAAATGGAATTAGATGTTCAATAATGTGATCCAGAGCTACATTTATAGCATAAAGCTCAGCAGTGAAGATACTGCATTCTACTGGTAAGGAAACAGAAGTGGTGAATGACAGGAATATTACTGCAGCACCAACTTGGGTCTCATTTTTCGATCAATCTGTGTAGATTTCATGGGCCTGTGAATGAGAAAAAGAGTAAGTTGCATGTAACTGTGGAATATTGGAGAGAGAGAGAGAGAGAGAGAGAGAGAGAGAGAAGGTGTTCTTTCCCCACTGTTGAAAATAGTCATCATATATTGCACAGATATTTGTCCAGGGTGGTGGTGCTGTCATATCCTGAAATATATTACCGATTTCTATATTCCATGATTGAGTCAGTTCCTTAAATCTAAGTGGAGCAGGCTGGTTTTCATTTGGTTTGCTATTGTAAAATGACTCCCATTCGGTTTTGTATAGGCATCTCCATCTAGGGAGAGAAGGAAGACTGAATTTTTGTGCCATACATCAGAAGTAAAGTTTTTCTGCAAAGATTAAGGGAGGTTCATGGGCTTCGATGTAAAGACTCCAAACTGGGGAGGTTCTGAAAGCCTCTAGAGCAACTCTCAGAGCACTGTGCTGGATGGTGTTTAATTGCTCTAAAGTACTTTTTCTCGCAGAGTCATACACTGGAGAACCATGGTCCAAGCAAGACCTGTTGAGAGCTCTGCAAACATGGATAAAGGTATGTCGATCAGTGCTCCATGACAAGGATGACACACACCGAGGATATTCAACTTCTTCAAACAGATAGTTCAAAGATAGCCCACATGTACTTGAAAGTTCAGTTTCCTATCTAGTATCAGGCCAAGAAATCAACAGTGTGAGCAAGAAGAACTGGCACGTCATTTATCTTTAGCTCTGGATCAGGATCAGGATGAAGTGACCAACCGAAGTTTGCAGAAATGAGTGGTAGTCGATTTCTGTTCAGCGAGATGGTATCCATTGCATAAGGCCCAAGAATGAACTCTGGTTAGAGCAATTAGTAGCTGTCTTTCGATAGTATTCATACTTAGCGATTGGCAGGATATGGTGAGGCCATCAGCATACATGTATACTTCAATCATTTTTAGAATATCTTCCAAAATATTGTTGACCCTAATCGCAAATAGGGTTGGACTCAATATGGAACCCTGTGGGACACCCTCTTCTTGAATGTGGGATGCTGACAGCATGTTTTGATATCAGACTTGAAATGTGCGAAGTTCTCAATTATAAAAGGGAGGTAGCCTCTCAGTCCTAACTGATGCATATCTTTAATGATACCATGATGCCATGTGGTGTCAAATGCTTTATGAATATCCAGGTTGATCATAACTAGATGTTTTCTCCTGATGAAGGCATTATGTTTAATACAATTTTTACAAGTAAATTGAGAGTGGACATGTTTTTAGAGAAGCCATATTGGTGATCAGAAAGCAGATTTTTGGAGTCTAGAATTCAGGTAAGCCTCCTATACACTATCCTTTCAAATATTTTGCCCAAACATCTTGTCAATGATATCGGTCTATAATTCTGAATTAGAGATGGATCTTTGCCGGGTTTTGGTACAGCACAAATATAGGAATGATGCCAAGAGAGAGAGAGGATATGTATTTTCTGAAAAGATCCGGTTGTAAAAGAGCAATAATATGCATAGATCGGCGACACATAGAAGCTTCAGCATACTATAGTGAATGCTGTCTGGTCCTGCTGCACTAGATGGAGATTTGCTCAGGGATTCTTTCAGTTCAGGGTAAGTAAAGGGCTGGTTATACAGAAGTGAGCGACTAGTTGAAAAATTTAATTTAATACGTTCTTCATTAGTTTTAATGCATTGAATGGAGGTCACATAAGAGGAAGAGGCAGAAATATTATAGACAGATTCTGCTAAAGCATGTGCAATATCAGTATGAGTGGATAATTCCTGACCATTGCATTGTACTATTGGAAAGTGCAACGGCAAAAATTTCCCATTGAGTGCTTGTATTTTTTTCCAGATAATCCGCGTGTCAGTATTTATGTTAATAGTTCAGGCAAAGTTAATTCATTCGTCATGTTTTGCTTTTTTACTGATTTGTCTTGCTCTGGCTCTGAGCTTTTTGAAAACAATTAGGTTAGCAGTAGTTGGTAATTTTGAAATTGGTTCCAAGCACGGTTTTTTCTCTTTTAGCTTTGGAAAAAATCTACATTCTACCATTGGTTTTGCTGTACCTGTTTGTGCTGGTCGGATTTTGGAATGGAAATTTCGGCTGCCAATAATATATGGCTGGTAATTTTTTCAGTTATGTCATCAATATGTTGCTGTTGTACATACTGTTCGCTGAGCAGGACACAAGTAGAGCAGTTTTTCCAGTCTGCCTTGTGGAAATTCCAAGAAGAGGCTTTAGGGCATAACATGACCAGTGTTTGAATTAAGCTGATGATGGGAAAATGGTCACTCAGCACCAACCATTCCATGCTTGGAAAAAGAGATGAACAGATAGATAAGTCTGTGGCAGATGTTGTACCTGTAGGTAGTTGAAGAGCCAGTGTTTAATACAGTCAGATTATGATTATCTAGGAATGTTTCAATTACTTGACCTCTCCTATCCATGGTGGAAGATCTCCACAATGGATGTTGACCGTTGAAATCACCGAGTAAACAGACAGGAGGTGGCAGTTGTGTTAAAAGGTTGTCAAGTTCAGTCTGGGAACAAGGATAATTAGGAGGTATATAAACAGAAGCAAGGGTTAATGGTATTCCCATTGCCATCTCGACTGCTACAACTTCTAAGTAGGTTTCTAGTTGGAGATGTCTTGATAGTATGGTAGTTTTGACAAGAATACCAATCCCTCCACAAGCAGAAGAGTCAGAATCCCGTCTCGCCTAAACATAATATGGTCCTTGAGGCTGTCAGAGACATTCTCTCAGATATGACAGACAAGCTGAACTTGCTACCTGGGAGTTTAAAACGCTGATCGAACTGATATTTGGGTGACACTCAAGTCAAGAGGACCCAATTTCGGTGAAGTCCGGATGGTCTGTGACATCCAAATCCTCTGCTTGCACCTTAACAATGGTGGGACTATTAGTAATCCTGGGTATAACCCGCATGCACAAGCACACTGTGGGGACCACCCAGGCGTGAACCAACGTAAGCAGAGGTCGAGGTGTGGTGCCTGCACCATATGGAGGAATGCCGCCCCTATGTAATACCAGGCAATACTAGGTGGTAGATGACTCTCATCAACAAGTGCAACCACCACTTTGCTTACTGGAGACTTGAAGTGGTGAAACCCATGTTTAGTCTCCAAAGCTAAGTTCCAGTCAACCCTTCGCCATCTTTTCCATCATGCAGTATGACTGATGGCTTTTGAGGTTAGAATGGACATCACAGTGAGATACAATCTTCCTTACATTCTAAGGATACAGCTCTAAAACAGTGTTTGCAGACCAGTCGCTAGTTAGTACACCGGACTAAACCTATTGGTAACTCTTCAGGAGGCTTCTGGATGAGCTAGTGTATAATCTTGCTACCTCTACTCTGCCATATAGTGAGTGGAGGGAGTCCAAATAGTGTGTATGTGTGGTGGGGGGGCATTGTCGAGGCCACATTATGTCAAGGATCTGGGTATATTCTTATCATGTGTGCGCCATATCCAAAAATTTCATTACTTCATTCAGCATCACCCCACACCTTTTATTCTTACTATTGAATACACCATGAATTGTTAAACTAATAGAGGAAGCTTATCAGCAAAAAGATCCAAACCTCCCAAATACTTCCTAGTTCATTTCACAAATATACATTGTCTCAGTTCTAAACTCAATGATGTCCATTTCCACTTACAGTCTGCCAAACCCAATGTACTTTTTCTGACAAAATCTCGGTTATCGGTCGATTCAACTACTGCTCATCTCACTTGCCCAAATTATTCGCTGTACGATTTCTTTCACCTCAAAGGTGGTACTTGTGCATATGTCCTTTCTGATATTTCATGTCAGAGACTTGGTAATTTGGAATTTCCTCTTTTCGATCTTCTCTGGTTTAAAATCTCTTTACCTCATTCTGTCAAATTCATCTGTTGTCTCTACCGTTCTCCCAACTCCACTAAACACTTGGAGCTCTTTGACTTCCTCTCTTTGCAACTTGACTTTCTCCAGTCCAACTTTCCTAATAGTGAAGTAATTTTCCTTGGTGATTTTAATGTTCACAACTCCAGCTGGCTTCCATTTTCTAGTCATACAATCCCAGCTGGTCGAGATGCTGAGGCTTTTGCAATTACTAATGACCTTGCGCAGATTGTTAATTTACCTACAAGAATACCAGACAATTCTAACCATGCAGCCAACACGCTTGATCTTTTTCTCACAAACAACCCTTCTAAGTACACGGTCAAAGGGAGTGGTCCTTTATGTTACCTCAGATCACAACTTGGTGATTGTCTCTTCCCCAATGGAGCCTTTATCTCATGGCTATTCCCAACCTCATGTTGTTTGGCATTACAAGAATGCAAAATGGGATGACCTGCGAGATTTCTTTTCTTCTTTTCCTTGGTCAGATTACTGTTTCAAAACTTCTGATGTTAACGTTTCCTCAGATGGTGTCAGTGAAATTATTCTTGTAGGAATGAAATCCTTTATCACACACTCCACTTTAAAATCTTGCCCTTTATCTAAACCTTGGTTTTCTAATAAATGTGCTAAGGCTGTTCGAGAGAAGAATGTTGAATATGGTTGGTCACACAAAACTAGTAGTTGTTGGTGACTATTGTCAGGGAAATAGAGAACAGGACCAGGGTATGTCAACAAGGGGCAAAGGTTGATGGCGTTGTAGAGTGGATATTATCATTTAAGGGCACAATATCACAAAGGTGATATTGTTGTACATGTTGGCACTAATGATATTAAGAACAGGAGACAAGTGGAATTACTTAACAAGTCCAGTTTTTACCACTGTTGAAAAAAAGCCGTGAATTAGGGTTGAATTTGAAAGTGTCTACAATTCTGTCCAGACACGATAGGAGGGAGTATATGATGAGAGCCTTGTCGATCAATTCGGCCCTGGAAAGATTGTGCAAGGTTCAAGGGGTAGAATTTTTTTCAGCCTAGTCTGTACTTTTAGCATATAATTAGTAGAGGCATACGATGCAAGAAAGCAAGCTTATGCACCATCAGCCAAAAAAAAAAAAAAAAAAAAAACACTCCCATTTCACCCCTCAATTCGTTCCAAATACCTGTCCAGCTGAGCCTTAGATTTAGCTAGGTTATCAACTTCCACAACATGGAATGGAAGTCTGTTCCACTAGCCAACTACCCACTGGCTTAAGGCAAACGTCCACACATCTATTTTACAACTTTCTTTCCTCAATTTGAATTTATGACCTCTCAGGTGATTGTTCTGAGCAAGAGGAAGACTCCCTTCCTCTTGCTCAGAACTTCCAGCACTGAGCATGCTCAAACCATTCAAGGCTTTATACACCTCTATCAGATCACCTCGCAGGTGCCTAGTCTCCAGACATTGTAATCTGCAAAACGTATGCCTTTCTTCATAAGAGCAACCCTTCATTCCATTCACTAATCCTGTTGCCCTTCTCTGTACTTGTTCCAAGAGCTCTACATACTTCTTAAAATGAGGCCTCCAGACCTGTATACATTACTCAAGGTTTGGCCTGACCATTGCCTTACACAAGGGGATAATCACCTCCTTATCCCTGCTAGAAAAATTCCTGTATATCATTGACAAGACACTATGAGCTACTCTTGCAGACGGTCTGCACTGCTGAGAAAACTTCATATCTGCCTGCACAATTACCCCCAAGTCCTTTTCATTCTCTACCACTGTCAGAAAAATGGCCGCTTCCAAGCGTGCATGTGTGTGTGACAGCTCCGTAAATTGTGACCTGGTTTACTAGTTTAAAGTTAGCGCCAAACTCTGGATTTGTGTTGGATCAAAGCCATTAAGGAACTGGAACACCTTGGTGAGTTTTGTTTTAATTTTCTTTGGGTAGAAGTGAGATTCTGTTTGCATTATTTATCCAACGCTAACGACAATGGGTCTGCCGTTAAAAGCACCATTGTCTTAGAATTGGAGAGAGTGACCACGTGACAACATATGGTCACCACGCCTGAATCACACTTATAGACTGGGGATTAGTGCCCCCCCCCCCTGTGTGCTACTATAGCGTAGGATTGTGCTCCTTCACTCTATGACCTTGTAAACAACATAGTGAAGTAAATAAGTAAATGTGTCTTCAAGTTCTCCCCCTACCTCCCTCCCTCCCTACCAATAGTCATTGCATGGGCGAGCTGCAACTTTTCTTCCGTGCTCCCGCACCGATATAACTATAATTTTTGTGATCGGCGTCACCACTCAACAAACTGCACCATTTCAGTACTCCTGTTTTTTTTGGAGCATCTTTTCACATCCATTTATCCCCCCCCCCCCCCCCGTGACCTAAACAGTGAACTGTACGAGAACCAAAAGGGCTACGGACTTGTAGCGGGTAGCGTTTTGCTGTTCTTAACAGCCACAAGCTGACCAAAAATAATTCACTCCAGATTAACCGTAAACGCCGTTTATCCAAAATCTAAACAGAATGGAAGGAAAAAATAAAAAGTTGACTGGTACAAAAATAGAGCGGGGAACACGTTCCCAAACTGAAGCAAGGGACCAACCAGAGAGTATGCCATCTACAAAGGACACCGGAGAAGAGAAGCCACCAGAAGTTCCCTTGGATCCTACCTTGCCTGAAGGCACAGTGTATGAAAAATCTCTAGCCTTGAAGACAGCATTAGAGAATATTTTCAAAGAACCATCAAACAGAATTACAACAGGTATTAGATCGCAGATTGCAAACATTTTCAGTAAGATGGAAGAAATGCTGATAGAGACATTCCTAGAAAATGAAAAGGCAAACGTGAAGATACAAATCTACAAACAATGTGGGGAAAATCAAATGCCTGTTGTTGTTGTTGTAATTTGGTTTTTAGGAGCATTAGCAACTAAGGCCATATTGCTCCGGGATATGCGGTGGTCATTCCCTGACCTTTCCGCATCCTCCATATTTGGTGGTGACGGGCTCGAACCCCGGTCTAATCAAGGAGCGTGTGCTAACGCACCGCTGCTCCTTCCCACCTGGCTACGGAGGCGCCTGGAAAATCAAATGCAACAGCGTGCCCCCATATATGCCCAGGCGCTGAGGAATGGCTCAAACCAGTTACAACCAAACAAAGAAGGGCAACAAGAAAAAAGGCCACCTCTCTTGAGGTGGCCTTTTTTCTTGTTGGGCACACAACCCACACCTGTACTCAGACAACGCCTACTTGCGGCCATTGCTCTGGCAAGGGCCATGAGTACAAAACTTGCCCCAACAGGGAACAGGATCCAACCTGTGCCAATTGTAAAGCAGCCAAAATGGAATACACACATTCGATCAGAGATCCAAACTGCCTGGTCTATATCAAAGCAAAGGGTCAATACCAAAAGAGAACCGACTATGGAGACAAACAATAAGAAATATAATACATCCAAAATAGAGATCATCCAACAAAACGCGCAAAGAGCCAGAGCAGTGGCAGAACAGCTAGGGATAAAAGCTGACGAAATCAATGCAGACATTCTCATACTCCAGGAGCCGTACACCTACTCTAAACGTGGATACCCAATCACATATAAGATAGTACACGAAGAGGAAGATACCCCTTGGGCAGCGGTAGTGGTACGCAACCCAGACTACACAGTCACGAAAGTTAAACAACTATGCTCGTCATGGGCAGCTTGTGTCCACGTACTGACGCCGCTAGGCCAGTTCTACATAGTAGCACTGTACTGTAGACCGGGGGAGGACATTACCCCAGCTACACAATACCTTCAAGCTTTAGTAGACATGTTCCCGGACCAGAAAATAATCATAGGGGGAGATGTCAATTGCCGATCCCCCACCTGGCACAGCCTGACTCCAGACAGAAGCGGAACTCGGAACGGGCAAATACTAGACGAATACCTTTCCAAATCCCCGATCGTGGTACTAAATAGGCCGCACCAACTGCCCACGTTCTGTAACACACTGTGGGAGGCCACAATCGACGTCACGCTGTCCACTAGGAACGTTGCAGGCTATATAAAGGATTGGTTTGTTCGGGATTCGTGGACAACGTCCGATCACAGAGTGATTACCTATCAGATAGCAAGGTCACTTGACAGAGCCCCAATATCCAAGCAAATACAAAGCCGCTATGCCATTAGCAAAGCAAATTGGGAACGTTTTAAGGAAATCCTAATACCAGCAACGGCCCAACGTCTAACTGAGACAAATCAGCTCGAGGAACCCAATAAAACCAAAACTAAAGTAACCAAGATAATAACTGTTGTTATTTATGTTATTTTGGTTTTTAGGAGCATTAGCAACTAAGGCCATATTGCTCCGAGAATATGCGGTGGTCATTCCCTGACCTTTCCACATCCTCCATATTTGGTGGTGACGGGCTCGAACCCTGGTCTAATCAAGAAGCGTGTGCTACGCACTGCTGCTCCTTCCCACCTGGCTACGGAGGCACCCACCAAGATAATAACAGAAGCCAGCAATGCAGCAATAAAAAGAAGAAGCCCGATCCGGGGGGCTGTCCCCTGGTGGACCCTGGAAATTCAACAGTTCAGACGGGAAACAATTAAAAGAAGAAAACAATTCCAACGGGCAAGGCGCACATGGCCGGCCCATGAGGTTGAAGCTTTAAGGGAAAGATATAGAGAAGCCAGAAACAGCTACACAAATGCGATCGTTAAGAGCAAACGCAAGGCCTGGGAGACTTTTGTTAGCACAACAGGGAACAACGAACCCTGGGGAGTGGTATACAAGATAGTGACGAATAAACTTCCTGGGGGGGGAGTCATTTCAACCACCCAGACGCCACAAGGTGATTATACCACCACGTGGCAACAATCTATAAGCAATATATTGGATGCCATCTTCCCGGAACCAATAGAGCCAACACTGCCAGAGCAACTTATCATCTGTCAAGATAATGAAGCTTACTCAACAGACACTCAGGAGCCACCCTTCACACCGGGATGAACGACAACAAATGGCAACCCAGATAAGAAACAATAAATGTCCAGGCCTGGACTACTTAGAACCCGAAATTATTAAGAAGACCGTGGAGATCGTTCCAGACCTCCTCTTACACCTATATAACAGCTGCTTGACTAAGGGCATCTTCCCCAAAAAATGGAAGACAGCAAAGGTAAAATTAATCGCCAAAAATTCAAACAAATCACCCCCACCTGCCAAACTCCTATCGGCCAATAGCCCTACTGCCGGTTGCAAGCAAACTGCTAGAAAGACTACTCTGCACAAGGATAAATCAGCATTACCAGGCAGCGAAACTCACAGAGACATCGCAATACGGATTCAAGCAGGGTTCGTCTACTGTGGAAGCCTTGCGTAGCCTATCGGAATCAGCAGCAAACTGCAATAATAAATATCTTCTAGTCATCTCCGTTGACTACGCTGGGGCGTTCGACACCATTTGGTGGCCGAGCGTACTGGCAAGACTAAGGCAGGCACAAGTGCCGATCAACTTATACTCCATAATTAGGTCATATCTCTCCGAGAGACGCATCATCGTGGAAGCACCTTATGGTAGAGTGAATCGTGATGTCCGCCGGGGCTGTCCCCAGGGTTCTGTTCTGGGGCCGCTCCTGTGGAATATGGTTCTGGATGGGTTCTTGGCTTTGCACCTCGGTGATGTGCGCTCCCAGGCCTTTGCTGATGACTTGGTCCTCACCATTGCTGCAGATAGCAGGGCCCAGCTAGAGGAAAAGGCCAATCAGGCAATGCTTCTATTGCAAAACTGGACCAGAACCCACTGTCTGACGATATCAACAACAAAGACGTCCTCCATCCTGCTAAAAGGCAAGCTTGCTATATACGTAGACCGCCACAAATAAAAGTGGGACCTACCACAATAAAATTAGTGACCCAGTTAAAATATTTAGGAGTTATACTGGATGGTAATCTTACCTTAAAACACCATCTAACTTATATCAGAGCCAAAATTAAAAGATACTCTGGATTGGTGGCTAGGATCGCCAGGCGGGACTGGGGGTTAAACCAACGCACCCTGTCACTGTTTTATAAAACAACCTTCCTACCGATCATCACTTACGCCTCAGCAATATGGTTTCCCAAAACAGCAACTGTAGTAAACCGACGCATCCTTGATGCAATGCAAAGAACCATCCTACTGACAATTACACGTGCTTGTAGCACAACCAGTACCCACGCACTGCAGGTCTTGGCCGGAGCTCTTCCCCTTGACTTAGAGATCACGCGCAGGGGAATGAACTACCACATAGAGAAAGGAATACCTTGTACATACCATGGCTATACTGTGGACGTTAATGCACCACAAAAAAATGAAAAGACAAGACTGCAAAAACACCTGATGCAAGTTTGGCAGGAGCGCTGGGCCAAATCAAATAAGGGAAATATCACCAGGAAATTCATTCCAAACATCGACAGGATGTATCCCAGTCCCCCAACTTGGTTTCAACCTGGCTTATACACCACCTATTTATTGACTGTTCACGGGGCCTTTAAAGCCAAGCTGGCAGCGCTGGGGATGGAGGTGGATCCGAGCTGTGCCTGTGGGGAGCTTGAGTGCTGGGAGCACATTATGTATGATTGCACCCATTATGAGGACCTCAGGTGCAGACTGATCACTGCAATACACTACCTCCCCAAGAACTTGGAATCACATCTATTGGACTCACTAGAGGAATACAGGGAGCTAAAGGAATATGCCCAAAAACTATTTGGTAGGCGTAAAACACTGATAGCCATCTACAGAAGAAGATAAAAATAAAAAATAATAAAATAAAATAAATAAATAAATAAAAAGAGACACAGAACACGCGTGGAGAGGACTCAAGGAGAACCTCCCTCAGGAACCTGCTCACTACTAATCATCTAAAACCAGTGATCGCAAGAATAACCCCATGGAGATGCGGATCTTCCCATGATGAAGAGAACCACAGCCATTGATAACAGACTAACAATGGACCTGACCAGGGTTCATAGCTGAGGACAAATCTGGATAACAAACGCTACCAATGACAGAGAAGACGACGAAGATAGAGAAACTCCAAGTTGCTGCCTTGACAGAGTCATATTGGCTCAAGGCTCTGCACTCTCTTGTGCAGTGCAATTCTTTTACTCCCACACCCGGCAGGGGAGGGAGGTGACGGCTTGCTGTCTCCTCTCTTCCCTGGACATTGCCACACCATTCCTTCCCTCTGGTGGGGCATGGGCATGCCTCACTGAATAATTGGGGGTCACCTACCCTATCGATCCTCTTCTTCCTATTTCACCCCCCAGCCTTCACTCTCCCCTCCCAGCACTTTCTCTCGCACAGTGTATAGCCCTACACGTCCAAATTTAAAATACACCAAAAAAAATTTCGCCCAACCTTTTAGGCACTTCAGAAACAGGCCTTCAGCGTCAAACCCCATATTAGCGCTTTAATGTAAGTGAACTGAAATCAACTGCGGTCGTTCCAATTTTATTTTAGGTCCTAGCCACTAAAATCCCAGGAAAGTAAGTGGCAGGACCTGCCAGAGTACAATTGACTCAAGGGTAACACCCGGCTAGCCTCCACGTGGCGAGGTATGGGCAACGTCGGGTCCCATTAGGGGCCTGGCGGCCAATAAGCCGGATAAACAATGGGCACAACATATAACACTACTCATGACCCACACACTTCTAAATCTCTGGCTTTGACAGGGTACGGTCACCGATACGAAGAACATTCGCGGAGATGGGAGAAATCCCAGGAGCCGCTAGACCCTCAATATACCTCATACCTCATGTCAGTGTAGTACCACAGAGTTGATACGTTACTCTGGGATTACTGCTTCCCATATGTAGTACAGTCAGTCCTCGTATAACACGTGTTTACATTACACGAATTCGATCATACACGATTTATAAATAGGGGAACGTTATCTTATATAACACGAACCGAATTCGCTTATACACGATTCGCCTTTGTGTTTACAAGAAATGGCAGTCGAACGCGGAATCACCCCAACTGAACGCAACACGATAACAATGAAGAAGAGTCCGAAAATGTATTTATGTGTTTTATATCAGTGAAGGGGAAACACATTTCACCATAATAACGTCAAAACCAACACAATTCCAGCTATCGATATAATCGCAAATGCAATTAGATCGAGTTTACTACCAGTTTATAACAGATTCCACTAGCAGAAACGCAATTGGAAATTGTTTTTATTGTTTTATGGTAGTAACCCCCAGAAATGTGCTTTAGTAAAATGTGAGGTGTTAATAGTGTATCTCGGCCTTTACGGTGTTGTTTATTCAGTTGCTACACGCGCGCAGCTTTGTTTATGTGTATCAAGCGTGCCTCCTCGTTTTATAATTGTGCTTTATTCCCTAAAAATGAGTAAAATACTTAATTAAAAGGTGTGAAAAGGAAGCGTTCTGGCTAAGATACTGCAGATTCAGAGAAAAAAAAAAGGCAATATCGATAAACAGAGGCGGACTGGATCAAAAATTCTTACCCGGGAAAATTTGTAGTGGCCTCATACTATGGTTTATGGCCAAAATCACACCGGCCTCCGGCCCACCGTGGTTTCCCCCGTAAGGCTTCTGTCCGCCTCTGTCGATAGAGAAAAAATATGAAATTGTGAAACGCTTTGAGCGAAATGAAAGGCCATGTGATATTGCACGTGCTATAGACCTAAATCAGGCAACGCCGAGAATTACAAAGAATGCAGAGAAAATAAAAACTTTCATAGCAGGAACAATTCAGTGTAATTAAAATCCATTAGATTAAGACACAAGAATTGGAAGAGATGGAACGGCTGTCATCTGTTTGGATAGAAAATCAAACAAAAAACAAGTTTGCTTACGATAGAAGCAAAAGCAGTAGCAATATTTTATTACGACTTACGTATTATAATTTATACTTACGTATTATAAAATACGTAAGTATTTTATTACGACTATTTTATTTAATATAATAATTTTTTTACTAATAAAATACGTATTTTATTCGTAAAAAATACTTTTTTAGTATTAAAAAATACTAAAAATACTTTATTATAATATTTTTATTACGTACTTTAATCGTTATAAAATGCTTACATTTTATAACGATTAAAATTACCCGATTATTTATTGTTTGGTAATGTTTTGTTTCCAAATGTTTGTTCAATCTTGGGTGGTCGGCACCTAACCCTACTTTTCCCATAGGGCCTGTTGTTTATATTGCACGATTTCGCATTGCACGAGGTTTTCTAGGAACGCAACTATCGTGCTATACGAGGACAGACTGTACTTTATATTTGTCAATGTTAAACTTCATTTGCCACCTCTCAGCCCACCTGATCAACTTTTCTAGATTCTGTTGCACCAGTGTATTGTCATTAGTGTCTTTAACAATCCTGCCAACCTTCATATCGTCTGCAAACTTGGACAATAAGCTTGATATACCATCATCCCTATCATTTATAATTACAGAAAATAACAATGGACCCAACACTGAACCCCGAAGGACTCCACTAATAAGATTAATCCACGATGAACAGTGTCCATTGATTACCACTCTCTGTCTTCTCCCACTCAACCATCCCTTTATATCAGCAGCAATTTTCCTCCGATGCCACACTGCTCCAATTTGTGCAGCAGTCTTCCATGTGCAACAGTCCAAAAGCCTTTCTAAGATCCAAATATATGATATCAAAGTTATTCCCTGCATCCAGTTCTTTTGTGACTGCATCATAGTTTCCAATCAAATTGGTCAGGGCTGACCAGCCATCATAGGAACAGTGTGATAAGAACGTTAATTAATAGAGCGAAATCACATTGCAGTAACCCCGATGATAGGAAAGCAGAGTATGAACGTGTCACGGCGGATCTTGCTAAATGTGGTTACCCCCATAGGATTATAGATAAATTTATTAATGAAAATCAGAGGAGAGATGAATCTTTTATACCAGTATCTACTGCATACATTCCCTATTATCCGGGCTTGATGGATTATATAACTAGAGTATTAAGAAAATATCAGACACGCTGTGTGCAGCTTCCGGGACGAAGACTGCGCACAGTTGTGTCTCAAGTTAAGGACCCCATTCAAAAAGAGGATGTTAGTGGGGTCGTATATAATATTAGATGCCCGGATTGTGGGGAATGTTATGTAGGTGAGACAAAACGTCGTCTCAAAGATCGTCTGGGGGAACACAAAAAAGCAATAAGGAATGCGGAGTATGGCAAGTCCGCCGTGGCCGAGCATTTTTGGGAGAAGCAGCACCAGATCTCCCCAGACGATGCCACTATCACCGATCGGGCGCATAGGTTTTGGGACCGTAAGTGGCTCGAGAGTTTGCGGATCAGTTCTACAACCAACATTAATAGGGATAGGGGTGTACGGATTCACCCCCTTTTAGAGACTATTATCCTAAAAAAGGATGAACGGTTCCGTACGACTTCCGTTCGAGCCACTTCCGGTTCCACAATGCAAGAGAGCGGAACACGTGAGAATGAAAACATGTGATGTCTACCATTACCCTGCTGATATTTAAAGGTGTACTGAATAATAGAGAATACTGCTGAAGAAGAAGGCTGGAGCCTTTGAAAGCTACGGAATTTTATCGCTTTTAACTTAGTATATTTTAATGCATTTTAATCTTGTGTTTTAATACTTTTAATATTGTAATACGTATATATTAATTTTGTAAATACAGGTTATTGTAAATATAGTTATCAGGAATTTGTTGTGTTTTATTTTATTTTATTTTATCTTATTTTATTTTATTTTATTTCATGAAAGGTTGGTGAAAAAACGCTAAGAACGTATAATAATTGCCAGTATGGATTCCATCAGTGTCAATCCACTGGTGCTATTCTGGCCTACGTTACCTATTTATGGACAAATTCAGTGGAAAAGTTTGGTGAAACACACTCTTGACATTTCAAAGGCTTTCGATCGTGTTCGGAATAAAGGTCTTCTAAACAAGCTCCCATCTTATGGTTTGCCAACTGTTTTTTGTAATTACTTAAACCAGTTTTCTCTCTGATCGCTGAATGAGGGTGATGGTAGATGGCTCTCTGTCTTCTAACTTCTCTGCTAATGCTGGTTTCTTCCAAGGTTCAGTTCTTTCCTCCACTCTTTTCCTCTTGATATTAATGACCTTCTTCCATTGAATGGAAATCCTATCCATAGTTTTTCCTATGATAGCACATTGCATTCTACTTTCCATTTTGAGAAACCTTGCCCTGCTCAATCAGCTTCAACTTCTCAAAAATCTGCTACCAATTCCTTAAATTCCGATCTCCAGTGGTTCAAAGACAACTTAGTTGATTTCAATCCTTCTAAAACTCAGTCTTGTCTTACATCTGGCAAAAAGGATTCTTCTGCCCCTATGCTTATCTTTGGTGACACTCCGATTTCTAGGCAAGATGATAACATCTCTTGTGGGAATTACCCTGACTTCTAATCTGTCTTGGCATAAGCACATTACAAATATTGCTTTCTCTGCATCTAAAAAATTTGGTTTTCTCTTTCGCTCTCGGCGTACTTTTCTCCCAAACAGCTGTTCACTCTGTACAATTCACAAATTCGCCCTACCATGGAATGTTGTTCCCACATCTGGGGTGGTGCCCGCAAAACCTCTTTTAAGCGTCTAGATTCCATTCAGAAGAGGGCAATTAGGTTAATTAAAGACTCATCTCTAACAGATTCTCTCCACTCGCTGTCTCATAGACATACTGTTTTTGCTGTATGCCTTTTCTACAGATACTGCCATGGGCACTGTTCTTCTGAATTGGCTTCTGTAATTCCCGTGCTCTCTTTCAAAACAGTCCGAACATGGGCCGCCACGAGCCAACATCCATTTCTGTCCAACTTCAAACTCACAGAACCAACCTTTCATCTTCCTTGTTTATTCATTCAACTGTCGTTTTCTGGAACAACCTTCCTTCATACATATTTCCTGAAAATTACAGTCTACAGAAGTTCAAGTCTAATGTCTAATGTCACCAAATATCTTCTTTTGTCTTCTCAACCATGGTACTAAGTACTATAGGTTCTAATACCTCTCGTGATTGGGGTTTAAATTAAAAAAAAATAATAATAATAAAAAAATAAAAAAGTTTTTGAATTTGAGTGAAACGTTTGGTGATAAACATGTTTCCTGTAAACCTACACTTACTGCATTAGTTTGTGTGAGTAAATCATTCATGTTATCTATATTACTACGTAATCCTCTGCAGTTCCATTGTAGGAATTTGTTCATTGATTGGGCTTATTTTAGGAAGATTGATCTGAATGTTTTTTTCTGTGAAGGTTTCTGTCTGCTTAGTTTTGATTTTTCATTTCTGGGAAAGGTTGGGTGTCCAGTGTCCATGGTATCATTGGCATGTAATTCTAGTACTGTCTTCATCCTCTGAATGAACCTCCATTTCCATGGTGCTATAGTGTGGTTTCATTTTCTTCTGGTTTTCAACACTAATAGATTTTGTTGTTTCGGTCGAGGTTGAGATGGCATCAGTTGGGATACTGATTAGCATGTTACTAGTTTCATTAACTGTAGATTTTTTATTGCAAGTTAGCACAGTTTTGGCCCAGGTGGCAAAGGAAATGTTTGGTTCTATGGAGACATGTTTGAGTTGCACCTAACCGGCTGTTTTTCGTGACTGATGAGTATGATCGGCTAGTCATGGTTAATAGTATTTCCTTCCTTGCTTCAGGGTATGTGACTTTATATGCTCCACTTTATATTTTTGGTTTATTTTGCCTGTTTTCCAAAGGTCACATGCTTTAGAAAATGCAGGATGGCTTCCTTTACAGTTTGGGCAAGTAGGAGTGGAAGCTGTACATTGTCTTTGGGAATGCTCCTTAGAGCTGTAAATAGGACAAACAGCATCGCCTTGGCATGCTGTCTGAGAATGGTCATACTTCTGGCACTTTAAGCAGCGAATGGGATTTGGGATGTAGGGCCGAAACTTGCAGTTTAAATAACCTGCTTTAACAGAAGATGGAAGAGCTGGAGTACTAAATGTCAAAATGATGGACCTGGTTGGTAATAGGTTGCCATCTTTTTTGGTCATTATTCTCTGTGCATGAGTCACTTTTTGTTCCCTGAGTTCTTGTATTATCTCTTCTTCAGACACGGACAATAAGTCCCATTCGCTGATAACGCCTTTGAGGTGTTCAGAGTGTTATGGGGCATAAGTGACACCGGAATACTGTTAATTTTAACAGCTTCTCTGAATGAGTTGTGTTAGAAGTTTCAATTAGGTCTCCAGATTGGAGGCATTTAACCATTTTAGGAGATCCACAAATCAATTCTAAACATTTTTGAATTAGAAAAAGAAATAGCTTGCCAACAGATTGCGTGGATAATGAGTGCATTTTAAAAATGCTGGCACGTCTTTATTCTGATTTTCCACCCGTAGTCATTTCGGGTGATTGGAGTCATGGCCGATGTCAGGAATTTCTGATCTTGAGCTCAAGGGCTCTAAAGGTGGATAGTTACTTATATTCACGATGGCTCCTTTTGGCCCTGGGGGTTTGTTTTTAACCACCCAGGTTACAGGCACCACCAAGGGGATGCAGGAGGATGCAAGGGGATGTAGGGGTTAGTAATAAAACTATCAGAAAAAGAAAGGTGCTTTCCTTTCTTGCCCTGTACAAATACTTTTGTATCAAGAGCTGTAATTAAATAAATATATTGCTTAACAAGAGGAACGTAAAAGAACTATAGATTGCTTTTAGGAGAAATCACTTACAATCGCTTGGCACCTGGGGCCTTTGGGGTAGATTCCTTCCAAAACTATTTTCTGTTCGATCATTTGATAGTAGATTCTGTCTGGACCTGCTGCATTTGATTTTGTTTTATGTAGTGTTCTATGTAGCTTAGTTATATTTAGGTGACATTTTCTGAGTAGCATTGAAATTTTTTTCCCCCTCAGGCTTACTTTTTAAGGACCAAGAAGGATGATGAATGTGAGGCTGTGACAGACAGATTTTTAAAGGTACATCTCAGAATGTTTGCAATTCTTCTAGTTCTGTGATGGCCCATTCATTTCATTTTATGATCAGGATTGAGGTTTCTAAGGTTTTTCCAGCAATATTCCCAATTTTCCTCCATATAATATACACATTGCTATGTCTTTTTATTAAGAAAGCAAACTTCATCCAAGACTATTTTTTGTTTTTCCTTCTCATATTGCAAACCTTGTCCTTGATTGTTTATATTTAATCAAGTTTTCTGATACAGAAAACTTATAAAAGAAATTCCATGATTTCCCCCCCCCCCCGTGATTCCATCTCTTGTTTTACTATGACAATCATTATTCTACCAGGACTTCTATATCACATAAGATTTTAATATTAGGGTTTGGAACAGTTTCTTTTGCTGCACTGGCAATTTTGTGTGTTATGTATACAGCTGCACCATCTGTGTCTAGGGATATGATCTTAGTTTCTTCTCAAATGGCACAACCTTATACTTTTCCCAGTTTGCTGATTTAAAATTTCCAATCTTCCTTATGTGAGGATATCACTTTAATCCAGACAAATTTATATGGAACTGCATAATGATCACTATTATAGGGATCAATTATGTTGACCATTTTATGGCAGGGTACAATGCTAGTGAGCAGATAGAGATAAACTGCTAAAACAGCCAATCTCTTGAATACAGGTGCAAAAACTTACGTTCACCTGCCCTCAGGCATATGTGCACCTGTATGCAAGAGATTTAAGCTAGTTTTATTAATAAATTTTTCTATCATTTTCTGCTCTTCAGATCCCATAAAGGGTGATATCCATTAAAAATCACCCATAATGCAAAATGGAGAAGGATTAAGGGATCTTCTATATCTTGAAACGAAGAAGCACAATTAGGTGGTAGACATAAGGAAACTATAGTTAGGGTGATTCAGATCACAGTTTTCACTGCAACAGTCTCCAAGGAAGTTTGTTTCTGTCTACAACTACACTGGTGTTCAAAGAAAGTGCATCACCTAGAAATTTAAATTTCTGACCATTTTTCGCAATGGTATGTTACATTAATGACTAGCATCACAAATGGAAATATAAACAAAAGATATTTATTTTTAGTTAAGGCAAAACTTTATGGCAAAACATTAGACTAGACAAAGACAGTAGCAAATTGAAAATCGAGAAAGGAGTTCGACAAGGAGACACAATATTTCTGAAGCTGTTTACTGCTGCCCTTGAGGAAGCTTTCAGATGATTAGACTGATCGCAGAAAGGAGTCAATGTGAACGGAGAGTACCTAAACCATTTACGATTTGCAGATGACATTGTGGTCATAAGCCACGATCCCAAAGAATTAGAGGAAAATCTTAATCAATTATGCACAGTTAGTAAGGATTTTGGACTAAAGATGAATATGGCTAAAACAAAAGTAATGATGAACAAGTATGCCACGGAAAGGGAAATAATGATTGAACGAGCAGTAATTGAAAAGGTGGAGTCATATACTTATCTGGGACAAGTTATTAGCTGTAATAATGATAAATGGCTGGAAGTCAAGAGAAGAATAAATTTTGGATGGATAGCATTCAGGAAATATAGTCACATACTGAATAGCAATATCCCAGTTTGTCTGAAACGTAAAATAATGAATCAATGTATACTCCCCACCATGACTTATGGAAGTGAAACTTGGGCACTCACCAAAAGAATGGAAGAGAAGCTGCGAACTACACAGCGAAGAATGGAACGAATTATATTGGGAATCAGACTGTTAGATAAGAAGAGAAACACATGGATTAGGCAGCAAACTCAAGTAAAGGACATTCTTATCAAAACTAAAGAACTAAAATGGTCTTGGGCAGGACACATGGCTCGAAGACATGATGACACATGGACTAAGAAAATAACAGAATGGTACCCAAGAGGAGCTAGAAGAAAACCTGGAAGACAAAGGCTGAGATGGATAGATGAAATTCATGAGTTTTTGGGTAGTAAATGGATGGCCAGTGCTCAAAACAGAAGGAACTGGAAAGTTGCTGGAGAGGCCTTCATCCTGCAGTGGATTGAAAATGGCTGATGATGATGAAGGCAAAACTAAGTAATATTTGACAAGTGTTCTCAAAATATTCCAAAATGAGCATTTACAACCTTTATACAACAGTTTTGGTAAACATGACAATTGTGGCTGAAATGTTATTAGAAGCCCTCAATTTGCTTCAGTTTATAATTTTAAATGGAAAACACAATGAAAAGTTCACCAGGTGCAATCTAATATTTAGTTGAACCGCCTCTGGCTCTGATGACAGCAGCACACCGTGGAGGCATTGACAAGATCAATTTCTGAAGATAATCAACTAATAGTTTGTGGTTCCAAACATGATTTATGGCTTCCTGAAGTTCACAAAGGGTCTTTGGTTTCTTACTGGCAATTGCAGATTCCACGCAATGCCAACAGTTCTCTAAAGAAATTAGGTCCGGGCTGTTTCCTGGCCAGCTAAAGTTGTAATGGACCGTTCTTCCAACTATTTTTTTCACCTATAACAAATGTAAACATTACTCTTGAACCTCTAATGCAGAAACGAAGCTAAAGTAACTACAGAAGTGCCTACTTACACTTTTTGCCCAATGACAAGGAGCAGAGTCATCATGAAAGATGCCAAGTTGAAATAGTCTCTAAAATGGTTGGCAGCAATTTGCCTTCCAATATAGCCAGGTATCCATTGGCATTTATAGATCTTTTTATAAACTGCAGGTGACCTACTCCGCAATACGAAATGCACCCCCATATCATTTTGCTGGTAGGGAATTTCACTGTAGACACCATACAGTCTGGATGGTATTCTTCACCACGTCAACAGTGAATCATTTGTCTCCCATCATAGCCATGCAGGTTGAATTTCTTCTCATCCGAGAAAATAACTGGACTTCCACTGCTCAGAGGTCCATTTGATATGCTTCTTACACCAAATTAATTGGACCCTTTTCATTTTTTGTGTGAGGAGGGGCTTCTTCTTAGGATGATGGGCTATAAGTCCATTTTTAAAGAGGCATCTTCTGACTGTTACTGCACTTGCTACCAGTCCTGTATGTTCTTCTCATTCTCTTTTCATTCTCTTTTCAACTCAGACGAAGAAGCTTTACGGTTTTTACAGCATAAGTACAAAGGAGGTTAGTCATGCTACACCAAATAAGAAGTCCTTGGCTAAGAATGCAAACAATTTTTTGCTTAAGTTAACTAGAAGGAAAGGGATGAACCACAGGAGCCTGCTAGATATAAATGCATAACTAATGATGATCGTGTTCAGATTACTGACAAACTAAATAAATATTTTACACCAACATTCAAACGTGAAGAAGTTTTTAGGGATGGAACACCAAAAGTACATCAAGTTAGAACTCGGAGATAAATGACTTTGTTATAACTGAGAAGAATGTGGGAAAAAAAATGCTGAAGCTAAAAGTAAACAAAAGCACAGAGGGACTCGAGAATCTATCCAGAAAAGAGGTAAGCAAACCCATGGCCATAATTATGGGATCATCCTTGGATTCAAGAAAGGTTCGAATAAATTGTAGATGTGAAAATGTGTCTCTTATTCATGAAGGCAGTTCAATGAGCAAAATGAGTCATTACAAACCTATAAGTTTGACTTCTGTTCCAGGGAACTTTATAGTTTAAATAACCAGCTTTAACAGACTCTTATAACAGAGAAGTACTGAATGTTAGAATTTCAGGGCATGTAAGAAATAGGAACACTGTCTTTCTTTGTCATCCTTCAAGTAAGCTGTCAACTCCTCTTCGGTAACGTTAAGTAAATTCTACTCTGATATCACACCTCAGGAGATACCATAACTTGTAATTTTTCCAAATTCGTATTTTTAGTAATTTTTATGACTGTTTTTTCATGCTCACCCTACTAGATTTCCAAACATAATTGGACATCCAGTTATGGTCTCCAGACTTTTTTTTTTTTTTTTTTTTTTAAATAAAAGGGGATAATTTCCTGAATTCTCAATTTGTCATCGAATGAATCTTTAAGGGAAAAAAAATGGTAGCAAAAGGGTGCAGAGCTGAAACTCCTCTTGGCCATATGTGACCACTTTACATTCTGATGTTTTTAAGCTTCTATACTGGCAGGATAACTTTCATTGCTTTTTTGTGTGATGGAGAGTTCTTCTATTGCTTGTTCCCATGGAGGGAACCACTTCTTGAGTGAACCACTACCAATGTGATAAATTGAAGATGTTGAAGATTAATAAGGGTGAGTAATTAAAGTACCAAAAAAAAAAAAGGAAAGGTAACTTTCCTTTCTTGATGTCTTCAAGAACAGCTTTTTTTTAAATAAGGAGTTTTAATAATTACAGGATTAAATTAACTAGAATGCAATTTCTAGAATATCACAGCTAAAGTAGAGAGACATAGCTCAGCTACACAAAACACTTGACACTAGGGGCCTCATTATTTTGTGGTCTTTGGAGCCCCATTAGGCACAAATGGGTGTAGTTCCACAAGCAGTCTAGAAGTGCCGGTACATGTGGCACTTGATATCGATGGGTCAACTGTTGATGATCCTGCTCAGGTAGCTAACAAACTGAATGAATATTTTGCATCGACATTCACACATGAGGAGTTATTCAGCGAGGGGAATGCCAGAGTTGTATTCAACTCTGGCAGTAAGCTAGAGAATCTTGTAATAACTGAGAGTAAAGTGGAGGAGAAATTGATGAAGATAAATACAAGAAAGGCACCTGGGGTGGATGGGATCTATCCAGTTATATTAAAGGAAGCAGCAAAGGAAGTAAGCAAACCTTTAGCCATAATTATGAGAGCTTCCTTGGACTCAGGGGAAGTACCCATGGACTGGAGATGTGCAAATGTAACCCCAATTCACAAAGGAGGATCAAAGGACGACACAAATAATTATAGACCTGTTAGTTTAACTTCTGTTCCTGGAAAATTAATGGAGGCACTGGTTAAAGAAGCACTGCAGGATCATCTAGACAAGACTTCAGTCATAGCTCAGACACAGCATGGTTTTGTTAAGGGGAAGTCTTGCTTGACCAATCTGATTGGATACTATGATGCAGTCACAAAAGAACTGGATGCAGGGAATAACTTTGATATTATATACTTGGATCTTAGAAAGGCTTTTGATACTGTTGCACATGGAAGACTGCTGCACAAATTGGAGCAGTGTGGCATTGGAGGCAAATTGCTGCTATGGATAAAGGGGTGGTTGAGGGGGAGAAGACAGAGAGTGGTAATCAATGGACACTGCTCATCGTGGACTAGTGTTATTAGTGGAGTCCCTCAGGGTTCGGTATTGGGTCCATTATTGTTTCCTGTATTTATAAATGATATCGATGATGGTATATCAAGCTTAATGTCCAAGTTTGCCGACGATACCAAGGTTGGCAGGGTTGTCAAGGACACTACTGACACTGCTACCGCAACAGGATCTGGAAAGGTTGAGCAGATGGGCTTCGAGGTGGCAAATGAAGTTTAACATTGACAAATGTAAAGTACTACATATGGGAAACAGCAACCCCAGAGCAACGTATCAACTCTGTGGTACTACGCTGACAGTGGTAGAGAATGAAAGGGACCTGGGGGTGGTTGTGCAGGCAGATATGAAGTTTTCTGAGCAGTGTAGACGGGCTGCAAGAGTAGCTCATAGTGTATTGTCGATGATATATAGGAATTTTTCTAGCAGGGATAAAGAGGTGAGAATTTTTCTAGCAGGGATAAAGATTATTCCATTGTATAAGGCAATGGTCAGACCACACCTAGAGTACTGTATACAGGTCTGGAGGCCTCATTTCAAGAAGGATGTAGAGATACTGGAACGCGTACAGAGAACGGCAACAAGATTAGTGAATGGAACAAAGGGGTGCTCTTACGAAGGAAGTCTTAAGTTTTGCAAATTACAGTGTCTGGAGACTAGGCACCGGCGAGGTGATCTGATAGAGGTGTATAAAGCCTTGAATGGTTTGAGCATGCTCAATGCTGATGGGATTCTTCCTCTTGCTCAGAATAATCACCTGAGAGGGCATAAATTCAAATTGAGAAAAGACAGATGTAGGATAGACGTGAGGAAATTTGCCTTTAGCCAGCGGGTGGTTGGTTGGTGGAATAAACTTCCATCCCTTGTCGTGGAAGTTGATAGCCTAAATAAGTTTAAGGCTCAGCTGGACAGGTATTTCGAACGAACAGAGGGGTGAAGTGGAAGTGGTTATTTTTTATTGATTTATTTATTTATTTATTTATTTTTTTTTTTTTTTGGCTGATGCTGCATAAGCTTGCTTTCTTACATCAAATGCCTCTACTAATGCTAATGCTAATTAATTTTGAATATATTTTCTGAACAGACAGTTCAAGTAACCTGCTTTTATTTGTGTGTTTGTGGTTGCATCATGTCATATGGAAGTATCAAATTGCTGCTAGATAATGGAGATCCCTTTTACCCCATTACAAGCTTTCCAAATCAGCAATTAATCTCTTCTTTGGTTATATAAAAGAGATCCCACTCTCAAATTATCCTAGATAATTTGAATATCTAGATTGAAGTTATCTAGGATAACTTCAATCTAGACAGCATACCAGCACCTTCATTAACAGTGATGTGTGACATTTGGATGAAGTACACTTTGAAATTTGTAATATTACGTAAATATTTTAACATGTTTACCAGCTATTCAAATAAGCTTAAAGTTATTTAACTGAATTTGCTTTATTCACTGTCTATTGTTAAGATATTTTCTAGATAAAACTTTATAACCATTTTTAGAATTCTAAATTATTCAATCGGACCTCTGTTTAACAAACTCCTTTTATATAGGAACTTTTCTTGAATTCCCATTGGAAGTTACATTTAAAATAGTTTCCACTGAGCGAAGAAAATTTTCATATAAAGAACGGATTAAGACAGACTTAACTCGGTATGCTCTGTTCACATTTCTGGCCTTTAGGCACTTAGTGCTGCTGCTGCACGAATTAAGAGAGCTAACAGGATTACCATTCTACAACTGAGGGGTACTCGTAACATCTATCCGACCACCTGTCCCACATACGGAGAAGTTGTGCTGGTCAACATTGAGCAGACCAAGGGATATTCCCGATGCTGCCAATGGGCTAGCAACCTCTCACTCACTCCCCCCCCTAGCAATTTATCCTGGACTGAGGCTCCGTTGGGCCAGGGGAGTCCCCCTCCTTACCTTACTCTAGTTTTCTTTTCCTCCCTGGGAAACTCTTTCCCAAGGGAGGAGGGGGAGCAGATAGTAGGAGAGGCTTTGTCTTCCCATGGCTAGGGATGAGTACCTGGACAGGGAAATCCAGGTTTTGTTTGCTTGTTTTTGTTATTTTGGTTTTTAGGAGCATTAGCAACTAAGGCCATATTGCTCTGGGAATATGCAGTGGTCATTCCCTGACCTTTCCGCATCCTCCATATTTGGTGGTCATGGGCTCGAACCCCGGTCTAATCAAGAAGCATGTGCTACGCACTGCTGCTCCTGTCCACCTGGCTACAGAGGGGCCCCGGAAATCCAGGTGATCTCTGCTTCCAGGTAGCCAAAAGGCCAGTACACAACACTACTCTACAGAACACACAAGCTCACAGACAATTTTTCTGTCCTATCACTTTCTTCCGTGTGGGATGAAAATCCTCCTGTGCGGAATTAAAACTTCTTTCTGCTTCCTTTTCTCCTATTCTAGTTCAACTGGTAAGAATTTTTTTTTTTTTATTACCCGACACACACTGGCCTTACCTTAACAGAGTGTTAAAACTGAACAGAGCAACGAGGTGGAGATTAACTTCTGTTCTAAGAGCCACCCATACAAAAACAAATACGATTTTCCCGTATAGGGGCCATATTCAAAAAAATTCAAAGTTAGATTTCTTTTGTGGGCTGCACTGAATTATTCAAGAAAAATTAGTGTTCATTTTCCATATCTTGTCAAACATAAAAGAAAAATTGAAAATATTCGGAAATTTTAATAAATACAATACACAATTACTGAACAAAACATTTAATGAGAAAAAATTTTTGTGATAATTAACAAAATTTAAAATGCTGTTCTAGTTCACTTTCCACATGGGCCATAGGTTGGACACCACTGTGAATGAACTGTAAGCAGCCTGTTCGAGAATTAGTAGAGTAATTTTCTTCGTATGCCAACAAATAATCATCTTTTGTTTCGTTAGGCATTTTTTTTTTCCCATATCCACATTTTTCCTATCCCTGTTTACATGGTCACAATACCTGAAAATCCGAATGATACTGACATTTTGGACGGTTTCAAAAAAAAAAAAAAAAAATTTTTTAATTTAACAACTAGTTGAATGATTTGTTGTTGTTTGGTTTTTTGAGGAGCATTAGCAACTAAGGCCATATTGCCCCGGGGATATGCGGTGGTCATAGGCTCGAACCCCGGTCTAATCAAGAAGCATGTGCTAGGCACTACTGCTCCTGCCCACCTGGCTATGGAGGCAGCCCTAGTTGAAAGAACAAGTGACAATATCAATGATGAGAGAAGGCAAATGAGGACAACGAAGGTTTAATAACCTTCTAAACATGAAATGTTGGCATTTGTTAAAAATGAAGTCAGAAAATTGTCAATTAGGTTACAGTTAAATGAAAGAGATACGAGCAATTTGTGGATTTCGGAAATACCTAATTGATAAAATCATTTCAGAAGAATTGAAGCATCTGATGAAAGCTCTGAGTAAGATATCAATTTCATCGAGTAAATATGAACAAGGATTGTCATAAATGAATCTGATCGTCGGCCCAACCACAGCTTCGTTGATGACAAAAACAATTTCTTCACTCCCATTTCTTAAAATTGTAGACTCACCGCTGACACACTTCAATCCAGCAAATATGTTGATTTGTGGCTGCTTCAGAAATGCCATTCAGCAACAAACACAAACAGATGAAACGAAGCCAGCATAGTGTGTCGGATGAGAACTTAATAAAAATTTGGAATATTCTACAAAAACTTTATTATGAAATTATTTTTACTTATTACTTATTTTAATCACATTTTACTTATTTTTTTAACACACTTTATTTATTTTTTATATACTTAAATAATAAATGTATGCATAATAAACTGTTAATACTTAATTTGTTGTTCTTATTCCAAAAATATTACTACTAAAGTAACAATATCAGGAAAAAAGTTTTAGAGTACTTTACATATCCTTTCAATTTTTCCTGATAGCAAAAAATGAGTACCAGCACCTATTTTTTTACAAAAAAAAAAAAAGCACAGATAACACATTATGGGTTATCACTACCGCTAGTATCTCTGACATTTTTCATTGTTAGTAATTTTCCCAAATGTTTCAAGCTTGATATTTCAATAAGCTTGTCACCAGAATGGAAACTTATGAGAGCTTTGGAGAGATCCATCAATCCTTCTATGAGGTTTTTGTATTGAATGGAAAGTTCTCCTACTGCTGGTTCACACAGTGAGCATATGGTCAAGTGTGAACCAATACAGGCATACTATGCTTTTTTTGGTATAATAGAAATGACTTTCTTCTCCTGAATTACTAGTCCCAACATGTGGAGGCAAGACTGGTGCCACTTAATGACAATGCTTTAAACAAATATGTTAGTGCAAACAAAAAAGAGAAAGGAAAGAAACAGTTATTTTTGTTGAACATTGATTTAATCTAACTAAAAACTAAATAAATATAAGGCAGAAATAATAGCAAATCACTCAAAGTAGCTCTAGTCAATAGTATGATGACTTGCACTTGGGCCAATAGCAAGGCATAAGGCCATATACTATTTGTTCGCCAGTATACGATACTTCGGTGCCTTGGCAACTGGGACCAAAACATTTTGCAGAAGGGTAAGGTAAAGAGGCATCTGACAGCACTATATATGACATGTACTAGTATGTATCACCGGACACCTGCATAAGTAACAAAAATGTCTGTACGGCAGGGTCAAAAAGTTCTTCACAGTGAAGTGAAAAATATGGTGAATAATGTGCTATAGTTTTTTGAAGATGAAACAAGATGTTTCATCTTTTCATAAATGACAATTAAATGGATTAGAAAAGAATATTCATTGCTCTTTCACCCAGAATATAAATTAAAATCTCCATGTAAGAGAGAGATAGATAGAAAAAGGAGGGGGGGGAATGGGTGAGTAGGAAAACATTTGACCGGGTGTGAAAAATATGGTGAATAATGTGCTATAGTTTTTTGAAGATGAAACAAGATGTTTCATCTTTTCATAAATGACAATTAAATGGATTAGAAAAGAACATTCATTGCTCTTTCACCCAGAATATAAATTAAAATCTCCATGTAAGAGAGAGATAGATAGAAAAAGGAGGGGGGGGGGGAATGGGTGAGTAGGAAAACATTTGACTGGGTAGACGAATTTGATAGGTGTATTATTCATCACACAATTCAAGAATTTTATAGCATCGATAGAAAGGTACCAACTTTAAATAAATTATTGCCAGTTATAATGCAGAAATTTGATTTTCCTTTCAGGAAAACAGCCCTACATGCAATTTTGAAACAAATGGCGTTTAAATGGAAGAAAACAGAAGCCAAACAGAAAGTCTAAATGGAAAGAGACGACATTGTTCTATTATGAACAAAATATTTACAAGCAATTACATATTACCGCAATTTTGGAAAGAACTAGTTTTTTTTTAGATGAAACCTGGGTGGACAGTAATTTAACTTTTCAGAAGTGTTGGATGATTGATGGATTATCAGGAACCATAGACTGTGGTCACACTGGTAGAAGAATTATTACAATAAGTGCAGGAAATAAAAACAGCATTATTCCAAATTCTATGTTTGTATATAAAGCTGAAAACACAACTGGAGACTACCATGGCCAAATGAATCAACAATTTTGCCATGTTTTGAAACTTGGCTAAAGCTGCAACTACTGCCAAATATTCAGGCAGGTACTCCAATCACTTCGGTGTGATTGGAGCCCCATTAGGCAGATATGGGGCTCCAAAGTGGAAGCAAGATATAGAGTGGTTGGTGAGACACAATGCATCATTTCAGCCTAGTATGAATAAATGTGAATTATTAGCCATTATTTGCATAGAGAATTATAAGCATAGAGAAATTATTAGCCATTTAAACATTTCAAAAACATACACAGTGGATAGAATATTCCATGAGCATGGACATTCCCTTAAGATTGCTGCCATACCATTGTGATTTAAACCCTATCGAATTATATGGGCCCAATTGGAAAATTTTATTCAAAATAAAAATATTCGAGGGGATGTGAATATAACACATCTGGTGGAATACATGAAACAAGGAATAGCTATCATAAATCAAGAAAAAAGGAAAAGTTGCTGTGACAGTGTTTGCAAGATAGAGCGGAAGTATTAGGAAATTGATTGCATTACTGAAGACTTCACTGAGCCTTTAACGTTTAGTACAAATGAAAGTGACAACGAAACAGAAATGGAAACAGATCAGGAGAATGATTAATGCAATTTTTTAATTACGTTATTAATATTTATTAAATATCAATTATTCCTGGTTAAAAAAATGAATAGCAAATGCCTATAATTTCACTATTATTTCTGAATATTATTTTTTTTCTACATTTATTTCTGAATATTATGATTGTATTTCAGTAATCCAGTATTACAATATAGTTACAAAAATAAATAACTGCTAACTACTGAATCATGTTATTCAATTGACCAGCTGTATTCTCTCTTTACTTCCTGACCCCTATTTCACAGAAGAGAAGTGCTTACGTAGCCATGCCCAAAAGTGTCTTTTGGTGGTGAACAGTCTATCGAACAATTGTTTAATAAATAAAACCAAAGTAAAAAGAGCAAAAATACAGTAAAAAAAAAAAGTTTTCAAATTCAGTTACTTAAAATTAGGTTATAAAGAAAATAAAAATATGCCAACAGTATAAGTATGTATCAGTTACTAAAAATATTTAAAACCAGAGAGCACATTAGCTAACAGCAATGAAATTTAATGAATATAAAAGTTCAATAATTTTTCAGTATGATATACAGTACCACCAGATAAATAATCATGACATAATTAATAATAATGTAACAAATGCTATTAATGTATAGCAAACACTGAGCATACTTCCCATTATAGGAAATACAATCCACATCTCGGAGAGAGAATGCAGCATAACACATCAACTTCTGTGATATCCTGCCAAACATCTTCCTCATGTATAATGTTAGGGGTTCAATCCGAGCATGTTCCTATCATAATCCCACAAAGGGAGAGTGGGAAAGTTAACTGACTTACCTGGTCAGTTATGTGTGCATTTAATGGCAAAGTAACTAAGGCTATGAAGCATTGGTATATTGTGTAAGTATAAAACCCTTGCCAAAGACTGACTAACTTAGCCAAAATTAACCAAAAATAAATAAAAATCCTATCATTGAAGGGATTCAAACTCAGACTTTTTTCCACCCAGTGTGGGAGGATGGTGATTATAACCACATATCTGAGGGTCCTGAGCAGTTAATAATTAATGTCACAGAACAGATTTTTCCATAATTTGGAAGGTCTCATATACAAGTATAAGGGTATTCACAACTAATTTCAGTATCTCTGATAATTGATTCAAGATATTGCACATATTCTGAGGCATGGTCAGTGTTTTCCCATGTATTTCTTAGTATATGTTGCAAAGATTGATTTTGTGGATTCTTTACCTAATTAAATTGCACAAACTAATAGGCAGGTCCCATATAACAGTAACTGTTATGCAGTGCAAATCCGTAACTGCAGTATGGTGCATAAATCCACTTAACAGTAATAACTAAATTCAATTTAAAAGTTAGGAACAGCAACATTTACCTCACACGAGGACAAGTTCCACAATATACCTGTAACCAATTCCCGAATTTCATTATCAGGAGTTTTCCTCAACAGCCTCACTAAAGTTGGGATGCCTCCAGCATTACGAATTCCTCTCTATAACAAAGTATGAATGCAAATACAATTAGTATTTTTTAAGGATGAGTGCAAATACAATTAATATTTTCTAACTTCTTTAGAAATGTTTAACCTATTAATTCCAGAAAAATGACAAGTGAAATGGAACTTGCTTACAGTTTTTCACTTACGATTTCTTCTAGGTCACCTAATACAAAAAACAACAATTTTCTATAATATTCTAAGTAATAACATTAATTTTCATGAATTGATAAGCAGGTAATTTGTTGCACAATTTCCAATTAAAATGCAGCTGATAGTGATGTGATTCTTGTTTAGCAATGATAACAACACTGGTCCAACTCCATTGCACTGATTACTTTGAAGGTGCACACATTTCTTTGATTTTAGCCATTCTTCAAGACAATGTTTTCTGCAGTAACATGTTTGAGAGGCAACCAGGGTATTACCCTGATCTGGTTATCACTGCTGATAACCAGATCAGGGTAATACTCTGATCTGGTTATCAGCAGTGATCATTCGGGTATTAAGAATTTGCAGATAAAGGAACCACTGGGTGGCAGTGATCACAGTGTACTGATGTGGGATTTAGTTAAAAATATATAAATACCATCACGGGTAAAGGTAAGGGTTTTGCTTCCGTAAAGGTGAGTACAGTGGTCTCAGACAGTTTTTAAATTCTGTATAGTGGGATCAACTGATGAAGTGACCAACAGCAAATTCTAAGTGGGATGCATTCAAGGAATTAATCGTGGAAGCTATTAAAAATTTCATACCTATTAAGAAATATTCTTCAAGGTTTAGGCCTTAATGGTTATCAAATGAACTAATGAGACTCGTGACAGAGAAGAAAAATGCATGGGATGCATATAAATTTTCAGGTGACACAGAAGCCTATGGCAGATATAAGCTGGTCTGTGGTCAAGTCACAAAGGAGGTTAGGCAGGCAAAGGCAGATTACGAGAAATCTTTGGCAAAGAATGCTAAGAAAAACAGCAAGGATTTCTTTACTTATATAAACTCCAAAAGGAAGGGGATGAATCTGATTGGTCCACTTGATATCAATGGTTCGACTATTCATGATCCTGCTCAGATAGCAAATAAACTGAATGAGCATTTTGCCATTTACATTCACACATGAGTTATTAAGGTTTGAAAATGCCAGAAGGTTATCAAATTGTAGCAGGGTACTTAATGATTTCGTAATAACTGAGAGCAAAGTGGAGGAGAAATTGTTGAAGTTAAACATAAGAAAGGCACATGGGGTGGATGGGATCTATCCAGTTATATTAAAGGAGGCAGCAAAGGAAGTAAGCAAACCCTTAGCCATAATTATGAGAGCATCCTTGGACTCAGGGGAGGTCCCCATGGACTGAAGATGTGCAAATGTATCCCCAATTCACAAAGGGGGATCGAAGGGTGACATGAATAATTACAGACCAGTTAGTTTAACTTTTGTTCAGAGTAAAATAATGGGGTTGCTTGTTAAAGGTGCATTGCAGGATCATCTAGACAAGACTGCAGCAATAATTCAAACACAGCATGGGTTTGTTAAGGGAAAGTCTTGTCTGATAACTTTGATAGGATATTATGATGTGGTTACAAAGGAACTAGATGCAAAAATTAATTTTGATATCATATACTTCGATTTCATGAAAGCTTTTGACATTGTTGCACATGGAAGACTACTGTACAAATTGGAGCAGAATGGTATTAAGGGTAGGTTGCTACAATGGATAAAAGGATGGTTGAGTGGGAGAAGACAGAGGGTGGTAATCAATGGGTGCTGGTCTTAGTGGACTAATGTTATTAGTGGAGTCCCACTGGGTTCGGTGTTGGGTCCACTGTTGTTTTGTATATTTATCAATGATATTGATGAAGGTATATCAGGCTTAGTGTCGAAGTTTGCAGATGATACAAAAGTTGGCAGGGTTGTTAATAACAGTAATGGCAGTGTGCTACTGCAACAGGATCTAGAAAATTCGGGAAGATGGGCTGAGAAGTGGCAACTGAAGTTTAACCTTAACAAATGCAAAGTACCACATATGGGTAGAAGTAACCCCAGAGAAATGTACCAACTGTGTGGTACTACATTTAAGGTGGTAAAAAATGAAAAAGACCTGGGAGTAATTGTGCAGTCAGATATGAAGTTTTCTGAGCAATGCAGACAAGCTGCCTGGGCAGGTCATGGGGTTTTGTCAATGACATACAGGAATTTTGCTAGCAGGGAAAAGGAGGTGATTGTCCCTCTGTATAAGGCAATGGTCAACCCATTGCCTTGATTACTGCATACAGGTCTGGAGGCCTCATTTTAGGAAGGATGTAGATTAGCTTGAGCATGTACAGAGAAGGGCAACAAGATTGGTGAGGGGAATGAAGGGATCCTCTTACCAAGAGAGGCTTAAGTTCTGCAAGTTGCAGTGGCTGGAGACGAGACACCTGCACAGTGATCTGATTGAGGTGTATAAGACCTTGAAAGGGTTAAGCAAGCTGAATTCTGATGGGATTCTTCCACTTGTTCAGTTTACGAACCAAAGGGGGCATAAATTCGAATTAAGAAAAGACAGATGTAGAATAGATGTGCGTAAATTTGCTTTTAGCCAGCAGGTGTGGTTAATTGCTGGAACAAACTTCCATCTGTCATTGTGGAAGTTGATAGGTTAAATAAATTTAAGGAGGAACTGGACAAACATTTTGAGGGAATGGTTGTGTGAATTTTTTTTTTTTTTTTTTTTTTTTTTTTTTCAGCTGATTCTGCATAAGCTCGTACACTTGCTTTCTTGCATCACATGCCACTACGATTACTACTACTACTACCACCATGCCCTTCAGATTTTGAACAATTCTTGTCAAATGTCACTATCTTTCCAAATGAACCCACAGCTTTTCAAATGAATTCAAATATAGAGGCTGTGGTTGGGAAAGAGGGAGGGGTCCAGAAAGATGATACATATTTGGAACATGCTTAAAACGAATCCTGTAGAATTTTTGCACAATCTAATATATATATATATATATATATATATATATATATATATAGTGACATTCCAATTCTGGAAAATTCCATTAACATCTTAACACAATATCACCAATGCAGGAAGACCCCGATCAATTGATACAAATGAGAGTATTTGGCTGTCCCTCAGGAGGAGAGAATTAATGTAGCACAAAAACCCTACCTACCAAAAACAACCAGAATATGCACGGATAGGAAGAAATATGCTCTAGATCTAATACATCATATAGGTTCATATATGCCACCCATCAGTTGTAAATTGTATGAATGGGATTTTATTTTTGCCAGCGAGTTATAAATTACTGGAATATGTTACCTACATGAGTGGTAGAGGCTGACCACTGGATAATTACCTACAGGAGGAGGGAAATGCATAGGCTGTCTATTTGTCTTAATAATAATTATTATTTTTTTAAATTTTCTTCTTTTTATTATTTTTTTGTTTTTTTGGCTTTCTTGCACCATGTGGCTATTGCTAAAACTAATCAGACATATCACATCTGATGAATGGGCTGATGCTTTAAAGCTTGCTCCACAAAATTCACACATATAAACACTCTTCCATTCAGACATAACAGGATTATGGAATTCAGCATAACCATTGCAATTAACTTTCCACTTATAGTGCTGGTTGATGTAAATGAAAGCTGAGAGTTGTCCACATCATGAGAGAAAGCAGTTTCCAGTGCAGTTCTGAGAATCAACAGCCACTGATTATAGACACTTGAGAAGATCTGCAATGATGTGTGTATGACCTTTTGCCGCTATCACTCATGAAGATTATGCTACACAGAGATGAAAAATCACATGCTTGTAAAATTGCTATTATTGCCTACTTTCCCCCATCACAAGGATTCACAATAATCCATGAAAAATCCCTTTCGAAAGAATGTGAATGGGCAAAAATATTTTTTTTATTCTGACAAAACTGAAGAATGGAAAGAAAATTTCGAAGCTGACAAGAAAGACTTCAGCATCTGAAGGTTTTTGGGTTTTCTGATGAGGTAAGATTAAAACATAGCCTAAATGTTAAATAAGGTTCATATAACCTGGCAAAAAGTATAAAATAGGGTAAAAAAAATTCAGAATAACAGTTTTATTAACTCACCAAAACATGCATTTCATCATCAGGCAAGAAATAAACTATGCAATGTCTCCATTGTAAATGAAATACAATATAAAGGGATTGATTATGTATCTGTATATTGCATCATTATAGAGAATTAAGTTGTTGCAATATGTTTGGTGACTCATCTAGACACAGTAACATATCTGCACTTATTTATCTGAACTCAGTCTGAATTAGAATGCACTGCATAGAAGGTACTCTACTGGATTGTATAATGGGTAATTTTACTCTGCAGCAAATTTTAATCAAATTTGGTTTCGAATTGGGGAGAATGCAACAGAAACCAAAAAATTGTTAAAAATAGCTTTCAGAGAAAATGTGTTATTTTGCAAACTTTTCAGTTGTTTGAAAATTTAAAGAAGGCCACTTGTCTATCTAAGATGATCTTTGTTTAAACGGAACTTCCACAATCTATGAATCTTTAAACACCTCAAACTTCAAAGCCTATTCCAAATCATTCTTGATCAAGAGTGACTTTTTTTCACTGTCTGCAATTTTTTTTTTATTATTAAAATTAGTAGTCCCTATGGATATGCAATCAATTTCAACCAAAATTTGGGAATGTGACACATTTCAGCAATGTTTATGCCTCATATCCTCAGAGGTCTGTCAACATGCTATTGCTAATTGAGACTACTTCCATTATTACTAGTGATGAATTGTGGATGTATGGCTATGATCCTGAGGGAGGTGGGGGAAGGGCCCAGTCCTCTAAAAGGAAAAATCAGTCTGCTCTAAGGCCGTAAAGATAAACTTGATCAAATGTTAAAATGAAGCTTAATGTAATTTTGACTCACAGGACATTGTTCATTATGAATTTCTCCCATTTGGTCAACCAGGAATACCACAAAACAGTTCTACTGTGATTGCACAATGCAATTCAGAAAAAATGACCAGAAATGTCATCGGATTATACTTGTGATTTTTTTTTTTTTTTTTTAATCAAGATTAAAATCCCATTGAAAAGTCACAGATTTATAATAACTGAGGAAATTATAGAGAAATCAGCAATTCCATAAGAATCTTCCATGAATCTGAGAAAATCTCAGATTAATGAAAGATTCTTATGGACTGCAGGTATTCAAAAGTGTCTCACACTCACAAAGGAAGGATCTGATTTTTTTTTTTTTTTTTGATTTGGTAGTTGTTGGCGCATCGGCTAGGAAGGATCAAAGGACAAAATGAGTCATTACAGACCTGTAAGCACGACTTCTCTTCCATGAAAAATAGTGTCACTGGCTAAAGAAGTAATGCAGGACTATTTAGCGAGGAAGTTATATGGCAATCAAAGCATGGTTAAGGTATGATCTTATCTCACTAATCTTATTGGATATGATGTAGTAACAAAGAAACTGGATGAAAAAATAATTTAACAATATATACTTATATTTCAGAAAAGCTTTAGATGCCACACATGCTGTATGAATTGAAGCATGGTGGCATTAGGAACACGTTACTGCTACAGATAAAGGGATGGTTGAGTAGGAGAAGGCAAAGTGGTTATCAATGGGCACTGCTCTTCTTGGACTAATATTATTGGTGGAGTGCCCGAGGATTCGGTGCTGGGCCCATTGCGGTTTTCAATATTTATTAATGATACTGCTGAAAGTGTATTACCTTAATGTGCACAGGTAACACAAAGGTTGGGAGGAGGGGGGGGCTAATGACAGTAATCTGGTATGCTACTGCAACAAGATTAGGAAAAATTATGCAAGTGGTCCAAGCAGTGCCAATTGAAGTTGACACATGCAAGATACTACATATGGTTAGCAATAATCCCAGAATAACATTGTGGTAGATGCAGCAAATATTACTCTGAAATACAGAGTAATATTTGCTGCATCTACCACAATGCTAGATGTGGAGTGTATCTCATCTCTGACAGACATTGTAATATGTTGAGTCAAACGTGATGTTTACTCAGTGCAGATGGGTTACTATGATAGGTCATGGGGTTTTGCAAGTGATACACAGGAATTTTGTCAGCAAGGATGAGGAGGTAATTATTCTACTGTATAAGGCAATGAAAGGCCACATTTGAGTATAGCATACAGATCTGGAAGCTTCATTTTATGATGGTTGTTGGAATGGGCGCAGAGAAGAGTAATGAGATTAGCAATAGGAATAAACCAGTAATCTTATCGAAAAAGAAAACATTTGTGCGAAATGCAAAATCTGCGAACTAGGTGTCTGTAAGTATACTTGAACTTTTTAAGGCTTTAAATGCATTTAGTAAAGGAAACACTGATGGCCTACTTACTGTAGCTTAAGGAACACACTAAGAGGGCATAAATTTCAGTTCAGGAAGGTAAGACAGATGCAGATATTGCAGAACCCCAGGGGCTCACATCTGGTGAGTATGGGCTTGGCACACCCAGGGTCCTGAGGTGGATATCATCATTCTTCTCTTTCTTGGTGATTCCCTTCTACTTTTGATTCTCTCTCTCTCAGGGTAATTAGGGAATTTTTTTTTTTTTTTTTCGGCTGGTGCAGCATAAGCCTCAGGCTTCCTTGCACCATATAGCTAATAATAATAATAACAACAGATGAGTAGAAATTTTCTTCCAGCAAGAGGGTACATAATTGTTGGAATAAACTTCAACCTGGTGTCATAGAAGTGGGTTGGTTTAATAAATTTTAGGAAGAATTGTAATGAAAATTAATTAAAGTGGATGGACTGATTATGCAAGTTTTTTTGTTTTTTTTTTTTGGCTGATGAATAAGCTTGCTTTCTTGCATCACTTCTAATACCAATACTAATTCTAAATCTTACTGAGCATAAGGATCACTTAGATGCATAATATGGCAGATAGCGTTGATTATTAAAAGATACACATTTGATTAAAATGTAGGGAATTTTAAAAAAGGTATTACAGTATCTGTACAGAGAATGATCAGATGATCTTCCACTATCAGCAAATATGAAAGCATGAGGTGAAAATGTCCTATACAGATCTGAGCAAGGTCAATATCCTTCCTGGCAAACCCAGAAGTGACTAGACTTCCAAGGCATAATTATAATTTTGATCTGGAACAGTTCAGTTTAATTGTGGCAGATCCATTCCAAGATTCTTCCCATCAAGAAAGTCAATACTAACAAGATGTTGTTCTGTGGCATTCATAATTTGACTGTTTTGATCTGGAACAGTTCAGTTTAATTGTGGCAGATCCATTCCAAGATTCTTCCCATCAAGAAAGTCAATACTAACAAGATGTTGTTCTGTGGAATTCATAATTTGACTGTTTCAACAGCCATCATTGCCTCAAATCCCCTATATAGCTAGGGGGTCCAGAAAAGGCAAATTCCAAATATTACTCTGAAATACAGAGTAATATTTGCTGCATCTACCGCAATGCTAGATGTAGAATGTATCTCATCTCTGACAGACATTGTAATATGTTAGAGTCTGTACACCTTGTACATATTTGAGTAATGTATTGGTAATAGGCATTTATGGGCTGCTTTATGAGACTTAAGCCAATTCAAATGCATGCAGTGTGCATATGACTTTCATGAGAACTCTAATTGCAGACAGTTTTTCTTAGGCAAATACAAGCAGATTCCATAGATACTTAAACCTTTAAGCCACCTGCGTATAAATGGTGTCCATAAAGTACTTGCACACTTTAAAATTGAAATAACATAGCTTCTATAAGAGATAAAAACAATCTGTAAAATGTATGAATTTACTTAAATTTATAAGGTTGCTTGTGCAATTTCAGAATTTTGTGAAAGGTAATTCTAAAGGTAATGGGAAGGTAATTTATTTATAGTTCTTTGGTTTGTAATCATAAGATTGCTATTCAACATAACATACAATATTACTTATATAAGTGTAGTACAATTTTGTAATTCCATAAAAATGTTTATCAGTTCAGTTTCATTCATGGCTTGGTTGGTGGGTATTTTATTGGTACATCAGCTTCTATGGCTATAGTGCATTAAAACTTATGATTTATTGTTTGTTAACTTATGTCCTTTGTTATGATTTCAATATTAAATTACAGTAGTTAAGTTTCAGGAACTGGAAAACCTCGGATAAATTAGGTCTATCTGCTAATATTATTCATAATGGAATAGTGTCCGTTGCTTTTAAGGATTTAAATTTATTTTGACATTCTTGTGTAAAGTTAAGACAATTAGGTAGAATATGTTGGACTGTTAGTGTTGTTTGACACTAAGAGCATGAGGTGGAGATTCAGCTTGGAGCAGGTAGTAGTCGGTAACATTGGTGTGTCTTATTTTTAATCTGCTTAGCATAAGTTCTTGTCTGTTAGGTCTTGTACTGGTTTTCCATTGTTGTAACCCCAGTTTTATTTGTAATAATTTGATCAGGATTTCTGTTTGAGATCCTTATCAGTTCCTAGAGGTGTGCCTGATCCTCAGTATCTGATTGTTTTTAGGCCTACTGAGGACTCTTCCTTGAGTTCGAGACAGGATATAAAGCATAGAGTGACAAGTCATTAAGCGTGAAGGAGATGAAAGTAAAAGGTATTAGTCTTCTTAGGAATAGGGGGATCCTTGTGGAGACCACAAATTCAGCAAACACTAATAGGATCTATTCTGCTTCTGCTTTGAAAGGCATGACTGTATTAATGCATGATACAAATGCAATAGTGTAATGGTCAGCTCCCCATGTTGTGCCAGATAGTACTCTTAAGTTGTTTAGCTTCTTAAGGCAAGTAATCCGGAGCTCTTTTATATGTTTGAGGAAGGTAAGTTTTTTGTCAAGAACCACACCAAGAAAGCAAACACTACTAACCCCTGGGATGATTTGATTTTCTAGGTGAAGATCTGGAGGTAGATTACACTTCCTACAGAAGTGTATCCTGACAGTCTTTTGTGGCAAGAGGCGAAAACCATTGTTTTGGGATCATTTCACAACTTTTTTGATGGCACACTGCAACTGTCTTCCTACATTTGCATATTAAGCAAATGGTAGGAGATACTGAAGTAATCAGCATACAGGGTAGTGGACACTGTTTGTGGTAGATCCTGTGTAATGGAGTTTATCATGTTAAATAGGATGGCACTTAGTACTGAACCTTGTGGAACTCCTTTCTGGATAAAATTGGATGATGATTGGTCATTGACTAACTTGAAAAGAGCAATGATGGAGGAAGTTTCTGATAAACTGGCAGGTGTCCACATAGTCCTGGTCGTATAAGTTTCGCATTATGCCGTACATCCAAGCTGTGTGAAAAGCATTTTTCTATGTAAAAGATAACCATGAGAAGGTGCTCTTTTTGTACAAAGGCATCATGGATGTTTATTTCTGCCCTGATCAGTACGTCAAGAGTGGATCTGCCTTCACAGAAACTGCGTTGTACTGGGTTAAGTAAGTTGTTTTGGACTAGAAACCAGATTAGCCGGGCATTCATCATTTTTTCCAGGACCTTGCTCATACAGTTGGTGAGTGCAATAGGTCGATAATGTTGTGGATTTGTAGGATCCTTTCCTGGTTTTGGAAAAGCCAAAACGTAAGCATGATGCCATTTGTCTGGGAAGGTATTCTCTTTGAAAATTCTGTTACAAAGAAGTAACAATGTCTTAAGGGCTGGTTCAGTAAGTTGTGCTATCATGATGTAGCGTTTTCCATCTGATCCTGCTGCACTGAGTTTAGTGGTGGGTAAAGCACAATGCAATTCTGACATTGTGAAGGGGAGATTGTATGCAGCACTAGATGCTGATTTGAAATTGATGGGATGTTTCTCAGCCTGTGCCTTGTGTACCTAAAAGCCTCAAGGCTAGGTTCGTTGCAAGGGTACACTCATAATTTGAGTACACCCTGGGATGGAAGAAATGCGTTTTTATTTTACCTCTTCTGACACCAAAACGTTATCAAAGTGAAGATTGAGCCAAGTTCCTGCTCTTCAGTTGTACGGCTGTGTGTCTTTGTTGCTCCGGTTAATCAGTTAAATTAACAGAATTATGCTTAGGTTTATATGATGATTTTGATGTTGGTGTATTCCTAATTTGATTCTGAACAAGAGGATATCCATTGTGTGGCGACCTGGACATCCAGGTATTTATTATTTATAGTTTTCTCATACTGCAAAATTTTCTGTTTTGCTACTCACGGCTGACCAGAGATATCTACCGCTTCCGGCTACAGGTCAAGGTCAGGCAAATGCGCTATGAGTTTGTACTTGCGGTCAGGTGCCCGTGGCGACACGTGTCATTTACTGCCTCCTAGGAATTATCCACGCCTCGTACAAGCAGATTTCTACATCCAACAGTAACAAGTCTAGCCAACTAAAATAAGCTGTAATTTTTGACTTATTTTGTATCTGATCGGAAAACTTATCGCTTGGAATACGATACGTAGTTAAGGCAACTACTAAACACAATTGTAAACTCTTTTCCAGATCACTCGTAATCCTTTTATCTGCGCCTAAAATCTGAAAATGCCTTTAAAGCAAGATCACCAAAATAATGAAAGCTGTGTAATTTGTGGAATTGTTCCGGACGTAGCTATAAAATGTACTTCCTGTCTCAAGACATACGGAAGCGAATGTTTCGCGTTGGACCTAAAGAGGCTCGGGAAGCAGCGACGGAAAGTTTAGCAGTGTCCCCCCCTGTAAGGGAGAAAATTATATGCATTCACTAGGAACAACTGGTGAAACTTTTTACGACGTTAACCAAATTTCGGATTCACCTGAGCACAGGACCCAACCCGAACTTGAGGTAGACACGGAAAAAGTGAGATCGTCAGATGCACATGTGGAATTGACCCCTGACTCATTACTGGCAGAACAAAATGGCCTTTCAGATCTCATCATGCAAAAATCTAGTAGCTCCCAACAGGATAACACCCTATCAACAGAGATTTCCATAATAGTTAATCAAACATCACTCGAACACAGTCCACTCTTGGTCTCGCTCCTCACAAATACCGAGACAACTCTATGTATAAAGCTATCCCCAATTCATAATATCCTCGCAGACCTACTGCTTGAAAACAAGCGACTACGAGAACACAATGAATGCATTCACAACACATTGGAGGTGTTGGGGAAAAACTTTGATGATCTGAAGCAATCTGTTTGTGATCGTGCTGTTCAAACTAACCATCATGAGCAGCATCCTCCGGACGAACACTTTCACGCGAAACCGAGAGCTCCTACCCAAACCACCCCATCTTTATTACCACATGACCACTCTCCATTCCCCATTCTTACAATATGTGAGTCTGAAGTTGTGTGCCCTGAACGCAGCACTAGACCAGTATATGCTGAAATCACAGCAGATGCCAACGGATACTCAGGAAATACTGCCTCACAGAAGATCCAAAGAAGTCATCAGGAGCAGAATCTGCCAAATTGCACCTATTCGCGATCACAAAACTCACATATGGGGTCCTCGCGCTCGGAACCGGATAATGCTTTGGCTGCTGAAGTACATTGCAATTGTGGCTCCGCCTCAAACAACGTGAGAGGTAACCATTATACAGGGACTACGATTGTATCTAATGTAAAGACCCATAGAGACACTACAACGTATGCAATGATTGCAAGCCAACGAACAAAAGAACAAACACTGACCCGTTGTTGTTGTTGTTGTTATTTGGTTTTTAGGAGCATTAGCAACTGAGGCCATATTGCTCCGGGAATATGCGGTGGTCATTTCCTGACCTTTCCGCATCCTCCGTATTTGGTGGTGACGGGCTCGAACCCCGGTCTAATCAAGAAGCGTGTGCTACGCACTGCTGCTCCTTCCCACCTGGCTACGGAGGCGCCTCACTGACCCGTAATCCAACTCTTAAGGAACTGAGCCCCAATCTTAAAGTTATTGGAACCAATTTGCACTTCAGCAAGATGCAAATTGCGAACACTGGAATGATGAGCAAGCGGATCCGTAATGTCTTCATTAGTAGGTTCTCCCCTGCTACCACAGCTGATGATGTGGAAAACCTTCTTGCTGCATTCAAAATGAATGGTAGAGTCACCAAGCTATCCACGAAATATCCCACCTATGCCTCCTTTAAGATCGATGTAGCTGATGCAGATTTTGAAGCACTCTTCAATCCTGAAATCTGGCCTGCTGGAGCTCTTGTTATGCCAATCTCGGGCATAAAGGGCAACGATATAGAAGTAATAGAAAGGACTCCCACCAATGGTACCCTGATTCATAGCATCCCAGATCTCGTTACCGCAACCACAGACACAGAACACCAATATGCCGATCCCTGTGCTCATCAGTCCTAGATACACCCCGCTGAATCGAGTAGTGCCATGTCAGAGACCACCCATCCGCATCAAAGTACCCAGAGTACCTGCCTGCACCATCTTTTATCAGAATGTGCATAGTCTTAGGAACAAGCTTGACACTATGGAGCAAATTCTGCTCTCCGGATATTTTGATATGTTGTAACCCCAGTTTTATTTGTAATAATTTGATCAAGATTTCTGTTTGAGATCCTTATCAGTTCCTAGAGGTATGCCTGATCCTCAGTATCTGATTGTTTTTAGGCCTACCGAGGACTCTTCCTTGAGTTCGAGACAGAATATAAAGCATAGAGTGACAAGTCATTAAGCGTGAAGGAGATGAAAGTAAAAGGTATTAGTCTTCTTAGGAATAGGGGGATCCTTGTGGAGACCACAAATTCAGCAAACTCTAATAGGATCTATTCTGCTTCTGCTTTGAAAGGCATGACTGTATTAATGCATGATACAAATGCAATAGCGTGTAATGGTCAGCTCCCCATGTTGTGCCAGATAGTACTCTTAAGTTGTTTAGCTTCTTAAGGCAAGTAATCCGGAGCTCTTTTATATGTTTGAGGAAGGTAAGTTTTTTGTCAAGAACCACACCAAGAAAGCGGACTCCGGATATTTTGATATTTTGTAACCCCAGTTTTATTTGTAATAATTTGATCAGGATTTCTGTTTGAGATCCTTATCAGTTCCTAGAGGTGTGCCTGATCCTCAGTATCTGATTGTTTTTAGGCCTACTGAGGACTCGTCCTTGAGTTCGAGACAGGATATAAAGCATAGAGTGACAAGTCATTAGCTCACCATCACCGAAACCTGGCTCAATGATGATCAAGAATTCCTAGCGGCAGCTGCCCCAGCTGATTATGGGGTCGTATTCACATCTCGGATTGCACGCAAGGGTGGAGGCGTCGCAATATTTTACAAGAAATCCACTTTCAAGCTATTGGATAATAAATCCAGTGTGGTGTACATACCTCCAACGCCTTCCCAGCAAATCATCCTTGAAATTTCCAACTGGATAATCAATCAGCTGCATCCCACAGCTTCTCATTTAGTTTGTGGTGATTTCAATTTACCTCCTCAGCTATCTAATCTGAAAAAGGATCTTCTGGCACACTTGAGATGTGCTGACCTACAACTTATTAATGAAGCTCCAACCAGGGGGAATAACCTCTTAGATCTAGTTCTAGCCTCTATCCCTTGCACCCTTGATTACATTGCAGAAACATCATTTGACTCTGATCATGTCCCAATACATGTGACTGCATATCTGCCAGCCCACAAATTAGAAGCCAGCAGGACAACAAAAAAGGTTGACATCACTAGTCCCAACTTACTTGATGTAGATAAGTGCATCAGAGCCGCCTCTCTCATTCCCTGGGTGACCTTAGAAACTTGTGACCCAGAGCTAGCTGTGAACATTCTCACAAACTGGATCAACACAGTTGCCAAATATGCTGCCTCTAAAAAAAAATAACAATCAGTCCATATACAAGACTTTGGTGGAATTCAGAACTCAAAATGAGTTTCCAGCTGAAGCAACAGCTCCATTGCACATGGAAACATGTCGCAAAATGTCAATGATCGCATCGTTTATTCAAGGGCACGGGCTCAATTTAATCGCCTGAAATCTGAGGCAATCAAATTATACGTTAACCGAGATCTGGCTAAAGGAAAAATTCCATACGAGAAAGTGAACCTTCATTTTCCTTTGCAACTTGATCCTGAATTGTGGCTCGATTTCGTCACAAGATTTAATCATAATCCTATGCCAAACTCAGATCTGGCTCTACTAACAGAGCCCACCCAGCAAGAAGTGTTGAACACCATTCAGATCACAAAACAACAGCTGATCGTCGCCATCAATTCTCTACCTGCCTCGTCAACCACTGGTGATGGAGTTCCCCAATTCATGCTCAAATGCCTAAGTCTGTACATTATTCAGCCACTTTTAATTATCTTCAACCAGTTACTCTCGAACCAGATTTTTCCACAGCAATGGAAAAACTATCTCATCAAACCTTTAGCCAAAGTTCAGTCGCCATCGAAACCTAAACACTTCCGACCCATCTACATGTGGCAAGGTTTTACTTCAGACAACAGTTGGCGATATTGACATTGAACTCTGGTCTAAAGAGACTCCCAAGGCTTGCCGCAATTTTGTTCAGTATGCATGGAAGAATATTATCATGGTACAATATTTCATAGAGTTGTTAAAGGTTTTATAGTACAAGGTGGGGATCCCACAGGGACAGGTATGAATGGAGAATCTATATATGGACATCCTTTTAAGGTAAGTGTATTTGTTACCATTTTTTCTAACCTAAAATATTGTACAGTAAAATCCCATTGTAACAAATACTATTTTAATGAGTATTTCTCAATATTTAAAATATTTCCAGGGCCTGGATAACTTCCCTTAGTTAGGGCTCAACAATTCTGCATGCCAGGTCACTGTGACAAATAAGAAATCCACCTTGGTAACCAGATTTTCATAGGTTACTCTAATGGCTGTGAGGTTGAAATTCTTTGTTTTAGGAAATAGAATGACAAAGAATGCTAGTTCAACCATTTGGGGGCAGTCACCCTATGCTGGCATATGTGCATTTGTGGCTGTATTTTTTGGTTTCCCATATTTTCATTAAGAACTTCAGATTATCAAAACTGAAGATCACATGGAAGGTGTTGTTTGATAGATCTTATCTCATCTTAGGTTGGGTGTGTGTATGAGTTTATCTCAGTTGAGTCAGTGTTGACATCAGCAATTATTATAAATATTTGCTATTCTATACTGTATAAGACTGCAGCCATAGACATAGCATTATGGTTGCCACATTAAGGTTGACTTACAGTATCTGTGGCCACAAAGCCACATAGTCCAGCTTGCTGAACAGATACCCTCCTTTGGGTATCAATTTTCTGACTTTCTAAGTTAATATAAAATAAACAAGTTCAAGTGAAAAGTGCTTATGGCAATTTTGTCAGATTCCTCTGTTAGGCTCATTCCAGTTGTATTTATTCTAAACTTCATCTGATTTCTTTTTAGAGTACTTGCAGTACTTTGAGTACTATATATGCACAAACTTTCAATTAACAATTGAAGTTTGTTCATACACAGTGTAGTTCTCTTTCTGTGTGAACCACAGCAACTGTATGCACTGTCACAGGTCAAGTGTATCAACAGTTAGTAAGTTTTACATTATTGGTCAGTTAAAGTGTTGCATTATTTATTGTGTGCTCATATTAAAAATGCCGAAATATCGCTGTGGGAAAAAGAATACAGTATTGTTACATAATAAAATATGTAGTGCAACTCAAGATTATGCTCATTGTTTATTGTGTAGGTGTGATTATTGAATAAAGGAAAATGGTACTTTATTAACCACAACATAACTTTTAAACATAAACTAAATCAAAGAATTGATAAAGTCTAACATAGACCTGTTTTTTAAATATATATTTAGAGAATAATTTTTTTAAAAAGTTTTTTTTTTATTATTATATTATGTATCTAAAATCCATGTTTAATTCTGCAAACACTTGTATCCTCCTTTTTGAATTTTAAAATGTAATCTGCATAGCATTGATGTGACAACATGAATGCTTTATTTTGTACAGTGCTACTGCCAAAACTAGGGGCTCACATCTAGTGAGTATGGGCTTGGCACACCCAGGGTCCTGAGCTGGATATCATCATTCTTCTCTTTCTTGGTGATTCCTTTCTGCTTTTCTCTCTTTCTCTCTCTCTCTCTCTCTCTCTCTCTCTCTCAAGGTAACTTGGGAATTTTTTTTTGGCTGGTGCAGCATAAGCCTCAAGCTTCCTTGCACTATATGGCTAATAATAATAATCTCCAACTCCTCCAGCCTGCTGAAGCTCCTGGAGAAGACCTTACTCCCCATCATCACCAAGCAGATCTTGCCCAGTAATCCAGCCCAAATTCACTACTCCCTTCCAAACAGATCAACGATCACCAATCTGCTAGCCACCATGAATACAATCTTGTAAGCATTCGAGAAAAGGCACGAACTAGCTGTTACTTACTTAGACATTGAGGCTGCGTTTGATGCCGTCCAAGTAAACCAACTACTCACTCTCCTGGAATGCCACTTCCAGATCACAGGGAACATATTATGCTTTCTCTCCTCTCTTCTGAATAACAGAGTTATAAAGCTTCATACAGGAGATCGCACCCTTACTAGATCCGTCACCGCAGGAGTCCCACAAGGAGGGGTCCTTTCTGGCCTTCTGTTCTCATCTATTATCTTCCCACTGGTTGCACATTCTCGATGTCTACTGAGCTATGCAGATGATATCAAGATACTCACTCCCATCATCCCTGGTCAAGACCTTGATCTGGTAAAAATGGAAATTAACAACACTCTCACTGCAGTCACATCCTACCTCTGCCAGTTTGGGCTCAAGATCAATCCTGCTAAGTCCGAATTCATGGTGTATTCAGTGAAGCAAACTCCTTCTTTCCAGCCTTCGGTCGCAACACCCTCAACCCAATTGTGTCCAGCCATCATGATCTGGGCGTTGTATTCAACTCTAAACTTCGATTCAACACCCACATAGACATACTCCTCACACGTGCTTCAAGACTCCGGTGGATAGCAAAACAGCATCTCCTTCATATCAGAGATAAAAAGACAACTGTGAGGTACATAAGAACAATTATCTTTCCACCTTTACTCTATGCTGCTGAAATTTGGGCATCATCGGCACCGTCAATAAAGAAACCACTCTTTGCCACAGAATTCTGGCTCTTAAAGTGGGCCAACAGGAAGCACAACCTTCCAGCTCTGATTCGTACCATGCAGCTTGCCAACTCTCTCGGGATTCCAGGGCTTCCCACCTTAGTCGACGACCAACGCCTCCTAGCAACAGTCAAGATGATAACAGGCATAATTGCAACACCTTCATTCTGGGATACCTGTGGCTGGAGGATCCCCCCCCCCTGCTGCCCTTAGGGCCAATCCCAAGCTCTACTCTCATTCAGCACGACTCCATCTCTCAGACAGGTTCCTCCCTCAGCAGATGTTCAAGCAAACCCAGGCACTTGACGCCAACCTGAACAAATTCGCTGTTGACCGGACTTACCGGAAAAAAATTATGATTAGTAGGACTAATCAGCAATGACTGATGTATACCTTGCATCTGTTCCTGTCTGATTGAGCTGGTGCTCTTATCTCGATGTCAAGTCAGCTCAATAAAGCTTAACTCTCATAAGGAGTTCTCTCCTTTGTATCAAAATATGTTTTCATTTGTAAAATTACCTTTTTTTGTAAATAATTGTTAGATTTTCCCGGAAGTTTCGGGAGGCTGTAAAAATGTAAACCCCTGGCTTTTTGGCCGTGAATGGCATTAAAGATTATCTCTCTCTCTCTCTCTCTCTCTAAAAAGGAGGGGCATAAGATGTAGTGGCTGAGATTTTCATGAACGATTCACCCAATGTATTCGCAATCTCCACACGTGTTGTAACATCACAACCGTTTACAGTGAGTATGGGAAAGTTGATGCACGGATGTTTTGAGTACATACGTCATATTTTGGCCCATATCACTTGCGCTTTTGTAGTTCTTGTAATTGTGGAGGCAAAACGTCTCCACGCTTCTCTTTTGCTAGTCTGCCTAATACATTTTGATTTTGCCTGAGCCTGTTTAAAGCAGATGAGATTTGTAGTTGTTGGAAACTTCCTGAATATGTCCCAAGCTCTGGTCTTTTATTTTTTAGCCATGCTGCATTCATTATTCCACCACAATTTTGAGCGTGCTGATATTTTGTTGGATTGCTTTGGAATTGCTTGGTCTGATGCCTGTAGTATTTGGTTAGATATATATTCTGTATCCAAGTTTATGGATACAGAATATATATCTTCATGGACCTTGCTGGACCTGTTTTTCTTCTAGTATTGCTAGTTGCTTGTATATATACCATTTTGCTTTTAAAAAGTTCCATTTGACAGTTCTGTTAGAAAACTGAGGGACGTTTTTATCAATCCGGCATATCACTGGGTAATGGTCACTACCCAGTGGATTGCCATGAAAAGTCTATCTAAATACAGGATATATATAAATGGATGCTGATCACAGAGAGACATCAATAGCTGAAGTAGATCCTGTAGGTAAATGCGTATAAGTGTGCGCGCCATTATTGAGAGTAATCAGATTGTGCTGGTCAAGTAATTTTTCTATAATTTGTCCATGTTTTGATTTCCCCATAACGGATGATGACTATTGAGGTCCCCTAGGATGAAGTAAGGTTGAAGAAGCTGTACCACTAGTTCTTCTAGGTCAGCGTACCTTACATTTTGATTAGGGGGCAAGTATAGCGAGACGATAATAAAGTCAAAATAAATGTTGTCTCGTACTGCAAATGCCTCAAGGTTTGTTTTAAATGGGAGTGCTTTGGAGGGTATTCTGAGTGTTGATTATCGATGCTACACCTCCATGTGCCAGATTACTAAAGTTGTTAACAACGTGATCTTGCCGATGAATTATGTAGTTCCGGAGAGAAACAGTTATATCCGGCTCTAGATTGGTTTCCTGTAGGCAGAGGGCGATAGGATCATATTATGTGAGAAGATCTTGTATGTCATTTAACTTGCTGTGATATCCTCTACAATTCCACTGCAAAAATGTAAGTATTATCTGGGTTTAGTAGAATCCTCGATTTGTTTTCGAGGGGCTAAAGGTTTATTTCGATCAGGTTTCCCATCCCTTTCTTTGGAAAGGAGGGATAACAAGGATATGTCCATATCCTTGTTAGTGAATAGTTCTAATACCTGTTCATATTGTTGTGAGCTATCTTCTAAGTCCATCCTGTCTATTTGGTTGGCATCAGAAGTGGGTACTGTTGTTTCGCTGTGGGGTGGCATCTGGTTGTACAATAATTGGTGTATTTATAGCTTTACTCATTTTGCTTACTATTCGGTTTGGTGGAATGGTGGCCAATACTGACCTTGCCCAATCAGATAGTGATTCATTTGGTGGTATGATTACCACTGTTTGGGTTGCAGTTTATATTGTTTTTTTTTTTTTTTTTTGGTTACTTGAGCATAGGTTGGTTTATTAGCATTCAGGGCTGGAAAGGACTTTTTGGGCTCTTGGTAGGTGACATTGTGTTCAATTTTGTACTGCTGAACATTTTTTTCCCATTTCCAGAGTGGACACTCCTTGGAAAATGCTGGATGGGCATCTTTGCTGTTAGGACAACTTGGTGTTGTTGCATGCAGCACAGGCAGCTACACCTCTGCAGATTGTCTGTGAGTGCCCAAACTTCTGGCACTTGTAGCAGTGTAAGGGGTTTTGGAACGTACACTTTAACATGGCAATTAAGATTACCTGCTTTGATTACTGTTGGTGGTTTCGGGTTATCGAAAGTGAGTATTATGTTCCAAGTAGGAACAAGTATGCCGTCCTTCTATGTCATTATTCTTCTGACACTGATGATTCCTTGGTCTTGTAGTTCCTGTTTTAGTTCTTCATCTGACACATTCATGAGGTCCCATTCAGTGATGACACCTCTTGACATGTTCAGGGAAATGTGTGGTGAAATTGTAACAGAAATTCCACCAAACGCTTTTAGTTTCAGTAGTTGCTCAGATTGTCGAGAAGTGGCAACTTCAACCAGTAAGCCTCCCGATCTTAATCAACGAACTGTCTTGGGCATACCTATTATACTTTCTAGGCATTTTTTGCACTAGAAACGGCAATAGTTTGCCTATAGGTTGTTCTTGAGTCGAGTGTATAAAAAGAAAAGTTGGAGTTCTGATTCTGGCTACATCAGTCTTTTGATGTTTAGCTGTTAGAAAATCAGTCTCCGGCTGTTTTCGCCCTGTAGGGATCTCATCTATACACCCAGTGGATTTCTCGGATTTTATTAACTGTTTGCTCCATTTTACCCTGGAAGGGAGAGCTTTTCCCTTCAAGTGTTTTCTTTGCTGAATTGGCTGTAATGCTGAAAACAATTTTATTTTACCAAGAAAGAGTGCAAATTTACTGGCAAAGACACTTGATCACAAAATCGCTTGGCACCTGGGGCCTCGGCATACCTTATATTTTGATTAGGTGGCAAGTATAATGAGACAATGGTTAAATCAAAGTTAACTAACTCGGGCAGCAACTGCCTCAAGTTTTGTTATTAGCAGGTATCTGGCTTTGAGGGTATCTGGGAGTTGATGATCAGTGCTACTCCTCCATGCACAAGATTGTTCGAATTTTGTGCAACATGATCTTGCCGATGTATTATGTATTTCCAAAGGGAAACATTTATATTTGGTGTGAGATTGGTTTCCTGTTGGCAGAGGGCAATAAGGTCATAGTGTGAAAGGAGATCTCAGAAATTTTACTTTGATAGCCTCTGCAATTCCACTGTAAGAAGCTAAGCATTATTTGGGTTTAGTGAAACCTTCGACTCCTTCTCGAGGTACGGAAAGATTACATCACTCAAGTTGCCTTTCCCCTTTCTTTTGTGAAATAAGGTTTCCCAGTATCCATATTCTCATTGGTGGACATTCTAGAACCTGTTCATCTTGATTTAAAGTGTCTGAGTCCATGTATTCTGTTTGGTTTGAGTCAGGATTGGTAGATAGTGTGGTATTCTGCTGTTTGTTTGTTTGTTATTTGGAGTATTAGCAACTAAGGCCATATTGCTCCGGGATATGCAGTGGTTATTCGCTGACCTTTCCGCATCCTCCGTATTTGGTGGTGACGGGTATTCTGCTGTTGAATGGCATCTGGTTGTACAGTGATTGGTGTATTTATGGCTTTGTTTTGTTTGATCTTCCTTTGGTGTGTTGGTACTGGGAACAAGAGTGACCTTGCCCATTCAGTTAGTGATTTATTTGGTGGCATAGTTACCTCCGTTTGATGTGTTTAGTGGTTATTTGTGCGCAAGTTGGCTTGTTAGTATTCAGAACCAGTAGGGATTTTTTAGCCTTTGGTAGGTTACATTATGTTCAGTTTTGTACCGCTGTATTTTTTTTTTTTTTTTTTGTGTCTCCAAAGGGGATACTCCTTGGAATATGCTGGATTTGCCTCTTTACAGTTAAGACAGATTGGTGTTGGGGCTGTTAAGTCAGTACTAATGTGTGCAGTGGATCCACATGTGGCACAGGCAGCTACTCCTCTGCAGCCTGTCTGTGAGTGCCCAAACATCTGGTATTTATAGCAGCTTAATGGGTTTGGGATGTACGGTTTAACTCGGCAGTTAAGATAGTCTGCTTTTATCAATGTTGGTAGTTTCGGGTTGTCAAAAGTAAGTATTATGTTCCGCATAGGAACTACTATGCAGTCTTTCTTTGTCATAATTCTTCTGACATTAATGATTCCTTGGTTGTGTAATTCTTGTTTTAGCTCTTTGTCTGACACATTGATGAGGTCCCATTCAGTGATGACACTTCTTGACGTGTTCAGAGAAATGTGTGGTGAAACGGTGACAGAAGTTTGCCAAAAGTTTTTAGCTTTTGTAGTTGCTCAGACCATCCAGCAGTGGCAACTTCAACCAATAGGTCTCCTGGTCTTAAACGACCAACTGTCTTGGCAGTACCTATTGTACATTCTAGGCATTTCTGCATTAGGAATGGAGACAGTTTTCCAATTGGTTGTTCTTGAGTGGAATGGATAATTACGAAAGTGGGAGTTCGGATTCTGCCTATGTCAGTCTTGACGTTTTGCAGTGACAGAACCAGACACTTCTTGTTATTGCCTTGTCAGGGTTTCTTCTGTGTATCCAATTATTTTCTGGGATTTGGGAACTGCTTGCTCCATTTTGCGCTGAAGGGAAACCTTTTTCCCTCTAGGTTACCAGCCCCGCAAAGTGGAGGCAGGAGCAGTGCCACCCTTGTGACCAAGCGGTAGTGGATTAGTGATAATCAGCAAATAAAAGGAAAAAAGAAAGGTTACTTCTCCTCCTGATCAAGTAAAGTGATTTATTTACTTAAGATTATTTAATGGATTGTTAGTGTAACTCTAAATAAAGAAGACTATTTTATTTATTCAAGAGAGAGAGAGAGAGTGCTAATTTACAGGCTAAGACACTTGATCACAAAATCGTTTGCCATCTTGGGCCAACATCAAAGGCAGATTTTGCTGGGTTATCAGAGACGTGGTGTCACACAGACAGAAGGATGCAGAATTGGAATTTGGGGAGTAAAATGTATACAGAAAGGATAGACAGGATAGGAGGGATTATGCTATTAATTAAGAAACACAAAATCTATGGAAGTTCAGCCAGTTGACATGGGCAGTGTTGAGTCAGTCTGGTGTGACATAAGCACTGGGAAAATTAAAATTAAGAGTAGGAGTGAGTTATAGGCCTAATGACTCTGATGAGTATAATGGACAACTGCGCAGAGAAATAGAGTGGTCCAGTAAATCAAAATGTCTTATGATGGGGGATTTTAACTTGTCAGATATTGACAGGAACTTGTGGATTGGTCACTCACACACTAGCAAGGCTTTTGTGGATTTACTGGATGATTATTTTCTACAGGCATGTTGGGGAGGCAACCAGAAGGAGTAACACTCTTGATCTGATTATCAGTAGTGATTCTTCATGTATTAAGAATCTGGAAAAAAAGGAACCACTAGGTTAAAGTGATCACAGTGTGATGATGTGGGATTTACTGAAAGAGGTAACTGCCATCAAAGGTAAAGAGAAGGGTTTTTGCTTTGGTAAAGGTGACTACGGTGGTCTAAGACAGTTTTTCAATTCTATACAGTGGGACCAACTGATGATGTTACCAACAGAAAATTCTAAATGGGAAGAATTCAAAGAATTAATCTTGGAAGCAACTAGGCTTTTCATACCAACTAAGAAATATTCTTCAAGATTTAAGCCTTCTAACATCCTAAATGGATGTCAGAAGAACTAATGAAACCTGTGGCAGAGAAGAAAAATGCATGGGATACATATAAATTAATAATAAAGTCACAAAGGAGGTTAGGCAGGCAAAGGCAGATTACGAGAAATCTTTGGTAAAGGGTGCAAAGAAAAACAGCAAATAGTGCTCGACTTAAGTAAACTGTAGAAGGAAGGGTATGAATCAGATTGGCCCACTTGATATCTATGGTTCAACTGTTAATGATCCTGCTCAAGTAATTAACAAACTGAATGAGTATTTTACATCTACATTTACACATGGTAAAGTGATAATTCAGGGAGGGGAATGCCAGAGGTGTATTATACTCTGACAGTGAGCTAAATAATTTTGTAATAACTGAGAGCAAAGTGCAGCTGAAATTGTTGGAGATAGACACGAGAAAGGCATCTGGGGTTGATGGGATGTATATAGTAATATTAAAGGAGGAAACAAAGGAAGTAAGCAAACCCTTAGCCATAATTATGACAGCTTTCTTGGACTAATGAGAAGTACCCATGGACTGCAGATGGGCAAATGTGACCCCAATTCACAAAGGAGGATCAAAGGGTGATAAGTAATTACAGACCTGTAAGTGTAATTTCTGTTCTCGGGGAAATTAATAGAGGCACTGGTTAAAGAAGCATTGCAGGATCATCCAGATAAGACTTCAGTTTAATTCAGACACAGCATAGGTTTGTTAAGGGAAAGTCTTGTCTGACCAATTTGATTGAATACTACAATGTTGTCACAAAATAACTGGATGCAAAAAATAATTTTGATATCATATACTTGGATCGTAGGAAAGCTTTTGATATGTTTGCACACGGAAGACTACTGAAAAAAAAATCAGAGCAGTATGTCATTAACGGCGAATTGCTGCTATGGACAAAGGGATGGTTGAGTGGGAGAAGACAGAGCGTGGTAATCAATGGACACTGCTCTTCAGGAACTAATGTTATTAGTAGAGTCCCCCAGGGTTCAGTGTTGGGTCCATTGTTGTTTTCTATATTTATTAATAATATCGATGAAGGTAATCAGCCATAATGTCTAAGTTTGCAGACGATACGAAGGTTGGTAGGGTTGTTTATGACATTAATGACAGTACACTGCTACAACAGGATCAGGAGTAATTGTGCAATCATATATGAAGTTTAATGAGCTGTGCAGATGGTCTACAAGACTAGCTCTTGATGTCTTGTCAATGATATACAGGAATTTTTCTAGCAGGGAAAACAAGGTGATTATTCCCTTGTATAAGGCAATGGCCAGGGCACACCTTGACTACTGCATACCAGTCTGGAGATCTCATTTTAGGAAGGATGTAGAGCTGTTGGAACGAGTACAAGGGCAACAGGATTAGTGAAAGGAACAAAGGGTTGCTCTTACGAAGAAAGGCTTAAGGTTTTCAAAATTACAGTGTCTTGAAACTAGGCACCTGCAATGTGATCTGATTGAGGTGTATAAGGCCTTGAATGGTTTGAGCAAGCTCAATGCTCATGAGATTCTTCCTCTTTCCCAGATTAATTGCCTCAGGGTACATAAATTCAAATTGAACAAAGACAGTTGTAGAATAGGTGTGTGGAAATTTGCCTTTGGCAGCAGCTGGCTGATTGCTGGAACAAACTTCCATCTGTAGAAGTTGACATCTTAAATATATTCAAGGCAGAACTAGACAAACATTTGGAGCAAATGGATAGGTGAAATTGCAAAGGATTTTTTTTTTTTTTTTTTTTTTTTTGCTGATGCTGTATAAGCTTGCTTTATTGCATCATGTACCTTTACTAATGCTAATTCCACCAAGGCTTTGGAAATATAGGCACTTTTGTGGAAATATTTGATATTGATTGTTCTGTTGCCTAGTTAATTTGGTCTGTTACATATTTTACTGCTTGGTCAATGGTTAGTTGTCAAACATTCTGTTGTTTGATTACTGCTAGACTTTTGTATTTTTTCTAGTCTGCTTTATCAAGCTTCCATTAGGGTTTCATCTGAATTGGTATGCATTGTCTTTTGTTAGATTGACTATAATGGGTTAATGGTCACTGTGCAGTGGATCTTTGTGAACTGTCCATTCTAAAACTGGATTAATGCTGGCAAGCATAAGGTAAGAGCCACTGCTGTGTTGGTTCCTGTTGGAAGGTGGATATACATGTGTTTTCCACTATTCAGGAGGGTGAGATTTTTGGCATCATTATTTTTTTCTATTTGATGTCCCCTTTTATTACATTCAGTATTTCCCCATAAAGCGTGGTGCCCATTTAGATCTCCTATTATACAGTAAGAAGAGTATAGTTGATCTATCAGTTCTTCTATGTCTTCGTAAAGTATTTCTTGGTTTGGGGATAATATATTGATACTATTGTTATTAAACTACTTGCTACAATACATACTTCTTCAAGAGGGGTTTGTAGGTGGAATGTTTGAACTGATATGTGAGAATTGACTAGGGTTGCTACTACTCTGTGGGCTACAGATTTATTTATTCAATCTTGTCTATGTATAGTGTAGTTCTTGATTAGGATTCAGATTTAAGATATGTTTCTTGTAGGCAGAAACATATTGGATGATAATGAAAAATTAACTCTTGGACATCAATATTATTGGGAAAACCTCAACAATTACACTGAATAAAATTACTTATTGTTTTGTTTTAGATGAGTTTTCTGGTTTTCTCATTACCGTTTTATATTTTTCTGTCCGTGATTTTTCTTTTTTTGGCGGAAATATGGCTTTCCAGTATCTATATTCTCCTCAGCAAATATTTCTAGAAAGAGTTCTTCTTAATGATGCCAATTTGTAACTAGTTAGTAGTTGTTAGAAGTATATATAAACATGATGCTATAGCACAAACCTTTTTTTTTTTCTGCTGTGTCTATTTCTTCAGCAGGATGGTGCACTATTACAGGAAGGTTTTCTTTGCTCTTTCCCTGTAATGATGAAATTACTTTCAGTGGAGCTGAGATAGGAGTGTTTGCAAATTGTTTTCCTTTCTGCTATTTTGAATACATGAGCCAATTGCATGTACAATCTGACAGATTCATTTGTGCGATTGTAACTGTATACTTCAGTTTGTGATTCTTGTGTTTGTTGTTTCTAGGTTATTTGTACTAATTGTGTTATTTCTGCATAGGTAGGTTTCTTTATGTTGGTTGGTTTTGAGGCCTTTCTGGTTTCCTGATATGTAACTTATGTTCTGCTTTGTATCTTTGGATTTTGCTTTCCTATTTCCATCTTTCACGTTCCCTAGTAAGCAGTGTGGTTTCTATTACAATTTGGGCATTTAGGTTGTTCAGTTGTGCATTCTTGATTGGTGTATTCTTGGGAACCACATTTGGCATGTATTGCTATTCCTCAGCATGTTGTTTGTGGATGTCTGTATTTCTGACATTTAAAGCAGTGGGCAGGATTTGGTATTAGGGTTGAATTTGACAGAGCAATTATCCTGCTTTCACATGCTCTAGTAGAACTGGAGTATCAAGAGTTAAAATGATATTTCTGGTCTAGGTGATTATTCTTTTCACATGAATGAAATCCTTGGCTTTTTATTTCTTGTAGTATTTCTTCTTCTGTTATATACTGAGGAGACCCACTCTGCGATTACTCCTTTCAAGTTGTTTAAAGTATTAGTGAGTGTAACACTTTCAGTGAGATCCTATTACCAGGATCCCGCTGAAAGTGGATGTTTTTTCATTTGTTGTTCTGACTGTCATATATTTGTTGTTTGAATTAGCAAATCACTTGACTTTAAACTTTTTACTGCTTTTCGAGTTCCAGCTATATTTTCTAGACATTTTTATATTAGAAAAGGAGATAATTTTCCTTTGGACTGATCGCTCACAGAATTAATGATGAGATACTTTTGTATAAGTATTTCATATGTATCGTTTTTTTTTTTTGTATTTTTGCTATGTTTGTAGTCATTTCTTCACATTCTTGAGTTGATTGGGTGATGTTAAATTATTTTGTGACTTTGTTGTCAAAATCCAATTTGTTTGCTCCTTTTTGCCCTGGGAGTAAGAGCTTTTCCAACCCCATCACGTGGAGGCAGGAGTGGTGAAACCTAGTGACCAAGCAGAAATAGAATTCTTTATACAAAATTTGCAATGTGTGAAATTTCGCTTACACTAGATTGTAATATTACATTATCGAATATACACTATACATCCATGATATTGACAGCCATGTTTAGCAGAAATTGAAAGGTTAGGGGCTCACATCTGGTGAGTATGGGCTTGGCACACCTAGGGTCCTGAGCTGGATATCATCATTCTTCCCTTTCTTGGTGATTCCTTTCTACTTCTCTCTCTCTCTCTCTCTCTCTCTCTCTCTCTCTCTCTCTCTCTCTCTCTCTCTCTCTCTCTCTCTCTCTCTCTCTCTCTCTCTCTCTCTCAGGGTAATAGGGAATTTTTTTTTTTTTTTTTTTTGGCCTGTGCAGCATAAGCCTCAGGCTTCCTTGCAACATATGGCTAATGCTAATAATAATAATAATAAAGAAAGGAGACTTTCCTTTCTGTGTTAGTAAGCTTTTAATGTGTTAGGTGTTATTAATATATACAAGAAGAATTTAAGGAATTGCCAGAGCTCACAAAAAAAAAGCTATTTATTTTTTGTGACTAAAAAAAATAAAGCGATTTATTTTTTTGCCAAACACTGGTTTGGCAAAAAAAAAAAAAAAAGGTATTGCTGTAACATACACCAATTTTAAGGGAGAAGGGATTAAAATCAAAAACTAAATTTCTTAAAAAAGATTTCATATATTTTAAGAAAATGCTACATCAGTTACAAATAATGAACAATGGGTCTATTAACCTTATTCTATTTACAAAATATTTATCAGAAACAAAACATTTAATTTTGTCATTTTTTGCCTTTTATAATTGCCCATTGGTGTTTCCCATACAAGATTTCAACAGTAGTATACCAACATATTTGGACTCCATTTTCCCTGGTACCTTTTGTTTCCATTTGAGATATACTTTGGTGAAACCTTTCACCATGTTCATTGGAGACGCTTCCAAGTTTATACTCTGGCACAACCACGAGATCAGTGGAGTTTACAATAAATCATCAATACAAACATTAATCATATTTAGCAGCCATGGGCTTGAATCCCGGTCCAGTCAAAGAGGGCGTGCTACTACACTCACTATCCTGACCATCCAGCCATGTCAAGTCTAAATGGGAATGTAGGAAATGAAGCTTTAACAACAGGTCTTGGTTTTCGATCATTAACGTATGGTAACTGAAAATTGCGGGTGATGAGAACTTTTTAAGCACATATCTGAGTTTTTGAACATATTTCCTACAAGAATCTGTCAAATTTATTTCAGGGAGAAACTGCTGCCAGAATAACTGGCATGCTGGATAATCACTAAGAGGTCATTTGAATAACTACAATTGGCAATTCGGGCCTCAGTTATGGTAGTGATTGCATTTGTGAACTTGGTATGAAGATCATTTAAGGAGTAAGTAAACCACACTTTTAACATAACCCATAGAAAATGTCCATTGGGAACAAATCAAATGAGCAAGCTGGCCAAAAAATTGGTCCACCTCTGCTGATCCATCCGCTTGGGAAGACGTAAATTAAAAATTGTTACACATTCAAAGAAAAGTGGCAAGGAAAAGTAGTTCTATCTTGCTGAAAAAATCGTTAGCTTTAATTTTTAATTTCAAAGTGAACAAGGACTTTACTAACACCCTATAGATAGCAAGGAGTCAGAATATTCAGTTCTTGCCAACAGTTGCCAAAATATAAACAAGTATGTCTTAAGTACATCTCAACACTTAGCCAATTCCTAAGAATTAAGTTAGAAGATGAAGTTTGCATATTAGGAGAAGGATTTGACTAGTTGAGATAGATACCTTATTCAACATAGAGGGGCAATAAAGTTCCAAGACTGGAGCTCTTGGTCCTGTTCGAATATAAATGGAAGTAGTATGGTGTCATTCAAACAGATAGTGGTATACAGATACTGTCCAGTAGGCTGACAAGTTGCAAGTAACAATCGGTTTTGTCAGTCGTGTTAATGTTGCGTCACAATTTTGCAATGGAGCAGCCAACTAATATCCAATTTTTCTTTAAACATGAAGTCATACCAGAGTTCAGAGACGGATGTAAGGGTGTTCGTGAAGAACCAAGAAGTGGACACCCATCAACTTCTAGATTTCCAAAAGTTAATGGCAAGAAATGATGATTCCATTTAAGATTCCATTAATGCTACAGGCCACTCACTAGGCTGCTGCCTATCTGTGGCTATCAGCTTCAATGTTATACTATTAACTGGGCTGAAGTTGCATACAGTAAGTTGGTATAAACAATAAAAAACACAATGCAATATAAAATTTTAAATTTTCAACTTCGCCAATTGGCCCCAACTGAGAAGAATCTACCTAGATAATTCATATCTGTAGATTTTAATCAGGCTAGTTCCCGTCCTTTCCACAAAGAGGGGGGCACCACTATCTAGCATTAGAGTATTCCATCTTCTAAATACTTCACTCACAAAATCATTAAAATATGCAAATAGGCAACAATCTGTGAGCAGAACCCAGAATCACACTTTCTCTAATATCCTAACTGATCTTTCCAATTTAGATCTAATGTCCAAGTAATAACAATCCAACATAACGTGTTGAGATGTTCCCAGATCACCACAAGCACATAAACCTACTCATGTAATCTTAACAATGACAATTTTATATGCCAATCCATGTCCAGTAATGAGGATTGTGGCATGAAAACCAAACTGAAGCCATGGTTTTAACTTTTTATTATTGGAAAAAACAAAGGTCTGACGGTCTTTCTCAGCATTTTCACAATCTTCTTTCCACATATACATTATTTGCAAAACAATTCCCTTTTTCTCAGATTTCAAATCAACTTTAGAATAATTCCCATTTTCCTCTGGGCAAGACCCAGAATAGTCCTTCTAAAATTATGTTTTGTTTAATATAATAATTCAGCCAGCAAAACTCCATACTGAACAGGAAGCCTTCCAGAAATAATCTATAATGCTTCAGAGAAGACAGTTTGGCATACATGTGTCAACCTAAGAAGAATAGCGAATTTCTGAGCTTGAATTAAATATTTTTGTATAATAACATTATTAATTCTGTGAACCCAAGCTCACAATCGGGAAGAAAAATCAGTCATATAATAAATTTAAAGTTTCCCCAAAGGTTCCCTTTGATTCCCCAATAGGTCCTAACAACCCTCTGGAGCTTGGCATATAATCTTCGAATCTTGGTTTTCAATTCAAGTGCTTTGTAAAAAAAAAAATACGCTCCTCAAGGTATAAGCCTAAATACCTCGTGACTCTGATGTTCCAAACTGCGTCTGTTTGTTATTTTGGTTTTTAGGAGCATCAGCAACTAAGGCCATATTGCTCCAGGAATATGCGGTGGTCATTCCCTGACCTTTCCACATTCTCCGTATTTGGTGGTGACAGGCTCGAACCCCGGTCTAATCAAGAAGCATGTGCTACGCACTGCTTCTCCTTCCCACCTGGCTACGGAGGCACCCAAACTGCGTCCCCATAAAGCCTAGCAGTAGGGGAACGATTCATGCTAAGCCACCCCTTCAGAAGCATCTGAACAGTCTTGTCCTTGAAATAATTTTAATACCAATTTTCTAACATACCTAGACCCTCAGCTGCTTTGTTTTCAATCAAGGAATGGGAATTTCCTTCTAGTAACACAGCCAAATCATCAGCATACACCATAAAAGTTATGCCTGGAAACTGTTTCTTTAAAAATTCATCTAATACAATATTCCATGCAAAGGAGCCAATCACAGAGCCTTTTGGACATCCACAGGAAATCTTCTTAGTAATTTCAGTATACCTTGTCTTATCAACTATTTCTCTACAACAAATATAACTCTTAAATACAGAATATAAATTCTGTGACAATTATAAATCCTTATTCCAAACAGTATACCCTTCCACCATTGCCAGTTGAATGCTTCCTTGAAATCCACAAATATAGTATTAGTATTGGCTACAGGGTGCAAGGAAGCTTACAGCTTATGCTGCACCAGCAAAAAAAAAAATAAAAAAATAATAAATCATAATAATAGTAATAATAATGAGAGCTTCCTTGAACTCAGGGGAGGTCCCCCATAGACTAGAGATGTAAAAATGTATCACCAATTCACAAAGGGAGTTCAAAAGGTGACACAAGTAACTATATAGACCTATTAGTTTAACTTGTGTTCCAAGGAAAATAATGGAGTCACTGGTTAGAGAAGCATTGCAGGATCATCTAGACAAAACTGCAGTAATATTTAAGCCAGCAAGTGTTTGTTAAAGAGAGGTCTTGTTTAACCAATTTTATTGGATACTATGATGTGACACAAAGGAACTGAATGCCAAAAATAATTTTGATATCATATACTTGGATTTCAGGAAAGCTTTTGATACTGTTGCGCATGGAAGACTGCTGTACAAATTGGAGAGGTATGGCATTAAGGGTAAGTTGCTACAATGGATAAAGGGATGGTTGAGTGGGAGATGACAGCGAGTGCTAATCAATGGACACTGCTTTTTGTGGACAAATGTTATTAGTGGAGTTCCCCAGGGTTCAGGGTTCGACACATTGTTGTTTTGTATATTTATCAATGATATTGATGAAGATATATCAGGTTTAATGCCCAAGTTTGCAGATGATACAAAGGTTGGCAGGGTTGTTAACGACAGTAAAGAAAGTATGCTACTCCAACTGGATCTAGAAAAGCTGGAAAAATTGGCTGAAAAGTTCCAACTGAAGTTTAACATTGACAAATGCAAAGTACTGCATATGGGTAGCAATAACCGAAGAGAAACATACCAACTGTGTGGTACTACACTCAGGGAAGTAGAAAGTGAAAAAGACCTGGGGTTAAATGTGCAGTCAAATATTAAGATTGCTGAGCAATGTAGACGAGCTGCCAGGGCATGTCATGGAGTCTTGGCAATAATATATAGGAATTTTCTTAGCAGGGACAGGGACGTGATTATCCTGTTATACAAGGCAATGGTCAGGCCACACCTAGAGTAGTGTGTACAGGTCTGGAGGCCTCATTTTAGGAAGGATGTAGAGTTGCTAGAATGAGTACAAAGAAGGGCAACAAGATTGGTGGGGGGAACAAAGGGGGTGCTCTTACCAAGAAAGGCTTAAGTTCCACAAATTGCAGCACCTGGAGAGTAGGCACCTGTGAGATGATCTGATTGAGATGTATAAGGCCTAGAATGGGTTGAGCAAGCTGAATACTGATGGAATTCTTCCTCTTCTCAAGATTAAGAACCCGAGGCTGCACGGATTCAAATTGAGGAAAGACAGTTGTAGAATAGATGTGCAGAAATTTGCCTTTAGCCACCAGGTAGTTAATTGGTGGAACAGACTTCCGTCTTTTGTTGTGGAAGTTGATAGCCTAAATAAATTTAAGGCTGAGCTGGACAGGCATTTGGAACGAATGGAGGAATGAAATGGGAGGGGCTTTTTTTTTTTTTTGCTGGTGCTACATAAGCTTGCTTTCTTGCATTGTATGCCTCTACTAATGCTAATAAAAATAAAATAAAATCAGAACAAAATAATAATAAGAAGTAGTAATAATAATAATAATTAGAAAAGAAGAGAAAGGAAATGGACAACCTAAGAATTTTCCTCCTCCTGCAGATAATTATCCAGCTGACCTTTGAATTTCTCCAAACTGTCGGCCTCTACCACTCATGTTGGTAACTTATTCCAGTAATTTATAACTCGCTGGCGAAAATAAAACTTCCTGCAATCCAGTCTAAACATCTTCCCCCGTAACTTGAAATTATGGCCCCTAATTCTAGAATTATTTATAACCGTGAAAATTTCGTCCTCATTTATTCTGCTTGTGCCTCTCAGAGCCTTAAACACATCAATCAAGTCTCCTCTAAGGTGCCTAGTTTCCTAGCTCTGCAACCCACATATTCAAAGTCTTTCCTCATATGGACGCCCTTTTGACAATCTCACCAGGTGAGTTACCCATCTCTGGATCCTTTCAAGAAGCACATCTTTCTTTAGGTTCGATATCCATACCTGAACACTATATTCCAAGTGTGGTCTAATAATAGGCTTATATAATGGGATTATGATTTCCTTATTTCTACAAGCAATTGTTCGATAAATCATGGATAGGTCACCATAGGCCTTCCTTGTGACCTGTTGACAATGCTCAGAGAACTTAAAGTCTGACTGTATCATAACACCCAAGTCTCTTTCCTCCACTACCAGCTTTAGTACAACTCCTCCATGTGTATAAGTTATTTTGGGGTTACTGTTCCCCAAGTGTAATACCTTACACTTTGCAGAATTAAAGCATAGCTGCCATTTCTCTGACCATCCCTGAAGTCTATCTGGGTCATTCTGAAAAAGCTCTGCTTGGGGGCAATCATTAACTACTCTACCAATCTTTACATCATCTGCAAATTTAGACACACGCCCTCTATCCCTTCATAAATGTCATTTACGAAAATCAAAAACAGTGGTCCTAATACTGATCCTTGGGGAACCCCACGTCTTACATCAACCCAATCTAAGAAATAACCATTTATCACAACCCTCTGCCTCCTGCCCTGCAGCCATCCATATAACGATTTTCCCTGCAATTCCAACCTGTTCCAGCTTATAAAGTAACCGCTCATGTAGGCCTGAGTCAAATGCTTTGCAGAAATCCAAATAAACAATGTTGAAATTATTCCCAAAGTCCAGCTATTCAGTAACCCTGTCAAAACATCTAACAAGAATAGTTAAACATGATTTTCCTTTTACAAAACCATGCTGAGTATCCTTCAGAATTCCATTTCTATCAAAATGATCCTGAATTCTAACTTTGATCATTGTCTCCATGATTTTCCCTACTACTGAAGTTAGACTAACTGGCCAGTAATTTCCCACTTCACTCTTAGAACCATCGTTATGTACTGGAGATACATTGACACTTTTCCAATCCAACTGAATCACTCCTGAGTCCAGTGATGCTCACATAATTAGCCTCGATGGCTCACCTGCCACCTCCCTTAAGATTGTAGGGTATATGCCATCAACCCCAGGAGCCTTACTGGCCTATAGGCTTGAAGGTTTTTTCATTAAATAAACATGTGAAATTTCAACATCATTAATTACATTTTTATCAACTTCACTCCCATAATTTCTCATTGACGTAAAGGGTTTTTCTTCTGTAAATATCGATGCAAAGTAACTGTTGAGCTCATCTGCAACTTCAGCTGGGGTATCTAATAATATCCCACGTCCATTACATAAGGGCCCATTGTGGTTTGTTCTCTTCTTTGCATTATTATATGTGAAGAATTCCTTATCCCCCCCTTGCTCTTTTTGCCAGTGATTTCTCATAATCTGTCTTCGCCAGCCTAACCTTTTTAGCTTTTATAGCTTTGTAGCTGTTATAGGCTTCAGTACTTTTTATTGCTCCAACTTTTTTCCATGCTGTCTTTTTCTGCTAGAGTAATCTAGCAACTTCGTTATTCATCCAACTTGGAACCCTCCCAAGAGTATTTTTTTAATGGTATATACGCATTCAAGGCTTCTGTGATTAATGTTTTAAAAGGTATACCATTGTTCAATTGTATTTGCTCTCTGTGAGATATCTATCAGTTAATAGAGGCCATGTAGCACCTTAAGCTGTCATAATTACTTTTCCTGAAATTATAACCCATTTCTTTGCCTTTAACTACTGCTACTCTCTCTCTCTTCAGCATCCACTGTAGAACTCCATGATCACTTCCTGCTACTGGTTCCTGTACTGTGAAGTACTGTATAGCAAGGATATACCTAGTATCACTTCACTCCACACTGTGGATCAATTGATACACAGCATCCTCTGTAGATAAACGTTTTTTTGAAACCAAATTGATTTCTAGAGAAAAAATTTTCTGCATCCTGTTCAGTATGGGGTTTTGGAGGCCACAATCATTAAGTGGTTGATTAACAACTGGTCATACACTTCGCTGATAACAGGGAGGAAAGTGACAGATCGGTACGACCACATCTCATTAAGCATTCTGTTCATGCCTTGAAGAATTAGTTTCATCCGAGCATTCTTCCAGCATTGGGGAACAACAACTTCTTCTAAGCACTTATTAAACAACTCAACATACAATTCAGCTGTCGATTCATATGACGTTTCGATAACAACTTCGATTTTATCTAAGCCCGGTGATTTGCCATCCTTTGCATGGCCCATAGCTTCACTAACTTCTCCAATCAAAAATTTTTTCTCACATTCCTTGATTGATACTGAACATTATCAATAATCATTTGTTGTTGTTCTATGCTTTCATTCCCAATTTCAATATCAGGAAATAGGTCTTCCACAATTCTGCTCACAGAATAATGCCAGATTAAAGTTTTGTTTTCTTCAACTACAATGGTATTAACAACTTCAGATAGATTTTTCTTATTTATTAGTACTTTAAAAACAGCACTCCATGGATCTCGGGATCCTTGCTCTTCCACGCATTTTCTCCATGACACATCTTAGCCCTATTGACAACTTTAGCATACTGTTTCCTTTTTCTCTGTATAACTCTAAATAAACACTACATATATCTAAATTTCTAAACTTTCGATGCCCCTGATATTGCATTCTTAGTTTCATAGTTAAGACCTGAGTTGAGCAAGTTCTGGACTCCACCAGAAAACTAGCTTTGTAGCCATTTTTTCTTTTTCATACAAGAATGGCAAGTTTTCAATTTTTCAGCATACTGCTTAGGCATTAACATTTTAGCATTAGCACTAGTAGAGGCATATGATGCAAGAAAGCAAGCTTATAGAGCATCAGCCAAAGAAAAATAAAACCTTCCAATTTCACAGATCCATTTATTCCAAATGTTTATCTAGTTCTGCCTTGAATTTATTCAAGCTATCAACTTCCAGCTGGCTAAAGGGAAATATCTGCACATCTATTCTAGAACTGTCTTTCCTCAGTTTGCATCTATATCCCTTCAGGTTTGTAATCTGAGCAAGAGGAAGAATCCCATCAGCAATGAGCATGCTCAATCCATTCAAGGCCTTATAAACCTCAATAAGATTGCCTCGCAGGTACCTAGTCTCCAGAAGCTGCAATTTGCAGAACTTAGGCCTTTCTTCCTAAGAGCACCCCCCCCCCTGTCAACTGTCTTGTTACCCTTATCTGTACTCATTCTAAAATGAGGCTTCCAGACCTGTACGCAGTACTCAATGTGTGGTCTGATCCACTGCCTTATACAAGGGAATAATCCTTCCTTGTCCCTGCTCGCAAAATTCCTGTATATCACTGACAAGACCACATGACCTACTCTGGCTGCATGTCTGTACTGCTCAGAAAATATCATATCTGACTGCACAATTAACCCCAGATCTTTTTTCATTCTTCACTACATTGAGTGTAATACCACCCAGTGCATACATTTCTCTGGGATTACTGCTACCCATATGCAATATTTTGCATTTATCAATGTTAAACTTCCTTCAATTGCCACTTAGCAGCCCACCTGCCCAACTTTTCCAGATCCTCTTGCAATAGCATACTGTCATTACTGGTACTGACAACCCTGCCAGTCATTGTATCAACAACCTTTGACATTAAGCTTGATATACCTTCATCAATATCATTGATAAATGTACAAAACAACAATGGGCCCAACATTTAACCATGAGGGACACCACTAATAACATTAGTCCATGTAGAGTACCGACTGATTACCACTCTGCCTTCTCCAACTCAACGTTTCTTTTATCCATTGTAGCAACTTGCCCTTAAATGCCATACTGCTCCAATTTGTACAGTAGTCTTCATTTGCAACAGTATAAAAAGCTTTCCTGAAATCCAAGTATATGATATCAAAATTATTTTTTACATCCAGTTCCATAGCATCCAATCAAATTGGTCAGACAAGGTTTGTTTGTTTGTTTGTTATTTGGTTTTTAGGAGCATTAGCAACTAAGGCCATATTGCTCCGGGGATATGCGGTGGTCATTTCCTAACCTTTCCGCATCCTCCGTATTTGGTGGTCACGAGCTCGAACCCCGGTCTAATCAAGAAGCGCTACGCACTTCTGCTCCTGCCCACCTGGTTTGTTATTTGTTATTTGGTTTTTAGGAGCATTAGCAACTAAGGCCATATTGCTCTGGGATATGCGGTGGTCATTCCCTGACCTTTCCACATCCTCCGTATTTGGTGGTGACGGGCTCTAACCCCGGTCTAATCAAGAAGCGTGTGCTATGCACTGCTGCTCCTTCCCACTTGGCTACGGAGGCGCCTCCTGCCTGCCCACCTGGGTGGTCAGACAAGGCTTCTCCTTAATAAACCCATGCTGTCTGAATTATTACTGCTGTCTTGTCTAGATAATCCTGCATGCTTCTTTAACCACTGACTCCATTATTTTCCCTGGAGCAGAAGTCAAACTAATAGGTCTGTAATTACTCTTGTCACCCTTTGTTCCCCCTTTGTGAATTAGAGATAAATTTGCACATCTCCAGTCAGTGAGGACTTCCACTGAGTCCAAGGATGCTCTCATAATTATGGCTAAGGGTTTACTTACTTCCTTTGCTACCTCCTTTAATATAACTGAATAGATCCCATCCACACCAGGTGCCTTTCTTATATTTAACTTCAACAATTTCTCCTCCACTTTGCTCTCAGCTATTACAAAATCATTTAACTCTCTGTTGAAGTTTAATAAACAGCTGGCCATCTCCTCCTTGAATGAATAACTTCTCATGTGTGAATGTAGATGCAAAATATTCATTTAGTTTGGCAGCTATCTGAGAATGATCGTTTATAGTCAAACCATTGATATCAAGGGGACCAATCTGATTCATCCCCTGCCTTTTAGAGTTTATATAAGTAAAGAAGTCTTTGCATCCTTTCTTGCATCGTATGCCTCTACTAATGCTAATCCATTTGGGCCTAAACATAATTTCTTATTTGGATTAAAAAGTCCAAAATTACTTCCTTGAATGCTACCCATTTAGAACTTAAAATCTCTGAGACCAGTGTAGCCACCTTTACAAAAGCAAAAACCCTTCTCTTTACCCCTGATGGTAGTTACATCTTTAAGTAAATCCCACATCAAGACACTGTAATCACTACCACATAGTGGTTCCTTTATCTGTACATTCTTATTGCATTAATAATCACTGCTGATAAAGAGATCAAGAGTGTTACTCCCTTTTGTTGCCTCTCTACACCAACTCTTTTCAGAACCATTTAGAACAGTTTAATAAGGACTTTCAATCAGATGGGTGATTACAATAAAACCATTTTTAGCTCCTTCATTTTGTGTTTTTTTTTTTTTTTTTTTTTTTTTGTTTTTTTTTGCAACAGTCTGGGAACATTATTGCCATACCTCATTTCTTCAGCTATCTCTGGGATTCTGATACTAAATGAAATATTTGTAGTTCTGTGCAAGTCACAGAGATTCCCTGATCATGGCATAAAATGAAGTGGTCTGGTAATGATTTTATTTTTATGGAATACCAATTATAACCACTAGTGTTGAAGCATCAATGGTGTATCACTGGCTTCCAAATAAAGGCTTTTTAGTCAAAGTACAAAATGCTCTAATGGCAATCTTTATAGCACTGTGATAGACTGGAATAATAATGAACAAAAGAACAAAATTTCTAGCAAATGAATAAACTTGTGAATAAACAAGTTCTCAATAATAGCATAATGTGCTTCTTTCTGATCCTCAAAAACTGGATGACATTTAGTCTTTTCGCAGTCTGTCCTGAGCTGTAAATCTGTTTAAAAAAGTCAACTTTTGATTAAAAAATGCATTCAAAGAATTTTGTTTCCATTACCACAAAACGAATAAGCATTTTGTTCAAGCATCAAGTTCAGGATGATGATTCAAACAAAAATACACACAGATTGTCGTTTCAGCTCAAAACTTGAACCCATTGGCAATTTACCACCTGAGTTCAAGAACTAAGGTGGTAAATTGCTAGTGCTAATTTCCATTTGATAACTTTCATGTTGAAAGAGTGACAAAAAATGCTAATGCTAAAAAGAGATCATGTTTTATTGATGAAGGGAGATGTTTGTAGAGTTCATTTTGACTGCAAAAAGCATAACATTCAGGAAAAAAGCTTTCAGGAACTCCTTCCTCTTGGGAAAAAACTGGGAGAAGTGATCTAAAACCAATGTTGAAAAGTCATTTTGATAAAAAAAAAAAAACAACCTTACAATTAAAGATATGATGACATCTAAGACCAGATAAACAGAGGCCTTTTAAAATAGCAGTTGTACAGCTTCAATGGCAGATCACTGTGCAACACTTCACATTGCAATACAATATGATGAATGCAAGAACAATATCCCAAATTATGATGCACCACACACACAGACATATGGGGCTCCACAGCAAACAACCCAATGGGTCACAAGAGATTATGTTCAGTTCGGCAGTTACATTTTTCTTTACGTCTTCAACATCATGAAATCTCTTTCCTTTGCTCACAGTTGTCATCTTGAGAAAAAGAAGAAATCTAAAGGTGGATAGATCAGGAAAGTAGGGTGGATGGTTGACCTGTACAATGCCACGTTTCATCATCCTTTACACCAAGTGCAGAATGAGTGGGGCATTTTCGTGCAACAAGAACCAGCTGCCTTTTCCTCGAAATTGTAGCTCCATGTGGGAAATGCACTTCAGTAGTCTCTAAAGTACCTAATGTAAAACACAGCATTGACCCTCTGCTCTTAAAGTACAAATTCCTTGTGAAACACATTCTGTTTGTGGAAAAACATGATCAGCACCATCTTGATCCTTGACTCCTGTAAATAAAACTTTGGGCCTTGCCCTGACACTTTATCTCTGGTTGTACTGATAACAGCCAAGACATCTCCAGTGACAATACAGTCAAAGAAATTAGGATTGTCTTGAAAAACCTGCATGAAGCCTTCATGTGATGGCATTCTTTGTTGCATATGCTTATCCATAAGGCTGTGAGGCACAAGTTTTATGAAGATCTCCCTTTCAACTAAACCTTCATGTTTGAGATGTTCACATCTGTGAACATCTCAAACATGTGGGTGATTGAAAACATCCCCATATCTGTCTTTGAACTACTTATACCAGGGGTGGGCAACCTTTATAAATGGTGAGCCGACCGGGCTAGCCGAGTGGGTAAAGTACCTGCCCGGCAACCCAAAGGTCGCGGGTTCGATTCCCGCCTCGGGCTTGGATCAAAGTACTGCAAAAACCTTGGGAGGTGCAATATGGCCACAGAAGCCGATGCGCCAACAACTACCAAATCAAAAAAAAAAAAAAAAAAAAATGGTGGGCCAAATAAAATGTCTGTGAGATACAACGTACGGCTAATTTTCTTTTTAGCTTTCCACAATTTTTAGGATTATTAAAATGGAGTATAATGAAAAATGTCAAACACTTTTATGCTATTTACTGTAATATTTATACATACACATATATATAATTAATTTTATTAATTAAAAAAAAAGCAAAATACAAATTCAAGATAAAATTACAAAAATACAATTATAGTAACAATAGACAAATATAATTCCAGTAACAAAAATTGCAGTATTTCATACTGTTTATTTTTATCAGTGAATCAATATCTGGAATGATATTTGTCATAGCAATGCACAGAGAATTTTCTAAATTTACGTCAGAAATTCCATTAATTCAAAAATATACACTGCAGAATAAATGGTGGGCAATTTAGTACATATATTTTGAAAACAACTGCAGTCCGATTACACACGTTTGCAAGCCCAAGGTTGCCCACCCCTGACTCATACCATTGAAACACACCGATATAATTTAATGTTTCATCACAATAAACAGTTTTTAGCTTTTCATATGTTTCTGTTGCAGAATTGTCCAGTTTAAAGCAAAATTTGATATTCATTCTCACTCCATTTCAAAATTGTGCATGGAATGTTAATACTACTTACAAAAACTATTTGTTACTTGCAGCTTGTCAGTCTACTGGACAATACTTGTACCACCATCTGTTGGAGGAAGTTTGAACTACAACATACCACTTCTTCTTCAACATATCACTCTAAGACTCAAGAGCCTTACTTGAAGAACTGGTTTATACTCTGTACTTTGTTGTTTAGTTGGTTTGGCCAGCTTATTTTGCCACTGGTGTTTGCAGCCGTTTCAAATTATTTGCTTAGTCTTTATATGGTATTTTCTGTTCATGATTAGGTAGTGTCTAGGCTAAATAGGGAGCACTGTCAGGAACTTCACTGGCTGGGATTCAACATGAACCAGTACTCATCAGAAATATCTCTTTGGATTAACGAATAGGGCTATGGAGTCTAATTGTGTGAGAAGTAATAAAAAGCCTCTGAAGGTGAGAAGTAATAAAAAGCCTCTAACTAAATGCAATGAACTTAAGGAATGTGTATATGTTATGCTTTTTAGGATATTTGTTGATATATTAAATATTCTATAGCTAAATTTATCATTGTTAATTTAGCTGTTGTTTTTGTTGTTTTGGTTTTTAGGATCATTAGCAACTAAGGCCGTATTGCTCGGGGAATATGCGGCAGTCATTCCCTGACCTTTCCGCATCCTCCGAATTTGGTGGTGACTGGCTCGAACCTCGGTCTAATCAAGAAGCGCGTGCTACGCACTGTTGCTCCTTCCCACCAGGCTACGGAGGCGCCTGTTAATTTAGCAGTATACATTCAGTGATTGCTGATTGTGACCACACATCCATAATGGACTATGCCACATAGCTTGAAGTATAAAAAGCCAAACAGCTTGGTACATTAGAGCAGTAGTAACTTGCATCTTGTCATGCAAGTCAAAGTGATAAAGTAGCAGTTATGGGAAGTAGTAAAGAAATCATAGAGTTCCAAAAGGGCATGATTGTGGAAGCTTATGTGCCAGGTGCTTTCATATCGGAAATGGCATGTCTTGTTGGTTGCTTACTGTCCATGGTTAAGATGTACAAAGAATGGTGTTGAACAGGCCAAACCACATCCCGCTGACAAAACTGTAATGGATTACTCAAGGTAAGTGTTTATGGTGAAAGCGAAGGGGGCAGCACACTGTAGGTGCCCAACAGTAGGTTAGTGGGCAACAGTTGACATTGTAATACAATATGGAAAATGCAAGAACATCCCAAATAGCAATGTGCCACCACAACAGACAATCCAAGTGATACCTCCTCACCACTGATCATTGTCAATGGCAACTGCTGTAGTGTCAACAAATTATCCTCCAAATCACAGTCACATAACATGTACTGCTTGTTTTTGAAGTTTGAAGAGCTATCTGTAAAAGTACATGATAGAATCAATTGGAATGTCTTTTTGTGAGTTCCAAGTAGAATGTGAGGATATAAGGCATCAACTCAACATTCTGATGAACATTTAAGAGAGTTGACAGAGTGGATGCCCACAAAAGAATTAAGTTGGGGCCCCATCAAGCACTCAGCTGCACACACCACAATACCACAGTTCCCAGTTGTGCATCAGCCAACACAGCAGAAACCCTCAAGGCAGAATTCACTTGTCATACAGGTGGTAGCTATTGTCAGTGGATTTCTTTCTTTGGGGATATGTTAAAGACTTGGTGTATGCAACAGCTGTTCCAGATATTGAAACATTATGAGAGCAGATTACATGTGCAGTCGAATGCATCACCTCACAGATGTTAGAAAATGTATGGAAAGAGATTGAATATCGCCTTGATATTCTACGGGCCACAAGAGGCGCTCATGTTGAAGTTCTTTAAAGTCCTTATGTAATGATAAAAACTTTTATTAGCATACAATTTGGTTAAATTTTGTTACCTTCCCAATAGTAATAAAATTTTTGTAACAAAATGTAATTAGGGTAATCATTTGTGGACACCCTGTATATTGGCAGGAAATCAACACAGCTCTCAATATGGCTTGCATGGAGTTGTTTCACGTTGAAAGTCGATAGGAGATTCTTACCCCATTGAAGAAATTAAGTATCAAAGTTCAGTTGAGGAGGAAGAGTCCAATGTGAGTGAAAGTAATTCATTACCTGTTGAATATTGCAAAGAGGAACTTTCCAGCTCTGTGATATTTCAAAAATCCGTAGGCCTGCTGGCCTTATTTTACTAGGTTTATTCCTATAGAGATTAGGTAGTTGTGGATTGAAGAGGTATGGGTAAATAGGATACAACCAGCAACTTTTTATTTTGGCTGCATACTTAAATAGTAACATTTTTTTGCAAAGGTGCAAACGGGGTTCGTGAGCTTCAATATACAGACTATGAGTTGGAGATGTCCTGAAAGGTCCAAGTGCAATGCACCGTGTTGTACAGGATTCAGCTAGCATAGTACACTCCTTCGAGCAGAATCATAGACTAGAACACCATAATCCAAAGGTGATCTAATCAATGCCCTATCTAATTGAAGCAACAAAGTACAATCTGCCCCCCCCCCCCAAGCCAGGGCAGATAAAGCTCTTAATATGTTGAGCTTTTTGAGACAGGTATTACATACAAATTTAATATGTTCAAGGAAGTTTAACTTGTTGTCAAGGGTTAATCCCAAGAATCTGATGCTGTAATCGAAATGGTAAAGTTTGACATGTGTTGTTCAGGATCTGCATACAATTTACATTGATTGCAAAAGTGTATTGTGATAGTTTTCTGTTGTGGAAGGCTATAGCCATTGAGCACTGCCCACTTTTGTATTTTATTCAGGGATATCTGCAACCAATGTTCAATAGATCTCATTTTCTGAGAAGAACATGAGATCTACTGAATGTTGATTGAATATTGATCTTCTGAGAAAGAGGGAGATCATCAGCATAAAGGTAAGCCTCAACATTATTCGGGAGTACTTTTATAATAGAGTCAATTCTAAGAGAAAAAAGGTTGCACTCAGTACAGACCCTTGCAGAACTCCTTCCTGTAAGAATGTCGTAGTAAAGGAGTCAAAATATTGTACATGAAAAGAATGACTCCATAAAAAGTTCTTAATGAATATAGGCAGGTTGCCTCGTAGACAAAGAGTATGCAGGTCTCTGAGAATGTTGTGACGCCAGGTAGTATCAAATGCCTTCTCTATGTCTATGGAGACCATAACAAGGTGTTCATTTCTCACAAAGGCATTGCAATTGCGAACTCAGCCTTCATCATGAGTTCTACGGCAGACCTCTTTTGGTGAAAGCCATGCTAACTATTACTCATTAGATGTTGGTCTTCAATGATCCAAAGAGTCATCTGTGGATCATTTTCTCAAGGATTTTACCGAGGCAACCGGAGAGGGAAATTGGTCAGTAACAATAAGGACAGCGAGAATATTTTCTGGGTTTCAAAAAGGCCAGAACTGTGGCATGGTACCAAGATGTAAGATAAATGTTTTCCAGAAATATTCGATTATAAAATAATAGCAGCAGTTGTAAATGTTTGTCATCAATTTGCTGTAACATGATGCAATAAATACCATCTGGCCCTGCAGCACTGTTGCATGTTGTTCCAATGGCTTTGTAGAAGTTCCAAATACTGAAAAGGCTGATTATATGGAAGGAGTAGAGAAGTATGAAAGTTGATGGGTCACTGTTCAGTGATGGTCTTGATTTTCTGGAATTCCGGGGTATAGCTTGATGCCACTGAGACTTGGGCAAAGGTTTTGCCCAGGGCATTTGCTATATCCAGAGAAGCAGAGAGTTCTTGCCCATTCCAGGAAAGGATTGTGGAAGGGACGGTCGGAAACTTCCAAGAAAGCTGTCTAATTTTCTTCCATATTAATTTGGAGTCAGCGTTTCTATTTACAGTGGGTGCAAACAGAGTCCAGGAAGAATCCTTCTTGGCTTGTCTTTGAATGAGATGCACTTTTACCCTTAGTTGCTTATAGTTAAGGAGATTAGCTGTGGTTGGGGATTGTCAAAATAAATTCCACACTTTATTCTTTTCCCTCTTTGATTTCATGCATTCATCATTCCATCACTAATAAAATGCCATCAGGTCTGAGGATTCGATAATGGAATGGAGATTTTAGCTGCTATTAACAAGTGGGAAGTGAAATATTCCGTAACATAGGGTGACAGCTGACTGAAATTTGACCCAGTTGGCTCGAGAGAATTTCCATTTCCTGTAGGGTTTGGCTAATGGTGGTTGTGTAGTGAGCAGATTATAAACAATTGGAAAATGAGCATTGCCCATCATCTATAACAGACCATTCAATGACTGGAAGCAGTATCGCTGAGCATATCATATCAAAAGATCAATTGCAGAAGGTTGTCCAGTTGCAAATTGTATGTGAGTAAGTGCACCAGTATTAAGGCTTTGCTTATCCAGAAAGGTTTCAATTAGTTGGCCATATCTATCTAATTTAAAAGATCCCCATATTGGGTGGAGACCATTGAAATCTCCCAATAGACAGACAGAGGAAGGTAACTGTATTATCAGGTTTCCACGATCTTTGTAAGAGAAGATATGATTTGGTGGAAGATATATTGAAACCAGTGTTATCGCAATCTGAGTGATGAAACTTACAGCAACAGCTTCAATTTCTGTTTGAAGAACAATCTGCTTGGCTGGGATCTGTGAATTGATCAAGATGGCCACACCACAACAAGCAGCAATCAATATATTGGGATCTTTTCGATATATATAGAGTAGTTCTTTAAAGAGGTGGAAAGTTGAGAAGTTAAATAGGTTTCCTGTAAGCAGAAACCAAAAGAAGAGTAGTGATGGATTAGGTCATGAATATCATTGATATTGCTACAAAGCCCTCTACAATTCCACTGTAAAATATAAGTCATTATATTTTACAGTGAATATTTTACAGGACAACATTGTTAAGATGAGTACAAGGAACTGTATTTGACTACTTTTCAGTATGGCAGTTTTATGACATTCAGATTTCTGTTTGTCATTTGTTGGAAATATAGGCAGACCAGTGTCCAAATCTTCTTCCACATATATTTCTAAAATCAGATCTTCCTGGTTGAATGAGTAATCAATATCCATGGAGGTATCTTGGATATTCTTTCTTGAATTGGAACTTTTACTAAGTGAAGTAGTAGTAGTAGCGATCACTGGTACTGTAAGAGGAGTGTTACTTGCCTGGTCTGATTGCTTAGGGACACTGGACTGTTGCTGAGAGAGTACAGCTTGAGCCCAGTCAGAGATTTATATATTTGAGGGGACTAACGTCTGTTTGAGTGGACACTGTTTGTTGTGTATGACTAATAATGGCATAGATATGTTTGATCATAGTAGGAGCAATTATTTTCCTCACTTTGTGATAGCTTATCTTGTTCTCAACTTATATTTAATTTTTTTTTTCAGTTTTCCATCTGCTACAAGTTGTAGAATATGCAGGAAGGTTGGCTTTGCAGTTAGGACAAGTCATTTCTGTAGCCAAGCATTCAGAGTGACTATGATCGGAAGATCCTAGAGTTAGGACATACTGGGTTTCCTCTGCATGTCGTCTGAGAGTGGCCATACTTTTGGCACTTGTAACATCTCAAGGGATTTGGTACATGGGGCCGAACACGGCAAAGTAGATAGCCAGCTTTTACTGATGACGGTAGGTTTGGGGAAATAAACGTAAGGATAATATTCCTGGTAGGTATAAGGTTGTTGTCTTTTTTTTAATCATGATTCTTTTTGCTGCAACAACATTTTTATCTTGAAGCTCTTGAGTTATTTCTTCCTCCGTCACGTTCAACGGATCCCAGCTAGATATTACACCTTTCGACGTATTTAGGGTAGAATGGGGAGATACTTTAACTGGTTTCCCAGCAAAATTTTAAAGTAGTAAGAACTTCTCTGAATGTCTACTGTTCGCCATTTCTAAAAGTAGGCCTCCAAATTGCAGCCTCCTCACAGTCTTAGGAGATTCCGCAATACTCTCCAGGTGTTTCTGGATGAGGAAAGGGGATAATTTACTGAGAGGTTGTTCTGAAAGTGAATGAAAAATTAGGAATGCAGGAAACTCTTGTTGTTGTGAATTTGTTTTCAACCTCTTGGGTTGTGAAATGTCAATCAGTTTCAGTCTGAGGCCAAGAGCTTGTTAGCTCTAAAGGTGGAAACACATATTTGCTTCTTTTAGCCCTTGGCAGATCAACTTTTCTGCCAAGGTTTCTGGCCTTGCCATGTGGAGACAGGAGATTGTGACTGAAGTATAACTTCACTCCTGTCTAGATGATTTTGCATTACTTTTTTTAACCAGTGACTCCATTATTTTCTCCAGAACAGAAGTTAAGCTAACAGGTTTGTAATTACTCATCATCTCTTTGTTTCTCTTTGTGAACTGTCAACATTTAAACATGTCTAGTCCTCAGGGACCTCCCGTGATAAAGATGTTCTCATAATTGTGGCTAAGGACTCACTTACTCTCTTGCTGCCTCAATTAACATAACTGGATAGATCCTATGCACCATCCACCCCAGATGCCCATTTTATGTTTACCTTCAACAATTTCTCTTTCACTTTCCTATCAGTCATTACAAAATCATTTAGCACCGTGTTACAGGTATATCAGGCTTAGTGTCAAAGTTTGCAGATGATACAAAGGTTGGCAGGTTGTTAATGACAGTAATGGCAGTGTGCTACTGCAACAGGATCTAGATAATTTGGGCAGATGGGCTAAGAAGTGGCAACTGAAGTTTAACCTTGACAAATGCAAAGTACCACATATGGGTAGAAGTAACACCAGAGAAATGTACCAACTGTGTGGTACTACATTTAAGGTGGTAAAAAATGAAAAAGACCTGGGAGTAATTGTGCAGTCAGATATGAAGTTTTCTGAGCAATGCAGACAGGCTGCCAGGGCAGGTCATGGGGTTTTGTCAATGATATATAGGAATTTTGCTAGCAGGGAAAAAGAGGTGATCGTCCCTCTGTATAAGGCAATTGTCAGGCCACGCCTTGATTACTGCGTACAGGTCTGGAGGCCTCATTTTAGGAAGAATGCAGATTAGCTTGAGCGTGTACAAAGAAGGGCAACAAGATTGTTGAGGGGAATGAAGGGATCCTCTTACCAAGAGAGGCTTAAGTTCTGCAAATTGCAGTGGCTGGAGACTAGGCACCTGCGCGGTGATCTGATTGAGGTGTATAAGGCCTTGAATGGGTTGAGCACGCTGAATTCTGATGGGATCCTTCCACTTGTTCAGATTACGAACCTAAGGGGGCATAAATTCAAATTAAGAAAAGACAGATGTAGAATAGATGTGCGTAAATTTGCCTTTAGCCAGCAGGTGGTTAATTGCTGGAACAAACTTCCATCTGTCGTTGTGGAAGTTGATAGGTTAAATAAATTTAAGGAGGAACTGGACAGGCATTTGGAGGGAATGGTGTGATTTTTTTTTTTTTTGGCTGATGCTGCATAAAGAAAGCAAGTGTATGATGCTCATACACTTGCTTTCTTGCATCACACCACTACTACTACTACTAGAGTTTGATAAAATTCTGGCATCCTAGACCTGTATGCAGGTCTGGGATAGGTACCTGCCCTACTGGGTACCCAGCTGTATTCACTGACACCTCCAAATTTAATTTGGAAATGTTGGTTAATTCAAAGTAAGGATGAGATCTCCAGTGGGGAACAGATTCCCATCCCGGTGCATAAATATTCATTTTTAAGCTGTCAGTCCTTGTGGCTTTAGTTCAGAACAGATTTCTTCAGACACTTGGAGCAGATTCCATTCATTCCACTTGAGATCACACCATGAGATGAATTTAGTATCTTATGTGGGAATACAGTGCTGGCTAAAATCTGAATGCTTATCAGTTTTTGTATCTCTCAAGACATTTTAGATCGTAGCCATTTAACTTATTCTGAAGTATTAACTAATCATTCTAGGCCCTTCTGGATGAAAAAGGAGACATTTTCACTATGGGTTTTTCTTGTTGGAAGGAATTATCAGGTGATGATGATTTGGTTTTTAATGGCACATTGACAGCTGTGGCCATAATGCACCAAGTAAAAATATTCGTTAGCCTATAAACAGGCTACCATGTCCAAAAGGTAAATATGACACTATGGTAAAAAGTATAAAAATATAAACTTAAATCCTTGTATATAAATTGATCAATTGTAAAAAGTTAAAAACATCAGACATGCTGTCTCTGTCACCTAAAATCTGACTGAGTGGAAATGGTTCAGCCAGATTATTAAAAGTGATAAAAATTGTTTCTCTCAAGACATGGCATTTGATAAAAATGTGACGAATAGTTTAATAGCATTACACATATCACACATAGGTGGGTCATCTGCCCTCAGCAAAAAGGAGTGTGTCAGATGACTATGGCCTATGCAGAGCCAAGCAAGAACAACTTCCTCTCTTCAGACCCTGCGTAGATAGGACTGCCATTTCATGATTACAGGCTTAATATGATGTAGTTTGTTTGTGGTCTGTTCATGCCAAGAGTCTTGCCATTGGGAATATAATTCAGAGCGTATTATTTGCCTGTAGTCTGTATAGGGGACTGACAGGCAATGATCATCCAGGGAAATAGCTGATTTAGCAGCAGCAGCAGCTAATTCATTTCCCCGGATCCCAATGTGGCTTGGGATCCAGCAGAAGCAAATGTCAAATTCTGATTTAATGAGAGAAAACAAAGAATCTGCCAGATCTGGGACAGGACCAGATGAGAGCTGTACCTCATTCATAGTAGTCTGTAACACACTTAACAAGTCACTATGACTCATATACCTTTAGTAATCGCTATTTATACTGAACTCAAGGGCTATTTCATTTGCATGCAACTCTGCAGTATAAATGCTAGTTTCTTGTGGTATCTTAAATGATAACATTTTGTGAGGAAATACAACAGCAGATCCCACATAAGATTCTGACATCGATCCGTCTGTATAGACTGGCAGAAAGTCAGAGTATCGCACCCATGTGATGCAAAGAGTTGTTGGTAGATGGTGGAAGCATACTAGCCTTCTCCAAGATCTTAAGGGAGAAGTCACACATTGGAAGATGTGCATACCAGAGTGGAAGGAGTTGCCTTGGTGACTGGGCAATGTTGTCTACCGTCATGTTCAGTTCATTTAACAGCCCTTGGACCCAAATACCAAAAGGTCTGTTGGCAGTCCAATGGGTGTTGTAGAGATTTTCCCAACGTGGCTCAAAAAACTGATGCCATTTGGGATGATCGGGCAGGGATTTCAATTTTTAAAAGTGTAATTTAAAGACAACTGCTTACGTCGAAGAGATGGTTCATTTGCTTCAATGTAAGGGCCTTGGACAGGAGATGTGCAAAATGGTACAGCGGCTGCCCAAATGGCCTGGACAGCCACTGGATAGTGGACTGGATCTAACCACAGCAGTATGCCATCTCTAGCAAATCCATAAACCTGAGACCTATAATCAAGTTTGGAATGGACAAGGGCTTGATAAAGACAAAGAAGGGTAGACTAATCTGCGCCGCACGAAGTTGACAAAAGGGCACGAAGGATGCTAAGCCCTTGAAAACACCTTGTCCTAAGCTGACGAATATGTTGAAGAAATGTCAGCTTCTTGTCAAAAATAAGTCCAAGGAATTTGATTTCTGCTACAACTGGAATGTTGTTTTGTCCAAGCCTTAAATCTGGGTCAGGATGAAGATTATGTTTGCAACAGAAGTGTACACAAACAGTCTTCTGTGAAGAAAATCTGAACCCAATGAGCCAATGACCAAGATGTAAGATGATCATTGATTTTCTGCAGTTGCCTTTCAATGACCCTCATATTGCATTATTGACAAAATATAGTGAAGTTGTCAACAGAGAGGGCATTGTTTATCGTGGGTGGAAGTCATTCTGTGATAGTTTATTTTGATTGCTAAAAGCGTGACTCATAAAACAGATCCTTGTGGGACTCCCTCCTCCTGACAAAACTCTCGAGAGAGTGTGGATCCTAAACGGACTTGAAATTGGCGATTCGAAAGGAAGTTTTTAATAAGAAAAGGGAAGTTACCCCTAAGACCAAAGTTATAGAGGTCCTGTAATATTCCAAATTGCCAGATTGTGACATACACTTTTTGAATATCAAAGAAAACTGCTACCAAATGCTCAGATTTAATAAAAGCATCACAAATGTATGTTTCAAGTTGGATTAAATGATCCAGAGTGGATCTGTCTCTTCGGAAGCCAAACTGTGTCCTGGAAAACAGACCATTTGTTTCCAAATACCACACAAGGCAAGCATTAACCTGTCTTTCCAGGATCTTGCACAAACAGCTTCTCAGAGCAATAGGACAATAGTTACTTGAATTTCTAGAATCCTTTCCTGGTTTTGGGAAGGCAAGAACAATGGCCTTTCACCAGGAACTGGAAATTGATTGTTAAGAAAAATTTTATTAAATAAAATTAATAGGTGATCCTTAGATTGTACTGACAGGTGGTTTATCATTTCATAGTGAATGTCATCTGGCCCTACAGCACTTGCAAGCGTGAGAAAGAGTGCTGCATTTATTTCTTCCTGTGTAAAGGGCTTGTTATACAGTTCAAGCCCTTTTGAAGAGAAGTTTAATGGATGTTTCTCACGTTTCTCTTTCAGGACCAAAAACTCAGGGAGGAATGATGTTATTGCAGATATTTTTGCAAATGTTTCCCCTAGAGTATTTGCAACTACAGTTGGACATCCATTGTGCTCGAGAAGCACCGAAGGGGATGGTGGTTATTTCCCTTAATTTTCCGGATCTTATCCCAGATTAATTTTGAGCTATCAGTTTGGGTTATGGATGATGTAAAATGGATCCAAAATTTCCTTTGACTCTGGTGTTGGATACAGCGTGCTTTTGTACATAGAAAATCATGCTATATCAAACATGGAATCTTGTTTTTGCTGTAGTACATTCTGAATTCCACCAAGGTTTAAGAAATAGTGGAATCTAGCTGGATGTTTTTGGGATTGCCATTGCAGCTGCATGGACAATATTTTCTGTGACGTACACAACTGCATCACTGATGAGCTCCTCACTGACTGTAGTGATGTCAAGATTTGCCAGATGTTGAAAGGCATTCCAGTCAGCCTAATCAATCTTGCAGTGTGATAAATTAAACGGCTGACATCTACCACTAGTTAGGGTGGTTATCACAGGGAAGTGATCGCATCCATATGGGTTTTCCTCCACCCCCCAAGTAAGTGAAGGAAGGAACGCAGATAGAAAGATCAATGGCAGAGAACATATGGGTAGGCACGTGGAAGAAGGTGTTTGTTCCCACATTAAGAAGGAAGAGGTCATTGTCAGTGAGCATATGCTCTGTGACTCGTCCACTTCCATTGCTGCTAGCACTAACCCACAGTGTTATGTCCATTAAAATTCCCAAGAAGTAATAAAGGGGGAGGCAATTGCATGATAAGATCAAGTTCTTCTTGGAAGATATCAATACCAGGTGGCAAATAAACAGAGCAGACGGTTAATAAGAACCCCCACTGTAAGGCGAATTGCTACAACCTCTATGCTAGTTGTAGATTGCAAAGGCTGAAAGGGAATCTGGTTGCTCACGAGGATTGCAACTCTTCCATGAGCAAGATATCCACAATTCTGTCCTTATGAATGATGGTAATGTTACTCATAGGGGGGGTCGTAATTTGCCTTTAAATAAGTCTCCTGTACACAAAAGCATGCTGACTTGTGCTTTTGCAGGAGTGCCTTGATGTCATCAGTTTTCACCGCAGAATTTAGCCAAAATAATGGCTAAATTCCGATTGCAGGAATTTAGCCATAATTTTGGCTTGGTGGGCCCAGTGGGTGGCTTTTGTGTTGAGGGCTTACTTTTGTCAGTCTTGGAATTTTTCTTTTTTGGAGAAGTATGGACACTGTCCTGCCTGTGTCCATTTCTTCCTCCACAAAGAGTTCCAAGACTGAATCATCCTCCTTGTACCTCCTTGGTTTCGACATCCATTTTTTCTTGCCCTGACATGGGCTATAGAGTTTTTTTGTACTGTTACTTTAGTGCTCGCTTTTAATAGTGCTGAAGCACTGGGAGGTACCGGTACTGGAGTAGCAGCTGACTGAGATTTCTGTGCTGGTTTTTCTGAACTAAACAGCAGGCGATGGGCATGAATGACTCCTTTTGGTGGTACAGTCATATCCATTTGAGTCCCAATTGAGCATTTCTTGGATAGCTTTTCGGTGTATGGTGCTTTACCGCTACTAACTGGTTTAACTGCTTCCCTGGCCTCCTGGTATGAGATGTTAAATTCTGCCTTTAGTTGTTGTATTTCCTCTTCTTCCTTCCACTGCTGGCATGCTCTTGAATATGCAGCGTGTTCTCCATTGCAATTAATACGTGCAGGTTTCATAACTGAACATTCCGTTATTTCGTGGTCCTTTGTGCCACTTTGTGCGATTGTCTGTATTTTAGACACTTGAAGCATCTTAAGGGGTTTGGTATGTATGGCCTTACTGTGCAGTTCAGGTACCCAGCTTTAATCTCATTAGGAGATATTGGCATATTAAAGGTAAGGATCAAGTTTCTAGTAGGTACTAGATTCTCATCCCTACATGCAAATATTCTCTTGGCAGCTGTCACTCTTTGTGGCTTAAAGTTCAGAACAGATTTCTTCCTCTGACACTAGCATAAGAACCCACTTCCTCTGATGCTCCAAAGGATCACGCCACAAGAGGAATTTAATATCTTATGAGGGGTTACTATAATCGGAATTCCCCCGATAGAGTTGGTGCGAAGAAGCCGTTCTGAGTACTTTGTCTTTTGTTTCTATTAAGATATCGCTGAAGCACAGCCGTTTGACTGATTTTGGCAAACCTGCCAACCCTTCCAGTCCCTTCTGAATAAAGAAGGACGCCATCTTTCCAATGGATCTTTCAGATGTTGAATGGATAACCAAGAAGTGTGGGATTGGTCCTGGTTTTTCTTCTGTTCTTGACCATTTGGCTGCATTAGTCATATTCTGTTCATCTTTATTTTGATCTGGTAGGAACCGTGTTGGGGCACCAGGAGAAAAGTTTGGAGTTTCAAGGCTCATAAGTGTTTTGGAGTGGTTCAGTGCCCGGGCTCCCCCACCCAACACCAAATAGGAAGCCCACTACCCGGCAAATAATAAATGCGCTTTGGTGTGGGGTGTCAGGGCTACCCATACACTATACCTGCACATCCGCCAGCCTGAATCCCGTCTCTCGGACCATGAGAATAGGGACATGGCATTGATATGATTGGCCCTTGCAGGTGAACCTACTAGGCAATGATCCTGACCAAGCCATCCAGGACCACCCGTCTTGTCAAAGCAGGGGCCAAAGTGTTGAAGCTGGACCCCCCCCCCCCAACCACCAGGATCCCCCTTTCCGAGTTTCCACAGGTCGCAGCACACAGCAAATATGTCAGATTCGACTGATGTTAACCTGGAACCTAGGCTGTGGGTGTTGGATCCCAGTGATGCTAATCTGGAAGACCAACAGCGTCACTGGGAGGTTACCTTCCCATGTACAAGTGCCCACTTCTTGATAATTCCCCCCTCAACGTGGGTTGAGGGGGGAATTATCAAGAAGAGTGGTGCAGGTGCTGATATTTCTTTTGTTCTAGCCCTTTTTGCTGTGGTGGTAATGATACATCAGGTGTCATTTTTTGGTAGGGTCTCTGTTGGAATCCCAAAAGAGGAGGGGAAATTATCCATATTCATAGAGATTTTCATTTGCTTAAGTTTGGCTCCCACCTACTATAGAGCCGAAAGGGATAATCGTAACCTAAAAAGCAATAAATGTGCTAGTCAGACACCATGGCCACCCAAGTACCATACCCACACATCCAGCCTGAATCCAGTCCACTGTACCATGAGGGTAGGGACGTGGCTTCTGCATGGATGCCTCTTGCAGGCAAACCCACTAGCTGATTGTTCCTGGGCAAGTCATCCCTGGACTCCCATCCTTCGAAGCAGGAGCCAAAGAGTTGTGCTGGTCCTGGATGCCTCAATCACCAGGATCCACTTTTATGAATTTCCGCGTGGATGCAGAGGGTGGTGAACAGACAGGATACTTATGGTGATAGCCTGGAACTTGAGCTGTGGGAGTTAGATTCCAGTGTTGCTACTCTGGAGGACCAATAGCATCTGTACGTGAGAAGTCCCCTCACTAGATACAGGTCCACATGGAGGGGTGAAGTGAGCAATAGGACATGTAGTACTTTGGAGACAGATAACAGTACATTGTATGGAAATAGATAAAACTACATTACAAGCAAAAGGGTAACAGTATGCAGTATATGTTGCTTGCATTGTACCACAGTTCACTTGCACTGTGATACAATGCAAGTGAAGTATTATACTGTGAGCAAAACAAGGCGCTGTAAGTGAGAAAGGCAATAAAAATTTGCCATAACTAGCTACAAAGATGCATTAGAAACTGATTGATCATAGTTCTTTAGCACTGGGGCCACAGCACTTTCTCTTGTTGAAAATGTTGCTATTTTTAGGAATTCAAAGGCAATGGGAGGGGGATTCAAATTAGAGGAGGAAACATGCTGAAAATGAATCACTACTGACATACAAAAGGGCATGGACAACATAAATATGGTATAGATACTGCAAGATAATGTGCAAATATTCAGGTCTGAATGAGCGAAGGAGGTAGTAAGGTAATAATGTATAATTTCGGTTTGTTCCTGTGTAAGAATCCTACAGTAAGCATAAAGAAATCTGTGATCAAATTACGCAGTGGGTTAAAGCAAGATAAGGCACATTATGAAGAGTCTTCACGTATGAGTGCAAAGTAGCAAGGAAATTTGATGTTAGCATTAAGTGGGAAGTAATGTAACACATACAAATGGCAAAACAGAATAAAAATTTTGACACATAGTTTGAGATAAGGATAACAGAAATCTATCTATTACTCGGTGAGATTTAGTTTAATAATTTTCTGATACTGAAATGAGGCTGGAAGAAAATTTGTTAAAGCTAAAATTGAACACACCTGCAAATATAATGAGTAGGTAGGCATGTACTGAGTGAGCAAGAAAGATTTGTTTCTAGGATCAGAAATTCACTTACTTTGTTTTCATCATTTTGGCGTCCATATGATAAGTTTCTTAAAGCACCACATGCATTTCTTTGAATTTCTGGAATATCTTGATTAAGGAGTTCAATTAAAGGAGTTATGCCACCCAGTGATCTGCAAAGAGAGTAAAATAATGTCACTCTACTATTCCAAATACCTATTATGGCTAATTGAATTTGTTGTTTCCCACACCACATATATAGAAGGCCAATTAGACCCTGGAAATTCTCATCACTTTGGCACCATTCACCCACACTATTAACATAATTGAAACTAAACCATCCCTCAAAGAAAAGTGTTTTCCTTCATTTTTCTATTTAACCCATTGAAATCCACTTTACACTTTACTGTGGGTTTATATGATTTTCTAGTGATGTGTTCTTACAGTTTTCAAAATTATTAGTGAAACATGCACTTATTCTTACTCATAGATGTTTTTCTTATTTCTCTTCCAAAAGCCTTACTGCAAGTAAAAAAAGTTGGTTACAACAATAGGTTACATAACAACCTGTTCGTTAGTTATATGTAATTATTAGTTCAAAACTGTTGTGACTGCACTATGTTTAATTACAGGAAGAGCACATAAATTATATGTCTTGTTTATGTTTGTTTGGGATTAACGATTCAAGGGTAGCCGGTAGCTATCATGAATATATGGTTTCATAAAAGGTTTGTGACTAAAACTTTGTGCCTTATAGCATCGTCTCCATTTCAGGCAGGTATATATAGATATATATTGATTACATCTATCCTATCAGCTAATAGTAGAGCTAAAGGGAGATGTGTATCCAAGGTGCAAAACGACATGAAGCCTGTCAATCTCTGCTGCATATGCAGCAGTCAATAATAATATGCTGAACTATATATTGGGCATTCCAGCAGATCAGTTTCTTTAAGTAGATGGAGATAATTTAGGTGGGTGTGAACTTGCCAAAGTTTAGCCAGTATAGCTTCTTGTCTATTACCTAGGATGCTAGATTTTGATCATTACAGATGTTTCTTTATATGGAATATATTTTTGTTGATTCTGTTTTACCAGATGTGTGCCATTTTTTTGCACGTTGTTTCTTCACGTTAACTTGTAATCTCAAACAGATACATTAAAAGAAGGATCAGTAATATTTGTATCATTACTGATCCTTCTTTTAATGTACCTGTTTGATACATTAAAAGAATTTATCAGTAATAAATCTGCATGCTCATTTTCCGGGACACCTATATGACCAGGGATCCAGAAAAAGATCTTATTACGCTACTCTCATTTTGGAAAAGAAAAAAAAAAAAAAAAATGCACTATTTTCACAGAAAATGCCACTTCTGAATCATTTTCTATATTGCTCTTTTCAAAATTGACCTGGTTATTTCCATCATGTCAGTTTCTTCGAGAAGAATGAAAGAAAATTTGATCTTTCATAAATTTTTATTAAATTTGTCACAATTTGTGCACTGAAATAATAACAAAATGCTACTTTTACCAGACTTTTATATGTAAATACATTGAAAACACTATTAAAAAGGGTAATGTGGTAAAAAGTCCACTAAACACCCACCTCCCATTTTAAAAATTGATATATGATGGATCAAATTTTTGTTTCTTTGATATTCTTATAGATCCTTCTATTTTACAATCCCTCTTCAGCATCCAGCAATAGTCAGCCATCGTGTTGACATTCCAGCTCTCCCCTGGTACCTCATCTTCATGTCTTTAATGTGTTGGTGAAACCTCTCACCCTGTTCTTCACTAGCACTTCCTAGCTTTTCTGGTAAGTAGTCCATGTGAGAGTGTAAAATACAAGTGGAGTGAATGAAATCAGTGGGTTATCTCCATGTGGGACTAGTCTAAGGGCAGGTGGAATATCAGGATACACAATGCCCTTTTTTACTCTTTGCATTGTGTCCCTCTACATTAACTAAGCAAAAGTAATAGTCATCAGTGGTTTGTAGGGTCCAGCAAAATCATGGGAATGGCATCGACTTCTTTTTACTATTTTTCCACAATCTGAATACTTCAACACACATTTGGCAAATTATATGTGAAGCCCAGTGTTTATCTTGGTCACAAAGTTTCACTCCAAAATAAGCACAATGCATATTTCTTATAAAATTCTGCAATATCTTGTCTTTTCTTGAGGGCTACTCGCACAAATATAACAAAATAAGTTTGTATTGTTCAAACACTTGCATGAAAACATTTTACTCAATTTTAAGCAGAAGTTTCACATGATAACCTCAAAAATAAACTGAGCTCACACTGATAAACACTCCTCAATGGAGCTCTCAAGATCAAGAAACAAATAACAATACAGTGCTGCCAACATGTGAAGATTTAGTCCTAATTTAAACATTCAATAATACAACTCATGGCATCAACTTAAGTGATTTGTGAAAAAAAAAAACAGTATGTGAAAGGAGGGGTAGGGGAGAAAAACTATTAGTTTACAAACATCAAAAACCATGCTGAGCAGTGTTATTTAATTTTCTTAGAATATCTCAAATCTTTCTGAGTAATCAGTTGTCTTCTTTTTTTTTTTTTTTTTTTTTGTTTGTTTTCCATTGTATAGCTTTTCTGTATATATGATAACTGCAAGTCTATATATACATATACACTTGATATTGAGCAGTGTGATTGCTGACCATGTGAAGTTTAAACTATGCAAATGCAAAGGATTCTGCAGTAAAGCCTCCTACTGCATTCAGTTGGAAGTTTCTTAGTTATGGTAATGTTGGGAAAACTGAATGAAAACTGACAATCATGAGTTAGTTGATAGTCAGTTTTCAATCCATCGTCATTCTTTCTTTTTTTTTTTTTTTTTTTATGAACCCCAAACACGAGAGGTATTAGAACCTATAGTACTATCATGCTTGGGTTGGAGGTTGAGAAGATGAAAGAAGATATTTGTTGACATTGAACTTCAACTTCTCTAGACTGTAATTTTCAGGAAATACGTATGAAGGAAGGTTGTTCCAGAAAACGGCAGTTGAATGAATAAACGAGGAAGATGAAAAATTGGTTCTGTGAGTTTAAAGTTGGACAGTAAATGGATGTTGGCTGGTGGCAGCATGTATTCGGACTGTTTTGAAAGAGAGAGCATGAATTATATAAGCCAATTCAGAAGAACAGTGCCCATGGAAGTGTCTGTAGAAGAGGCATGCAGCAGAAAAAAAAAAAAAAAAACATCTATGAGACAGCGAGTGGAGAGACTCTGTTAGAGATGAATCATTAATTAACCTAACTGCCCTCTTCTGAATGAAATCAAGAAGCCTGAGAGAGGTTTTGGGGGCACCACTCCAGATGTGGGATCAATATTCCATGGCAGGGTGGATTTGCAATTTATACAGAGTGAGCAGCTGTTTGGAAGAAAAGTAACGCCGAGAGCAAAAGAGAAAACCAAGTTTTTTAGATGCAGAGGAAGCAATATTTGTAATATTTGGAGATTACCCTGACTTCTAATTTCTCTTGGCACAAGAGATTAGAAGTCAGGGTAATCTCCAAAAGAGATATATCATTTTTCCTAGAAATCGGAGTGTCACCAAAGATAAGCATAGGAGCAGAAGAATCCTTTTTGCAAAATATAAGACAAGACTGAGTTTTAGGATTGAAATCAACTAAGTTGTCTTTGCCCCACTGGAGAATTACCTGAAGAGCGGCATTTAAGGAATTGGTAGCAGATTTTCAAGACGTTGAAGCTGATTGAGCAGGGCAAGGTTTCTCAAAATGGAAAGTAGAATGCAATGTGCTATCATCGGCAAAACTATGGATAGGATTTCCAGTCAATGGAAGAAGGTCATTACTATACAAGAGGAAAAGAGTGGGGGAAAAAATTGAACCTTGGGGTACACCATCATTAGTGGACAAGTTAGAAGACAGAGAGCCATCTACCATCACCCTCAGTGAGCGATCAGAGAGAAAACTGGATAACCAATTATTAAAAACAGTTGGCAAACCATAAGATGAAGCTTGTTTAGAAGACCTTTATGCTGAACACGATCGAAAGCCTTTGAGATGTCAAGAGCAACTACTTGTGTTTCAACGAACCTTTCCATTGAATTAGTCCATAAATGGGTAACATAAGCCAGAATATCACCAGTGGATCAACACTGACAGAATCCATACTGGCGATCGTTGATCAGACGGAAGGTTTCTAGGTAGTTAAGAGTTGCCGGTTAATTGATTTCTCCATTACTTTAGATAGAGTAGAAGTAATTGCAATGGGACAATAATTGGATGGGAGGGATTTGTCACCCTTTTTAGGAACTGCCTGGATATGAGCAAATTTCCAAGCAGAAGGAAAAAACATCATTGAAATAAAAAAGTGAAAAAAAGGTGGCAAAGAATAGGAGTAAGTTCAGGAGCACAGGTTTTGAGAACAAGTGGAGAAATACCATCAGGACCTGGAGCTTTCTTAGCATCAAGATTCATCAAAATCCTTCTGATATCCTTTTGACGGAAGACCACAGGAGGCATTGAATGGACCGTGTTGGGAATGGTGGGAGGTGTTTTACCAAGTTCATTAATACATGAGCTGGAAGAAAAATGGGATGCTAGCAAGTCAGCTTTATCCTTGGCTGAAGTGACAACAGAACCATCTGGTTTGGACAGAGGTGGGAACAGAGATGGGCAAAAGTTGCGGCCAATAGCTTTGGCAAGAGACCAGAATTCTCAGCTACCATTAGGGCAAGAAGCAAGTTTTCTACTCTTAGCCTGTTCAAACTCTAGTTTGGACTGATTAATAACAGCTTTACAATTGTTGTGAGCTTTGGTGTAGGCAGAAAATGAAACTGAAGAATTAGAAACAAGCCAATTACGATATGCAATGTTCTTCTCTTGAACAGCCTTAGCAGCCTTTAAAACTTCAAGAGAAGGCTGCAGCCTTTAGCAGCCTTCTCTTGAACAGCCTTTAAAATCTCATCCTTTATCTAAACCTTGGAAAACCAAGGTTTAGATAAAGGATGAGATTTTAAAGTGGAGTGTAGGATAAAGGATTCATGGATGAATTGAGCATATTGGGTTGTCAGTGATATATGCAACTGGAATATCATCTGTCAAGAGCAGTAAATTTTTCTCCATGCTAATGGTGATATACAGTACATCCAGAAAAGTATTGTATAAGGGACAGAACGTTTTAGTTGTAACTTAAAAAAATCAAGTTGCCAATCATAAATGTATATCAAAGGCATATTCCTATTGATGGCTAGATTGTTAAGATTTTCCGATTTTGAGAAGAAAAGGAGATTCCAAATTGGGTGATTTAGTGGTCCTTTGACATTCACTGAATAGTTTACTAGAAGAATCCCTCTGCACAGATGTAACTGAGGCTCACTGGTGCACAGATGCTCTGTACTGATGATGCAAACTAGAGAGCCATATTAATGCATGGTATACATGCAGCAGTGTAAACTAGCCGGCTACACGTGTTGTGGCAGACAGCATTCCAAAATGTTTTAGTTTTTTGTGCACATTACCTGGAAAGTATGTGCTCAGGATTTTTTTTTTTTTTTTTTTTTTTAATGAAATAAACTTTGAAGCAGGTGCTTGAAACTACTGAACTACTTGGTTGTAAAATCAGAATTAGGGGTATGGGTGCAGATTATGTTTCCTTCAAAAGTGTATTCCCAAAAGTCTTTATTATGAGTTTGAAGTCATTGTTTCTAACCTACATAACTTTGCTGATGGCACACTGCAATGATTTTACTGCCACCATTTGCACATTGGAGAAACAGCAGGAGATATCAAAGTCTTCGGCAAAGAAGGTGGTAGGCTAAAGAACCATATTAGCGCATGCTATAGGTGCAGCAGCATTAACCAGTTGGCTCCCCATGTTGTTGCAGATAGTACTCTAAAACATTTAGTTTTTTCATACATATGATCTGAAGATAATGAATGTGTCAAGGAAACTTTTTTTTTTTTTTAAACAAATATTACACACCTTGGAGGCAGATGTTAGAAGCTACTAGAATTACTTAGTTGTCCAGTCAAAGAATGGCAGGAGATACTGAAGTCATCAGCACCACTGTGGTATGTTTTATATTTGCATGTTAATTTTTGCAATAAGGTAGCATAGAGTGCTGAGCATTATGGGACGCCTTTCACTTGTGAATGAGTTTATAAAATAGATAGTCAAAGTTGAACCTGGAAATTCCATTCATGCAGGAAGTTTTCGACGAACAGCAGGAGATTGCCCTGCAATCCAAACTTGTATGGGTTTTGCAATATCCAGTATCCCTGTGCAGTGTCAAAAGCTTTTCAGGTTTTGGAAAGGCCAGAATATAAGAATGACACCATTTGCCTGAAAAAGCACATTCTGTAAATACGTTGTAAAAGAATATAGTGTTACAGTGTTTTAAAACTTGGTTTGGCTAGTTGAGAAATCATTATCTAGTGAATTCCTCATATTTAGCCCAATTCCAGAAACAAATTACATTTATGTTTCTGGATGTCGGCTAAGTACATGACACAGTGCCAAAATTCTGAATTTGTTTTTTTTTTTATTAATACATTTACTATTTCTTGGGATTTTGCTCCATAATGACCATGCACAGTTAGTATCAGAAGTTTGATCTGTGGATGTTAAGAATACATCCATTGTACTTTAGCCCATACTGTTTGCATCCCTGAGATGCTTGCTTTTGTGGAAGTGAAATACTGCCATGCATCTCTTTTGCTTTGCATGTTTTTGCCTTTACTCTAGCACATTTTTTTTTTTTTTTTTGAAGTTACTGGGGAATTTCCCAAAGACATTCCACATTCATAAATTATGTATATGATTTGTGATCTCTACTCTTTTTTTTTTTTTTTTTTTGCTTTATGCAGTCATCATCCCACCATGTTTTCAGATGCAAACAAATTTTTATGGGTTGTTTTGCGATTGCTGGGTCTAGTGCCTTCAGTATTTGGTAAGATATATACAGCCGCTTCCCAATTTACGTAAGGGTTGTGTTCCGTGGAACTCTATGTAAGTCGGAATTTCCCTAAATGCTTGTGCAGCACTCACAACTGTGCTCGCTGAATTCATTGAATGAAAAAAGAAATGTTCGAAGAAAATGTATTTTCACATTAAGGATTTTGTTTATTGAAGTCATTCTTGCGTGAATATTGATTTCTAAGATCATTTAAATTGTCAGAAATTAGCATTAGCAGGGCTTATCTTAAACATGTCTATACACTAAAACCCAAACTTGAAAACCTAGAAGTTCCTTACTATTTACACACAATGTAGACCCTTTTTTTTTTGTTAAGGTAGTATTGGAGATGTGCTAGGCAGGGAAATTAAAGTCATTATTCAGATATATAGGAACTCCCCAACTTATGTAAGGGTTGCATTCCGCAGAACGCTACATAAGTTGGAATTTCCCCCATGCTTGTGCAGCACTCTCAACTCTACTCACTGAATTGATTGAATCAAAAAAATAAATGTTTTACAAACATGTAAATAGAATTATATATTGTATTTATTCAATTTTTATCTCATGCACAGGAAAAATTACAGAAGCATGCAATTTAAAAAAATTTCAAAATTACAAAAAAAGAGAGGAGACAGGCATAATGTCAGTAAGTTTTCCTCTTGAGCATCTTTGCCAGGATCAACATCTTCAGCTGATAAGTACTCTGCTGCAGAGGTTGAGGGCAGTGGAGATTTAAAGGGGTCTGCCGCTCAACCTTATGAAAGAACATTAATGGATGACTGGACGGTGACTTTTTTCTTTTCATCATATATTTCTTTCTAGCAAGCAAGGATGCTTGCTTGCTAGAAAGAAATATATCATTCTACCCCTCTGTTAACTTTTAAGAATCGTTCGGTGTCAGGATCCATCTTCTCAAACCTCACTATTGCCGATGCAATTTCCCGAAATGCCATTGCCATATCTCTGGTGATGAAGCATCTCGTTTCCTCATTTGGTTCATCTCAAGCTTCGTCAGCATTTTCTTCCTTCACTATCACTGTCTGCAAGTTAATAAGTTCTTCATTAGATAATTCATTCTCTTCTTCCTCTATTAACTCCTCCACATCTTTGGCATCCACCTCCTCTGCAACCTTTACAAAGTAGCTCTGCAACCTTTACAATGTTATCTATAACCTCTTCATATGAATAGTCTTTTTCAATTCCTTCGAAGCCTTTTACATGCCGTGGGCATATATTCTTCCATGCGCCATTTAAACAACTTTTAATAATTTCCACCCAGGCCTTATTAATATGGCGTGGTAAATATTGTAAGATTTCCAAAGTCTCTTAACATAATTTTTCTCACTGTCTACTGCAGACAACACCTGAGGAAACGTGTAAATAGTATGCTTTTAAATTTGAAATAACACCCTGATCCATAGGTTTGAGTGAAGTCGCATTTGGCAGTAGAAATATGACTCTCACGTTCGAATTGAAATCATCTAGATGCGTAGGATGTCCAGAAGCATTATCAAATAAAAGCAAAATCATGAAAGGAACGTCACTGTCTTTACAATATTTTTCAACCCCTGAATGAAGCAGCATTTTAACCAATCATCAAAGAGAGATATTGTTATTGATCCTCTCTGGTTCAATCGGAAATGCATGGGTAGGATGGCTTTTTTGATCCCCTTAAATGCAAGAGGATTTCCAGAATGGTACATAAGCATTGGTTTTAATCTGAAATCTCCCACTGCATCAGCCCCAAGCTATCTTTCGAAGCCTTGAAACCTGGCATTGTCTTTTCCTCTTTGGCAATGTATGTTCGATCTGGCATTTCCAATACAGAGCAGTCTTGTCAGCGCTAAAAATTTGCTGCTTTGAATAGCCACCTTCTTCAATAATTTTTTCTAACACATCACAAAATTTCTCTGCAGCTGCAGAATCAGAACTGGCAACTTCACTGCATACTTCAACGTTGTAGAAACCAGCGCAATGCTTGAACCTATTAATTCAACCATCCATTACTTGCCCTGAACTTGGCTTGCAGTTTGCCATACTTATCTTTAATATCTTCATAAATACTTCTTGCTTTTGCTTGAATGGCCATTGCACTCAGAGAAGATTCTGAAAATTTGTTTTTTATGTGATTGAAGATTTCAGTAAAGAAGGGGAACTCATTTCAGAATAACATAAAAATCCACAGAATTCCAGTTATCGGTATTATCGCAAATGAAAAATAAGATCAAGTTGACTGCCCATTTATAATTAGATGCACTAACCGAAAAGCCCAATAACCGGAAAGTGAAAATTATTTTTGCGTTATGGTCGTGAATTCCAGAAATTTGTTTTAGAAAAATATCACAAAGGCATTCAAAATTGATTCTTATAATGGAACATATGATAACGATGAAAGATTATGCAATTTCCATTACAAAAACGAGATTTTAGAGAGATAAACAGCTTAGTTACATAGTGAAATTTAACTTGAAAGGACTTCGAACGGATTACAAAAAAAAAACAAAAAAAAAAACACAATGTGTATTGGCTTAACATTACGATATTTTCACAATACCTCAATTTATCCCTACAGACGCAAAATACGTTTCCATATTTTTTTCAGTTTGCACCAGCTGACAAACTCTTACGTAAAGTTGAATTTGCGTAAGTCAAGTACTACTTAAGTCGGGAAGTTCCTGTACTCCACTGCTGCATTTATGGAGGTATTTTCGATCTGCTTTTCCTTTAGTACTGCTTTTTTTAATGAAGACTTTAACTTTTTTAATGAAGCCAATTTATGCCAATTGGATTCATTAAAACACCTTTGTAATGCGGTTATAAAGAAACACCTTTGTAATTTGGTTATAAAGTTAGGGGATGCTGGTATTAATGCAGCACATCACAGCTCAGAGGCGACTGTTAATGGATTGCTACGTATAGTTCATTCAGATAAATTTCCTTATGCTCAGCAAATATGGTTGCTGAACATAAATATTTCCTGTTGGATCTACTATGGCTATAGTAGATCCAACAGGAAAACATGTGCACTCCAATATTGAGGGTTATCAGATTATGTTGGTCAAGTAATTTTTCAGTAGTTTGCTCACATTTATCCATATTTTTATAGAGGGTGGTGACTATTAAGGCCCTTAGGATGTAGCAGGGTTGAGGAAGTTGTACCACTAGTTCATTGAGTCAGCTTAGCTTATAAATTGATTAGGAGGCAAATATAGCGAGACCATAGTTAGATCACTGTTTATGTTGATTCAAGATGCAACTGCCTCAAGGTGTGTCTTTAGTGCAATGGGTTTAAGGAGGTACCAGAAAATTGATTATCAATGCTACCACTCCATGTACCAAGTTGTTCAAGGTTACAAGTAACATGATTTTTCCTGTGTATTACACAGTTCTGAGTGAGGTGGTTATCTGAAGGCAGACTGGTTCCCTGAAGGCAAGAGAAGACAATTAGGTCATATTGTGCAAGGATATCTCGGATATCAGAAAATTACTGTGATAACTTCTACAGTTCCACTTCAGGAATGTACACGTTATTTGGTTTTACAGGAACCATTGGTCTAAACTTCAGAAATGAAAACTATAGAAATGTACACTATTTGATTTAGAGGACCCCTCAGTCTGTTTTTGAGGTGATGTGGATTTCTGCCATTCATTTTTAGATTTCCCTTTGTGTGGGGGGGGGGGGAAAGCAGGGTTTCCAGTGTCCATCTCCAATTCAGTAAACATTCATAGAAGCTGGTCATCTTGGTCTGTTTTGTGTTCAATATCCATGCTCTCTTATTTTTTTTTTTTTTTTTTGTTGGGACAGAGTATCCAGTTGGGTTGTATAGTCCTACATTCCACAGACTAAGCAGGACATTCTCATCTGCTGATCAGACATTTTGTTCTTGTGCATTTGTGTGTACAGTCAGTTTGGTTGTGTGCGATAGATACATGTGGCACAGGCAGATTCCCTCTCTCTCTCTCTCTCTCTCTCTCTCTCTCTCTCTCTCTCCCTCCAGACTGCTTGGGAATGCCCAAAATTCTGGAAAACATCAATGTTTGGAATATAAGGTTTAGCAAGGTAGTTAAGGTAGCCTGCTTTGATAGTGGTTGGCAGTCTGAGGTTGTCGATGGAAAGGATTATGTTGCGTGGGAAATAACACACCTTTGTGCTTAGTTAAGATTCATCTCACATTAATCACTTACTGATCTTGCAATTGTTGCTATAGTTCTTTGTCCAATAGCCTGATCAGGTCATGCACAGTAATGACATCTCAATGTATTCAACGAGGTATGTGGGGAAAACAGTAAGTGAGGTTCCACTAAATGTTGTTAGCTGTTGCAATTTTTCACACTCTTGAACAGTGGCCACTTCAATGATTCCCCTGATATTGGGTGGCATACGATCTTTAGAAACCCAAATGCACTTTGTAGGCATTTCTGCACTAGAAAAGGTGATAGTTTTCCAATGAATTGGAGTTGTGTTGAATGGATAATGAGGAAGGCTGGATCATGCATACTCTCAACATTAGTCTTTTGATGTTTAGGCTGAAACACAACCAGGTTTCTTGTGTTTGTGAGTTGTTTCATACTGCTGTTAAAAAAGTTCTAGTAATGTTTGCTTCCTTTTGGAAGTGGAGAGTTTTTTTATGTCCATGTGGAGGCAGGAGCAGTGCTACCTTGTGAAAGCAGTAGTGTGTTAATATTAAGAACAGACAAAAAAAGAAAGATTAATACCTTCCCTCCTAATCTAGTGAAGTACTGTCTTAACTAGTGGCTATCTAATTAAGCTTTAGGATTATACTTTAAATAAGGAAATGAGGTTAGTCTTTACAATCTGGTACCTCTTCCTATTGATCACTCCGAGTATCAGTGATTGATATGCTTAGCTAGCTATGGTTAGTCATAGTTGGGGTGTTTATCCCCACTGCTGTTTTTAAAATTGGAATACAAGTTCCCAATTTTAGAACAGTGCAGGGGAGAGGGGGGATAAACACCCTAGGTATGTCAATTACTGCTACTTGTACAATCAATCAGAAGGGGTACTAGATCTTAAGACTAACTGGAAATGATTTTATTTTAACATCAAGACAGCACAAATTTATTAGAAAATTCATTTGTTCACAAAATTGTTTTGCACTTGCTGCCACCTTGTTTATTTAGTGATCCTATTTATAATATTAAATTATTTCTTTTATATATGAATCCAAATATTCCATAATGTACATTGTTCCAATTATTTGAGTGCAAGAGCACAACCTTAAATATTACAAATATTCATTTTTTATACAATAATCATTGATTTGTAATAGACATAACTTCTAACAACCTGCTAAATGGCTTTACAACAAAACAGATAATGTTACATTTTTTGGCAATTTTACCAGTTATAACTGGATGAAAAGTGAGGGATATATACCTTCCAACTTTTGACGAACTTTAACAAACTGCTAAATGGTTTTACAACAAAACAGATAATGTTACATTTTTTTGGCAATTTTACCAGTTATAACTGGATGAAGAGTGAGGGAAATATATACCTTCCAACTTTTGACGAGCTCAAGGTAAAATTAACAAAGAGGAAAGCAGTAGTTTTTGGAAAAAACAGAAAAATTTTTTTTAAAGAGTAAGAGGAGAGCAGCTAGCATTTTTGGAAAAAGCAGGAAGATCAAGTAATTGTTAGAAAAGTAAAGTGACATTTTTAATAATCTCGACTTCTTCCAAACCATTTTAAAAATCTCCTACTAAAGTTGAAATTAAATTACAATGACAACAAAATGCATTTCATATCACAAAAAGGACATAAGATTCTTTATCTGTACAGTGTACTTCAAACAATCGCTTACAATAAGGTGACCAGACATCCTGTTTTTAATGGATTGTCCCCTTTTTGCCACTAATCCCACTGTTCTGTGAAAATGTAAATGGGGCACCAAATGTCCCATTTTTTTAAAAAAATGTGTACCATTTTTCTTTTTTTCCTTCTGCACATGAGAATTGAGAATAGACTTCTGTGTGTAGCACGCCCATGCGATAGACACGTGCAAATGAATTCTAGTATTTTCTTTGGTGTTTTTCAAAGTATTGATGTGTTGGTGGCGATGTAAACTATGTAACGTTATTTGAAAGGCCTAGTAATTAATTATAAATTCAATTTGTTGACAAAGGGAATTCTTGTTTCATGTTGAAACAAGAATTCCCTTTCCTAACTGAAAGGTCATAACGTTAACAGTCAAGTTTTATGCACTCTTTGTAAAGCTGAATTTTCTGAAAACAACAAGATTTTTCTGGAACAGAAGTTAAACTATATGTCTGTAAATACTTGTCGCCCTTTGATCATCCTTTGTGATTGGTGTCACATTTGCACATCTCCAGTCCATGGGTACCTCCTCGAAGTCTAAAGAAGCTCTCATAATCATGGCTAAGGGTTTTCTTACTTCCTTGTTGGTCCCAGTTTTAGTGAGGTATTTTATAAGGACTAAAAAATGAATACAAGTGTGAAATTGTTGGAATCCCAAAATCTGGTAGGAGAAATGTCTGAGATATTAGTGGATCACATTCTGTCCATAATGGAAAAATAAATTAACTAAGATAATAGTATTTTGTGGTGATAACTACAACACCAAATTAGGGCATTGCAAGAAAAGGCAAGAATAATGTCTTTCATAAGTTAAGCAAGAACATGAAAATTAACATCTAGGGAGTAGGCTGTACTGCATATCTCGTGCATAACGCTTTGCAAACAAGTGCAGATATATTGCCAATTGATGTGGAATCAATTATTCACAAAGTGTTTCAACATTTTCATGTTTTCAATATTAGAGTTAAAACACTGAAATCCTTCTGCAATTTTGTTAAAGCGGAATACAAGCAACTTTTAGAAAGTGTGAAGACAAGATGGCTTTCCTTGCTACCTGCAGTGGAAAGAATGATCAAAATGTTTGATCGTCTCAAAGTCATACTTTCCACCTCAAGATAAAAATCCCAAACTCTTGAGGGAATTTTTTAATAACCCACAGTCCCTTCTCTAGTTCAAGTCATTCACAGTCAACTTATGTGTAATAACACTATCAAAAAGATTAAACGAGAGGACATTTGTGACAGTGAAGTGGTGCAAGAACTGATTGCCCTGACAGAACAACTGCTCAATAGAAAGGAGCAGTATTTTTTTTACATCTGCTGTCCTGGGCCCCAAAAACCAACTGATAGAGAATGGTCTCATCAGGGATATTGAATTTACTGAAACTGTCAACAATTTCTATGATACTTTCCTAGAATATGGAAAACTGAACCAAGACTTCTGCAGAGCTATGTGACTTTAAATGGGTTTTGTTAAATATCCCTCCATCCAGTGGCCGTACCTAGACTTCTGTCGACCCTGGGAAAAATATTCATCTGGTCCCCCCCCCTCAGAAAAATTAAAGGTGCAATTCATAAAATTTAAAAATGAAGAAAACACTCAAAAATTATTCAAATAAATTATTTATTCAAATTTAATGACTAGTACATTATTTATATAAACTGAAGTTTTTACCTCATTACCTTATGATATTTACTTGATATAAATTTGTTTATAACATCTGGTGTTTTTATATCTTTTAGTACATCTTGTTCTATTGAAATAATGGCCAATCCATTAATCCTTTCTTGGCCAATTGTGAATATGTTTTAATCATTTTGAGTCTTAAACTACCATCTCCAGATGCAACTGTAATTGGCAATGTTAATAATATCCAAAGAGAAATGGTGATGCTGGGATATAATTCGAATAAGTCTTTCTTTAATAAATGCAAACCATTTTTTCCCCCTTTTAAAACATGCTGCAAAGATCAGATTTCGTGACGTAACTCTTTGGCATTGAAGTTTTTGCTCCAGTCTTTGCCAGTGAGAATTCCTTCAAGGTGTTGACATTCCGGTTCTATTGCACTTTATTTCCTTATAACTTTATTTCTTCATGACGAAATTTCTGTTTAATGAATTTTTTAAAGCGAACAAATAAGTAAGTTATATAGAGGTCTGACTGTATGTATAATTAAAGTATTATATTAAGAAACAACCATTTTTTTAAAAAATATTTAAATAAATTAAAATGTCATCGGAATTCAGGCATCCTTCATTCCCAGGCCCTGGGTAACTACCCAGTCTACCCGTACCTAGGTAAGGCACTGCCTCCATCAGTGTGTTCAACAGTATGTCCAAAACATATCCAAAATTGACACCAACATACTAAAAGTAATAGGAGAAGATGAACTATTCAATGAAGTGAATTCACACATGAGGAGTTATTCAAGGAGGAAATGGCCAGATGTTCATCAAACTCTAATGGAATTAAATGATTTTCTAATAACTGAGAGCAAAGTGAAGGAGAAATTGTTGAAGTTAAACTTAAGAAAGGCACCTGGGGTGAATGGGATCTATCCAGTTATATTAAAGGAGGTGGAAAACGAAGTAAGCAAACCCTTAGCCATAATTATGAGAGCATCCTTGGACTCAGGGGAAGTCCAAGACAGGAAATGTGCAAATGTATCTCCAATTCACAAAGGGGATCAAAGGGTGACATTAGTAATTACAGACCTGTTAGTTTGACTTCTGTTCCAGGGAAAATAATGGAGTCATTGGTTAAAGAAGCATTACAGGATCATCTAGACAAGACAGAAGTAATAATTCAGAAACATCATGGGTTGGTTAAGGGAAGTCTTATCTGACCAAACTGATTGGATACTATGATATGGTCACAAAGGAACTGGATGCAAAAAATAATTTTTATATCATTTACTTGGATTTCAGGAAAGCTTTGGATACTGTTGCACATGGAAGACTACTGTACAAATTGGAGCAGTACGGCATTAAGGGCAAGTGGCTACAATGGATAAAAGGATGGTTGAGTGGGAAAAGAGTGTGGTGGTCAGTGGGTGCTGCTCTACATGGACTAATGTTATTAGTGGTGTCCCTCACAGTTTGGTGTTGGGCCCATTGTTGTTTTCTATATTTATCAATGTTATTGATAAAGATATATCAAGCTAATAGATAAGTGTATATGTAATGTAATAAATGTAAGTATTTTCCAGTGTGGGTGTTTTTCCTGAAAATTCTAATTCCGAGTTTGAGGAAATCAACCTTACCATATACAAAATGGACACCAAACTCGGAACTAGAATTTTCAGCAAAAACACCCACACTGGAAAATACTTACATTTTGTGTCACACCATCCACTTAGTATAAAAAAAGCTGTCCTCTAAAACCAAATTTATAACGCTATCAAATACAGTTCCATACAAGATGACCTATCCAATGAACTTCAATACCTTACAGAAAAATTCATATCCAGGAAATACCCTTTTCAGTTAATTCATCAAACAATTTCCACCACCCAAAATAATATCAAAAAACCATCCAAACACATTACAAGCAGTAACATACGTATTTTTCTTCCTTACCACAGTAATCTTGCCAGACAATTCCGTCGAGTATTTGCCGGTACTGATATCACTCTCACATTTTCAGCATATAATAAACTGGGATCAATGTTTAATTCATATAAAGATACACATAAATATCAAATCTGTGACATGAATGACATTGTTTATTTAATTAAATGCCAACAAAACTGCAATGTATGCTACATTGGTAGCACCACCTCCACAACAACATCAAATACACGAGCGTATTATCATTACAATATCTTTGGAACAGGACAATCAAACACAGAACTCACATTACATGTACAATCCCACAATCAAACCCCTTTAGTTGATTCAGCCATCCCCATTATTAAATTGAAGTCTAGTTTAAAAAATTTTCCATACAAAGCCCTCATTATAGAATGGTTTTGCCATCATTCTAATTTTAACATAATAAATGCCAAATTACCCTATAACCTCTCTCCGGGTTTGGAATCTCATGCATCTGAGATTCCCACATGTATCAAAGAGCATCACGGGAACATAGTCCTTAAATAACACGCATTTCACTTTCTTCACACTATCGCCAACTGAAGGCGTTAACAATGAAAGCCAATTCGTTACGGCTATTGGCCTCCTCAGTTTACAGATATAGTTTCAATCATTTTCAACCTTAAATTCTATGATAACCAAGGATGAAGATGTGCACTTCTATTTCCTTGGGCATATTTTAACTCTGTTTCAAAACTAAATTTATCCATACTAATCCCAATTTAAACTTAAATTAGTATCCATCCTATCCTAATCATCAATTGCAGATTATACAAAAGGTGAGTACCGTAAAATTAAGCTACACTATTAACTTGAGACAATCTAAATCGGTATCTTAAGAAATTCTACAAATCATTCAATTGTCAGTATATCAAGCTTAATGTCAAAGTTTGCAGATGATACAAAGTTTGGCAGTTTTGTTAATAACAGTAATAACAGTAGGCTGCTGCAACAGGATCTGGAAAAGTTGGGCAGATGGGCTGAGAAGTGGCAAGTGAAGTTCAACATTGACACATGCAAAGTACTGCATGCGTAACAGAAAACCCCAGAGAGGTACTAACTGGGGGGGGGGGTGTTACATTCAGGGTAGTGGAGAATGAAAGAAACCTGGGGTAATTGTGCAGTCAGATATGAAGTTTCTGAGAAGTGCAGACCGGCTGCCAGAGTGGGTCATGGGGTCTTGTCAATGATATACAGAAATTTTACAATCAGGGATAAGGAGGCAATTATCCCCTTGTATAAGGCAAAGGTCAGGCCACACCTTGAACACTACATACAGGTCTAGAATCTCATTTTTGGAAGGATGTAGAGTTGCTAGATAGAGTATAGAGAAGAGTAACAAGACTGATGAGGGGAACAAAAGGGTGCTCATACGAAGAAAGGCTTGAATTCTGCAAATTGCAACTTCTGGAGATTATGCACCTCCCACGCGATCCGATTGAGGTGTAATAAGGTCTTGAATGGATTGAGCACTAAATGCTGATGGGATTCTTCCTCTTGGTCAGATTACAAACCAGAGGGGGCATAGGTTCAAAGAGAAGAAAGACAGTTGTAGAATTGATGTGCAGAAATTTGCCTTTAGCCAGCAGGTAGTTGATTGCTGGAACAAACTTCCATCTGTTGTTGTGGAAATTGATTGCTTAAATAAATTCTAGGCAGAAATCCTTTTGGAACAAATGAATCAGTGAAATGGGAAGGGATTTTTTTTTATTTTTTTATTTGCTGATGCTGTATAAAGGTTGCTTTCTTGCATCATATCCCTCTACTAATGCTAATGTGAAGAGTATATGTGAATCTAAGATTGATCATTGGAATAAATGTGGTGTGACAACTTATGAGAAGTGGACTGAGACAATTCAGGCCATGAAAAATGAAGGCATTAGTTTTGGAAACATAATATGCATTGAGAGTTTTATGTTAGGAATACCAGGCAAAAATGCATCATTAGAGAGGGTGTTTTCTTTAATGAACAGATGTTGGACTGATGTCTGTTGAAACTGTACAGGCAATATTAATAACAAAAACACATTTTAAACATATTTCTTGCATGAACTTTTACAATTTCATAAAGGAACAGCCAAACCCTTTTGGAAGAAATTCAGTCATCTAAAAAATATGACAAAGATATTAGTAGTGTATGTCTTGGACCATCTGCTCAAATAAAGATTTCTGTAATTTGACAGTGTTAATGTGGGACTAAGACAGCAATAAATATTTAAGTAACCTATGTTAATTTTAATCAAGCTAAACAGTAATGGCTAGTTGGCATGAAATGAGTACAAGATCATTTTAACTAGTATGGCAGTTGAATTGTGTCTACTCATCACCAGTGTCCCATTTTGTAATTTTTTAGTTTTATAAATCTGACCACCCACAAAAAAAAAAAAAAAAAAACCATTCTAGTCTGTGGATTTGTTTGTTTTTAAGATATCAGCTGATTATGATTGGAACAAGACAGTAAACTTCACTCTCTTAAGAAATGTTCAGTCAAAGTTTTGTTTTATAAAATTGGCCCTATAATCTAGACTTCATAGTCAATGGCATTTCCATAGCTTCACCAGAAAGAGCAGATCTGAAAGGGGTTCCCCCCCCACTTGACTAAATATCCTCACATACTCAGAGCAACTAAGAGAGTTCCTCTTAAGAGGAACTGTTTAAATGTAACACACGAGTTCAGACAATTTCATATATTTTAAACTTCCATGTGCACTTGTCTGTTAATAACAAAAATACATTTTAAACACATGTGCACTTGCCTGTTCTCAATAGTAGAAAAAGTACAGGTAGGCATGGGAAAAAAAAAATGTTAATTCCCACATTTTGAGAAGTCATTGTCATAAGCATATGCGCTATGATCCCATTAACACATTTGCTGCCATCTATATTTGAAAGAGCTTATCCAATGTGCTTGTAATTTTCAAAATTACAAGCAACATTGGATGAGATAATATTCGATAATGAAAAAATATATATAGATATATAGTGTTATAACTGCATTGGGATACAAGTTTAGGGTTATAATTTTGTACTGAAATTGAATCAAAATCATGACTCAGACCAGAGCAGCAAAGCAAAAGGCTCAAGCTAATGGGAGTGCTGAGGCTCAGGGGAGAACTGAGGGGGGTAGGGGGGGGGGCAGTTGCCCTCTGAATCAGAGCCTTTTGAAATGCACTGCTTGCTTGATGTTTGTGGGGTAATCAGGTACAGGACATGATATTGCCCAGGGGTATGTCTTTGTGTGTGTGCGCGCGCGATGTAAGGAGTGTGAGAAAATCAGGCAACAACTCAGCCTTGTTATGGGCCTATATGACAGCTTGAAGGAAGGGCGGATGCCCTCGAAGGATCTAAATTGAGGGGCCCATCAAGCTCTCAGCTGCCCACATCAATGCCAGAGCTTGCACGTGATCATCACACAACACAGCGGCAACTCCCAAGGCAGAATGCACTGGTCACACAGGTACTAGTAGTTGTTGGTGACTCTATTGTTAGGGAAACGGGAAACATGGTATGTAAAAAGGATAGGTGGAACAGGACCAGGGTATGTCTGCCAAGGGCAAAGGGTGATGAAGTTGTAGAGCAGATATCATCTTTTAAGGGCACAAAAGGTGATATTGTTCTACAAGTTGGCACTAATGATATTAAGAGCAGAAGACCGGTGGAATTATGGAATTACTTAACAAGTAAAGGTCACTGTTGAAAAAAAGCCGTGAATTAGGGTTGAATTTGAAAGATTCTGCAATTCCGTCCATACATGATTGGAGGGAGTATATGATGAGGGCCTTGTCGGTCAATTCTACCCTGGAAAGATTGTGCAAGGCTAAAGGGATACAATTTTTTTTCAGCCTGGTCTATACTTATTAACAGGAGAGACTGCTCCTACAGGGATGGGATACACTTAAATAGAAAGCATGCAAGAATATTTGCTGATGCTATCGAGGCAGTGTAAGGTGGATCAGAAAACTGCTAGCTTGGGGAGATACAAGGATTAATAGATTAACAGTAACCACTAGCAGAGGTGAAAGTGATTCTTGCACTGCTTCTATTGGAATCAGCAGCAGCCAGGAAAACAAGGTGCAGGATATTTCAGAGATTGCTGAGAGTCACTGCAGTACAAGTAAACACATGGGTTATGTTACGGTAGCTAAGAATAGGAACAGTTGCATGTATACTTGCGTATACACCAATGCTAGGAGTTCGGTATATAAATTTGATGAATTTAAGGTATTGCTCAAAACATCAAAGGCAGATATTTTTGGGATATCAGAGATGTGGTGTCACACAGACACAAGGAATGCAGAACCGGAATTTGGGGAGTACAACGTGTACAGGAAGGATAGACAGGATAGGAACAGAGGAGGGGTTATGCTATTAGTTAAACACATAAAATCCAAGGAAGTGAAGCAAGTTGACATCGCTGGACAGTGCAGTGTCGAGTAAGTCTGGTGTGCCATAAGCATTAGGAGATCAAAATTGAGTAGGAGTGTGTTATAGGCCTAATGACTCTGATGAGTATAATAAGAAACTATACAGGGAAATAGAGTGGGAGCCAGTAAATCAGATAGTCTTATGGAGGATTTTAATTTCCTAGATATTGACAGGAATTTGTGGTTTAGTCATTCACACACTAGCAAGGCTTTTGTGGATTTGTTGGATGACTGTTTTCTTCATCAGCATGTGCAGGGGGGCAACTAGAGGGAGTAATACTCTTGATCGGATTATCAGTAGTGATTTTTCATGCATTAAGAATTTGCAGATAAAGGAACACCACTAGGTGGCAGTGATCACAGTGTGCTGAAGTGGGATTTACTCAAAGAAGTAACTACCATCAGGGGTAAAGGGAAGGGTTTTGCTTTTGTAAATGCAAATACGGTGATCTGAGACAGTATTTCAATTCTGTACAGTGGGACCAACTGATGATGTTACCAACAGCAAATTCAAAATGGGAAGCATTCAAAGAATTTATCTTGGAAGCTACTAGGCTTTACATGCCAACTAAAAAATATTGTTCAAGGTTTAGGCCTAAATGGATGTCAGATGAACTAATGAGACATATGGCAGAGAACAAAAATGCATGGTATGCATATAAATTAATGGGTGACATGGAAGCCTATGACAGATATAAGCTAGTCTGTAACCAAGTCACAAAGGAGATTAGGCAGGCAAAGGCAGATTATGAGTAATCTTTGGCAAAGGATGCAAAGAAAAACAGCAAACAGTTCTTTACCTATGTAAACTCTAGAAGGAAAGGGATGAATCAGATTGGCCCACTGGACATTAATGGTTCAACTGTTGATGATACTGCTCAGGTGGCTAACAAACTAAATGAGTATTTTGCATCTACATTCCCACATGAGGAGTTATTCTGGGAGGGGGGAATGCCAGAGGTGAATTAAACTCTGGCAGTGAGCCAGATGATTTTGTAATAACTGAGAGGAAAGGGGAGGAGAAAGAAATTATTGAAGATAAACATAAAAAAGGCACGAGGGGTGGATGGGATCTATCCAGTTATATTAAAGGAGGCAGCAAAGGAAGTAAGAAAACCCTTAGCCATGATTATGAGAGCTTCTTTAGACTTCGAGGAGGTACCCATGGACTGGAGATGTGCAAGTGTGACACCAATCACAAAGGAGGATCAAAGGGCGACAAAAGTATTTACATATAGTTTAACTTCTGTTCCAGGAAAAATTAATGGAGGCACTGGTTAAAGAAGCTGCAGGATCATCTAGACAAGACTTCAGTTATAGCTTGGACACAGCATGGTTTTGTTAAGGGAAAGTCTTGCCTGACCAATTTGATTGGATACTATGATGTGGTCACAAAGGAACTAGATATATTGAATAACTTTGATATCATACATTTGGATCTTAGAAAGGGTTTTGATAATGTTGCACATAGAAGACTGCTGCACAAATTGGAGCAGTGTGGCATTGGAGGCAAATTGCTGCTATGGATAAAGGGATGGTTGAGTGGGAGAAAACAGAGTGGTAATCAATGGACACTGCTCATCGTGGACTAATGTTATTAGTGGAGTCCCTCAGGGTTCAGTGTTGGGTCCATTGTTGTTTTCTGTATTTATAAATGATATTGATGATGGTATATCAAGCTTAATGTCCAAGTTTGCAGACGATACAAAGGTTGGCAGGGTTGTTAAGGACACTAATGACAGTATACTGCTGCAACAGGATCTAGAAAAGTTGAGCAGATGGGCTGAGAGGCAGCAAATGAAGTTTAACATTGACAAATGTAAAGTACTACATATGGCAAGCAGTAACCCCAGAGTAACATATCAACTCTGTGGTACTACACTGAAAGTGGTAGAGAACGAAAAGGACCTGGGTGTAATTGTGCAGGCAGATATGAAGTTTTCTCAGCAGTGCAGACGGTGTGCAAGAGAAGCTCATGGTGTCTTGTCAATGATATACAGGAATTTTTCTAGCAGGGATAAGGAGGTGATTATCCCCTTGTATAAGACAAGGTCAGGCCACACCTAGAGTACCATATACAGGTGTGGAGGCCTCACTTTAAGAAGGATGTAGAGCTGTTGGAACTAGTACAGAGAAGGCCAACAAGATTAGTGAATGGAATAAAGGGTTGCTCTTATGAAGAAAGGCTTAAGTTTTGCAAATTACAGTGTCGTCTGGAGACTAGGCACCTGCGAGGTGATCTGATTTAGTTGTATAAAGCCTGGAATGGTTTGAGCATGCTCAATGCTGATCGGTTTCTTCCTCTTGCTCTGAATAATCACGTGAGAGGGAATAAATTAAAACTGAGGAAAGATAGAGGTAGGATAGATGTGCGGAAGTTTTCCTTTAGCCAGCGGGTAGTTGGTTGATGGAACAGAATTCCACCCCCCCCCTTGTTCTGGAAGTTGATAGCCTAAAATTTGGAACAAACGGAGGGGTGAAATGGGAGCTTTAAACATAAGAAAAACTTTCCAAATTGACAAGAACTGTTGCAGTAAGAAAATGCTCTATAAATAGCTCAAAGAATCATTCGATCACAAATAAAGCTTGGCACCCAAAGCCCTGGGTACCAAGTCATGGTACCTGCATGTACCGGTGAACCTTATAATAAAGATCTTATTTATAATAGATTCCTGCCTCTGTATGCCATATGAATACTTGTTTTGCATTTATAACTTCTGTGCATTTTTAGTTTTGAACACCTTTCTTCAACAGACACTGAGAAGATCCCAATCCAAGATTACACCTCAGGATGGGTTCAATGTCATGTGGGACGTTACTATTGTCATTATTTTTCCAACAGGATCTGTTCTTAGTGCATGTCGTTTATGCTCTCAAAAAAATGTCGCAAAACTAAAGCAGTTTGACTGGTTTTAGGGTGCTTCTGTTTGTTGGTAATGGGCTTCCAACAAGTCTGAGTATCTCAGCCCCACTTTCAGAAATCGATTAAGCTTCCATAGAAGACCAGATCCTAAGTCAGTTTCCCCCTACAGTTAAACTATTTATTTGTTAAACCATGATATTCTCAGTTTCCAATCAACACACAGTTTCTCATCTACAAGTAAACCATAGATATTCTCATTTAAAAATTTAACAACATTCATCTTTCTATTTTTATTATATTATATATTTTTAACACTTGTATTTTAACACTTATTTTATATCTGTTGTAATATTTATATATTATTTTTAGTTACAGCATTTTTATATTATGTTATAATATTATAGTATTTATATAATAAAGTTTAATTTAAACCAGTTTGCCAGTCATTACTAGATATTATATAGTGATTCAGCCTTGTTTTCTAACATTCATCAGAGGTTAAAATATACACTCAAACTTGAACAAAACGATAGCATAAACTTCTTGAACTTAGAGATTTTTAAAGATAATAGCCAATTAATAACTTACATTTACAGGAAACACACACATGCATGCGGGTGCGGAAATTTGAAATTTTACATTTTTATTCACACGCCCATACAGTGTTAACAAATCCATTTTATTTACACAAATCTACAATGCAATAAAGTATTGTCATTATGAGAATGACACAACAAACAGAATTGCAATACTTAAATTCTTTCTTAAAAAGGAAATATCTATATAGTCTCATTCAAAATACCACATATGGAACAAGAAAAATTACAAAATCATCTAGAAATAAAAAAAAAAGAAGAAGAAGTCTGTTACAAACATAATCTTTCCATATCAGCTAAACAACTCAGACTTTTTTGGTATTAACCTCAATTTTAGTACAGTGGACGATCAAATCGCTTTAAGATGAACTCTTCACAATAAAATATCTTTCACTATTGCGAATTGAATTGTAGTAAGCGCAGGACATTATTATCACATTTGCGAATTGAATTTTAATTCTTTTTAATTTTATTTCTATTAAACGAAGCTTTAAAAAAATAAAATAGGAATGAAGAGAAGATTCTGAAATTTTATTTGTTTTTTATATGATTTCAATGAAGGGCAAACACATTTCACCATAATAATGTAAAAGCCCGCAGAACTCCAGTAATTGGTATTATCGTTAAGATTGTCTCTGAGTGGATCACCTGGTCCTTTCTCTCAGCCAATAGCAGTACAGTCAGTCCTCGTATAGCACGATAGTTGTGTTCCTAGAAACCCTCTTGCAATGCAAAATCGTGCAATATAAACAACAGGCCCTATGGGGAAAATAGGGTTAGGTGCCGACCACCCAAAATTGAACACACATTTTTAACCAAAACATTACTAAACACAATAAATAATCGTAATAAAATACGTAAGTATTTTATTACGATTATTTACGTAATTACGTAATTTATTACGTAATAAAATACGTAAGTATTTTATTACGACTATTACGTAATAAAATATTGCTAATTCTTTTGCTTCTATCGTAAGCAAACTTGTTTTTTGTTTGATTTTCTATCCAAACAGTTGACAGCCGTTGCATCTTTTCCAATTCTTTGTGTCTTAATCTAATGGATTTTAATTACACTTTGAGTTGTTCCTGCTATGAAAGTTGTTTTTATTTTCTCTGCATTCTTTGTAATTCTCGGCGTTGCCTCATTTAGGTCTGTAGCACGTGCAATATGACATGGTCTTTTATTTCACCAAAGCGTTTCACAGTTTCATATTTTTTCGCTATCGACAGTGGCGGACTGGCCATAAACCTTACCGGGGGAAACCCCGGTGGGCGGAGGCCGGTGTGATTTTGACCATAAACCGTAGTATGAGGCCACTATAAATTTTCCCGGGTAAGAATTTTTGACCCAGTCCGTCTTTGTTTATCGATATTGCTTTTCTTTTTCTCTCTGAATCTGCAGTGTCTTCAACAGGACGCTTCCTTTTCACACCTTTTAAGTATTTTACTCATTTTTAGGGAATAAAGCACAATTACAAAACGAGGAGGCACGCTTGATACACATAAACAAAGCTGCGCACGTGTAGCAACTGAATAAACAACACCGTAAAGGCAGAGATACACTATTAACACCTCACATTTTACTAAATCACATTTCTAGGGGGTTACTACCATAAAACAATAAAAACAATTTCCAGTTGCGTTTCTGCTAGTGGAATCTGTTATAAACTGGTAGTAAACTCGATCTAATTGCATTTGCGATTATACCGATAGCTGGAATTGTGTTGGTTTTTACGTTATTATGGTGCAATGTGTTTCCCCTTCACTGATAAAAAAAAAAAACAAGATTAATACATTTTCAGAATCTTCTTCATTCGTATCGTGTTGCGTTCAGTTGGGATGATTCTGCGTTCGACTGCCATTTCTTGTAAACACAACGGCGAATCGTGCATAAGCGAATTCGGTTCGTGTTATATAAGATATCGTTCCCCTATTTATAAATTGTGTATGATCGAATTCGTGTAATGTAAACACGTGTTATACGAGGACTGACTGTATTTGTAAATGTGTTGGGCACCTGTTTTGTTTTTGCACTGTTTAGTTGAAGTGATTTTGTGTTGTGCTTACTTTAGATAAATATCCTGTATTGAATTCTTGAATGTACAAGATTTTATAAATTGATAATATGGCTCCTAAAGAGTGCTGTAAGAAGAAAATTTCAATTAAAATTAAACAAGAAATAGTGAAAAAACATGATTATGGTGCTAAAATTAGTTCATTGGTGTATGAATATGGTTTTTCCCAGTCAGCCAATTCTACTATAGCTAAACAAAAAGAAAACCTTAAAAAAGTTAAAGTAATTGATGAATCTAACACAGTACATAAAGGCAGAGAACTGACTGCAGAAATGGAAATGCTTTTGTTGATGTGAATAAAAGAAAAACAAATGAAGTGTGATACAATTCCTGGACAATACATTTGTGAAAATGCGAAGCAGATTTTTCAGGACAAATATTAAAACACCTTCAACTAGTGTAATACATAATATGGGGACTTTAAACCAGCAAAGGTTGGTTCAACCATTTTAGAAAAAGATCTGATATTAAAAGTGTCATAAGGCATGAAGAAGCTAGCAGTGCTAATCAGGAAACAGCTGAAAAGTTTCAAGAGCTCATTGAGAAGGAGGGTTACCTTCCTCAACAAGTCTTTAATACAATGAATGGGCCTCTTTTGGAAAAGAATGCCCAGGTGAACATACATCACAAAAGAAAATTTGTGATGTATGTTCCCTGGGCATAAGCCTATGAAAGATAGGCTTACTCTGCTATTCGAGTCTAATGCCTCTGATGATTTTAAACTTAAGCCAATGTTTGTTTACTACTCACCAACTCCAAGAGTATTTACACTGCAAAAGTCATCAAAGGCAGGTTGGGTGTCTTCTGACGATGTAACAACAAGGCCTGGGTGACAAAACACTTCTTCAATGAATGAGTACAGGTCAACCATCACTAACCTGGCAGTGTTGGGACCTGTGGGTGCCGGATTAGTGAGTTTGCCGGATCACCAGTGGTTATTTTAGCACATACATTTTACCCAACAGCTAACCACCTCCTTCTATCTTTAAAACGTTGACTGCCAAGCTAGTTTAAGAAAGAAATTCCCCAGGGGCCAAAAAATATTTAGGAAATAATTTGATTAGTAATTCTAAAATAAATATTGTAATGTCAGTGTTCTCATTTTTTCGCTTAAAATATAAGAAAAAAAAAGGTATTTTTTTATGTCGCATGTGGCCACATATGTTGGTTACTTTATTTCTTGAGAAGCCATGTTGGCCACATACATGTGACGCTATTACGGCATACATATGAAGGTCATTTGTGATTAGTTTATTGCACGTGCAGCGAGCGCTGCAATAAAACTAATTACAATAAAATAAATTCTCAAACATCGCAATAAGTTTGTCAGTATTGTTAGAGATTTTGTGAAAACAAATTCGTTAGCATGCTGTATTATCCATCATATCATGTTGTGTTTTTCCACAACTTTGTATAAGTGTTGTAAAAAAAAAAAAAAAAAAAATATAAAAAGGAATGGCTAAAATAAAATTACTAAGATAAGAGGAACTGAGAGAAATTGCTGGAATTTGCAATTAAGCAGAGTTAAACTTCTCACAGACACACCGCTGTCGAGTTTTTTCAGAAGTTCAACTTTATCTGTTATGGACAATGTACGGTGTTTGCGCTTTACACCACGAGAGGCACTTCCTTTATGCACTGGAACCATGGCTGGGGCTAAATGTGAGCAGTTTATAATAACAAATGCAGAAAAACAAGTGGGAATGGCTTGCCAGTGTTTATGAGTTCACGGCAACAGCTGATGCCGCAACCAACACCACCAAAACAGTAGCGGCAGGTCTGTGCGCTGACCCGGGAAATTTAAAATTATGTTTGCGGAAATTATGTGCGAATTAGCGGTGGAACTGGATTACCAGTGGCTGGATTAGTGATGGCCGACCTGTATTTGAAGTATTTTGTCTTTCAGTCAAAAGATACTTTGAAAAGAACAAAACTTCCTTTACAGGTATTGTTAATTTTGGATAATGCTCCAGGCCATGATCCTGAACTTGCCCTATCTCTGGAGGAGCAATTACTGTCAATTTTCTCCTACCTCTCTGCTTCAGCCTATGAGTTAGCACGTGATTGCCAACTTTAAAAAAATTTACACAAAGATGCTTGTCAAGTGCCTTGAAGAGATTTCTGGATACAGAGTCATAACCTTAAAGGAATTCTGGAAGACCAGGTTTAAGATCTTAGACTATGTAAAAATGATTGGCAATTCTTGGAATGAAGTTTCAGCTTAGGGCCTCATACTGCAAGGGGCCTCGCTCCATCTTAAGAATTCTTTTTTAATATTCTAACAGTGGACTGGTGAAGGGCCTCATACATGTTATACCTTAGGGTCACAGCAAGTTTAAATCCAGCTCTGGCCTCGATGCAGCCTGGAAGAACTTATGGCCTTCAGTCATCCATGTTTTTGCAGGATTTGAAGCTGAAGGTGTTCTATAGCAGGAAATTATCACTCTTGGTGAGTCCTTGGCTCTTGAGATTGATGAGGAGGTGTGAAGGAGTTAATTGAGGACCATGTAAGAGAGTTGACAACAGAAGAGATCCAGGAATTAAAGCAGATGGGTGAGCATGACAGTGGAGATGAGGAATATGAGGAGGATGACCATGTAGCAACAACTCAAGAAATTACTGCATGGTACATTGTCATGAGGACAATAAGAAAAAAGCCATATATTGAAACCACTGAATTGATGACCTGCAAATTTTAAGATCATGTGTTAAGTTATTTCAAGAACCTTCAGAGAAAGCAACAAAAGCAAACCACTTTGGACAGTTTTTAATACCATAAGTATCAAGAGGCAGCGATTGGAAAGAACACCAAATCCTGAAGGTTGTCCTCATATCTTGATGGTAAAAGATTCTCTTTCAACTTCACCATTGAAACAGCTTTTCCAGTGTAAGTTAAATGAAAAATTACCATTCTAGTTTTTTTGATGTTTATAATTATCAATTATCATTTTAAACAACATTGTGGGGGGAAAGAGAATAAGTATAAGAATAATAAGGGGAAAGAGGCATCAGTAAAATGAATGAAGACGAAATTTTCAAGATTATAAATGATGCTAGAACTAGAGGACATAAATTCAAGTTACGGGGGGAAATGGTTACATTGGACTGCAGGAAGTTTTATTTTAGCCAGCGAGTTATAAATTACTGGAATAAGTTGCCTAAATGGGTGGTAGGGCTGACAGTTTGGGGAAATTCAAAGGTCATCTGGACAGTACCTTCAGGTGAGGGAAAAGCATAGGATGATAGGTTTAATTTCCTGTTTTTTTATTAATTATTATTATTTTATTTTTAATCATTGTTTTATTCGGGTTTTTTTTTTTTTTTTTTTTTTGGCTGGTGCAGCATAAGCCATAGGCTTTCTTGCACCATGCGGCCATTACTAATACTAAGTAAAAGTGTGGCAACATCAGCAGTATTCTATATAAAACAAATACAACTTCCATTAAAATATCACCTTTTAGAAAGCTAAATAGTTTAGTTATATAGCAAAAATTTCAACTTCCAAGGACTTGGAACGAATTACCAAAAACTGTGTTATTGGGTTCACATTACAATATTTTCATGATATGATGGAGTCTCTGGAATGAATTAATATTGTGAAGTGAGGGTCCACTGTATTTTCATCTCGTAATAAAATGATGTATATATTTTAAAAATTATAAAGACACTTCCAAGTATAATACTGCAGACATCAATAACATAGTATATGCAGGGTTGATTCAGCCTTTTGATAACGATTTTGGCGTTAATCCTGCTTGTGACGTATGGCAGCAATGTAATTTTTTTTTCCCCACAGGCGCAGTCCCAAACCTTAAGAAGAGGTATATCGGTTGTAGAAGTTGTTTTAATGTCGACATGCCTCGGAAATTGAAACCTCGGAATTCGGAAGGTTACATAACCTGACTTTCCAAAGAAAGGTACAGTTAAGCGAAAAATTATTGATAGGTGCAAGTTGAAAAATTTTAGTGTATCGAAGTTCAGTATCCATAAGGTTTTGAATGGCAAAGGAAAATTCCGTGAAGCTGCTGCAAGTGGGCAGAAAACACAGAAGAAACTGAAACCTGCTCCAAGTCGAACGAGAGAGGTAGTATGAAAAGTGCAGTCGCTCGTTGTCAGTGAAAATCCAAAAAGGCTAGTGTCACGTGTGGGAACATCCCAGTCAACGGTCTGTCGCATAATCAACGAAAATTTGCAACTGGAGAAGAAGCACAAGGCCCTCGTACACCACCTAGGAGCAAAGCACATTGCAGAGCAGAGGGTCAATGCTCAAAAACTCTACGAAAAATATCTGGCAGCTGAAAGGTGGAAATTCGTAGCAACAATGGATGAAGTGTGGGTGTACCTCTCCTATTGCAACAAAATTCGGGCAATTTATTACCGTCCACAGGTGACAAGGCCTTTCCAACATGGGTAAATCAGCGCAGGGAAAGTTTTGGCCGAGGTTTTATGGTTGTAACCGGTTTTTGTTATAACAGCAAATTTGAGTTGCATAGAGTGGCTAAAAATGTGAAAGTCAACTCAGTGTATTACCAGACTGAAGTTCTACAGCAGTTGTTTTAACATGAAATACCCACATTGTACAGTTCTGATGCTGAAAAGGTCTGGGTGCACTAGGATAAGGCTTCCAGCCACAGTCATGTTCTACCCGTGCTTGTTTGCGGAGAATTGAAGCGGTGATAGGTATTCGTTCAATCCCGTTTGAAGACATACCTGTTAAATCACCTGACGCTGTACCTATGGATTTTTGCACATTTGGACTTTTGAAAAGAGCTCTCAAAAACTGCCGCCCCAGAACTGTTGAAGGTTTGTGGAAAGTCTACCAGCAGGAATGGGACAAGATCGACTTGGCAGTTTTGCAGCGGGCTTTACTTCAATAGAAATTGTGATGCCGTGTGATAGTCCATGAGCAGGGAAAATAAATAGAACACAACCGTTGGTGGCGGCATGGAATTTTGTAGTTTTAAAGGACTGTCAAAATCATTATCAAAAGGCTGAATCAACCCTCCATACTTATTCATTTTCAACAAGTATGTAATGCATGTTATATCAGCAGCACTACAGTTAAATATAGCACTTCAAACATATCTAATATCACAGCCTATATCACCAAGCCAGCTCCAATCCACTCAACATCACTGGAAATTGATTCAGCAATAAATAATCAAACTACCTTCCAGTGATAAATTAACCACTTTTGAAGCAATAGCAATAGAATAGTTCAAAAAAAAAAAAAAACACCCAGTTTTTAGTTCTTCATGCCAAACTCTCTCCAGAACATTTTCAGTAGTATGGAATTAGAATAACATTAAATTTCATGTGCATGATCAAATTGCACTACGGAAACTAGAAACAGATAAACTCTCCTTCCTTCCTTCCTTACCATTATGAACCAACTTACGATGATTCGAAAGTTTCCCATTTGGACTTTTGGTTCAACAGTGATTTTATATAGTGAAACCCACATGACATGTTTACTGCATGATACATTGTGATGAGGACACTAAGAAAAAAGCCAGATATCGAAACCACTGAATTGCATAGAGGAAAGTGCACTGAGAAAGGTGCACTTTCCTCTATGCAATTTAATTTTAACCAGTTTTTAATATCTAAACCTCTGTTTACTTAATTTTATCTATTAACACATAAGAAGTTGGGAGGTAAGTTCTGGTATTTTAGGTTTGCGATCTTTTTATTGTTATTTCAACCTCAGAACTAAAAGTTATCCCTAACATTAACACATACAACATAAAAATTAGTGCAGCAAGTTAATGCTACATTTAGAATTATGTCCAACAAGGTCTGATTCTACTTACTGAATGCCAGATACCCTAATGATCAAAATAAAAATAAAATAATAAAAATTAGAAAGAAACAAAGCAATACTCACCTTCAGCTGTGCAACGAGCACAACTTTCCACCCCAGGAGATGCACCCTCACACCCACTAGAGCATGAGTGCAAGGCATGGAACTCAAAAGTACCATTTCTTTAGTGAAAAGTAAGCACTTAAGATCACAAATGCTCGTAAGCCTACTGATGTTTCCCAGATGAAGTAGTACTTGTGAGTTTCTTGTCTTCAGTTTCATTTATTGTAATAGTGGCACACTCAAACTTTGATGTAGGTGAGGCTGTATATCCTTGGGTGGAATTTTGGAGAGGTTTCTGCATTATCAAAAGTGAGTTTTCATTTATTTCTTATTTTTATTAAAAGGGTATCTTGGGCATCAGAATTGATACATTAATTTATGGTATATATGGCATTCCTTTTCTAGAATAGTCTTGGAGTCATAATCACATTTGTCTTTATATTATAGTAGAATTATTTTGTTTCCATTCATGAAGACAGTTCTTTTGAACTTCCAATTTGTTACCTATATTATATTTTAAGAAATTACTACCTATATTGCTGTTCTAAGAAAATCTATTTATAACCATACATCTAAAATTTTTAAACGCAGTCTGAATTGTGAGTATTATTACTCTTCATTGTTGTTCTTTTTTTGTTATAAGGCATTCTAATCACTTTACCTAGTTTTCTGTTTCATGTTGTCATCCATATAGCACAAATGCTGAAGATAAGCTGCTGCATTAGCTCGAACAACATTATTAGGATGCCCTAGGAACTCTATTACTTCATGAAGGTCAGGATCTCTCCACCGAACATCTGTTTGGATATTAACAAAAAATACATAATTTATTCAGTATATAATTCTCTTTAAACTAATTTCCACATGGCAATCATGTTTTCACAAGCTTGTATCCTAAAACAGGCCAACCATTTTTTTTTTTTTTTTTAATCTCTATTGAGAAATACAAATAAGTAAAGAAATATAAATAAGTCATTGACATAAAGTCAATATGCCTTACCACAAAACAAAATTCTGATTGCAAATACAAATCCAACTCGGAACTTAAACTGAACACATCATAACTTATTACTCTTGCTATCTGGTTAAGAATTTGTGTATATTACAAAAATAATCATATTTTATTTAGTTGGTAAGTATTGTATTGTTCCTTTATGTTCAAAGTGAACTTAAAGGCTTAACGTGTTGTGGCTCCCAAAAAGAATACAATTCAAAAAAATTCCAACTGCACCAATTCCTTATGCAATATTTTCATCTTAAAGAAAAATTTCGGTTCCCTTTTACCACTTTAATCAGGTTCTAGCTTTTCCAATTGCCTTCCAATATGTCACAATCTTTAAAATGTGCTGGAGTTCAAAGAAGTATTGAATCAAACATAGCTCAAATTCATTTTCATTTAACTAATACATTTCTGAAATTTTTAACTTCTTTGACAAGCAGTACTTGAATTACAAATTAACTTCAATAATATACTGATTCTTTTATAACAATCATATAATTCTTTAAGCTAAATGCCTGCTTCAACTGATAAATTCTGTTTCAGGAGAAAATAATTTATTTAAATTTTGGAATAGAGTAAAATCCTGTTTTGTATATTTTGTATGTTCAAAAACATCAACAAATGACTGTAGGTGCTTTTAAAATCTAATTCTTGGTTAGTTTCCACCTAAATTGTCAGTGCCTATAACCTTGTTCTCTTGTTGGTTTAAAATCAATAACAAGCATTTCAAAGTAGACAAATAATATAACTTAATTTGCTAAGTTATATTACAGTTTGCCTATTTTTCTGGTTTCTTACTTATTCTGTTAGTTCTTGATGAATGGAGTCATTAATCAGTATACTTCTATTTTACTTTCAAAAAATTTTTTAACTGTTTTACAACTTGGCTGTTTATCCCAGGTAACATTAGATTTTTTGTTGCTTGCAGAATTAAAGAAAAGCTTTTTAGAGAAAGATTTACAACAATATCCACACGCACACACACACCAGAACAAAGCCTTTGTTCTGATGGGCGAGTTGATGTTATTGCAGAGAGTATCTCAGTCATTAATGAAGTGGCTAGGATGCTGTGAAGTAATTGATAACCTCTGGGCATATCTGAACAAAACCTCCAAACATCTATCTATTCCTAACAAGAAACAAAGCAGGATAGAGTGCTTCAGTTCCTCATAATCTATATCCAAATGCAATAAATTCGGATTTCTATGAACTGCATATTTATTTTTTTTAATCTTTCTCTCTTTATGTTGTTGCACCAATTCTTCACTGAATGTTTTTCTATTTAGTCTGCTGACCTTTGTGTTCTTCTATAGCTCCTAACAGCAGAATGTATTTAAAACTATTCAGGAAACCGTTCAGGAAGGAACTAGTGATTGCTTTGAGCATTATAGTGAGCAATGCCTCCTGTTGAGATTGCTTGAATTCAATCCCTGCAAATTGAATGAAACAAACTCATGTGGCATCTGTGAGAGAGTTTTTCATTTTAATTATAAAAAAAAAAATTTTGGTCATAAATTATAAAAAATTTATTCAATATTTTTAAGAAGTTCCGAGCTCACATATCCTCCAAATTAAAAAAATGCTCACGTGACATCTGGAAGATGCAATGTGAATGACTATATTTTTGTCAGCTGTTTGCTTTTAGCCAGTGAAACCAAAGATTTACAACAAAATTAGGCAACTCTTGATGTCACAAGCACAACACCATGTGGGAATGGGAGTTGCCCACAAGAAAGATGGATGTATATGCTCACTTGGCACCTGTTGAATGCCAAACTTTTTTTTTTTTTTTTTTTTTTTTGTAATTCATAGCATATCAACAGGTAATTCATAGCACCAACGGGTTCTCCAAGCCTCTCCATACCAATTCCACTCTCACCTCCACACGGTAGCCCCTGGGACCTGAGCAACCTAGGGGAAGGTTCAGTTTCAACCCCAGCAGAATCTAGGTCAGGTGCAGATGAGAGAAGGAAGGATATGTAGGGCCTTCACTTCAACATGCTATGAAAACAGGGCCTACATATCTGATTACTAGTAGACAGGCTGGTAATCCGAGTTTTGGTGGCGGAGGAACCTAAACGTGTCAACAGTAGCAAATGCAGCTTCAGTTAGGGGAAGCTACCAACATGGAAAGCAATAGGAAACTACCCTGCAGAGTAAACATATCTCAAGAAATCCAATGATGAGCGATCAAGAAAAGACTTAAAGAACTGGAAAAGACAAAGGTGGAGACAGCTCATCAGAGGAACTGACCAGTCACAAGGATGAATTACTGGATGATGACAGCATATCAAATGGAAATAGCAAACACTGTATACTACTGAGTTAGAGAATATTGGAGGGCAAAGGAACAAGGATTTGAACACAAAGGAACGAAAGGAACACTTAAAAAAAAAAAAAAAAAAAAAAAAAAAAACAGAGAGAGAGAGAACAGAAAATTTTTTAAAAACATGGCTTCTCTCGAGTGTCACATTAGCAGCATATGGTTCGATCTGATAACTGAAAATGTTTCAAGGCATGCATAATTTCAGATTCATTTATTTCATTTTTGTCTGTCATGAGGATGGTCAGAAATGGATGTATCAAGTACTAACTAAGTGATTGAGTCTAGAATAAGAGAGAGAGAGAGAGAGAGAGAGAAAGAAAGAAAAAAAAAAAAAAAAAAAAGGGCCATTCCAAAACAGCTCTTCCATTCTAGAGGGGGGAGGGGGTTCTGCACAACAAGGAAAAGTTCTAAAGACTGTTAAAATTGAAATCTGACACTTTACAACATTCCATCTCACTTTCAAGTGAGATAGAATGTTGTAAAGTGTTGTTGTTTTGTTTTTAGGAGCATTAGCAACTAAGGCCATATTGCTCCGGGTATATGCGGTGGTCATTCCCTGACCTTTCCACATCCTCCGTATTTGGTGGTCATGGGTGCGAATCCCGGTCTAATGAAGAAGCGTGTGCTACGGACTACTGCTCCTGCCCACCTGGCTATGGAAGCACCGTTGAAAAGTGTCACAAAAAAGCTAGTAACTGAGACTTGGGGGGGGGGGGCTACAGACATTCAACCACCAAAGAGGAAAAAGTTACATACAAGAAGTATTGTCATTTATAAAACAGGCATCTAGATCCAATGTTCCTTTGATTTCATAGAAATCACTTGAAAACAAACTAGCATCTGTTTGGTAGTAATGCTAGAGGAGGCTTCAAGGCCAAGTAATGAATAATCTTGCTTTCACCTCTGATTAAAAGGAAACTGTAGCAATTATTAAGCTGGAAGCACTGAAGAGGCAGCACTTCAAATAGTGGATACATGTGAATCACTACAGAAAATCATGAACAAAGGGGGGGGGGGGGGAAAGCAGCAAATACTCCAGAACTAATTCACAGTTTTCTTAAAAAACCAATAATCCAAAGTTACCGATTTTAAAGTATTTTACAATTATTGATTTCACAGTATTAAAGATGGTATTCATCTTTAATACTGTACACAGGACTGGAGACCTGTGTGTGTTATGGGGGTATAATGGTGCATAAGCTGCTGTGGCTATAATGTGCCTAGACTGGACTGAAGACCTCATGCAGACATTCTTCCAGATATGCCAAGCTCTGCTTGCTACCTGGGAGTCTAAAACACTGATGGAACTGATATTCAGGTGACACTCAAGTCAAGTGGACCTAATTTTAGCTTGGATTTTTCCCAGGCAATAATAGGTACTAAATGACTTGTTTCCGAAACTTCAGTTTCATTTTCTTCCCACACTGAATGTTCTGTGAAAGCCAAATCCTCTGCTTGCACTTTTACAATGGTGGAACTGTTAGTAGCCCTGGGTATAACCCCAATGTGCAAGTCCTGAAATACAGCACAGAGTGCATAACATACCAGGTGAAAACCAACATAAGCAGGGGTCGAGGTGTGGAGCCCACACCACATGGAAGAATGTCGCCCTTCTATGTTACCAGGCAATAATAGGTACTAGATGACTCATCAACTGGTGAAATATCAGCACTTTGCTTATTGGAGGCTTTAAGTGGTGGAACCCATGTTCATTTTCCAGAACAAAGCTCTGGTAAACCCTCCCCAATCTCTTCCATCATGCAGTATTCATTGTTGTCTTTTGAAGTTATGATGGACATCATGGTAAGATCCAATCTTCCTTACATTTTGAGAGTACAGCTCTAAAAACGTGTTCACAGGATGGCCACTAGTTAGCACACTGGACGGAACCCACTGACAACTCTCTAGAAGGTTTCTGGATCAGTTAGTGTATAATCTTGCTGCCTCTACTCTGCCAGATAGTCTGAGTGGTGTGTATATTGGGGGGGGGGGGCATTGTCAAGGCCACACTGTGTCAAGGAGCTGGCTATATTCTTACCCTGCGTACGTCATATCCAAAAATTTCATTATTTCATAAAGCATGCCCTCCCACTTTCTTACAACTGAATACACCATGAATTGTCAAACTAATAGAGCAAATTTATCTAGTTTTTCAGAGAGAATCTCAGTTATCAGTTGATTCAACCACCGCTCATATCAGTTCTCTGAATTATTTGCTGTATGATTCCTTTCGTTTCAAAGGTAGTACTTGAGCATATGTCTGTTCTGGTATTCCCTGTCAGAAACATTAATTCGGAATCTCCTCTTTTTGACCTTCTCTGGCTCAAATTCATTTGTTGCCTCTATCGTTCCCCCAACTCCACTAATCAACTGGAACATTTTGACTTCCTCTTTTTGAAACTTTACTTTCTCCAGTCCAAATTTCCCAACAGTGTAGTAATTTTCCTTGGTGATTTTAATGTTCAAAACTCCAGCCAGATTCCATTTTCTAGTCACATAGACCCAGCTGGTAGAGACGCTGAGGCTTTTGCATTTACTAATTACCTCACACAGATTGTTCATTTACCTACCAGAATACTAGACAATCCTAACCACACAGCCAACATGCTTGAATTTTTCTCACAAACAATTCTTCTAAGAAACACGGTCAAAATGAGAGGTGCTACAGGCACTTCAGATCATAACTTTGTGATGGTTTCTTCACCAGTGGAGCCTCTCTCACGTGGCCATTCCCAAACTAGTGTTTGGCATTACAACAATGCCAAATGGGATGATTGGCAAGATTTTTTCTTCTTTTCCTTGGTCAGATTACTGTTTCAAATCTTCTAATGACATTTCCTCAGATCGTGTCAGCCTATTATTTCTCCTATTTTTCTTCCAAATAATGTATTAATGATCTTGGTAAAACACCTCCTACCATTCACAACACGCTCCATTCAATGCCACCTGTGGTCTTCCGTCAAAAGGATGTCAGAAGGAATTAATGGATCTTGATGCTAAGAAAGCTCCAGGCACTTATTTCTCCATATGTTCTCAAAACCTGTGCTCCTGAATGTACTCCTGTTCTATGTTGCCTTTTTTCACTTTCTCACTTCAAAGATGTTCTTCCTTCTGCTTGGAAATTTGCTCATATCCAGCCAGTTCCTAAAAAGGGTGACAAATATCGCCCAATTGCAATTACTTCCATTCTTTCAAAAGTAAAGAAGAAATCAATTAATCACCAATTCTTAAACTATCTAGAAACCTTCCATCTAATCAACAATCGCCACTAGGGATTCCACAGTAATCGATTTACTGGTGATATTCTGGCTTATGTTACCCATCTATGGACAAATTCAATGGAGAAGTTTATGAAATTCAAGCAGGTGCTCTTGACCTTTCAAACGTTTTTGATCATGTTTGGCATAAAGGTCTTCTAAATATGCTTCATCTTATGATTTGCCAACTGTTTTTCGTAATTGAGTATCCAGTTTTTTTTTTTTAAATGGAACTACTATCTCATGACAGTATTAAAGATCTTTACCAGAGAAGACTCTAGAACCATATACAGTCACCACCCCCTCGATTAACATAAGGGTTGCATTCCGCTCTACGTTAAGTCTGATTTTATGTAAGTTGGACTTTCCACCATGCTTGTGCACCACAACATGTAAATAGAATTATTTATTGTATTTATTTAATTTTTTTTTATCTCATGCACAGGAAAAATTACAATTTAAAAAATTACAAAATTACAAAAAAAAAGAAGAGACAAGCATAACTTCAGGAAGTTTTACCTGCTTGTTATTTGCTTTTTAGGAGCATTAGCAACTAAGGCCATATTGCTCCGGGGATATGCAGTGGACATTCCCTGACCTTTCCGCATCCTCTGTATTTGTTCATCATGGGCTCGAACCCTGGTATAATCAAGAAGCGTGTGCTATGCACTGCTGCTCCTGCCCACCTGGCTATGGAGGCACCAAAGTTTTACCTCTCGAGTATCGTTGCCAGAATCAACATGTTCAGCTGTTAAGTACACCTCTGTGGAGATTTTAGAAGGGGTCACTCTTCTAACATCTCCACTCAATCTTACGAAAGAGTGTATTAATGGATAACTGGACGGCGACTTTCTTTTCATTGTAGATTTCTTTGTAGCAAGAAAGCATATTATTCACCTCTGTTACCTTTTAAGAATCATTTGCCATCAGGATCCATCTTCTCAAACCTCGCCATTGCCAATGCAATTTCACGAAATGCTTGGTGATGAAGTGTCTCAGATCCTCATTTGATTCATCTTTAGCTTTGTCGGCATTTTCTTCTTTCACTATCCTTGCCTGCAAGTCAATAAGTTCTTCGTTAGATAATTCCTTCTTTTCTTCCTCTATTAACTCCTTCGCTTCTTTGGCATCAACCTCTAGCTCTGCAACCTTTACAATCTTAATTGTAACTTCTTCATATGATTCGTCTTTTTCAATTCCTTTGAAGACTTTTACGTGATGTGGGCATATTTTGTTCCATGCGCAATTTAAACAACTTTTAGTAATTTCCTCCCAAGCCTTATTAATGTTTAAGATGGTATGGTAAATATTGTAAGATTTCCAAAAGTGTCTTAAAGTAAAATAAAATAAAATTTTTCTCACAAAATTTACTGCAACAGTGCCTGAGCTAATGTTGTGGATAAATAGTATGCATTTAAATTCGAAAAAACACCCTGATCCATAGGTTGGATGAGTGAAGTCATGTTTTTTGGTAGACATATGACTCTCAACGTTTGAATTTAAATCATCTAGATGCGTAGGATGTCCAGAAACATTATCCAATAGAAACAAAATCATGAAAGGAACGTCATTGTCTTTACAATATTTTTCAACCTCGGGAATGAAATAGCATTTAAACCAGATGTCAAACAGAGATGTTGTTATCGATCTTCTCCGGTTCGATCAGAAATGCATGGGTAGGGTGGCTTTATTGATGCCCTTAAATGCACAAGGATTTCCAGAATGGTACACAAGCAATGGTATTAATTTGTAATCTGCCACTGGATTAACCCCAAGCAAGAGTGTGGCCCCATCTTTTGATGCCTTGAAACCTGGCATTGTATTTTCCTCTTTCAATGTATGTTTGATCGGGCATTTTTTTTTTAATGCAGAGCAGCGGCATCATTGTTAAAAATTTGCTGCATTGAATAGTCGCCTTCATCAATAATGTTTTCCAGCACATCACAATTTCTCTGCAGCTGCAGAATCGGCACTGGCATCTTCACCACATTTCCCTTTTTTTCCCCTCTGCAGGTAGTCACCAAAAAGAATGAAAATGCTGAAAAACTGCATCCAATAGCAGAGTTGCCCCTGCCCAAAAGCTCAAATATACAGTGTTATGGAGGTTTTGCTGCAATTCTCTAACCATGTTAGTGAGAAACCCTGTTATATAAGTACAGTGTTAGAGCGAAACCACGTTGTAGATGTACTGTGTTATACGGGGGTTGATTGCATGTACCAACATTGATCCGTGATGATGATGAGGTTTAAGAAATGTACACTGAAATTGAGAGACTTCTAGATGAACAGAAAACTCACTACACCATCATTATGGGGGACTTCAATGCTAAGGATGGAAAGAGACAAAACAGCACAGAAATGGAAACTAGGAAATTTTAGAATTGGTAAAAGAAATTAAGGACTTGTGGAATTGCATAATCTTGAGGAATGCCAGTAATGAACACTTTTTTCAAGAAAAGTGTGAACAGAAAATGAACATGGAAGAGCCCAAGTGGATTAACAACTAATGAAAGCAACTTCATCCTCACTGACAGAAGATATATTGTGAACAATATTACTGTCCTAAACAAGGTAAATGTTGGAAGTGATCACAGAATGGTAAGACACACGCTTGATATAGATGTAAGAAAAGAAAGAGAAAAAAACTGAATAGAGTAAATAATATGGTCTTTGAGATAACAGAAAAGGAGAAGAAGCAGTATGTACTGGAACTTAGGAAGAAGTTGGAGGTTCTGCAGACCTTACAGGATCAAGATATCGATTAGGAATACAACTTCTTAAAAGTGATAATATCCAAGAAACCTATCGGTAAAAAGAACAAAAAATTAGTTCAAACAAAAAATCCAAAGAACAAAAAATGAGTCAAGAAACACTTGTCATGATGAACCGAAGACAACAAATGAAGAGCAAGAAACACTGATATGGACTATATTTGAGTATATTGAGTTATGCAAAGCCATTAGAAAGAAACTCAGAGAGGTTTGACACAAGAAAAATAGAACAAGCATTAAGGGAAAACAGAGGACTTAAATCAGCAGCCATGAGCAGTAATACAGAAAAACAAATGATACTAAAACTGAAGAATAGTGATTGTTTATTTATAAATAGCAGAGAAGACAATTCAAATAGCAGCATACAGTATAGAGAACATGGGAATCATGGCAGCAGTGGGGCAGATGGATCACAAATTAGCAACACATACAACACACCCAAAATCCTTCCTGATGAGGTAGAATATGCAATGAAGAAAATGATGTATCAAAAAGCCCGAGGTGAAGGTGAAGTTACTGTAGAGTTGTTAAAATTAGGAGGAAGAGATGTGACCGAAACTCGCAAGACTCCTCACAAAATACATTAGGAAAGGCGTGATGCGTAAGGAGTGGAATAATGCAATCATAATTTTGCTGCATAAGAAATGAGATAAATCAGAAACTGGAAATTATAGACCAACTAACTTGTTATCCCACATCTAGAAGTTGTTCACAGAGGTCATTACTAACAGATTAGAAAGAACACTTGATGAGAATCAAGCAAAAGAGCAAACTGGCTTTAGGACAGGATTCTCAACTATGGATCACCTTCACATAATATCACAGCTAAGGAGAAAGCAAATGGATATAAAAGACAATTATATCTGCCATTTGTGGATTATGAAAAGGCATTTGACTTCATACAGCATAAAGCTATATTTCAGGCATTAGAAAGACAAGGCACAGACATCCCATACATTATGATTTTGACTAGTCTAAATTTGACTAAACAAAGACAGTAGAGTAGCAAAATGAAAAACTGAGAAAGGAGTGCAACAATTAGACATAATATCTTCGAAGTTGTTTACTGCTGCCCTTGAAAACGCTTTCAGAAGACTGGACTGGTCGCAGAAACGAGTCAATGTGAATGGAGTACATAAACCATTTACGAATTGCAGATGACATTGTGATCATCAACCATTATCTCAAAGAATTAGAGAAAAATCTTAAGCAGTTATGCAGAATTAGTAAGGAATTCAGACTAAAGTTCAATACGGTTAAAACAAAAGTAATGATAAACAGATATGCCCCACTAAGGTATATATAACCATTGAGGCAGCAGAAATTGAAATGGTGGATTCATATGGTGGTTTGACGTTGCAGAGCAGATATCATCTTTTAAGGGCACAAAAGATGATATAGTTGTACACGTTGGCACTAATGATATCAAGAGCAGGAGACTGGCAGAATTACTTAACAAGTACAGGTCACTGTTGAAAAAAAGCTGTGAATTAGGGTTGAATTTGAAAGTGTCTGCAATTCTGCCCAGACACGATAGGAGGGAGTATATGATGAGAGCCTTGTCGATCAATTCGGCCATGGAAAGACTGTGCAAGGCTCAAGGGGTAGAATTTTTTTTCACCCTTTACTGTACTTGTTAACAGGAGAGACTGCTTCTAAAGGGATGGGATACACTTAAATAGAAAGTGTGCAAGAATATTTGCTGATGCTATCGAGGCAGTGTTAAGTGGGTCGGAAAACTGCTAGCTTGGGGGGGATACAAAGACTACTAGATTAACAGTAGTCACTGGCAGTGGATACAGTGAAAGTGATTCTTGCACTGCTTCTATTGGAATGAGCAGAAGCCTGAAAAACAAGATGCAGATTATTTCAGATTGCTGGGAGTCATTGCGGTACAAGTAAACACATGGGTTGTGTTGGGGTAGCTAAGAATATAAACAGGTGCATGTATACTTGCGTGTACACCAATGCTAGGAGTTTAGTAAATAAATTTGATGAATTTGAGGTATTGCTCAAAACATCAAAGGCAGATATTGTTGGGATATCAGAGACGTGCTGTCAGACAGATATACGGAATGCAGAACTGGAATTTGGGGAGTACAACGTCTACAGAAAGGATAGACAGGATAGGAAGGGGGGAGGGGTTATGCTATTAGTTAAGAAACACATAAAATCCAAGGAAGTGAAGCCAGTAAATATCGCTGGACAGTGCAGTATCGAGTCAGTTTGGTGTGACATAAGCATTGGGAGATCAAAATTGAGAGTAGCAGTGTGCCATACGCCTAATGACTCTGATGAGTATAATAAGAAAGCGTACAGGAAAATAGAGTGGGTCAGTAAATCAGAGAGTCTTCTAATGGGGGATTTTAATTTCCCAGATATTGACTGGAATTTGTGGGCTGGTCACTCCCACACTAGCAAGGCTTTTGTGGATTTAGTCGATGATTGTTTTCTACATCAGCATGTTCGGGAGGAAACTAGAGGGAGTAATACTCTTGATTTGATTATCAGTAGTGATTCTTCATGCATTAAGAATCTGCAGAAAAAGGAACCACTAGATGACAGTGATCACAGTGTGCTGAAGTAGGATTTACTCAAAGAGGTAACTACCATTAGGGGTAAAGGGAAGAGTTATTGCTTTCGTAAAGGCAACTATGATGGTCTGGGACAGTATTTCAATTCTATACAGTGGAGCCAACTGATGATGTTATCAACAGCAAATTGAAAATGGGAAGCATTCAAAGAACTTATCTTGGAAGCTACTAGGCTTTACATACCAACTAAGAAATATTGTTCAGGGTTTAGGCCTAAATGGATGTCAGATGAACTAATGAGACATACGGCAGAGAAGAAAAATGCATGGGATACATAAAAATTAACACGTGACACGGAAGCCTATGATAGATACAAGTTGATCTGTAACCAAGTTACAAAGGAGGTTAGGCAGGCGAAGGCAGATTACGAGAAATCTTTGGCAAGGGATGCAAAGAAAAACAGCAAAGAGTTCTTTACTTATGTAAACTCTAGCAGAAAGGGGATGAATCAGATTGGTCCACTTGATATCGATGGGTGAACTGTTGATGATCCTGCTCAGGTAGCTAACAAACTAAATGAACATTTTGCATCGACATTCACACATGAGGAGTTATTCAGCAAGGGGAATGCCAGAGGTGTATTCGACTCTGGCAGTAAGCTAGAGAATCTTGTAATAACTGAGAGTAAAGTGGAGGAGAAATCGTTGAAGATAAACACCTGGGTGGATGGGATCTATCCAGTTATATTAAAGGAGGCAGCAAAGGAAGTAAGTAAACTCTTAGCCATAATTATGACAGCTTCCTTGGACTCAGGGGAGGTACCCACAGACTGGAGATGTGCAAATGATCCCAATTCACAAAGGAGGATCAAAGGATGACAGAAGTAATTATAGACCTGTGAGTGTAACTTCTGTTCCAGGAAAATTAATCGAGGCACTGGTTAAAGAAGCACTGCAGGATCATCTAGACAAGACTTCGGTTATAGCTCGGACACAGCATGGTTTTATTAAGGGGAAATCTTGCCTGACCAATTTGATTGGATACTATGATGCAGTCACAAAAGATCAGGATGCAGGGAATAACTTTGATATTATATACTTGGATCTTAGAAAGGCTTTTGATACTGTTGCACAGGGAAGACTGCTGCACAAATTGGAGTAGTGTGGCATTGGAGGCAAATTGCTGCTATGGATAAAGGGATGGTTGAGGTGGAGAAGACAGAGTGGTAATCAATGGACATTGCTCATCGTGGACAAATATTATTAGAGGAGTCCCTCAGGGTTCAGTGTTGGGTCCATTATTGTTTTCTGTATTTATAAATGATATTAATGATGGTATATCAAGCTTAATGTCCAAGTTTGCGGACGATACAAAGGTTGGCAGGGTTGTCAAGGACACTACTGACACTATGCTGCTGCAACAGGATCTGGAAAGGTTGAGAAGAAGGGCTTCGAGGTGGCAAATGAAGTTTAACATTGACAAATGTAAAGTGCTATATATGGGAAACAGCAAGCCTAGAGCAATGTATCAACTCTGTGGTACTACACTGACAGTGGTAAAGAATGAAAAGGACCTGGGTTTAATTGTGCAGGCAGATACAAAGTTCTCTGAGCAGTGCACATGGGCTACAAGAGTAGCTCATGGTGTATTGTCAATGATATACAGGAATTTTTCTAGCAGGGATAAGGAGGTGATTATTCCCTTGTATAAGGCAATGGTCAGGCCACACCTAGAGTACTGTATACAGGTCTGGAGACCTCATTTCAAAAAGGATGTAGAGCTGCTGGAACGAGTACAGAGAAGGGCAAAAAGATTAGTGAATGGAACAAAGGGGTACACTTGCGAAGAAAGGCTTAAGTTTTGCAAATTACAGTGTCTGGAGACAAGGCACCAGCGAGGTGATCTGATAGAGGTGTATAAAGCCTGGAATGGTTTGAGCATGCTCAATGCTGATGGGATTCTTCCTCTTGCTCAGAAAAATCACCTGAGAGGGCACAAATTCAAATTGAGGAAAGACAGATGTAGGATAGGCGTACGGAAATTTGCCTTTAGCCAGCGGGTACTTGGTTGGCGGAACAGACTTCCATCCCTTGTCGTGGAAGTTGAGAGCCTAAATAAATTTAAGGATCAGCTGGACAGGTATTTCGAACGAACAAAGGGGGGTGAAGTGGTTTTTTTTTTTTTTTTTGGCTGATGCTGCATAAGCTTGCTTTCTTGCATCATATGCCTCTACTAATGCTAATATACTTATCTTGGACAAGACATTAGCTGTAATAATGATAAATGGCTGGAAGTCAGGAGAAGAATAAATCTCAGATGGATAGCATTCAGGAAATACAGTCATATAGTGAGGAGTAATATCCCAATTTGTCGATACATAAAATAATGAACCTATGTATAATCTACACCATGATTTACGGAAGTAAAACTACAGCACTCACTAAAAGAATGGAACAGAAGCTGAAAACTACACAGCGAAGAATGAAATGAACTATATCAGGAATCAGATTGTTGGATAAAAAGAGAGACACATGGATTAGGCAGCAAACTCAAGTAAATGACATTTTTATCAAAAGTAAAAAACTGAATGGAGTTGGGCAGGACACATAGCTCAAAGATGTGATGACAGATGGACTAAGAAAATAACAGAATGGTACCCAAGAGGAGCTAAAAGAAAACCTGGAACACGCAATGGAGATGGACACATGAAATTCAAAAGTTCATGGGCAGTAAATGGATGGCCATTGCACAAAACAGAAGGAACTGGAAAGTTGCTGGAGAGGCCTCCATCCTGCAGTGGATTGAAAATGGCTGATGATGATGATGAGGCTGGTGTTGACCAATACGTACAGTCCTTGCCATTGTAAATGGAGTTGTCCGGAGGGATTGAAACATCAGTTTGATTTAACTATTATTATTGCTCATATTATTTCTCCCTGATTGGAGGGTTTCACCTTGTGATGGGTATTGCTACCAAGTACACAGGGTTGTTGTTATGTCTGGTGTTACTGTCAGTCGAGGAACTCTCTGACTATCCTACATTCAGGATTGCGACTTTCTGGAGTTCCTTGTAAGTGTTCACTGGGAGAGCTATTGCTGCTTGGCTATTATGTAGGGTCTTTGGCACCATACCTGTGGTTGACACAATGATCGGGATGGTCGTTACTTGTTCCAGATTCCACATTTTTGATATCATCTATTATTATTATTAGCCTTATTGTGCAAGAAATCCTGAGGCTTATGCTGCACCAGCAAAAAAAAAAAAAAAAAAAAATTTCCAAGTTACCCTGAGAGAGAGAGAGAGAGAGAGAGGAATCACCAAGAAAGAGAAGAATGATGATATCCAGCTTCAGGACCCTGGGTATGCCAAGCCCATACTCACCAGACGCAAGCCCCTGGGGTATTGAGTGACTTGTGTTGAGCATTTGTGTACAGGTGCACTTTGATACAGATTGCATATGTGTTTATTCTTTCTTGGTAGGTTTTTTTTTTTTTTATGTAAACCCCAAACACAAGAGATATTAGAACCTATAGTACTTAGTACCATGCTTGAGTTGGAGGTTGAGAAGACCAAAGAAGATATTTGTTGGCATTGGACTTGAACTTCTGTAGACTGTAATTTTCAGGAAATACATATGAAGGAAGGTTGTTCCAGAAAACGGCAGTTCAATGAATAAACGAGGAAGATTAAAAGTTTGTTCGGTGAGTTTGAAGTTGGACAGTAAATGGATGTTGGCTAATGGCTGCACGTGTTCGGACTGTTTTGAAAGAGTGAGTGGGAATTATAGAAGCTAATTCAGAAGAACAGTGCTCATGGAAGTATCTGTAGGGGAGGCATGCAGCAGAAACGGTACACCTATGAGACAGCGAGTGGGGAGACTGTTAGAGATGAATCATTAATTATTATTATTATTAATAATAATAATAATTATAATAATTAACCTAACTACCTGCTTCTGAGTGGAATCAAGAAGACAGAATTTTTGGGGGTACCACCCCAGATGTGGGAACAATATTCCACGGAAGGACAGATTTGCGATTTACACAGAGTGAGCAGCTGTTTGGAAGAAAAGTAACGCCAAGAGCGAAAGAGAAAAAAGTTTTTTAGATGCAGGGGAAGCAATATTTGTAATGTGCTTGTGACAAGAGAGATTAGAAGTCAGGGTAATCCCCAAAAGAGATATATCATTTTGCCTAGAAATGTCACCAAAGATAAGCATAGGACAAGAAGAATCCTTTGTGTGAGATATAAGACTAGACTGAGTTTTAGAAGGGTTGAAATCGGCTAAGCAGTCTTTGCCCCACTGGACAATTACCTGAAGATTGGCATTTAAGGAATTGTTGGCAGATTTTTGAGAAATTGAAGCTGATTCAGCAGGGCAAGGTTTCTCAAAATGGAAAGTGGAATGCAATATGCTATCATCGGCAAAACTATGGATAGGATTTCCAGTCAAAGGAAGAAGGTCATTAATATACAAGAGGAAAAGAGTGGGAGAAAAAAAACTGAACCTTGGGGGACACCGGCATTAGTGGAGAAGTTAGAAGACAGAGTGCCATCTACCACCACCCTCAGTGAGCGATCAGAGAGAAAACTGAATAACCAATTACAAAAAACAGTTGGCAAACCATAAAATGGAAGCTTGTTTAGAAGACCTTTTGCCAAACACGATCGAAAGCCTTTGATATGTTAAAAGCAACGACTTGTGTTTCACCAAACCTTTCCATTCAATTAGTCCATAAATGGGTAACATAAGGCAGAATATCACCAGTGGATCGACACTGACGGTATCCATACTGGCGATCGTTGATCAGACGGAAGGTTTCTAGTTAGTTTAAGAGTTGGCAGTTAATTGATTTCTCCATTAATTTAGAAAGAGTAGAAGTAATTGCAATGGGACGATAATTGGGTGGGAGGAATTTGTCACCCTTTTTAGGAACTGCCTGGATATGAGCAAATTTCCAAGCAGAAGGAAAAACACATTTGGAATAAGAAAGTGAAAAAAGGCAGCAAAGAATAGGAGTAAGTTCAGGAGCACAGGTTTTGAGAACAAGTGGAGAAATACCATCGGGAACTGGAGCTTTCTTAGCATCAAGATTCGTTAAAATCCTTCTGACATCCTTTTGACGGAAGACTACAGGAGGCATTGAATGGAGTGCGTTGGGAATGGTGAGAGGTGTTTTACCAAGATCATTAATAGATGAGTTGGAAGAAAAATGGGATGCTAGCAGGTCAGCTCTATCCTTGGCTGAAGTGACAACAGAACCATCTGGTTTGGACAGAGGTGGGAGCAGAGATGGGCAAAAGCTGCGGCCAATAACTTTGGCGAGAGACCAGAATACTCGGCTACCATTAGGGCAAGAAGCAAGTTTTCTACTCTTAGCCTGCTCAAAATCTAGTTTGGAATTATTAATAACTGCTTTACAATTGTTGTGAGCTTTGGTGTAGGCAGAAAATGAAACTGAAGAATTAGAAACAAGCCAATTACGATATGCAACGTTCTTCTCTTGAACAGCCTTAGCACATTTATTGGAAAACCATGGTTTAGATAAAGGACAAGATTTTAAAATGGAGTGTGGGATAAAGAATTCCATTCCTGCAAGAATAATTTCACTGACAGGATCTGAGCAAATGTTGACATCAGAAGTTTTGAAACAGTAATCCGAACAAAGAAAAAAAAAAAAAAAAAGAAAGAAATCTCGCAGGTCATCCCATTTTCCATTCTTATAATGCCAAACAATACGAGGTTGGGAATAGCCATGAGATAAAGGCTCCATTGGAGAAGAGACAATCACCAAGTTGTGATCCGAAGTGCCTAAAGGACCTCTCACTTCAACCGTGTACTTAGAAGGGTTGTTTGTGAGAAAAAGGTCAAGCATGTTGGTTGTATGATTAGGATTGTCCAGTATTCTTGTAGGTAAATAAACAATCTGTGCAAGGTCATTAGTAATTGCAAAAGCTTCAGAATCTTGACCAGCTGGGCCAGTGCGACTAGAAAACGGAAGCCAGCTGGAGTTGTGAACATTAAAATCACGAAGGAAAATAACCTCACTGTTAGGAAAGTTGGACTGGAGAAAGTCAAGTTGCAAAGAGAGGAAATCAGAGCTCCAACTGATTAGTGGGGTTGGGAGAACGGTAGAGACAACAGATGAATTTGACACAATGAGGTAGAGAGATTTTAAGCCAGAGAAGATCAAAGAGAGGAGATTCCAAATTGCCAAGTCTCTGACAGGGAATATCAGAACGGACATATGCACAAGTACCACCTTTGGGACGAAAGGAATTATACAGCAAATAATTTGGGCATCTGAGATGAGCAGTAGTCAAATCAACCAATAACTGAGATTCTGTCAGAAAAAGTACATGGGGTTTGGCAGACTGCAAGTGGAAATGGACATTGTTGAGATTAGAATTGAGAAAACGTATATTTGTGAAATGAACTAGGTAGTGTTTGGGAGGTTTAGATCTTTTCACAGATAAGCTTACTCTATCAGTTTGACAATTCGTGGTGTATTCAATAGTAAGAAAAAGTGGGTGCGACATGCTGTATGAAGTAATCAAATTTTTCAATATGGCATACACATGGTAAGAATATACCCAGATCCTTGACATGATGTGGCCTCAGCAATGCTCCCCGCATACACACTACTCGGACTCCCTCCAGTCACTATCTGGCAGAGTAGAGGTAGCAAGATTATACACTAGCTGATCTGGAAGCCTCCTAGAGAGTAATCAATAGGTTCAGTCTGGTGTACTAACTAGCGGCGAACACCATTTTAGAGCTGTACCCTTGAAATGTAAGGAATATTGGATTTCGCCTGATGTTCATCATAACCTCAAGTCATCAATCATACTGCATGATGGAAGAGAGGGGGGAAGGGTTGACCGGATCTTAGCTCTAGAGACTAAACATGGGTTCCACCACTTCAAGCCTCCAATAAGCAAAGTGGTGGTATTGCACCGGTTGAAGAGTCATCTACCACCTAGTATTGCCTGGTAACATGGAGGGACGGCATTTTTCCATGTGGTGTGGGCTCTACATCTCGACTCCTGCTTACGTTGGATCACACCTGGGTGGTCACCCGCCATGTACTTGTGCATGGAGGTTATACCCAGGATTACTAACAGTCCCACCATTGTGAAGGTGCAAGCAGAGGATTTGGTTGTCACAGACCGCCCGGACTTCTCCGAAATTGGGTCCACTTGACTTGAGTGTCACCTGGGAGTGTCCATATTTCTAGCATCTGTGCCTTCCAGTGGGATTTGGTACATATAGATGTATATGACAATTTAAGTATCAAGATTTCTTGTTGATAGTATATTGAAGGAAAAAAAATGACATTTCACATGTAGGCACTACATGTGAAATGTCTTTTTTTAACTATTTCTAGTTAAAGAGGAACAGCTCTAACTATTTCCAGTCTGCTGTAATTCCTTTGCAGATATTCATTGTGACAGGATTATTACTTTGACAGGAATTCAATCAAAAGTGGTTAGTTTCATTAACGACTCCGAGTGGTTTGGTGTTTCATCATTTCAACTAACAGGTCTCCAGCCTGTAGTCACTTTACCAAATTGGGTGATCCTGCAAAATATTTCAAACATTTCTGAATAAGAAACAGGGACTACTTGCTGATAGAAACATCTATCAATGAGCAAACGGTAAGAAAGACTGCACTGTCCTCCACTTTTTTTTTTTTTTTTTTTGTCTTTTAGGTTAAGTTGCAATTAGATTGGGCATTATCTGTAGAACTAGATCTCACTGGATCAAGTAAAGTAAACATGCCTTTACTTTCCAGACTTAGCTTACTACTTGCAAGTCTGCTGCATTATATAAACTTAAAAGAACTAGCCCTCAAACTAAATAGTATGGTTCCTCAAAGGGAGAGCACTCTTAACCACAGCATTCAACAGCAGATTTTGGAAGTTACAGCCCTAGGTTAAAATAAAAAAAAAAACATTGCACAGAAGTGTGCAATGTTTCTTCCCTCCAGAAGAGACTTCAAGCCAAAAACATAGCAGAAGACAGCAGAAAGGCTGTGTCACATGTCAGTTATGAGCATTCAGGAGCTAAAATTTTTTCTGACAATTTGTGAGCATCATCACAGCTCCAAGAGAAGTTGCATTGTGCTAAGTGGATCTGGCCAGATTTCTCTACATGATTATACATTTCCTGTTTTCATTTTGATGAAAGCAGGAAATCATTAATGATTTCCATTAATAATGATTTCATGAATAATAAGAAATTAATATTTTGTTTGGTGTTTACCAGATGCTAGCAAGCAACAGCATTTACATTCATTGAATGAATGTCTCATACTCACAGGCAGCTGTAAAAATGCTACAGAGATATTCAATCTTGCCATAGAACCTTTGTCCCCTTGACAAAAATTAAAGACATAACAATAAAAATAAAAAAATACAGACATTTATGTTGTATTTGCCACAGCAGCATTGTTTCAATTTGGCAGACAGGTGACCTTCAAAATTCTAAGATCTATGACAACATCATCATTATTATTATTGCTCTTATATTATTTCTTCATGATTGAGGTTCCACCTCGTGACGGGTACTGCTACCAAGTACACAGGGTGGTTGTTGTTATGTCTGGTGTTACTGTTGGTCGAGTAACTCTGACTATCCTACAGGTGTTCGGGATTGCAACTTTCTGGAGTTCCTTGTAGGTGTTCGCTGAGAGACCTATTGCTGCTAGGCCGTTATGTAGGGTCTTTGGCACCATACCTGTGGTTGACACTATGATTGGGATGGTCGTTACTTGTTCCAGATGCTAGGCAAGCATCTGAAACAAATATTATTATTATTAGTTTCTCTAATTGTTTTTGTTCCACATTTTGAAATTAAGGTTATCAAATCATAATTCATATTTAATCAAGATATACAGCATGGAGGAAGTAAGTTCATGAGACTGTTTGTACTATTTGAAAACAAGTTCAATAATTCATTAATAATTGACCCCAGGGGCTCAACATCTGCTGAGTATGGGCTTGGCACACCCAGGGCTTCCTTGCACCATATAGCTACTACTAATAATAATAATTAATGAGAAAATTTTAAATTTCTTAATCACATATTCTTATACAAAACAGCAGGCTCATAATTCTCACCAGACATTGTAATCCAAGAAAACACTGTACAGCTTACTGGCAAATAGAAACAGAAATGTTAATAAAAGCTTGTTCCAAGATTACTAGTGTATTATGAATATTGTATAAAAGAACCTATCAAATAACATCATATATCATGCAACCAGAAACTCAACTCCACATGTGCTGGATAACTTTGTTTCAATAATACTTTCAGTTTGAAAATATTACAGTAAATCAGAATTACTTTATGATTAAATGTTTAAGAATTAATCTAAACTACTATTTAAAATTAATTTACAGATTTATTAATTTATAGGAAGGAATATTTAATGTACCTCCACCTTCTCCATCAATAGCTGGGTATTCTAGATGAGGATGCCTTGGAGGCAGGTGATGCTGACTTTCTGCATGAGGCAGTTCTTCTTCCCCCTCATAACCTGCTCTTGGTGGTGGCTGCCTAGCATATGGAACAGGAGGCTGTGCATGTGGAGCCTGTGTCTGAGGGTGGTCATCATAGCTAGGCCTTCTGTCTAGATATCCTTGAGGTGGAACACCATCATATGGATTGTATCCTGGAGATGAAACAGGCAATTGAGGTCCTGTATAACCATATGGCCCTAATTAAGACAAAAATAAATGAAGAAATTGAGTGATTCAGTTACAATAAAGTTAGGAAAATTCTAAAACCAGCTGTTTAAGTTTATAAAGAATCTTTAATCTGATCCAACATCCATAAAAAAACAATGTTTTTGGGGGGGAATATTTGAATTGTGTGAACTGTACTTATTTTTTTCAATGTTATATATGTATAGCTTGCTTATATTTATTTACATTTCATACATCAAAATATGTACCCTAATTATGATATGTTTAAAAATGTCACATAACCCAAATTTCTACACCCACTCACTGCTATGCTCCTAAAAACCAAATACAGTGAAACTTCCCTTTAACGGACAGCCATGGGGAACGAAAATTTGTCCGTTAGAGAGAAGTGTCCACTAACAAGAAGTCTGAGGGAGAATAAAAAAAAGAAAGAAAAATCGTTAAACGTTTAATGTAAAATTAAATTAAAATATATACAGATTTTGAACAATATTTTTGTAAATAATATACAATTACATACACAAGAGATAAAGAAAAATCGTTAAATGTTTAATGTAAAATTAAATTAAATTATATACAGATTTTGCACAATATTTTTGTAAATAATATACATACAATTGTGCTATGCATATTATGACTTTATCTTAAGAAAAATACATACAGTAATCACTTATTTTCTTCTGCACCTTCTTCCGGCTGATAATTTTGTTTTCAACATTTGTTTGGAGTGAAGAAACCATCGAAAGTCCTTCAGTATCTTCTTCAGCAGCGAAAAACATTTTTAAACGATTGATTTGTATGAGCACTTCTATTTTCATCGGTGGTTTGTCGTTAATATGTTCTTCGACAGAATGACCTCCTTCCATTTCTTCATCCTCATGAGGAACTTCTTGAAAAATATCGATGATAATGTCATTGATATCTAGAGCATCATCTTCTGTAGTGAGGTTCAAGTCTATATCTTTGTAGCCAGGGTCACTTGTAGCGAAAGTATCGTACATTATCAATGGATGTTGAAGTTCTTGTTCTTCTTGGTGCTCCACATTGCTGTTCACAACTTCAATTTTTGCGTTTGAGAAGCCAGACTTTACAAAACAGTTCACGACAGTTTGTTTTCTAATTGCGTTTACTGAAGAGGAAATCCATTGAATTGCATCTAGGATGCTGAGTTTCTTTGCAAGGTCACTTGCACATGTTACATATCTTCATGTTTGCAATGAGATGTCTTAAAACACATTTTCTGTAGTGAAGTTTAAAATTTTTTATTATCCCTTGATCCAAGGGCTGACACTCTGCAGATGTGTTTGGTGGCAGAAAAACGATTTGAATGTTGGACAATTCAATGTGCAGGTGAGATGCAGCATTATCCATGAAAAGAATAATTTTTCTGTTTTGACGAATCATGTTTTGGCTAAAGTGACTTATCCATTCGCTCATGATATCTCGTGTCATCCACGCTTTTTTTTTTTTTTATTAGACCTCCAGTCAACATTCAAAAGATTCAACTTTATGCCCTTGAAACAACAAGGATTTTGTGGTTTTCCTATAACAAGAGGTTGTTCAAAGTCTCCCAGCATATTTGTACACAACAGTACAGTCAAGCGTTCCTTAGAAATTTTTCCGCCCTGGCACTTTTCGTTTTTTAGACTCATTGTTTTTTCAGGAAGAGTTTTAACATAAATCTTCCAATTTGACGATCCACTCTGTTACAACCCCAGTATCAACAGATCCACCTTCACCACTTATGGTTTTCCAAGAAATTTTATGCCGAGTTTTGAACTTGTCTAGCCATCCCACAGAAGCTTTGAACTCATTTACTCCCATAGATTTCGCAACCTCCAAAGCCTTTTCCCTAATAATAGGCCCATTAATGGGAATTTTTTTTAGCACGTGCGCGACAAAACCACTCATACGTAACATTGTCAATTTGAAGTCCAACAGTTTTCGGGAATGATTTTTGAACCTGATCATTTACGTGTTGCCAAAATTGTTTCAGCAGTTCATTTTTTTTTCTCTTTAGGATGTCACTTACCTGAGTCGTGCCGATTTTGAATTTTGCAGTGAGATTGCGAACACTATTTTTTTGCCGATCATACGCATTAATGAGTTCGACTTTATCTTTTAAAGTTAAATGTTTACGAGAAGACATTGTGCACTTCACACGACACTGAACAAAACTGAAAACTGAAACTGAAAAGACGAAAGGCTGACCATATTTCCCCCCCCCCCCACTGCACACACCGAATTCATAAGTTTTACACGTGCCTTAAAATTCTTGAAAAAGGGTTTAGAACCGCGACGTAAACCTTGATAAAATTCAGAGAATTCGAAATAGAAAATAAACACATGATTGAGGCAATACGTGGAAGAAACGTTCCTAGAAAAAGGGCCGTGAGCTTGCCCACTGTCCGTTATGAGGAGATCAAATTAAGTGCTAATCTAAACGAAACAGTGCAGATTGCCTGTCCGCATCCGTTACAGAGAATGTCTGCTAGACAGAAGCTGAAAACACGTTAAAACCAATAGAGGAGAGTTGGGGAATTTGAAAATGTCCGTTGTAGACAGATGTCCGTTAAAGAGAGGTGTCCGTTAGGAGAAGTTTCACTGTAACAACAACACTCACTACAACGAGAATAGTAAGAGCCTGTTTTAAGACTCAATACCTTTTTTTATTACAAAGTAACTTAATAACTTTATATGCTGATAGTAGTATTGTAAATAAAAGAAATGGATATATGACAATATGTAAAGATAGATATAATAGTGAAGTGCGTTTTTTTAAGTAAAAAAATTAGTAATTGTGTCTGCTCCGATAAGAAGATATACAGTAAATACAGTAACATCAACAAAAGAGTGGACTTCACTGGTGCCAAAAAAAACAGTGACATTTTGCTTGAGGAAACAAAGTCAGCAGCAACAGCTGACAGACTCATTTTATGAAGAATGCCCAAGCAATTGGCTTCTATAATTCCTGCTCTCTCTCTTTCAAAACAGTCCGAACACGTGCCGCCACTAGCCAACATCCATTTACTGTCCAACTTCAAACCCACAGAACCAACTTTTCATCTTCCTCATTTATTCATTCAACTGCCGTTTTCTGGAACAACCTTCCTTCATACGTATTTCCTGAAAATTACAATCTACAGAAGTTCAAGTCCAATGTCAACAAATATCTTCTTTCATCTTCTTAACCTCAAACCCAAGCACGGTACTAAGTACTATAGGTTCTAATACCTCTCGTTTTTGGGGTTCACATTATATAAAAAAAAAAAAAAAAAAGCCGAAATTCCACGCATCAGTAGAGAAATTTTGTGAATACAGGATGTTGTGTGATTCATGCAAAGAAAACAGGCAGCCCAAATGTGAGTGAAGAACAAATGGATTTAGAAAGAAACAGGCAGCTAAAATATGAGTGAAGAACAAATGGGTTTAGAAAAAAACAGACATTCAAAGTATGAGTGATGAAACAGTGCAGGGAGCAAAATGCATGTTCTTCAGAAGCAGGGGAAAATCAATAACATGTTCAAGCCATGAAATGAATCTGCCACAATCAACCATTTGGAAAGTGCTATGGAAACATTTGCAGCTGAAACCTTGGTGCTATCAAGTGTTGCAAGCAATCACTTCTATTGGAATGAACAGCAGCCTAGAAAACAAGATGCAGGGTATTTCGGAGACTGCTGGGAGTCATTTCGGTACCAGTAAACACATGGGTTGTGTTAGGGTTGCTAAGAATAGGAACAGGTGCATGTATACTTGTGTATACACCAATGCTAGGAGTTTGGAAAATAAATTTGATGAATTTAGGGTATTTCTCAAAACATCAAAGGCAGATATTGATGGGATATCAGAGACATGGTATCACACAGATATAAGGAATGCAGAACTGGAATTTGGGGAGTACAATGTGCACAGAAAGGATAGACAGGATAGGAAGGGAGGAGGGGTTATGCTATTAGTTAAGAAACACATAAAATCCAAGGAAGTGAACCCAGTCGACATCGCTGGACAGTGCAGTGTCAAATCAGTTTGGTGTGACATAAGCATTGGGAGATCAAAATTGGGAGTAGGAGTGTGTTATAGGCCTAATGATTCTGATCAGTATAATTAGAAACTGTACAGGCCAGTAAATCAGAGTCTTATAACTCGAGATTTTAATTTCCAAGATATTGACTGGAATTTGTGGGTTGGTCACTCACATATTAACAAGGCTTTTGTTAAAGGCTTTTGTGGATTTATTGGATTATTGTTTTCTACATCAGCATGTTCAGGAGGCAACTAGAGGGAGTAATGCTCTTGATCTGATTATCAGTAGTGATTTTTCATGCATTAAGAATCTGCAGATAAAGGAACCACTAGGTGGCAGTGATCAAAATGTGCTGAAATGGGATTTACTCAAAGAGGTAACTACCATCAGGGGTAAAGGGAAGGGTTTTTGCTTTCGTAAAAGCGACTACGGTGGTCTGAGACAGTATTTAAATTCTATACGGTGGGACCAACTGATGATGTTACCAACAACAAATTCAAAATGGGAAGCATTCAAAGAATTTATGTTGGAAGCTACTAGACTTTACATACCAATTAAGAAATATTGTTCAAGGTTTAGGCCTAAATGGATATCAGATGAACTGATGAAACATATGGCAGAGAAGAAAAATGCATGGGATATATATAAATTAATGGGTGACATGGAAGCCTATGATAGATATAAGCTGATCTGTAAACAAGTCACAAAGGAGATTAGGCAGCCAAAGGCAGATTATGGGAAATATTTGGCAAAGGATGCAAAGAAAAACAGCAAAGAGTTCTTTACCTATGTAAACTCACTTTGCATACTTTGGCAGTGAGCTAGATGATTTCGTAATAACTGAGAGCAAAGTGGAAGAGAAATTGTTGAAGATAAACATAAAAAAGGCACCCAGAATGGATGGGATCTATCCAGTTATATTAAAGGAGGCAGCAAAGGAAGTAAGCAAACCCTTAGCCATAATTATGAGAGCTTCTTTGGACTCGGGAGGTACCCATGAACTGGGGATGTGCAAATGTGACCCCAATTCACAAAGGAGGATCAAAGGGCGACAAGTAATTATAGACCTGTTAGTTTAACTTCTGTTCTAGGAAAATTAATGGAGGCACTGGTTAAAGAAGCACTGCAGAATCATCTAGATAAGACTTCAGTTATAATTCGGACACGGCATGGTTTTGTTAAGGGAAAGTCTTGCCTGACCAATTTGATTGGATATTATGATGTGGTCACAAAGGAACTGGATGCAGGGAATAACTATTATATCATATATTTGGATCTTAGAAAGACTTCTGATACTGTTGAACATGGAAGACTGCTGATCAAATTGAAGCAGTGTGGCATTGGAGGCAAATTGCTGCTATGGATAAAGGGATGGTTGTGTGGGAGAAGAGAGAGTGGTAATCGATGGACACTGCTCATCGTGGACTAATGTTATTAGTGGAGTCCCTCGGGGTTCAGTGTTGGGTCCATTCTTGTTTCCTGTATTTATAAATGATATTGATGATGGTATATCAAGCTTAATGTCCAAGTCTGGAGACTATACGAAGGTTGGCAGGGATGGAAGGACACTAATGACAGTACACAGCTGCAACAGGATCTAGAAAAGTTGAGCAGATGGGCTGAGAAGTGGCAAATGAAGTTTCACATTGACAAATGTAAAGTACTACATATGGGAAAACAGTAACCCCAGAGTAATGTATCAACTCTGTGGTACTACACTGACAGTGGTAGAGAATGAAAAGGACCTGAGGGTAATTGTGCAGGTAGATATGAAGTTTTCTCAACAGTGCAGACGGGCTGCAAGAGTAGCTCATGGTGTATTGTCAATGATATACAGGACTTTTTCTAGAAGGGATAAGGAGGTGATTATCCCCTTGTATAAGGCAATGGTCAGGCACACCTTGAGTACTGTATACAGGTCTGGAGGCCTCATTTTTAGGACGTAGAGCTGTTGGAACATGTATAGAGAAGGGCAACAAGATTAGTGAATGGAACAAAGTACAAAGTTTTGCAAATTACAGTGTTTAGAGACTAGGCACCTGCGAAGTGATCTGACGGAGGTGTATAAAGCCTTGAATGGTTTGAGTATGCTCAATGCTGATAGGTTTCTTCCTCTTGCTCAGAATAATCACGTGAGAGGAAATAAATTAAAATTGAGGAAAAAAGATGTAGGATAGATGCGCAGAAGTTTGCCTTTAGCCAGTGGGTAGTTGGTTGGTGGAACAGACTTCCATCCTTTGTTGTGGAAGTTGATAGCCTAAATAAATTTAAGGCTGAGCTGGACAGGTATTTGGATTGAACGGGGGGGGGGGGGGGGTGAAATGGGAGCCTTTTTTTTTTTTTTTTTTTTTTTGGCTGATGTAGCATAAGCTTGCTTTCTTGCATCAAATGGCTCTACTAATGCTAATGATGAAGTGAAGAATACCAATTTCTGTTGAAATGCAGACAAAGCGTGATGAACACAACGTGCTGAATCCCACAATGTTTGTGCAATGGAGCACAGAAAAACTAGGCGGGTACTTACTTGAACATATTCATAACAGTCCAAAAGTATGTGCTTTGAATTCAGAGAAAACTCAAAGGCCTATTCTCTTTTTTCTTTCTTTCTTTTTTTAATAATAAAAGAATCACTGATGTTGTTTATCTGACATACTTAAAAACTGTCTGCAAATCAGCACTGATGACTCAAATGGATGACTGTTTTTCAACAACACGACCCTCTACCTCACTATCATCAAAAAGTGACAGCATATTTAGATCAGTAAATGAGGAAGATGGAGTGGTCATTCGGGTCCAATCGAAACTTAAATGCCAGTGGACTGCAATCTATAAGGTTTGGTAAATAATATGTCCATTGCCTGCCATTACAAAGGAATGTGCGGCTCAACTGGAGGCCAGAATTGCTACTGCGATAGCAAAGGTAACCCTTTTAACACCATGAAAATTATACAAAGAGATTGATTTTCAGTGGGATATTTGTCAAATAACTGCTAGTACACATCATGAATTGGCAGTTACAACTCATCAAAACTTTAGGTGTTTCAGTGTCTAAAATTATGGAGCTTAGACATGTTTAAAGTTATTAAGCTATTTACTGCATATCTAGTAAAGAACATGCTGTGCAAATATCGTAGTCATACAACCAATAAGTGCAATTTGATTGCAAATTAGAAGAGTAAAGTCTATAATCTCCACTGAGGAGAGTTCTACATTCAAATTTGGGAAAGAGTAAAAAATACCAGCAACACTGCTTGCAAATTGATAGTGACATGTTGGGTGGGTGGCAGAATGTATAATGTCAGACAGTACTATTAGTAATATAGCCATTGCAACTCTCAAACAATTAAACCTTAATAACTATAGCAGTAGACAGTCAAATTAAAATGAGCAAAAGTCGAAGAACAAAATGTCACTTATTCAAAATTGAAATCCATGTGAAGTGAACATAAAACACGCATTAAGAATATCTTAAATTATAGTTGGCATTAGTTATCATTAAATGCTGTGCAAAAAACTGTACCTGACAACTATAGAAAAATATTCAGAAAAATTACAACATAATGCAGAAAGAGTTTAATAAAATAAAACTAAAACTAAATTTAATAAAATAAAACATATACCCAGCTGAGTTATGAGAGAACACTACAACCAAAAGTTATCAACCAAAAACCATAAAATCAGTAGCTTTTAAAAACCTGATTTCAATTGATACAGAAGTTCTCAGTACATCACATCAATCATTTATCACAGAATAACTAAAAACAAGATCACAACACAAGCTCTTCCAACAGAATCATGATGAAATATCAACATACTGCATTTGAGTAAAGTGGCAATGGCTTAAGATCCTGTGATGTACCAGCACTGGGTCAATATCACTGAACTGAGGATGAGATCAATGTGGTAACACCCCTGATCTGTGAGGTCTCTGAGGATATTATGGAAATGAATATTCCAGCATTCTGTTAGTATCTACAGGGTGTCTTAAAAATATTGGTACAAACGTTTAGGGGAGGTAGGTAACATCTAAGGGAATGTGAATCGCATAGGAACCCATAACCGGAAACGTCACAGGAAAGTAGTAGCAGACGCACAAGAAGCAGAAATGACACGACAGTAATTACTGGCAAACATTTATTTGACATAATATTAACAATGGAGTACGAGATGGATGCATTTCATGATGGTACAACAGATGCTAGAAGGTTCCACCATGAGACGCGATGCATGCGTGACACCAACGCAGCATGGATTGGCGGACACTGTCGAACACACTTGGAGTTTCTTTGACAGTAGCAGCAGCGCAGACGAGTCTCGCAACGAGATCCATTTCCGTCTTCACAGGCGATTCCATACACGATAGATTTGAGGGCCCCCCACAGAAAGAAATCAAGGCTCGATAAATCAGGTGAGCGTAGGGGCAAGGCAATGGGTCCACCACGGCCAATCCATCGACGCCCAAAATGCCTGTTCAAATGGTCACGAACACACCTTCCATAATGGGCAGGTGCCCCATCATGTTGAAACCAAACGTTGTGTCACATTTGCTGGAACATCGTCAAGTAACCCAGGTAGAACTCGTTCAAGAAAGATCTGCTATTTAGCGGAGTTCATGCAGGATGGTAACAGGTATGGGCCGACTAAGCAGCCACCGACCATACCTGCCCACACATTTATTGCAAAGCAATGTTGTGCCGCATGGGCGTGCACACCGTGTGGGTTGTCGTGAGCCCACACATGAGCATTGTGCTGATTGAATAATTCTTCCTGAATGAAATAAGCCTCATCCATGACCAAAACATAGGCTGGAAAATTCAAGTCTTGAACACTTTCTTGGAGAACCCACTGCGCAAAACCCACACATGCAGGATGATCTTGGAGGAGCAGTAACTGAACCCTTTGGAGATGAAAGGGGTGTAAGGAATCGTCATGCCAGACATGCTGTACACTGCAACGAGACACTACTAAGGCAGAGGCAATGGCATGTGTGCTGGTAGTAGGGTTATTCTGGACGGCATTCAACACACTTTCTTCCATGACGGGAGTTCGCGTCGAACAAGATCTGCCCACACTACTCCTGTTATCTCTAAATGACCCATAATTGCACAAATTTTGATGCACACGTGCAAACAAATGGTGGTCCGATACATGTCTGTCTGGGAAGCGTTCTCCATAAATTCGTTGAGCGGCTCGTCAAATGCCCTCTGCTAATCCATACACTAGGTGCATGTCTGCCAGCACACAGTTCGTATATCGATGCTTGCTCTTCTTGCGGCGACTACTGCTTGAATGAGTAAACCAGAAATTTTCCCTCTCGTGAACTGATGAACAGCGCCGTGTACCGACTTACGGTGACATTTCCGGTTATGTGTTCCTATGCAATTCACATTCCTTTAGATGTTACCTGCCTCCCCTAAACGTTTGTACCAATATTTTTGAGACAACCTGTATAATATGATGTCAGTAGGCTGATTTGGTGTGGGTTTGCTTTTATAATGGGTTGTCCACTAAAAGTCCTGTAGATGTAGCCAGTAAGCAAGCTTTTCATTTTAGTTGCAGACTTAAATAGCAATTCCTTTCTTCTCACTTAGTGGAGGTTTGTGGGATGTTCTGTATGAAGTACAGCTCAGGTTCAGGATGTATTCTCTCTTGTTGTAGAAATGTATGGGTGTAGATTTCTGGTGAGATAATCTATCCATTTTACTCATAATGTAGCTCATCTTCTGGGAATAAGATGATATGGTAAGTTCATCAGCATATAAGTATGAATCAGTGTTTGGAATACTGTCAATAATACTGTCTATTCATATTTAAATAAAGTTGAACTGAGAAAAAGAGCCTCATGGGACTCTTTCTTCTTGTACATAGGGTTGAGAGAGAGAGAGAGAGAGAGAGAGAGAGAGAGAGAGAGAAAAGGAAGTGAACTTGGAAGTATCTAAGTGTTGAATAAAATAAGGTAAATGACCACTCAGATTAACAGAATGAAGATCGTTGTTGTTGTTATTTGGTTTTTAGGAGCATTAGCAACTAAGGCCATATTGCTCCGGGATATGCGGTGGTCATTCCTTGACCTTTCCGCATCCTCCGTATTTGGTGGTGACGGACTCGAACCCCGGTCTAATCAAGAAGCGTGTGCTACGCACTGCTGCTCCTTCCCACCTGGCTACGGAGGCGCCTAATGAAGATCCCTTACAATTCCAAAGTGCCATATATATAGTGTTACAGGTCTTGCAACACTGGGAGTTTCCGCCATATCTGCATCGTGACACAATACAATCTCTGTATAGGCCATATAGTGTGTGTAGTGTGTGTGCATTGTGTGCTTTATGTAGTGTAGTCTTTTATGTTGTTCGTGTCGCGACTTAGCCTAGAGGCTTGTTAAATATCACCAACCCCTAATTTCCGTCCTGCACACAGAGTTGGATCAGCAAGAAAGGACTTGGGCTCTGGTGGGACAAACCATGTTGTCATTTGAGCTTACCAGGGAGGGTCCAAAAAAAAAATTATTGGTAAGGAGCATGGGGATGACAGTTCAAGTTTGGGGGATAGGTGGTAATAATAAGAGGGTGAAAGGTAAGAAGACTTCCACCAAAAATTTGAAGAATGTGGAACAAAGGGGCATCCCTGCAGAGTCAGCCCACTCTCCACGTATTGTTAGGATCAGCAGAAAATATTGGGTGGAAATATATTCACCTAGGGTATACATGATGGGTCCTGTACATGCTGCTTGGGAATCTCCATAACATTAGCATCTTTATCATAAGCTAGGGTTCAGTAAGTATGGCCTGAAAGGATAGTTTTGGTATCATGCTTTTATGGAAATTAGTGTGTTAAGTGAATGTTAAGATAATATTTCTTGTGGGAGTAGTTGCTCCACCTAGTTTCATTGTTATCTTTTTTATTTAGTAACAGTATCCATGCAGCACATGGACTTCTTCCTCTGACATTTTGAGACTGTCCAACTCTGCTATTACTCCTTTTGAGGCATTTAATATAGCAATAAGAAGAATAGTGCAACTAAGTGACTGTTAGTGGGCTCCATCCAAACTTGTTTTTGGCAGCTGTTCTGATTGACACTGATATGTCACTTCAATTAGTTCTCCTGATTTTAGGCATCAGACTGCTTTAGGAGATTCAGCTGTTTCATGGACACTTCCACAGAAAAGAGTGAAATTTTATCAATGGCCTAATCTCTTGAGTCAAATATCAGAAAAAGGTGCTGTATTTGTACATAGCAATTCCCCCCCCCTCCCCCTTGGCCATGTATGATGTGTTAATCAGTTCTGCAACCAGTTTGGGCTATGTCAACAATTTAAACTGGCTGAATTTATGCAATCCATTGTTGCTTCTTTTAGCTCTGGTAATGTGCTTTCTTCCCAAGGTTACCAACCTCTCCACGTGGAGGCAGAAACAGTGACATGGTACTGTTGAGTTTTAGGTTCATCAGTGACTTATACCATATTGGGCCATTGCATATTATGACTCTGCAAGCGTTCTCGGACAGACCACACATTGAATGGGCTGAAAAACATGGAATAACTCATGGGGAGGGATCCTACTCCCACTACCTGGGATCATCTAATTCCAGCATAGAATCAAGATGATTTTGGAAATTCCTTCAATCAGACAATCATTAGACCTCACCAAATGAGTGACACCATTATACCATGTCACGGAGGACAGTGCAACTATGTGACCAAGCAGTTACTACATCAGATAGATAAGTAAGTGTGGGGAGAGGAAGGAAGCCGGTTTGGTTCCTTTCTGTGCCTTTGCTTACCACTTTTAAAGTGCTGTTTAGAAAAGTAAAATGTATATAAACAAAATTAAATAAAATAGGTGCAATAAATCAATAAAAATTTCTATAAATCCCTATGAAGTGCTAAGGTGCTCGGTCAACAAAAAATTGCTTGGTACCTGGGAGACTGTAAAATCAGCATAATGAACCACAAAACATTAAAGGATGTTACACACTTGTATGATTTTAAATGTTTAATGTAAAAACTCATAGTAAAGCTTTTTGAACAAAATTAGACTTTTGGCCATGTATGAACTGTTAATCACTTTAAGGCATCAGACTGTTTGGAAAGTCCAGCGGTTAACAGACACATCTATATCAAAAAGAGTAAATTAACCAATGGTCTGATCACTTAAGTAAAATATTATCAATAAAATGCCGCTAGAATACATCGCAGAATTTTTTTTTTCACTAAATTTTTTAAGGTAGCGAAAAAAATTCAGTTAAGTATGTTGTGTGGTCAGAACTAGATCACACAAATTCAGTACAATGAATGGCTAAACAAAAAAAAAAGGAGCTAATCTTTTCAATTTAATATAAGGGAACTTAAATTTTCTTCACAATTTTTGAAATTAACAATTTACATACCATATCTATCACTTATTTGTCCAGGTGATGGTGTCCTCCTATGATAATCAACTCTGGGTGGAGAAAGAGTGGTATCTAGTTCTTCATAATTTGGTGCTTGATGATTATACTCAGGTGGAACTGATCGTGGTGTCTGAGGAACAGCCCTATGGGGTGGTGGCGATTCTGATGCTGCTGAGGATGGTGTTACAGTTTGAGGAGGGTAGTCTCTATAACCATATTCAGAATATGGTTGACTTTGAGGTGCATAAGTATCATAAGTTCGAATTGTTCCAGTAGGTGGTACCCTGCCATACGTTCCATAATCCCTAGAATATCCTTGGGATGTAGGCTGACTTAAGGGACTTATTGGATGCCCTATAATGAAAGAATTAGCAATTAATCAATTTATAGAAAAGTATCAAATTATGATAAAAAATATTTTGAAATTAGTGCATTGTACAAACTTTATAGGGTCAATCCCATGGGAATAAATTCCCAAAACAGTTGTTTGGGGGAAACATGTTTCATATTTAAAAAGATCCCACTCTTCATTAACTTACAGGAAAATTACAAATGGGCAGGTAGTGAGTTTACATACTGGACTAATCTTATTAATGAAGTCACATGCAGGGTTCAATGCTGAGCCTATTGTTGTTTTCTATGTTTATTAACAATAGTGATGAAGATCAGGCTTAATGATTAAATTTGCAGGGTGGTTAATGATAGTAGTCAGAATAAGCAACTGCAACATGATCAAAAAAAAAAAAAGTTGGGCAGATTTAACACTGACCTCTGATTAGTGTATCAACTGCACAGTACTACACTCAGGATAGAGAAAAATGAAAAAGCCCTGGGACAATTGTGCAGTACGATATGCAACTCTCTAAGCAATGCAGACAGCCTTTCAAGACAGCACGTGGGCTTTTGTCTATGATGTTTCGTATAGCATATACTTTGGTAGCAGAGATAAGGAGGTGATTATCCTATTGTATGAGCTAATGGTCGGGCCTCTTGAGTCATACATACATGTCTGGAAGCCTCATTTTAAAAAGGATGTAGATCTGCTGTAACAAATGCACAGAAGGGCCACAAGATTGATGAAGGGAATGAAAGAGTAGTCTTACCAAAACAGACTCCACTTCTGCAAACTGCAGCATCTGGAGACTAGGCACCTGCAAGGTGATCTGATCTGATTGGTGTTTTAGACTTTCAATAGGCAGCAAACTTAATGATGACAGCATTCTTTCTCTTGCTCAGACAACACACGAGGCATAAATTCAAACTGAAGAATGGTCGAAGGACAGATGTGCAGAGATTTGCCTTCGGCTAGCAGGTGGTTGATTGTAGAAATAAACTTCCATCTGTTGTTGTAGCAGTGGGCAGTCTAAATGAAATCAAGGAAGAGCTAGAGAAATTATTGAAGTGGATGGGCAGGTGATGTGGAGGCGCCTCCGTAGCCAGGTGGGTAGAAGCAGCAGCGCATAGCACACGCTTCTTGATCAGACCAGGGTTCGAGCCTGTGACTACCAAATATGGAGGATGCAGAAAGGTCAGGGAATGACCACCTCATATCCCCGGAGCACTATGGCCTTAGTTGCTAATGCTCCTAAAAACCAAATAATAAAATAACAAACAACAACAGGTGATGTTGCATATCAGTGAAGCAGATACAAACTGGCCAAGGCGTGAATTGCACATAATAATAACTGCCTAATATTCTCAATTCAATTTCAAGAGATTCTTCATTGATGTAGTATTCCTCATTGATGCAAGTTGTTATCACAATGAGGTCCACTGCAGTTGTATTGTGCCTAAGGGTTGGGAGAAAATTGTAGGATGTATGTCCCACTATTGCATTAATTCTCGTGACCAGATTCCTGTGGAATTGTTTCTAAAGATGTTTATCTACCCAATGAGAATCAAAGAGATAAGTAAAGACGGATGAGAAGAAAGACTAGATAATCTAATTGCATAATTAAGAAGTGGCACCATTTTCCTAAGGCAGAGGCTCATTAGCATCTATATACAGACATTGCACTGGATAGGTTCTGAAGGGTACCCTGGGTAGTCTTGAGAGAACTGTATTGGCATGGTACTCAAGTGTGATCTGATTAAGGTTCAATATAGGTGTAACAATGTAAAACAATCTGCACATGTCATAGAAGATATAACGTTAAGGAAGATAAGTTTAGAGTCATGTATGGCACCTAAGGATAGAACATGATTGCTAAATGGTACAGGTTGGATTCCCACCATTAGCTCAGGATCTGGATGGAGTCCACAATTTTTGCAAAAGTGAATGGCCATGGTTTTTGATGTAGCAAGGTAAATAGCCATTGTAGAAAATCCATGAATGAATTTTTTTCTATTATGATCTGAAGTTGTCATTAAATCAGGTCCATATTCTTTGATTGGAAAGATATTGTGAGATCATTTGCATAGAGATAGGCTGCAAAAATAGTTATATTCCTGTTAGATTTTTTTATCTTGACTAAAAAGAGGTTGGCACTAAGAACAAACCATGTACACCTTCTTCTCAGAAAACTGATTAAGACAGAACTTGAAAATGTAATGATGTACTTGAAAATGTTTTGGAGAAAACTGAGTATAACTAAAAGCTGCTGATTGTTTGTTTGAATTTTTAGGGTGCATTAGCAATTATGATTATAGTGTATCATGCTTATGGTGGAAGGCACAATGGAGAGTCACCTAATGGTTTTTATGATGATTTTCTTAAAGAACATGGTACATATTCATGATCATCATGAAGGAGAACATTTTCGTGATGTCTCAACTGCCACCTAATTGATGTGAGTGTTAATGATTGATGCTCATAGATAGGACCATTAGTTATTTTCATGGATAACTAGGCCAGTCCACAAGGATGTGCTTTACGGTAATCAACATGCTGCATCTGATTCAAAAGAGTATGTACAATTCTCATGTACAATTCTCAGTTGTGTAAGTACAACTTCCTGCTGCCTGTTTGTTCTGAAGCTAGATGACCAGGCTAAATGACAATTCATAGAACTGGTTTTATGAACTGGCTTAATAGAACGCATGGTTTAACGTGCTTCAATTTGTCTCTTTGATCTTCCCAACTTAGTTGTCAGTAGCATATGCAACTGCACCCAATTATCTGTGCATAGTCTTGGTAAGGTACATTTTGTCTACTGTAAGGTACAGTGGTAATTGATTTAGCAGCATTATCTGCTAGTTCCTTTCCTGGGATTTCTACATTCCAGAAAAAGTGTGCAACTCTATGATGTTCTGCGAGGACAGTTAGTAAATGTAGAATTTCGAAAAGGACTCTATGAGCAGCATCCAATTCTTCAGTGCTTGCAATTAACTTATGGAATCAGGAAATATTACACTTTTCAGTGTATTAGTCGACTTTGTGTTCTACAGCCATTTGAGTTGTTGCAAGTTGTTGCTGCAGTATATATATACTGCATTCAATCAGTGGTATTGCGCTGTCATATTTGGAAATACTTCAGCTATTCCCACTTAGGTTGCACTTTTCAACCTATCCATACTGGAACATAATGGCAAAACTATGTTTAGCTTGAATAGGGGCATGCAGCTGTAGGATGTTTTCTTTGGGTATTAGATTCCTGTCTGAGTTTTGAAGCTGAAGATCACTTTTTGGTGGAACAGTGCTCCAGGGTGAAGGAGAATGCTTTGGAGTGGCTGAAATGTTTTATAATGAAAGCTTCAAGTCTGACAATAGTTCCCTGAGTTTAATGCATACAGAACCGGGCCAATGGGGTCGAGACATTGCGCAATGTTGGATGTTGCAGACATGGAGTAGGGTTCCATAGTCAAGTTAGGACCTAATCAGAGCTCTGTATAAACAAAGTACCGTTAAACAATCAGCCCCACCCAAGTGGCTGCTGAGAGAACTCACAGAATATTTAGCTTTTATAGGAAACTGATTCTAAACTGTTTGACACGTTCGAGGAAATTTAGCTTATGGTCAAAAATAACTCCTAAGAAGCAAATGCTAGTTTGAACTGGTATTGGATGTCCATCTAATATTAGTTTGGGGTTGGGATGAAGTCTACATTGCTAATAGAAATGAATATAGGTTGCATTTTGTACAGAATGTCTGAAGCAGTTGATTTGTGCCCATGAACTAATCTTTGTTGTGGGCCTTTGAAACTGCTTTTCTATACTGCTTATGTTTTGGTAGTGATGAGAAAAGCTGAAAACTTCCAACAGTGGTTGTTGTTATTGGGATTAACAACACAAGGACTACTGAGGCCAAATTGTGTCTGTTCAGTTTATTTACAGGCAACATATCGTTAGAGATGTTAAATTATATGCTCCTGTACAGGCCAATATGTTTTAAATACATGAAAAGTTCTTGATATTGGCTTCTCCTAATATATGAGACAAATTAGATGAGCTGTTCAACGTTAAGAGTGACCAGAAAGTGTTTAATCGAACGGTTGAATATAAAAGGGACACTTGACCAGAAAATGACGAACCATAAGTTGCATCTGACAGGATGAGCACTGAGGTGGGTTTTCTCCCACTAGCAGGAAGAGATGGATATGGTGAGTGTGTCCAATTCTGAGCCTTGCCAATACCACTTCTTCTCATCTGTTTCGTCGGAAGCTATAGAGCCACAGCTTTGAATCTTCTTTTATCTGGTAAAGTTTATTGTTGATGTTACCTTTCAGGTCTGTGACCATTTATGGTAGCAAGCTTTATGAATGACACACTTATAGTCGCTGTAAGGAAACTGAGGGTGTTGTGAGAAAGAGGGTTGAGGATGTTTAGCGGCAAAGTCGGCACTTGCATTTCCAGGAATGCTGAAATGGCCAGGGATCCAGCAGAAACTGATCGATTGATTGGACACACTGCAACAGAATAGTTGGGAATGAATCTGTTTCAAGATAGGATGAGAATATGAGAACTTCTTTATGGCAGAGACAGCACTGAGGAAGTTGATGTAAATTATGGCAGGTGAGATGGAAAGCTCAATAATCTTACTAAGTGCTAACTTAATGGCATATAATTCAGCTGTGAAGACGATACAAGCTAGTGGTAGTGTGGATGAAATCATACATGAAGGAAAAACTGCAGCAGCACCTACCATTTTGTCAGTTTTGGAACCATCTGTATAAATTTTATAGGCATGGTTGTTCGTAGTAGCATGAACTAAGTGTAACTGTCTGATATTGCAGGGTGGTATAATATTTTTCCCCCACTGGAGAAAGTGCACATTGCGAGAGACAGACACATAAGTTCAAGGTGGAACAGGTGAAATTGTGTCCTAAAAAATTTCATTTAAATTGACATTCCAACTCTGAACAAGCTCTTTAATCCTGAGTGAAGCAGGTCTATTTTAATTTGGCTTGCTCTCATAGAACAATTCCCACAGAGTATTATAGAGATACGCCCTACTGGGGTGCGATGGGAGACTGTATCTTAACAGAATATTGGAACAGTAGTGTTTTTCTACGCAGGTGTAATGGGGAATCATGCGCTTCAATATAAAGATTTTGGATCGGAGAAGTCCTGAAAGCCCCTAGGGCTGTCTTCAAAGCACCATGCTATATGACGTTCAGCCGTTCTAATGTGCTTACCCTAGCAGAGTCATATACTGAAGAACCGTAATCCAGGCGTGAACAGATTAGCGATTTGCACAGGTGTAGTAAGTTATACCGATCAGCTCCCCATGACATGGACGAGACTGATCGAAGTATATTCATATGCTTTAGACAAGTAGTTCTTAAATGAGTGACGTGAGCTTGGAAGTTTAGCATGCTATCCAATATCAGTCCAAGAAATCTAACGGTATTAACAAGTAGGATTGGAGTTTTGTTTATTTCTAGTTCAGGAGGGAGAGCCCATAACTTGCAGAAGTGAGCGGCAGTGCATTTATTTTCTGACAGTTGATAATCATTCCGTGAAGTCCAGGATTCTATTTTGTTTGTGGCTAGTTGGAGCTGCCATTCAATGGTGTTCATATTTTTGGACTGACAGGAAATGGTAAGATCGTCTGCATACATGTAAGTTTCAACAGTTTTTGGGATGTTCCGTGTAATATTGCAAACTCGAATTGCGAATAGTGTTGGACTAAATATCGAATCCTGTGGTACGCCTTCCTCTTGAATGTGAGATGTAGAGAGTGCATTTTTATATCAGACCTGAAAATACCGAAGTCGCAAGAAATTTTGAATTAATTCAGGCAACTGTCCCCTTAGGCCTAGATGGTAAAGATCCATTATAATACCATGATGCCAAGTCGTGTCGAATGCCTTTTCAAGATCTAAGTTGACCATGACTAGATGTTGTCTCATGACAAAGGCATTGCAAATATGAGATTCAGCTTTAATAAGCACAAGCTGTTCTTCCGAAATCCATACTGATGGTCTGGAAGGAGATTCTGTGACTCCAGGATGTAAGTGGGTGAGTCTTGTATGAATCATCCTTTCGAAAATTTTCCCTATGCAGTTGGTAAGAGATATTGGCCTATAATTTTGAACCAGGGTAGGACCTTTGCCTGGTTTTGGTATGGCGATAATGAACAAATGGTGCAAAGATGAAGGATAGACATTTTCAGAGAACATCCAATTGTAGAAAATCAACAGGATACACAAGTCCTCTTCATGTAAATGCTTTAGCATAATGTAATGAACACCATCTGGCCCTGAAGCACTGTTGTGAGATCTATTTAATGATTCTTTCGGTTCTATTAATGTAAAGTGTTGGTTGTACAGAAAGGAGCGGCGCATTGAGATGTTAATTTTATACCGTTCTGCATGGTCTTTAATGCTCTGGAAGGAGCTTGCATAGGAAGCAGAAGCAGAGCTGGTGGCAAAAGATTCTGCTAACGCATTGACAACTTCTTCGGGCGTAGACATGTCTTTTCCTTTCCAGTGAAGTATGGGAGAGGGTAGCCAAACAAATTGCCATTTAGTGCCTGTATCCTTCTCCAGATGATCCGTGTGTCAGTGTCTTTTATGATGGTTGATGCAAAAGCAATCTACGAGTCGCGTTTTACTTTCCTTCTAATTTGCCTTGCTTTAAGCCTTTTATAAGCAATTAAGTTAGTGGTAGTAGAACACTTCCGAAAATTATTCCATGCACGGTTTTTATCTTGTTCGGCAACAGAGCACTCTGCATTCCACCAGTGATTTCGGTGAGCACGAAATGGCTTGGATTTTGGAACGAAAGCATTTGCCGCAGTCAGAATCTGATTGGTGATGTAAGTAGTTGCATCATCAATATGTTTCTGTTGGACATAAATTCTGTCTAAGAGCATTTGGGCAGAATAGCCATCCCAGTTCGGCTTACTAAACTTTCAATTGGATCGTTGGTTAGGATTTTGAGTTACCGCTGTTTGTATTGAGCAAATAATTGGAAAGTGGTCACTGTTACATGGATCGGATAAAACCGACCATGTCAGGATTGGAAAGATGGATGGAGAGAAAATTGACAAGTCAACTGCCGAAGTAGCTCCTGTAGATAGGTGGATGTAAGTAGGAGATCCAGTGTTTAGTAAATTAAGATCGCTATTATTCATAAATTCTTCAATTAATTTGCCTCTTCTGTCCATTGTAGCGAACCCCCACAATGGATGGTGTCCATTAAAGTCACCAAAAAGACAAATTGGAGTTGGTAGTTGTGTAATGAGATTGCCAAGTTCTGAATGGGGAAAAGGTAGAGATGGTGGAATATAAACGGTAACAAAAGTAGCTGATGTACCAACTGCAATAAGAGTAGTCACAGCTTCTAGATTTGTTATTAACTGGATCGGCTTGGATGGCATGTTAGAATTAACCAGAATGGCTACTCCTCCATGTGCAGGAGACTGAGTTTCTATCTCGTCTATACATCATATAATTGGAGAATTTTGGCAAAACTTGGAGTGACAATGTTTCCTGTAGGCATATAGCTATGGGGTTGAATTGAGCTATTAAATCTTTTAAGTCATCAGAATGGCTGCTTAGACCTCTGCAATTCCACTGTATGATGTTATGCATTATTTAGGTTTATTTGAGGATGATTCATCTGGCTATTTTTTGGATGCAGGATATTTTTTCCGGTCTTTTTTTGGGAATGTGGGGCGACCAGTATCCATAGTGTCATTGGCATGCAATTCTAGGATCGGTTCCTCATAATCTGGGTGTACATCCACTTCTATACTGTTTGTTTGAGGTTCGGCTTTCTTACAATCTTTAGTAGTTTTCATTCTTTCAGTGTTCTGTGAGACTATTGGAGTATCAATTGGGATACTAATTGGGGTGTTTGTGGCTTCACTGGTTTTAGGGTATCTTTTCTGGAGGCTGATAAGGTTTCTTTAACCCAATTTGCCAAAGAAGTGTTCGGTGGTATTCACACGTCTGTTTGAGCTGCAGTTGAAATATAGCTTCGGGTGCGAGACGCATAAGGTTGACTGGGCATGGTCGACAATTTGTCTGTGTGCTTCAGGATATGTTACTTTATGTTCTATTTTGTATCTCTGAATTTTCTTTCCAGTTTTCCACATATCACATGATTTAGAAAATGCAGGATGACTTCCTTTGCAGTTGGGACACACGGGGGTTGAGGCTGAGCAATCTGCTTGTGTATGGTCTTTAGAGCCACATATAGGACATGGCATGACCTCTGCATGCCTGCGGAGAATGGCCATATTTCTGGCATTTAAATCAGCGAAGAGGATTCGGGATGTACGGTCGAATCTGGCAGTTTAAATAGCCAGCTTTTACAGTGGATGGCAAATCAGGAGTGTTGAAGGTTAAAATGATGGATCCAGTTAGTACGAGATTTCCATCTTTTTTAATCATTATGTGCTTCACACTGATTGCCTTCTGATTACTAAGTTAGTGGACTAATTCCTCCTCAGACACTGAAAGCAGGTCCCACTCTGTGATGACGCCTTTCGATGAATTTAAAGTATTGTGGGGAGTAACAGATACTGGAAACCCACCAAATGTTTTTGTCTTTAATAACCACTCAGAATGTTTGGCGGTGGCTGTTTCAACCAGGAGGTCTCCTGATTGTAGTCTCTTCACCATTTTTGGTGATTCAGCAATTGATTCTAAATATTTTTGAATTATAAATGATGATAGCTTACCCACTGGCTGAGCAGACAGAGTGTATCACCAAAATGTTAGGGAGGTTATGACACTCTACTTGTATTCGAAGTTGGTTTTGAGTCACTCGGGGCCTTCCAACAGTGGATTATGTGGTGTCCACTGTACCAGGAAGCTGCTCTGCTAATGCATTTATTGCAACTATGAACAGGGTGGGGCTAAGTATTGATCCTGATAGACTCTCTTCTTGAAAAAAATACTTTGGACATTCCAATTTTACTCCACTTGACAATGTGTCACTGCAAGAAGTTTTGTATGAAAACAGACAAGTGTTCACAAAGTCCATGGCAATGCAATTCACAAAGGATCCTGTATCTCCTGTAAAGTCTAATGGTATTAGACTTTACTGATGTCAAAACAGTGACCTGGTGTTCCAATTGAAGGAAAGCATTTTTTGATGGAGTCTTCTAATATCTTCTTTATATTGACATATTGGTAGTCTTCTTTACCAATATGTCAATATGATCTGTTTTGTTGCACTTCACTATGGACTGTACGGATGATGTCATGAATTTCCAGAAACCATATAAGTCTAACAATTAACTATTTTCTCAAATAATTTACAGAGGCAGTTGGTTAATGCAACAGGTCTGTCATGGGTTAGATTAGCAGAGTCTTTTCTGGTTTCGAGAAAGCTAGAATGGTACCATAGTGCCATTTCCCTGGAAAGGAATTTTCTGAATAGATTTTATTGTAGGACATTGTCTGGACCCACAGTGCTGTTTCCGGATGCTGACAGTCCTTGATGTAACTCATGCATTGTGAATGATTATAATGCACATCTCCTTTCATGGAGTAGTTTAACTAATGCATTTCTTGCTGGTACTATTTTGTGATTCTGGAAAATTACCAGATAAGATGTTATTATTGAGACCATGGCAAAGGTTTCACCAAGTACATTTCTAATTTGCAATATTCTGCCCCTTCAGGTTATAATTAGTGAAAAGTTGTGATGATATCTGCTACTCATTTTGTTGTGTTTGGAAGATTTTTTGAGACGGCATCATATGCTTCATTTTAGAAGGGAAACATATCTGGGAGGCTGTTTGGCTGGAGCTCCTAACAGACCTTTGATTTTGTGCATCCATTGTGGTGGATAAGACTTTACACAGATGGGTTGCAACAGATTTTAGGTGAAATGCCAATTTCAAGGATGTTCTAGAAATAGCACTGTCAGCAGCATGCAATATTTTCTATGACATATGTACTGCCTCATTAAGTGAGTATTGTTGGATAGTTTCCAAATCTAATATCACTAACATTTGATATTTTGGTCAATCAGATTTCTCCAGTTTCCATCTTCAGTTTCTATGCGGACGGATTGAAATCTTATCTAACAGTTTAATTAGCATTGGAAACTTATCATTGTATAGAGGATTATTGGTTATTTTCTACTTAAGTAGAAGGAACAGGATGAGAAAAATGTACTGCAAGGTCTACTGCAGTGCCACTGCCGAAAGGAATATGCACATACACTGATGAGCCAAAACATTATGACCACCTACCTAATATGATAGTGGTCCTCCACGTGCAGCCAAAACAGCTCATACCAGGGAAGGCATGGATGCTACAAGATTTCTAAATGTGTCTTGTGGTATCTGGTACCAACACGTAACCAGCAGATCCTTTAACTCCAGTAAGGTCCGTAAGACATGCAGATCGGAGTTGCTGTTCCAACACAAACCACAGATGCTCGATGAGATTGTTGTCTGGGGAATTTGGAGGCCAAGGCAATACCTGGAAGTCATCCTCATGTTCTGCGAACCAGTCTCGAACAATCTGGGCAGTGTGGCATGGCACATTATCCTGCTGAAAGATGGCACCACCAGAGGGGAAGACCGTTGCCATGAAAGGGTGTACCAGGTCAGCAATGATGTTTAGATAGGTGGTAGACATCAGAGTGCCCGGCACATGGATGACTGGACCCAAGGTATCCCAGGAGAACATCGCCCAAAGCATGACACTGCAGCCACCGGCTTGTTTTCATCCCACAGTGCATACAGGCAGCATCGCTTCCCCAGGGAAACGACACACACATACCCGGTTAGCATGGGCACTCAGAGGGACCTGCAGCTACACAACCCCATTTTCAGTTTGTGCCATAGTCGCCCTTCTGTTGCCACATACCATCAGAGAGAGCCTTCGCCCATCTCTAGCATCAATGAGCAGTGGTTGTCCAACACCTCACTGGCGGTTCGTGGGTTTTCCCTCCTCGGACCACTTTTGGTAGGTACTATCCATGGTTAACAGTGAACATCCCACCAGCTGTGCCGTTTCGGATATGCTCTGACCCAGTCGTCTGGCCATTACAACTTGGCCTTTGTCAAACTCGCTCAAGTCCAGTGCCTTTCCCATCTGAAGAACAAGAGTAACACTGTATCAGGAGCTCAGTATCAGGTGTTTTTTATACCATGTCCCGACCTATGCATGCGAAATAATTCACCTGCAGTTGCTTCAATTTGTATAATGACTCACTGGTCATAATGTTTTGGCTCATCAGTGTATATAGGTCCTATCCTTAACCTAGCAAGGATTACTTCTTTTCAGACATCTTTTTCACTGGTTTTTCACTACTTTAAAACTGGTTTCATTTGAAAAAGTTTATTATAAGTTTGCTCGTTCCATATTTTTTGCCAATGCTCTTTGATGCTATATCTGTATAAAGCATCAAAGCGAACTTTGGTGGTTATATAACAATATGGTACTTTGGTGGTTGGAGGTATGATCCCTGTTGCCTTTTTTGCTGCATGGTCAGTTTGTTCATTCCTTCTAATTCCTGTATGTCCAGGAATCCAACAAAAGGTTGTTGAAGTGGAATTTAATGGCACAAGGGCTGCGATGGCCAAAATGTGCCTATAACTTAAGATTGTTGGTCAATATCCAACAAAGGGTAACATTTTTGTTTTCTTTTAAGCAGTTTGCTTAGGGTAACGAATTTGTCTCAGGGTTAGATGGAGATTCTTTGAATATTGCTTGCATTACACCGAGGGAGTCTGTGAAGATCAAACTATGGGGTAATTTTTGGTGCCATATATGGTCTATTGCTAACTTTTCTGCTTGTAGTTCAGCTGTAAAGATGCTACATTCTGTTGGGAGAACTTGGGTTACTGTACTATCATGGAAAACTGCTGCTGCACATACTTTTGTATCAGTTTTTGGTCTATCTGTATATATTTCTCCGGATAGACAGCATGTAGTTGTTGCTGTTTCCTAGTAGGGAATGTCTTCCCCACTTATGGAAGTAGGTATCACAGACTGGTGATGTATCCAAAGGAGGTCTTGGCGCATTCTGTATGACAGCTAGTTTGTTGAAATCTAGAGAACAAACTGGAAGCAGCTTCTTGATGCGTATGTTTACTGATTTGTTTGCTGTTGGATGTATTCTGCTCATAATCATTTTTCCATATTGGAGTATATAATGTTTCGTACACTGGATGATTTGGAATGCACTTTATTTTAGCTGCATAAGATAAAAGTAGTACTTGTCTTCTAAAATGTAGTGGTGGTTCATAGGCTTCAGTATAGAGACTTTGAACTGGAGAAGCACACTTCTCCAGTTCAAACGAATTTGTCTCAGAGTTGGATGGAGATTCTTTGAATCTCCATCCAACTCTGAGATGGAGATTATGGTGTACAGGTCTAACCATCTTAAGGCACTTGGTCTTGCAGAACTATAAACTGGTGCCTAGTAATGGAGTCTGGATCTTATCAAGGTTTTATACATATGAAACAAAGTGTACCTGTCTGCTCCCCACTTTGTTGCAGATATAACTCTCAGAATATATAATTTCTTTAAACAGTTTGTTCTAAGACATTTTACATGATCTAAAAAGGCCAGTTTCTCATCATGGTATAATCCCAGAAAAATTGTGCTCAATATTATTGGGATCAGTTGTTCTCCTAGCTTTAGTTCTGGGTCTGGGTGTAAGTTTCTTTTCCTACAAAAGTGTATTCCTACTGTCTTTTGCTTAGAGTCGAAAGCCATTATTTTGGATCCATGCTATTACTTTATTAATTGTCGATTGCAGTTGGTGCTCTATTGTTCGCATATTTTGCAAGTGACAAGAAATGGTGAAATCGTCTACATAAAGTGCTGCATCTACAGTATTCGGTATTTGTTTAACTATCGAGTTGATTTTTATAGCAAACAGGATAGCACTGAATACTGATCCCTGTGGTACTCCCTTCTTGTAAAAATATATTCGATAGTGTGGTTAATATTCTAACTTGGAAAGATCGTTGTTGAATAAAATTTCGGATACATATTGGAGTCTGGATACTTAGGGACATTTGTAACTTTGTTACAAATGTCCCTAAGTATTCAATATCGCCATGATGTGTCTTATGCTTTTTCTAAATCAAAATATATCACTATTAAGTGCTGTTTTCTTATGAAAGCATTTCTTATATAGTTTTCTGCTTTTATCATTAATTATAAAGTGGACCTGTTTTTTCTGAAACCATATTGGGCTGAGTTTAGTAGGTTATGGGTTTCTAAGAACCACATTAGTCGAGCATTTACCATTTTTTGAAGTATTTTTTCAAGGCAGCTAGTCAAGGCTATGGGGTGATAGTGATTTGGGTTTGTGGATTCTTTATCTGGTATAGATCTTTATCTACAACTTACATCTGTTTTCAAAAGGCTAAGACTATTGAACCATTGATTCGGAAAGTAATTTTCTAGGTATATCCTGTTATATAAGAGAAGCAATGATATCAAAGATTTCTCATCTAATTGTTCCACCATCATCTATAATATTTCATCTGGACCTGCTGCACTTTCCTTCATCTGTGAGAGTGAATGGATTGTTATAAGAGTAATTACTTTTAGTGCAGAAATTCAATTTAAGTGTTTCTGCACATGCTTTAAGTTTTTGGAAAGCTGGTTCATAGGAGCTACTACCTGATATTTTTTCAAAAGTTCTGCCTAGAGAATTTGCTGTCTTCAGGCTTAGATATATCTTGTCCATTCCATTTTATAAAAGGAGGAGAAATTCTTTGATATTTGTTGTTTATTTTATTTATTTTGTCCCAAACCTTCCAGCTGTCTGTTTTCCTAGTAATCATTGATGTAAAATGGATCCAAGATTCTTTCTTACTGATCTTAGTAATGCATCTGACATTTGCCCTTGCCTTTTTGAATTGTATCAATTTGGTGGTAGGGTACCTTCAGATATTATTCCATGCCTTGATTTTCTTACATTTTCTAGGGTATGTTCATCATTCCACCATGGCTTTGGATGTATGGGAAATTTTGAGGAAGTGTTTGGTATTCTTAATTTTGCAGCTTGGAGGAGTTTTTCAGTTACATATTTCACTGCAGAGTCAACTGACCCCTGTTGGATTTGCTGCTCCTCTAATATGCTATCTGTTTGTATCTTGCCCAGTTTGCCTTATCTATTCTCCACTTTGGAATTCTTTCCGGTCGACAAGGAGTTGGTCATTTTAAAGTAATTTTTACTGGATAATGATCACTATCCAGTGGATCATCATGAACTGCCCACTCTAGTAGAAGGTATATTGATGGAGAGCATATAGAAAGGTCTATTTCTGTATTCCTGTCGACAGGTGTATATATGTGGATGTCCAGGCATTTAAGACTGTAAGGTTCAGTTTATCAAGTAGTTTTTCTAGAATTTTTTTTCTATCTATGATTACATTTCCCCATAGATTGTGGTGGCCATTCGTATCTTCCATGATACAGAAAGGAGGTGGTAGTTGAACTACCAGGTCTTCTAGTTCGGTATAACTTATATCTTGGTTGGGTGGTGGGTAGATGGAGACAATTATTACATGAAATTTTACTGCAATGCGTAACCTCTAGATCATTCTGCAATGGAATCTATTGGGTTGGTATAGTGGAATTTACTAAGATTGATACTACACAGTGCGATGTGCTGTATTGTTTGTAATTCTGTCTTTTCTGCATATATTGTATTGTTTAAGTGATATGTTATTCTGAGGTTTAAGATACATTTCTTAGCAGATTACAATCCATCTAAATGGATTGTAATCTGCTAAGAGATCTTGGATATCGTCAAAGTTGCTGCAGAATTCTCTACAGTTCCAATATAAAAATTTATCCATTATTTGATTCTGATACTAATTTCTGCTTTTGAGTTTTTTGCTTTGTGGTTCTCTGTTTTTGTCTTCCTTTTTTAGGGAAGTATGGTTTTCCAGTATCCATCTCTTCTTCTGCAAAAATTTCTAGTACTGCTTCTGATTGATTCTTTTCTTCTACTTCCATGGTGTCTATTTTATTTCCATTTACTTCAGTGGTTCCATCTTGTTTTGTGGATTTCGTGGTTTTTATAGTTGGTGGTATTGTAATCAGCGTGTTTATTGCCTGTTCTCATTTTTGTTTTGGATCAATGAGCTGAGAACGTGGCCAATCTGACGGATTTTTTTTGGTGGGATCATTACTTCTGTGTGTTTCTATTGTTTTATAGGTTTATGTTACTTGTGCATACAGCGGTCTATTTGTTCTTTGTGGTTGTACTGTTTTTTTGGCTTCCTGATGTTACAAAGGGTAATAGGAAAGTTTTGCAATATGACGCAACAATGAATCACAGGAAGCTGCTTGTTGCTGCATGTTGAGACATGTTCATACGTGCATAGTAGCCGCAGCGCCAAGTCGATGGGCTCAGTTATTCATTAGTAGTGAGAGTGTAAAGTGCTTGCGATGGCATCGTGGTCACGAAATGAGATAAGGACAGTTTTGCGGTATAATTTCGTGCGTGGTTTAACCATAGACCAGTGCTTAGAAGAAATGACTCTTGCACTAGATGATGATTGTCCACATCGTACAACGATATTCAGGTGGTATAGAGAATTCCAAAGGGGAAATTTCACTCTGGAGGATTCTGAGAGGCCGGGAAGGCCACGAACGTCAGTTACGGAGGAAAACGTTACTGCTGTGAGGAAAATGCTTGACGAAAACAGGCGAGTGACCTACCAACAGATAGAGGATACTTTGGGCCTAAATGCACCAGCAATTCGTTCGATTCTGCAAGATCATTTGCACGTGAAGAAACTTTGTTCTCTCTGGGTGCCGCATCAACTGACTGAAGAGCAGATGACACGCCGTGTGACTTGGTGCCGGGAGATGTTAAAGTTTGATAAGGGACAATCTCGGTATGTGAACAACATCGTGACAGGTGACGAGACTTGGCTGTACTATTACGATCTGCCGACCAAGGCTCAAAACAAAGTTTGGGTCTTTGATGATGACGACACACCCGTAATTGTCAGAAAATCCCGATCTGTAAAGAAGAAAATGATAGCTATATTTTTCAAATCGAGTGGAATTGTGGAACGTGTCGTTTTGGACACGCAGAAGACAGTCACAGCTAAGTGGTATACTGAACAATGCCTGCCTAAAGTCATTGGATCTATGCAGAACCTGCAGCCAAAGTCAAGAATGGACACCTGGTACCTCCATCACGATAATGCTCCAGCTCACCGCGCCAAAGCCTGCACCGAATATTTGACCACGACAGGACTGAAACTTCTCAAGCACCCTCCCTACAGTCCAGACCTTGCTCCCTGCGACTTTGCACTGTTCCCGCATGTGAAAATGAAGCTAAAAGGGAGGCGGTTTTCCAGTGATGAGGACCTTCTACGGGCTTGGGACAACGAGTGTGCTTTACTCCCTAGTGAAACTTGGCAGAACTGGTTTAAAGATTGGTTTCGGAGGATGGAGAGGTGTATTGAATGTAGAGGAAATTACTTTGAAAAAATTAAATAAACAAAGCTGTATTGCAAAAAACTTTCCTAGTACCCTTTGTACATTCTGTTTTCTCTCTTCCATTCTTCACATTCTTTTGAGTAGGCACTATATTGTCCTCTACAGTTGGGACACCTTGAATTTTGTGCTGTACAGTCATGTTGTGTGTGTTCTCGCGACCCACATTTTGCACAGATAGCAAACCCTCGACATACTGCTTGGGAGCAGTCCATACTGCTGACACTTAAAATATCAGACAGGGTTTGGAATATATGGTCTCAGTTGGCAGTTCAGATATCCAGCTTTTACATTTTTTGGTGGTTTTGAGATGTTAAAGGTCAAAATTATATTTCTTGTAGAGATAATTTCTCCTTCTCTTTTAATTGTTATTCTTTTTACTTGAGCAAATTGATCTTTCAACTCTTCTTTGATTTCATCTTCAAATGGAGGAGATCTCACTTTGAGGAGATCCCACTCTGTAATTACTCCTTTCAAGGTATTCAAGGTGGAGTGAGGAGTAACTGTTACTGCAAGAAACGTTTGGAGAAAATTTGCAGAAATTCCAGTAACCTTGTTACTGGAATTTCTCCAAAATTTCTCACTTTTATTAGATGCTCTGCTTGTTTTTGATTTGTCATCTCTACTAGTAGATCCCTGATTTTAGTCTTCTGACAATGTTGGGGTAACTTTCTATGCTTTCTACTTTTTTTGAATTCTGAAAAGTGACAAACTTCTGATAGGTTGTTCATTCTTAGATACATAACTAAGAACAGTGGTGACAAGAGGGAGTGCCTCTGTCTTTTGTTGCTTAGCTGTATATGAATTCATTTCATCTAGTTTTCTGCTAGTTTCAGTAGCAAAAACATGGTCTGTGTTTGCCATGTTTGCTCATTTTAGCCCTTAGCAAGAGGACTTTTGTGCCAAGGTTTCCGGCCCAGCCACAGGGAAGCAGGAGCAGTACTGCTAGGAATCCAAGTGGTTGAAGGGTTAGTGGCAATAGAAATATATAAAAAAGGTAAAGAAAGGAGAGTTCCCTTTTTGCATTCTAACTTTTAGTTTTTCCAAGTATAAAACTTTTTTTTAAATAAAACTGTTCAGAAAAAGACAGGAACTTTAAAATAAACTTTAATCACTTGTCAAGAGCAGTATATAAGTAGGAGCAATATCACTTAGCCTCAAAAAACACTTCGCACCCAGGGCCATAAAATAATGGAGCCAGTGATTAAAGAAGTAATGCAGGAGTACACCTATACTTCAGTCAGAGCATGGATTTGTTAAGCGGTGATCACGTCTGATATTTGACGAGATACTATGAAGTAACAAAGGAACTGAATGCAAAAAATAATTTTGATATATTATACCTGGATTTCAGGAAAGCTTTGATACTGCTGTACAAATTGGAGCAGTGTGGCATTAAGGGTTATTGCTAGAGATAACTGGATAATTGAGGGAGAGAATACAGAGAGCGGTTATTAATGGACACTGCTCTTTGTGAAGCAATGTTATTAGAGTCCCACAGGGTTCAGTGCTTGACAATGGTATTTTCTATATTTATTAATGATATTGATGAAGGTATACCAGGCTTAATGTCTAACCACGTTTAATGTCTAAGTGTGCAAATGATACAGAAGTTGGAAGGGGTGTTAATGGCAGTAAAGGTATGATACTGCAAAAAGATTTAGAAAAATTAATCAGTTGGGCTGAAAACTTGCAAATGAAGTTCAGCATTGTCAAATGCAAGGTAGTGCATAGTGGAAAATGAAAAATATATCTCTATTAATTGTGTAGTGAGATATGAAGTTCTCTGGGCAGTGCAGACAAGCTGCCAGGACAACTCATGGGATTTTGTCAATGATATACAAGAATTTTGCTAGTAGGGAAAAGGAGATTATTAACTCATCACAGAAGACAATGGCTAGGCCACATCTTGAGTTCTGTATAGAAGGTTCAAAAGCCTCATTTTAGGAATGAAGTAGATCTGTTTACATGAGCACAGTGAAGGAAAAAATAAGATTGCTGGAGGGGGGGGAACAAAAGTGTGCTGTTTCCAAGAAAGGATTCTTCCTTTTGCTCAGACTATACAGATCATGGGGCATAAATTCAAATTGAGGCAAGAAAGAGTTTGAAGAGTACGGTAGATGACCTGGAAGGAATTGAAATGGAGAGCCATTCAAACTCTCAGCTGCCCAACTCAATTCCAGAGTTCACTCTTATACATCACACACCCTTCAAGGCAGGCCCTGGTCCCACAGGAGCTAGTTATTATTAGTGACTCTACTGTCAGGGAGACGAGAAATGTATTGTGCAAAAAGGATAGGTGGAATACAACCAGGGTATGTATGCCAGAGACAAAAGTTGACGTTGTAGAGCAAATATCTTTTAAGGGCACAAAGGATGATATTGTTGTACACATTGGCATCAAGAGGAGGAGATCTGTGGACTTACTTAACAAGTACAGATCAAGGTTGAAATTGATCGTATTCAGTTGAAATTGATCATACAGATTGACCGTATTCGGCAGTCAGGGGCTTGAACCCCAGTCTACTCAAAGAGCGTGTGCTACTGCACTCCGGCTCTTGACCACTCTGCTACGGAGAAATGCAGTAAAGACTTCTTTACTTATGTATACTCTAAAAGGAAGGGGATGAATAAGATATGTCCACTTGAAATTGACGGTTTGATTGTTGATGAACCTGCTGAAGTAGCTGACAAACTGAATGAGTATTTTGCATCTACATTCACACAAGAGGAATGTCTGTAGGGAAGTGGAGGCCAGAAGCTTATCAAACTGTAACAGGGAGTTAAATCATTTTGTAATAACTGAGAACGAAGTGGAGTGGAAATTGCTCAAGATCAGCATAAGGAAGGCATCTGGGGAAGATGGGATCTATCTAGTTATATTAAAGGTTTGTTTGTTTGTTATTTGGTTTTTAGGAGCATTAGCAACTAAGGCCATATTGCTCCGGAGATATGCAGTGGTCATTCCCTGGCCTTTCTGCATCCTCCATATTTGGTGGGCACAGGCTCGAACCCCGGTCTAATCAAGAAGCGTGTGCTACGCACTGCTGCTCCTGCCCACCTGGCTACAGAGGTGCCTTATATTAAAGGAGGCAGCAGGCCATTAGCCATGATTATGAGGGCATCCTTGAACTCAGGGGACTGAAAAAGTGCAAATGTATCCCTAATTCACAAAGAGGGATCGAAAGGTGACATGAGTAATTACAGATATGATAGTTAATTTCTGTTAAGGGAAAATAATGGAATCACTGGATAAAGAAGCACAGCAGGATCATCTAGACAAGACTGCAATTATAGTCCAGGGACTGCATGGGTTTCATAAGGGGAAGTCATGACTGACCAATTTGATTGGAAACTCTGATGGGGGTCACAAAGGAACTGGATGCAAAAATAATTTTGATATCATATACTTGGATTTTAGGAAAGATTTTGATACTGTAGCATATGGAAGACTACTGTACAAGTTGGAGCAGTATGGCATTAAGGCCAAGTTTCTACAATGGATAAAAGGATGGTTGAGTGGGAGAAGACAGAGTGGTAATCAATGGATACTGCTCTTCATGAACTAATGCTATTTATGGAGTTACCCAGGGATCCTGTGTTGGGCCCATTGTTGTTTTCTGTATTTACCAATGATTGATGAAGGTATATCAAGCTTAATGTCTAAGTTTGCAGATGATACGAAGGTTGGTACGGTTGTTAGTGACAGTAAGGATGGTGCACTACTGCAATGGGATCTAGAAAAGTTGAGCAGATGGGCTGAGAGGTTGGCAACTGAAGTTTAACAATGACAAATGCAAAGTATGCCATATGGGTTGCAGTAACCCTAGAATAACACACCAACTGTGAAATACTAGGCTCGGGGTAGTGGAGAATGGAAGAGAACTGGGGAAGGGAAATTGTGTGGACAGATATGAAGTTTCCTGAGCTATTGTTGTTGTTGTTATTATTACTGTTATTTGGTTTTTAGGAGCATTAGCAACTAAGGCCATATTGCTCCGGGAATATGCGGTGGTCATTCCCTTGACCTTTCCGCATCCTCCATATTTGGTGGTGATGGGCTCGAACTCCGGTCTAATCAAGAAGCGTGTGCTACGCAATGCAGCTTCTTCCCACCTGGCTACGGAGGCACCTCCTGAGCAGAGCAGACAAGCTGCATGAGTAGCTCATGGGATCTTGTCAATGATACATAGGAATTTTACTAGCAGGGATAAGGAAGTGATTATCCTCTTGTGTAAGGCATTGGTCAGGCCACACCTTCAATACTGCATACAGGTCTGGAGCCCTCATTTTAGGAAATGATGTTCAGCTACTAGAAAGACTACAGAGCTGGGCAATGAGATTAGTGAGTGGAACAAGGGGTTTCTGTTACCAAGATAGGCAAAACAAGACACTGCAATTTGCAAAATATTCTATTTGTTTTGCAAATTACAGTGTCTGGAGACTGGGCACCTGCAAGGTGATCTGAATGAGCATATAAGTTTGATCAAGCTCAATTCTGAAGGGATTCTTCCTCTTGCTCAGATTCTGAACCTGAGCATGCATATAAATTCAAATTGAGGAAAGACAGTTGTAGAACAGAATAGATTGCTGGAACAAACTTTCAAGGCTGAACTAGACAAAAACTTTTGGAGTGAATGCTTATTGCATATGATGCCATAAGCTTGCTTTATTGCATTATATGCGTCAAGCTAATGCTACGATGGTTGCAAAACAGATGTGCAGAAATTTGCATTCAGCTAGTCAGTTGTTAACTGAAAAACTTTGGTCTGTTGATGGGTAGTTTGAATGAATTCAAGAACTAGGAAAACTATTGGAAGGAATGGACATGCATTCATACCTTCCCATAATTTTGAAGGTATGGACACATACCATCCAAAAATTGAACCCCACTGCCCCATTGCTGTAAAGTAGTCTGTCATAATATTTTGGTTCACTCAGTACTAGTTCACTCCAAATGCATTTGAAATAATTAACCATTAGGAACTTGAGTAAAGAAATAACCATTAAGAGGTTTTTGCATGTCTAAGAAACCAGTTTAAAAAAAATAGAAAAGAAAAATTTCCAATCAACAGCGATTCACAGTAATTGCCTTCAAAAGGGTATTCTTTGATTTAAATCAACTTTTAACTAATACTCTATTAATGAGAAAATAGTTGAATTACGATCCAAATTTAAATTTAAAATGCTGCAAATCATTTTCAATTTATGCTGAGAAGAAATTTTTAAAACTGTTTAGTGCCAAAATTTATTTTTAGTGTCCATGGACAATTTGTGTTTCTGTGCTCCTTTTCTGTAGCTGTTTGTACTGCCATATTTCCTATGTCCAAGGCTAAAAAACACTATGGTCATTCAATTCTATAGTTAGAAAATATATCCAAGCAGTAACTCCACCCAGAAGTGGACTGGCCATAAGACTTACCAGGGAATCTCCCAGTGGGCTGGAGGTCCATGGAGGCTGATGTGATTTTCAATATTACACTCTGGCCTCCGATACATTCTATTTGTTGACTAATATATGAAAACTGAATGCGCAAAAATCATAATAAAAAAGTAGATTATTAATAAAATCATAATAAGAGTAGATAATTATTCTAAACTTTTGGAGTGAATGGAAGGGTGAAAAATGATTTGTAATCCCCCCCACACACACACACTTCCTCACAATATGGCCATAAACACTAGTATGAAGCCACTACATGTTTTCCCCTGGTAAGAATGTTTGACCCAGTCTTCCTCTGACTGCACCATTTGTTGCTTATAGTAAAAATATACATTTTATACAAAATCCTACCCAGCAGTGTCATTGAAAAGGGTTGCCCTGCTTGTAAGTGCTTTAACGAAGTGTTATTTATAAAACTTCTCTTTAGAAACTACTGCTTCCTGATAAGGAGTTGCTTTATCAGGAAGGTGCACAGTGCTTGCTGGCAAAACTAAACTGAAAACAGCAATGCTGTTTTCAGTTAAGTTTTGGTTTATATATTGTTTATGTGAATTTTCTGTTCAAGTGATCAATTTTAGTTTACAGTGTAGGCAGTTCGAACTTCGCATTTAAAAATAAAAAAAAATATAGCTCCAAAGAGATCTAGTTATCAGCCACAGCTAACAATGTGAAAGGGAAATACAATCAGAAAAACTTTGTTGGAAACTAAATTGGATAATTTAAAAAGCCTGGATTCATAGGAATGATTTTTTTTATAACAAACAGTATGTAAGATTTCTTCTATTTTATTGAACACATATTATAGTTAGAAAATGTATCAAAGTATTTATGTTTTTATTTCCTAATTTATGTATTTAAAATTTATATTTTGAGCTTTAAATGCTCTGTTATATTTATTATTGTTATAATGAATAATAGTACCTTGAATTTGGCCAGGAACACTACTAATGCCAACCGTATTCTATGGAGTGATCTATCCATATTCTATGAATAGATCTCTCCTAGTTTAATGTAGATTCACTTGGCACCCTGTTTTTATACCCCAATTAAGTGCACTAAGTGAGGGATGTTTGTATAAGCTTGCTTTCTAGTCATTTGTCACTACTAATACTAAGACGGTTATCAATGGGCACTACTCTTCTTGAATTAATGTTATTAGTGGAGTTCCTCATGGATTCAATAGTGGACCCATTGTTGCTTTTAATATTTATTAATGATACTGATGAAGGCATATCAGGTCTAAGTGATACAAAAGTTGGCAGCGTGGTCAGGGTATGCTATTGCAACACTGTTTGGAAAAACTAGATGGCCCAAGAAGCAGCAAATGATGATTTGCTGATGATTTAATGAAATGATGATTTAACATTGACAATCGCAAGATTTTGCATATGGGTAGCAATAATCAATCTTTTTCATTCTCCACAATCTTGTAGCACAGCAAAGTGGTGCCACAGCATGAGGAGAATGAAAGAGACCTGGAGAAGACAGAAATTTTAACAACAAGGATAAGGAGGTAATTATTCTTTTGTATAGATGCAATGGTGAAATGTTGAGTACTGCATACATGTCTGGAAACAGTATTTTAGGTAGCATGTGGATCTGTTGGAACATATGTACAGAAGAACAGCAAAGCTTAGTAAGCGGAACAAAAGGGTACTCTTACTAAGAAAAGAGTTTCTTAGTACTCTTACTAAGAAAAGAGTTGTTTGCCAATTGCCCTGCAAGGATATCTGACTGATTTGTTGTTTAAGGTTCTGAATGGACTGAGTGAGCTAAATGCCGATGGCATCCTTTCTTTTGCTCAGACAGCATAAATTTAAATTTGAGGAAGGATGCTTGCAGGATAGAGGCACAGAAATTTTCTTTCATCTGGAACAAACTGTCATTTGTTGTTGTTGAAATTGGTAGTTTGGATGAGAATTAATGAGAATAACACAAGTTAAGATGGGATGGATACAAGTGTTATGGGAAGGATTTTTTTTTTGGCTAAGGCTATTTAAGCTTGCTTCCTTGCATCATTTTCTAATACTAATATCAATCTTCTGCATGAATATCCTAAGATTGCCTAATTCTAATAGTTATTGATATCAATATCCATATTTGTTGAGCATGGTTGGCTTTTCTTTGTAAAGCTGATTCTTTCAATTTTATCGCTTCTGATGGAAGTATGAGAAGCATTGTAACGCAAGGAAAGGTAACTTCCAAAATAATACAGAAAGTTTTGGTTCTAACAAACAATTCCAGATGAATTATAATAAATTACACTTTTATTACTATGTTTGTGATTATGATGAACTACAGATGTTTATTTAGAAACATGAATTACCTGAATTATAATTATTATAATCATGAGGCATTTCTCCTGGAGGGTTATAACTGTATGTTACATAGTCGCTGCTTGACACAGCAGTAGTTGGAGGGGTCCCACTATATGAAGGGTAATTAAGTGGCTGGCCATCAGCACCTAAGTGACGGACTTCTCTGGTGGTTATTACCTTTGTTACCGTTTTAACCTAAATAAAGAATAATAAATAAACTGTATAATATTAGAAATTATATAATTCTTTGAGATCAGTAGTATGATTTTTTATGTGAAACTTTTATAATCAGCTAACAGACAAATCACCTGTTGTGTTTTGGTTTGTGAAGTACTGCGACTAACTAAAGAAGCATTATCAACTGGCACGGACATGTGAGAAGGGTTTGGAGAAACACTTCCGTCTCCATGGTGACCATTTGTAGATGTTGATGATTGGTAAGTTAGACTGTATGATTCCTGGACTTCAGGCAAATCTTCCTGGCTATAAAAGTAACATAAATATACACAGCAATTGCTATAAAGCAGTGTTTCCTATATATAATTTTTTTTTTTTTAATTATTGCCCTGAAGGGCTTTTTTAGACATTTTTTTTTTCTAATCGCCCCCCCCCACCATGAAATTTTAAACAAGAAAATACAGCCACTCCTGGGCTTACATAAGGGTTACGTTCCATGGAACTCTACATAAGTCAAATTTTATGTAAGTCAGAATTTCCCTAAATGCTTATGCACCGCTCGCAACTATGTGTGCTGAATTTAATTAAAGCAAAAAAGAAAAAGAAATGTTCAACGAACATGTAAATAGAATTATTCAATTTTTTTATCTGATGCACAGGAAAAATTACAAAGTGTACAAAATTAAAAATATTTCAAAATTATAAAATTATAATAAGAGAGAGGAGACAGGCATAACGTCAGGAAATTTTACCTTTCAAGCATCATTGCCAGAATTAACTCTCCAGCTGATAAGCATGCCGCTGAGGAAGTTGAGGGCCGTGGAGATTTATAAGGGGTTTTTTTCCAACACATCACAAAATTTCTCTGCAACTTCAGCTGCAGAATCGGCACTGGCAACTTCACCGCATAGTTTAATGTTTTGGACATCAAGTGCAATGCTTGATCCTATTAAACTACTCATTGCTTGCCACGAACTTGGCTTGGGGTTCACCACACTTATCCTTAATATCTTCATAAATACTTCTTGCTTTTGCTTGAATGGCCACTGAACGGAGGGGCACTTGCTTCTAAATCTAACTTTACATCCATATTACTGATAGCTTTTCCATCTTCGATATAGCACCTGAATGCTGTTCTGTGATCTTAAATGCGTCAGTCCTTTAACATGTTCTTTTATACATGCACTGTCCCTTAAAATAGTATTCACTTTTGAAGCAGCAAGCCCTAATTCTGTGCAATAGATGACAAACTTTGTCTGGCTTCATACTTCTTAATTAATCATCTTCATTTCTAAATCAATTTTGTTTCATTTCCTAGAATGCCAGCACTTGCATTTTCTGTTGGTCCCTTTCCCTTCACCATTGAAATAAGTAAATGGGAATGAAGAGAAGATTCTGAAAATTTATGTTTTTTATATGATTGAAGATTTCAGCGAAGTGGAACTCATTTCACCATAATACCGTAGCGTAAAAACCCACAGAAATTCCAGTTATCAGTATTATCGGAAATGCAATAAGATTGAGTTTACTACCCATATATAAAATCCCAATAAACTGGAAGGTGCAAATTGTTTTTATTGGTTTATGGTAGAAAAACAATAAATTTTCAGTGATGGTATGGTAGATTTTATGGTAGTAAACAATAAATTTTCAGTGACCTCAATAAATGTGTTTTAGAAAAATATCACAAAGGCATTCAAAATTGATTCTTATAATGGAACATATGATAACGATGAAAGTATAGTGCGATTTCCATTATAAAAATGACTTTTTAGAGAGATAAATAGCTTAGTTACATAGCGAAAATTTCAACTTCCGAGGTCTTGGAATAAATTACCAAAACAAAATGTATTACTGGGTTCATATTACGATATTTTCACGATACCTCCATCATTTATTCCTACAAAATGCAAAATACATTTCCATGATTTTTTTTAAGTTTGCACCAGCCAGCAAAAACTTATGTAAAGTCGAATTTCCGTAAATCGAGTATTATGTAAGCTGGGGAGTGCCTGTACTTTATACTTCCTCTTTTTATTCAATCAGATCCCTCAGCCTGATGCTTCTCAGCTAAAAGTTCAATGTTCAGTATGATGTCAGTAAGTTTAATTCTAATGTCTCCTCTTGAACATATATCAATTCTGTTTCTTTCCTTTATTAATATTTTATTTACTAAAATAAAACCACATTCAACCATATAAGACATTGGAAAACAAAGTACCTTGGCCATTTCAGACCACATTGTTGGATAAAGCAGTTCAGTTGTTTTTGATCGCCACAATTCAGCCATTCCACCTTTTTTTGAATGTATATTTGCATTCTTCGTTACCTTTTAATTCAACGAGTTCTTGAATTTCTTCACTAACAGAGCCGAAATCGCATCCAACTGGATCTTACATCCCCGGCTTCACTTCAAAAGAAAATAAATCTGAAAATCTATTTTTCATTTCATCTTTTAAAGAACAAAAATGATCTGAATAATGCTTAAGATCATTCTCAGTGAGAGATTCATTGATTTTAGCTAATTCTTGCACACCATGAAATTGTTTTCTCATTAATTTGCTTTCAATTATTTCCAGCGAAGGCTTTTAATACATGTTTATAGTCTATCACCATACTTAATTTCCCTTGAAGTTGAAATGATACTTCATTAAGTTTTTGAAAAATCCAAGCCATATAGTATATGTTGTTTTGGTGTTTGCTGATCTCCTTTGCCAAATCTGTCTCCTTCACTTTCTAAAAAACTAATTATCGTATCAAAAAGGTTTACTAATCTTGTTAGACAGTTTCTTTTAGAAAGCCATGACTTCTGTATGTAAAAGAAGCCTCACGTACTTTTCTTCATTATCAACACACAATTTTCTGAAAAGGGAATCATATTTGCTATGTGACTTTATTTTATTGATGGTTTTAACAACTATACTGAAAGACTGATAAAGAACTGGAATAATATTTTTTCAACCAGATGATGTCATTGCATTGTGCACCGACATCATCTGGTTGAAAAAATATTAGTCCATTTGTCCATTGCAAGAACTTCAGGACATACTTCCTCTAGGTGGGCTATAAAACCTGTGTCTTCCAACCATAAAAGGTAGCACCATCAGCTGCACAGGATATCAAATTTTCCAATGGTACTTGTTTTTCACCAAACCATGTTTTTACAGCAGCAAAAATGGATGCTCCAGTACAGGAGGACAAATTCAATTTGAATTTATCCCCCTCCTATTTGTATTCTGAGCAAGAGGAACAATCCCATCAGCACTAAGCTTGCTCAATCCAGATCACCTTGCTGGTGCCTAGTCCCGACACTGCAATTTGCAGAAATGAAGACTTTACTGTTAAAGGCACTCCCTTTGTTCCGTCACCAATTTCATTGCCCTTCTTTGTACCTGTTCTCCAGTAGCTCTGTATCCTTCCTGAAATGAAGCCTCCATACATTGCATTCAGTACTCGAGAGGTGGCCTGACCACTTCCTTATACAATAGGGCAATCACTTCAGTATCCTACTTCGTTATCCAAACATGTGCAGAACCCTTAGGATAACAAATTGCCAAGTGGCATAAAAAGCTTTTTTTCCACATCCATCCTGAACATAACTGGATCTTCATTTGTAATAAAAGAATTTTTAATATCTGATTCTGCATTATTCACAAAGTCTAATGCAAAGTTGTTTCATTGAAGTCCATGGTGATTTTTATAGTCTTGATTGTTTGAGACTCAAGAAACCAAGTAAGGTTTTTTTAAATACCATTTTCTTCAATTTATTTCCTAAACATCTAATTAAGGAATTCAGTCGATAATTCAATGGGCAGAAAGATATTCTCTGGGTTTGGAAAGACCAATACAAGAGAAAGCCACCATTTATGAAAATAAATGTTCTTCTGAAAGCTTAGATTAAAAAATTTCCGTAATATCTGTAGTCTGCAGATTCTTAATGCATGAAGGTCACTTCTGATAATCAGATCAAGATTATTCCTTATCTCTTATCACCTCTAACATACTAATGTAGAAAATGATCATCCAATAATTCACAAGTCTTGCTACTGTGGTGATTAATCCACAGAGTCTAGTAAATATCTGGAAAGTTAGATTCCACATTATAACACATTCTGATTTAATCACCTATGTCAGTTCTTTGTTATGCTCATCAGAGTTATTAGGCCTATAACATACTCCTACTCTCCTTTTTGTTTTCTCAGTACTTATGTCACACTAAAATGACTCGACATTGCACTGGTCACCCCATGTTGAATGGATCCACTGCCTTAAATTTAATATGCTTTTTTAGTAAGAGCATAACCCTCCACCCATCCTGTCCTGTCTGTCCTTCCTGTATACATTGTATTCCCCATATTCAAATTAAGCATCTGTTATGTCTCAGTGACACCATGTCTCTGCTATCCCTACAATGTCTGCATTTGATGACTTAATCAGTACTTCATATACATCAAATTTATTTACAATGTGCTTAGCACTAGTGTACATGCACATGTTCTTACTTTTAGTTACCCTTAAACAGCCCATGTATTTACTTATTCCATGATGACTCATGGCAGTTCTTGATATCTCTAGCACATTTAACCCCAGGGGCTCACGTCTGCTCAGTATGGGCTTGGCACACCCAGGGTCCTGGGCTGGATATCATCATTCTTTCTCTTGGTGATTCCCTTCTACTTTACTCTCTCTCTCTCTCTCTCTCTCTCTCTCTCTCTCTCTCTCTCTCTCTCTGTAATTCAGAATTTTTTTTTTTTTTTTTTTTTTTTGCCTGGTGCAGCATAAGCCTCAAGGCTTCCTTGCACCATACGGCTAATAATAATAATTGCTTTCCAGGTTGCTGCTCATTCAAACAGAAGTAGTACAAGAATCACTTTCACCTGTGGCTGTGGCTATTGTTAATCTATTAGTCGGTATATCCTCCCCCCACCCAAACTGGCAGTTTTCGGACCAACCCAACACTACCTCAATAGCACCAGAAAATATTCTTGCACCATTTCGATTTAAGTATATCCTATCCCAGTAAAAAAGTCTCACCTTCTAACAAGTACAGAGTACACTGAGAAAAATTCTACCCCATGAGGCTTGACAGTGATCTCCAGGGCTGAATTGACTGACAAGACTCTCAACATGTACTCCCTCCTCTCGTGTGTGTGTGTGTGTGTGTGTGTGTGTGTGTGCGCGCGCGCGCGTGTGCACGCAGAATTCCACACACTTTCAAATACAATCCTAACTCGCAAATTTTTGCCAACACTGCCCTGTACTTGTTAATTAAGTCCTCAGATCTCCCACTCTTAATATCATTAGTGCCAATATCTTTTATATCTTTTATGCCTCAACAATATCTTTTATGCCTCAAAAAATTATATCTGCTCTACAACATCATCTACTTTTCCCTCCGGCAGACATACCCTAGCTTCTTGCTCAACATACTTCCTGTTTCCCTAAATTACTGACAATCACCTCCTCTGGGAACAGTACATTCTGCCTTGGAAATTCCACTGTGTTGCCTGATGCACAAATGCAAATTTTGGCTTTGAGTTGGGCAACTGAGAGCTTGATGAGACCCCATTTAAATTCCTTTAGGTACATCTACCCTACTCTTCAAACTCTCATAAACACCCATCAGAATGCTGATTTGATTTTTCTTCACATTTTCTGGACTGAAAACACACTGAGACATCTCCCTTGGCTGTATCACTCCCTGTTCCAGAAAGATCGGCAAACATAGCATAAGTTGCACATTTTTGTCAGGCTATGGCTCGTAAGAGACTCATCCCCTTCGGTTCTCCCCCAAGCCACAGCATTCCCGCTACTTTGTGTCCGTTCCTTTTCTGCTCTAAGCCTGAGGAATGATTTCCGTTTAAATACAATTTAATTGATCAACAATGAAAATTAATAAATCAATTAACTGAAAATTCTACACTAAGCTAATAGATTCCTAAATGCAGCGATAAGTATTATGCTATAAGTTTTACATCACCTTGTGCTATCAAGTTAAAGATATGTTATGTTACACCATTACGATCACAGTTTTAAATTGGCTATATCCTTATTAAAAATTAAAAAAATTTCTTAACCCTACTATTCACTGAACTATTAGTTGTGTGTTAGTATATTCACACCATAATAATAATACAATAGCAGTACGTATAATAAGTCAATTTACAAAATCACTAGCTAAATTTAAAAATAAACTAACAAATTAGTTTATTTTTATTAGCTAGGGTAGAATTTAAATTTAGTTTTATATTCATGCCTAAAACTATTAAACTATTTTTCAAACACAATTTATATGGTAACATTTCAAAAATAATTATCCATTCCCACAACCTCAAAATTCTTCAACATCACGCTAGCACTCTCGCTGCAAGACCAAAAATTTAACGATTTCATTTTCTTCTTTTTCTAATGTGAAATTAAGTCTAGGCTGAATGTTATTAAAGGTGTGCAAAATGTCTTGGATGAAATCGTTAAACTTTACACTTACTCAGGATACAAATAAGGTTCAGTTTAGCATTAACCGAAAACCCACCGGGGTGTTTCTACATTATAACAGTTATCATCCTTTTACCTATAAAAGGTCTATCATATTAAACTAGTTTCTTAATGTTTACAAATATTCCACGTCCGCATTGGCTTTAAATTCTGAGATACAGATACTAACAGATTTCTAAATAGAGATTATCCTCTAACTACAATAAACCAAATTAGAACACAGGCAGAGAACAAATTACAAAAAAAAAAAAAAAAAAAAAATCACACGCACCAATAATAGTAATACCAAAAAATACTTTATTTCCTTTCCATATATTGAACAATGGCAATGGTACAAACAATTAAACAGACTTTTAAAGAAACAGAATTCAAAATTCTAGCCAGACCCATGAGAAAATTTCATACAGTCCTAAATCGCTCAGTTCAATCCACCTTTGCATTCCAGATAAACGATTTGGTTTATTTGCAATTTATCTTATCAAGGGCCCATACATTGTAAGCTCGATTTGAGGGTTAAGCAACACTGGGCATCTGTCCATGATTCCCATTCCTCTTCTTCGGAATTATTTATGATGTTAATGGAGGTCACACCTTTTTATTCAACGAAGCTAAAGTACTTAGCATTCAACACAATTACACAAAGTTACTAATTGTGGAGACCCTTGAAATTAAACTACACCAAAACTAAATGTCCACTGCCCTTATTCTATCTCAGATTCAAGGTCCTTTATAAGCATGTGCCAAGAGAACAAAGTAATCTCCCTGCTATAAATTCCAGTACACAAAACATTTTGCATTTCTATCCTGTGATCATGACTAGTGTTGAAAAGCCCTTTCAGCTTAAGGAAGGAAAATAAATTTTAAATTACAGGAAGTAAAGAAAATTTAAAATTTTTTATATCATTTTCGTAATCGTTTCACTCGGTTTTATAGATTGACAAAATTTCTCCTTTCACTCATAGCCATTTGTTTGTAGGTTGGATGGTTTGGGATCGGGTTGGAACTCCTGCACCTCGATTCTGGAGGTATTGGATCATTAATGTTTCTTTGATTGTACAAATTCATTTAAATTAGTTTTATATTAATTTTAAATTTGTAGAGTGGTGCAGATACTTCCCTGATTGACATATTCAATAAGAATAAGAAATTTCTAAACAGTGTTCCTAAAATTGTATAACAGGCCACAAGTTCCATGATCAGAATCAAAATCCTCGAATTATGCATAAAACAATTTTTTTCCCTGAAGTGCTTGCAAAACTAACTGATCACAAATTCAAGATGAAGGAATAATAGTATGTAAGGATAAAATACTTGATATACATAAAATGACAGGTTAATGACAAGAAAAACTGAACCTTTCAATAAATTCAAACATGGAAGGATATTTTTAAGAAGTACAACAGTTTGGGAGGAAATACCAAATGTGTGTTAAAAATATTGAAACAGAATTTCAAACTGATGAAAAGTCAGTTTGAAAAGAATTTAGTTTTCTTCACTTTAAATCATTATAGAATTGTTGAAAGAGGGATATGATGGTGGTTAAGAGGTCTTGTTACTGTTGGCAGACAGTTTTTTCCTAAAGTTTGTATTTCAAAAACAGATCTTGTAAACCACAAAATTAACTGGCTGTTCATTTGTCATTCTGTGGATATAATAGGAATGTTGAAAGAATATTTTTGGATATTCATTATTCCTTACTAAAAATTATTACAAATGGCTACACCTCAGTTCTGCCACACTGGAATTAAATTCTCAAAATATCAATCAATCTCTCTCTCTCTCTCTCTCTCTCTCTCTCATTTAAAGGATTTTGTAATTTATAATCAAATAACATTCACACAATGATTTTTACTTTCTTTAAAAATTTATGTTCCCACATTAAATTTTAACACACCATAGTGAGGTGCACGTTTATAAAGAAACAAGAAACATTGACGAGACCTTGTCTTGTCCGTTGGTCAGGAATGAAAAACAGTCTGTATGAGAAAAAACTGTTAATTACTTTATTTTATGCAAATTTAGAAGAAATTTAATATAAAGATTTTCATTGAACTTCTTTCAGGCCTGAAAGAAGTTCAATGAAATGTGACTGGTAAAGCCTTTGGACCTTGATTTATTTTATTCCAATCCTGGTAACATATAATAAATACTTTGTGATATATCAAACCATATTTTCCCTTTTATAAAAATTTGTGTCATCATGTTTAGAGCATATTACCTAATGCAGCAAGATCTCACTGTCCCACTCCAAGATACTAACAATGCCACCAAATTCTAATCAACGTCTAAATTCAACTGCTTTCTCATAAAACTCTTTCGCCTCTCCAAATTCTAGTGTTCACCCCCCCCCCCTTTTTTTAAAATTTTCTTTTTCTTTTTAATAGGCCTTGCCACCGAAATCCTTGGAAATTAGGTGGCGGGGCCTGCCAGAGTACTTAAATAATCTACTGGGTGCTTGATCTACCCCTTGTGGCAAAGTATGGGCAATGGTTGGTCCCAATAGGGGGCCCAATGGTTAAATGGTCAGAGAAACAACAGAACATAACACTACACAACAAACCATTCCCCCCCCCCCCACACACACTTTCTAAATCTCTGGCGTCCAGAGTTCTGTGTCACACATACAAAGAATACAATGCAGAGATGGGGGAACTTCCTGGTGCCATCAGACAACTAACACACTTGTCCCAGTCCTATATACAGAGTGTCTCAAAAAAATGTATATGCACTTTTACAACCCACAAATAAATAAATAAATAAATTTTTTTTTCTTTTATTAGCTGTAACCAATTAAAAAAATTATGGCTGAAACAAGACTAAGCTTTGAAGAAAGGAAATTCATCCTAAAGTATTACTGGAAGTGCGAGAACATAGTGGAAGTGCAAAGATGTTTCAAAGGGGAGTTTGAAAGAAATCCACCAACACAGCTGACCATTGCTCGCATTAGAGATAAGTTTGAAGCAGAAGTAACTGCTCAAGACATCCACAAGCACCGTTCTGGAAGACGCCCACAAGCCCAAAAACAAGAAGAAACAGTAATGGAAGCATACCGACGTTCTCCAAGGAAATCTGTTCAGCAAGCGGCTCGTGAGATAGGCAGTTCAAAAGATAACGTTCATCGCAATCTGAAATGCAGACAAAGAAAATGAATTGCTACCAGTTTGAACACTTGCGATAGTTCAAAATAATTCCACATCTGTCCTCTTTAATTTGAATTATAAATCTTGGGTGGGGGTGTGTGTGTGTGTGTGTGTGACATCTTCTTCAACCATTGTTGATCCACTGCATGATGAAGAGCTCCTCAACACGTTTCCAGCAACTGCAGTCTTGTACACTCTGTTGCCATTGTACCCCAGAAAATTTTACAATTTCATCAATTCACCTCAACTTTGGTCTTTTTCTTGGGCATTTAGAGTCAAGCGGTATCCATTCCAAGTGGTATTGGTCCATCTATAGTCGGTTCTTGATAAGTGACCTGCTCATTTCCATTTTAAGCACTTCCTTCTTTCAAAAATGTCACAAACCTTGGTTTATTGGCAAATCCATGCACATGTTTTTCGGTCTCTTTACCTTATGTTCAAAATTTGGCTCTCCATATTCTTTGTGTGACCCTCAGACTTTGTAAATCTTGGTAATTCAATGTCCATGTATCACAACCATATGTCAAGACAGAAAGGATACATTGATCAAAAACTTTTTATTTGAAACAGAGTGGCAAGTTTGTCTTGAAGACTATAAGCTTTCCAAATACTTGCCATCACAATTTTACGTGCAATTCAGTTTCCATCTGTTGAAATTTCTTGTCCAAGGTAAATATACCTTTTCACTTCTTCTAGTTCTTGTCCATCAGCCACGATTTTCTTTGGTCTAGTGAATTTGTTGAACACCTGCGTTTTTCCTTGAGATTAATCTTCAAACTGAACTTCTTTCTTTCATGCTGCATTTTTTCAATGTTTTGCTGCAATTCTTCCAGATCATTGGCAAAGAGAATGAGTTCATGTGAATGATTGTTTCTGCAAATTGTAAGTGATTCAGGTAATCTCCATTTATCTTGAGTCCTTTATGATCCCAATTTAGCTTGCAAAAAATTTCTTCTAATCAGGCAGAAAATAGTTTTGGGGATTTTGTGTCTTCTTGTAAAATGCATTTTTCTATGTTGATCTGAACTTTATTAATGTTGACCAGTATTGATGCAGTCGCCTTTTCATATAGTGATCAGAGAATATTGATGTAAGCTCTGTCTATACCTTGGTTAATTCGAGGATAGATTATTGTTTGTTTTGTGACCGAGTCAAATACTTTTTAATAGTTGATGAGAGCTATACATAATGGAAGATTGTATTCATTGTGCTGCTCTATAACTTGCTGAACCGGCTACTCTTCTTGAAAGCATCTTTGTGAAAACCTCAGACCACTGGCAACAGGATTATTGGTCAGCAGTTGTTTAAATCAGCCTTGTCACCTTTTTTTTTTTTTTTTTTACAATAGGATGGCTTCTGCACTTTTTCATGCTATAGGTACTTTGTTAAGTAGGAAGCATTTTGAAAATAGTTTGGTTAGAACTTTATATAATGGTTATCCTCCAGCTTTCAACATTTCAACAGTGACATTATTGGTTCCTGCTGCTTTGCCATTTTTCATAGCATCTACTTCTAATAAAATTTCTGTTACAGATTCTGCATCTGGTATTGAATCCAGATTGAATCCTTTATCCTTAACAATTTGAATAAAAAATTCTTCCACTTGTTTAGTATTTGTTATTTAGTTTTTGTTGTGCCATCCTGAAGCTTCAAAGCAAGCATTTGGCTCTTTTGTGTAACCATTCTTTGTTTTGCTTTCTTTAACCCTTGATTTTCTTCAAATGTTCTTCTGACAAGATCAATGTTGAACTTGCACATTTCATCTTTTATGTGCTTTCTTATGGTCTTGCACATTTGTACATATTCTACCTTCCTTCTTACATGACAACTTTGCTTCATTTCTTGTCTCTTTTTCATCATGATAATTGTTCTTTTAATACTCTGGTTAGTTTTTCTTGTTTTGTAGGGGGACAAGGGCACAGGCAGTGTCTACAATAGTCACAATGACTTTTTCATTGGTTAAAATATCTGAGTCAGGAAGGTCTTGCACCATACAAACATGGACAGTTCTGGTTCAAAGTACTGATCATTTTTTGAATATTTGGTTGGTGTCAATCTTCTTCACTTTGGTTGACTTGACCAATTTCTTTCATTATTTTTTGCATGAAAGAAATTGTTTAAGTCAACTGAAGCGAAGAAGATAGACACTAACCACACACACCTATACATATGTATATATATATATATATATATATATATATACACATATATATATATACACATATATATATATATATGTATACATATGTATATATGTATACATATGTATATATGTATACATATGTATATATATATATATATATATATATATATATACATATACACATATATTTTAAAACAAATTCTAAGTTGTGACCTTCAGCATCTGGTCAATCTAGTGAGAAAATTCAAATAACATATGCAAACAAAAAACACACCCAGAATGACTTCTTTTGTGGTTATAGAATACATATAGTAAAACATATCATCTTGACAATTTATTATGGTCTACATTAATTAGCATACAGAATGCTGCATGCAAGAACAGTCACAATCCAAAGCTGGAACTGAAAGATCCATTCCTGATATTTCTGAGGAAGCCATAATGAATTTATTTTAAAAACTGAAAATACTAAATAATTCTGCCAATGTGAGACATGTCTAATTATATTAAATTATTTTTTAAAGTTTAAGTTTTCAAAATGTCCCATTTGGTGGAATTCTAGACAGTAGATTCATGGTAATGCTGATGAGAGTATTACTATTAATCTCTATGTAACGCAAAGCAATGCATGCTTCTCTGTAATATTAACCTGACAAGTAACATATTAGTAAGTATGGTTAGTTTTTTTTTTTTACTTAAATAGTACAACCAACTGATATATTGCAATTACAATTACTAACAAAATGACTACTTATACTTTAGTAAAAAAAAAAAAAGCAGAAAATAAAATATAACATTAATAAAAGATTTATGAAATTTTTAAAATAACTTACATATAATTATGGATGTTGGAACCATTGTCTGTATAATAGTGCCTAAAATAATGAAAGGGGAAAAAAGAAAAGAAAAAAAAAACAACTTTAGAATTAACATACAATCCACATATTGAAACTAAGCCCTTGCTTTCCAACTGTAAATTAAAATAATACACCATTTTAAACTATAACAATATATACATAAAACAGCCACTTTACTGTACAAGGTGGTATATAAAAGTTTTTCATTCTTCTTTCTCAATCCCAATAAATAAATTTATATCAAAAGCAAATCTTTAAAGATCAAATGAATATTATAAGAACATGCCATAAAAGAAAAAAAAAAAAAAACCACAACAGTTTCTAACCACAAAGATCATTTCATAAATTATCAGTAGCCACAGGCAGAGATGAAAATTAGTATTAGTATTAGTAGAGGCATTTGATGCAAGAAAGCAAGCTTATGCAGCATCAGCCAAAAAAAAAAAAAAAAAACCCACTTCCACTTCACCCCTCTTTTCGTTCAAAATATCTGTCCAGCTGAGCCTTAAACTTATTTAGGCTATCAACCTCCACCACAAGGGATGGCAGTCTGTTCCACCAACCAACCACCCGCTGGCTAAAGGCAAATTTCCGCACGTCTATCCTACATCTGTCTTTCCTCAATTTGAATTTATGCCCTCTCAGGTGATTTTTCTGAGCTAGAGGAAGAATCCCATCAGCATTGAGCATGCTTAAACCATTCAAGGCTTTATACACCTCTATCAGATCACCTTGCTGGTGCCTAGTCTCCAGACACTGTAATTTGCAAAATTAAGCCTTTCTTCGTAAGAGCACCCCTTTGTTCCATTCACTAATCTTGTTGCCCTTCTCTGTACTCGTTCCAGCAGCTCTACATCCTTCTTGAAATGAGGCCTCCAGACCTGTATACAGTACTCTAGGTGTGGCCTGACCATTGCCTTATACAATGGAATAATCACCTCCTTATCCCTGCTGGAAAAATTCCTGTATATCATTGACAATACTCCATGAGCTACTCTTGCAGCCCGTCTGCACTGCTCAGAGAACTTCATATCTGCCTGCACAATCACCCCCAAGTCCCTTTCATTCTCTACCACTGTCAGTGTAGTACCACAGAGTTGATACGTTGCTCTGGGGTTGCTTTTTCCCATGTGTAGTACTTTACATTTGTCAATGTTAAACTTCATTTGCCACCTCTCAGCCCATCTGCTCAACCTTTCCAGATCCTGTTGCAGCAGCATAGTGTCAGTAGTGTCCTTGACAACCCTGCCAACCTTTGTATCATCTGCAAACTTGGACATTAAGCTTGATATACCATCATCAATATCATTTATAAATACAGAAAACAATAATGGACCCAACACTGAGCCCTGAGGGACTCCACTAATAACATTAGTCCACGATGAGCAGTGTCCATTGATTACCACTCTCTGTCTTCTCCCCCTCAACCACCCCTTTATCCATAGCAGCAATTTGCCTCCAATGTCACACTGCTCCAATTTGTGTAGCAGTCTTCCATGTGCAACAGTATCAAAAGCCTTTCTAAGATCCAAGTATATAATATCAAAGTTATTCCCTGCATCCAGTTCTTTTGTGACTGCATCATAGTATCCAATCAAGTTGGTCAGGCATGACTTCCCCTTAAAATATCCATGCTGTGTCTGAGCTATAACTGAGGTCTTGTCTAAATGATCCTGCAGTGCTTCTTTAACCAGTGCCTCCATTAATTTTCCTGGAACAGAAGTTAAGCTCACAGGTCTATAATTACTTGTGTCAGCCTTTGATCCTCCTTTGTGAATTGGGGTCACATTTGCACATTTCCAGTCTATGGGTACCTCCCCTGAGTCCAAGGAAGCTCTCATAATTATGGCTAAGGGTTTGCTTACTTCCTTTGCTGCCTCCTTTAATATAACTGGATAGATCCCATCCACCCCGGGTGCCTTTCTTGTGTTTATCTTCAACAGTTTCTCCTCCACTTTACTCCCAGTTATTTCAAGATTCTGTAGCTTACTGCTAGAGTTGAATACACCTCTGGCATTCCCCTTGCTGAATAACTCCTCATGTGTGAATGTCGATGCAAAATATTCATTTAGTTTGTTAGCTACCTGAGCAGGATCATCAACAGTTGACCCATCAATATCAAGTGGACCAATCTGATTCATCCCCTTCCTTCTAGAGTTTACATAAGTAAAGAACTCTTTGCTGTTTTTCTTTGCATCCCTTGCCAAGGATTTCTCGTAATCTGCTTTCGCCTGCCTAACCTCCTTTGTAACTTGGTTGCTTATCAAGTTGTATCTATCATAGGCTTCTGTGTCATGTGTTAATTTGTAAGTATCCCATGCATTTTTCTTCTCTGCCATATGCCTCAGTTCATCTGACATCCATTTTGGCCTAAACCTTGAGCAATATTTCTTAGTTGGTATGTAAAGCCTAGTAGCTTCCAAGATAAGTTCTTTGAATGCTTCCCATTTTGAATTTGCTGTTGGTAACATCATCAGTTGGTCCCACTGTATAGAATTTAAATACTGTCTCAGTCCATCGTAGTCGCCTTTACGAAAGCAAAAACCCTTCCCTTTACCTCTGATGGTAGTTACCTCCTTGAGTAAATCCCACTTCAGCACACTGTGATCACTGCCACCTAGTGGTTCATTTATCTGCAGATTCTTAATGCATGAAGAATCACTGCTGATAATCAAATCAAGAGTATTACTCCCTCTAGTTGCCTCCCGAACATGCTGATGTAGAAAACAATCATCCAATAAATCCACAAAAGCCCTGCTAGTGTGTGAGTAACCAGCCCCCAAATTCCAGTCAATATCTGGGAAATTAAAATCTCCCATTATAAGACTCTCTGATTTACTGGCCCACTATTTCCCTGTACAGTTCCTTATTATACTCATCAGAGTCATTAGGCCTATAGCACACTCCTACTCTCAATTTTGATCTCCCAATGCTTATGTCACACCAAACTGACTCAACACTGCACTGTCCAGCGATGTCGACTGGCTTCACTTCCTTGGTTTTTATGTGTTTCTTAACTAATAGCATAACCCCTCCCCCCTTCCTATCCTGTCTATCCTTTCTGTAGACGTTGTACAGAATTGCATTTCTGCATCCCTTATATCTGTGTGACACCACGTCTCTGATATCCCAACAATATCTGCCTTTGATGTTTTGAGCAATACCTCAAATTCATCAAATTTATTTACTAAACTCCTAGCATTGGTGTACATGCAAGTATACCTGCACCTGTTTCTATTCTTAGCTACCCTAACACAACCCATGTGTTTACTTGTACCGCAATGGCTCCCAGCAGTCTCTGAAATACCATGCATCTTGTTTTTCAGGCTTCTGCTCATTCTAATAGAAGCAGTGCAAGAATCTCTTTCACCTCTGCCAGTGGCTACTGTCAATCTATTGGTCTTTGTCTCCCCCCAAGCTAGCAGTTTTCCGACCCACCTAACACTGCCTCGATAGCATCAGCAAATATTCTTGCACCCTTTCTATTTAAGTGTATCCCATCCCTGTAGAAGCAATCTCTCCTGTTAACAAGTACATTCCAGGCTGAAAAAAATTCTACCCCTTGAGCCTTGCACAATCTTTCCAGGGCCGAATTGATCGACAAGGCTCTCATCATATACTCCCTCCTATCGTGTCTGGGCAGAATTGCAGACACTTTCAAATTCAACCCTAATTCTCGGCTTTTGTTCAACAGTGACCTGTACTTGTTAAGTAATTCTGCTGGTCTCCTACTCTTAATATCGTTAGTGCCAACGTGTACAACTATATCACCTTTTGTGCCCTTAAAAGATGATATTCGCTCTACGTCATCAACCTTTGCCCCTGGCAGACATACCCTGGTCCTGTTCCACCTATCTTTTTTACAAAGCATGTTCCCCGTTTCCCTGACAATAGAGTCACCAACAACTACTAGTTCCTTCGGGACCAGCGCATTCTGCCTTGGGGGTTGTCTGTGTCACGCGATGCCCAAGTGCAAGCTCTGGCGTTGATGTGGGCAGCTGAGAGCTTGATGGGCCCCTCAATTTAGTTTCTTCGAGGGCATCCACCCTGTCCTTCAAGCTCTCATATAGGCCCACAAGAACGCCGAGTTGTTGCCTGATATCGATACACTCCTTGCATCGCGCACACACAAAGACATCCCCCTTGGCAGTATCATGTCCCGTACCCGATTGCTCTGCAAACATCAAGCAAACAGTGCATTTTATAAGGCTGTGAGTCAGAGGACAACTGCCCCCCTCAGTTCTGCTCTGAGCTACAGCGCTTCCATTAGCTTGAGCCTTTTGCTTTGCTGCTCTGGTTTGAGTCATGATTCTATTAATTTATTAATTAATTATGTTATGTTATTAATTATGTTAAATATAATTAATTATATTACGTTTGTAATCTAAGTCGTTATATGTATTTATTTAAACGTACAATTTAACTGCTAACGAAGTTCAACTAACGCTATCTAATCATTCTCATTCTTCACTGCTTCTATTAGAATGAGCAGCAGCCTGGAGAGCAAGATGCTGGGGATTTCAAGAATAGCTGGGAGTCATCATAGCATGGAACAAGTAAATACATGGGCTGCATTAGGGTAACTAAGAATAGGAACAGGTGTATATATATACTTGAATATATGCTAGGAGTGTAATAAATAAATTTCACAAATTTGGAGTACTGGTTAAGACATCAAAGGCAGATTTTTTGGGATATCAGAGACAGTGTCACACACAAAGAATGCAGAACAGAAATTTGAGGACCACAGTGTGTACGGAAATGATACACAAGATAAGAAGGGAGGAGCGGTTATGCTGTTAGTGAAGAAACACTAAATCTAAAGCAATGCATCCAGTTGACACGAGAGGACACAGCAATGCTGAGTCAGTTTGGTGTGTCATAATCGCTGGGAAAGCAAAGTTGAGAGTAGGAGTGTGTTATAGGCCTAATGACTCAGACGAGTGCAATGAACGACTGTACAGAAAAATAGAGTCGGCCAGTAAATCAGAATGTCTTATAATGGGAGATTTTATCTCCCCAGATATTGACTGGAAATTGTAGCACTCACAAGTTAGCAAGAATTTTGTGGATTTATTGGATGATTGTTTTCTAAAGCAGAATGTTCGAGAGGAACCAGAAGGAGAAATACTCTTTATCTGATTATCAGCAATGATTATTAATTGCATTAAGAATCTGCAAATAAAGGAACCACTAGGTGACAGTGATCACAGCGTACTGATGCAGGATTTACTGAACTACCATCAGGGGTAAAATTAGGGATGTAACTACCATCAGGGATAAAAAAGGAAGGATTTTTGCTTTCATAACAGTGACTACAGTAATCTTAGACAGTTTTTTTTAATTCTATACAATGTGACCAACGGATCGTGTTACCAACAGCAATTTCTAAATGGGAAGCATTCAAGTTATTAATTGTGGAAGCTACCATGCTTTTCATACCAATTAAAAAATAATGCTCACGGTTTAGGCCAAATGGATGTCAAATGAACTAATAAGAGTTGTTGGCAGGGAAGAAAAGCGCATGGGATGCATATAAATTATCAGGCGATTGTAAAATACCTGTATTTTACCTATCATCCGCCTTTAAGCTACCCCATAATTTTTCCCTTCATTGTACTTCAGGGAGTACGAAACGCAACACAACACCACACTTATCAGCATTCCTCACTGTCTTCTCCCCCACAAGAACGCATGCCTCTCTAGCATCACATTAAGTGAGATCAGTAATTGTTTGTTTGTTTGTTATTTGGTTTTTAGGAGCATTAGCAACTAAGGCCATATTGCTCCGGGATATGCGGTGGTCATTCCCTGACCTTTCCGCATCCTCCGTGACGGGCTCGAACCCCGGTCTAATCAAGAAGCGTGTACTACGCACTGCTGCTCCTTCCCACCTGGCTACGGAGACACCATCAGTAATTGTGATGCAATCCTACCTTTATTGGTGGCGTCACAGCACAACAGGAGGCCATTACTTGATCAGCTTCTGACCATTACAGGATGATGGAAGTGCTGTTAACAAAGAAGTGTTTGATTATTTTTTATCACATAGGAAGAAGGTATGACTATTGAAAACAGACTTTTATTGGGAAACCCGAATCTAATAACTGCAGAGTATATTGTATCAATCAGTTCCTGTTGCAGGAATTGGATTCCAGAGTCCAAAGATCAGGAACTCTCACCCCAAATACCTCATTTTTGACAAATATGAGTTTTGTTTTCACATGGTTGTAACTCTTTCTGGTCCCCAGATATCAATCAGCCTTGGAAATTAGTTCCCCACAAAAACGAGCTCTGGACCAATGGGAGCATGGAAGGTGTATAAAAGTGAGAACAAAAGAAAGGGAGGCTTTTGCTGACTTTTAGAGTTCTTGGGGGGGGGGGGGCTTTTACAGTATTTTAGAGTTCTAGGGAGAGCTTTACAGTATTTTAGAGTTCTAGAGAGGGCTTTTACAGTATTTTAGAATTCTAGAGGGTCATTTGGAGAGAATTGAGAGAGAGAGTGTGTAAAGTATATTCATGTCTAGTGGCATCGGGGATTTCCCCGAACTCTGCGTTGCTTTCATTGTAGGTGTAACAGTTCACTGTAAAGGCCAGAGATTTAAAAGTGTATGGATTTTGTAAGTGTAGTGTTGTGTATCATTGTTCTTCTGGCCAATTAGCCGCTAGACCCCTGCTGGGGCCCAATGTTGTCCACACAGCCTTGTGGAGGCAGACCAGGTACCCAGTAGTTGATATTTTACTGTGGCAGGCCCTGCCACCTAGTTTCCTGAGATTTCAGCGGCTAGGGCCTAAAAAAAAAAAAATAATAAATAATCGCTGAAAAAGGTTTAAGCCGAAAGAGTTTTGCATGCGCGGTTTGAATTTGGACATATTTTAATTTTTGACATTGTGTGGGACATGCTCTGGTGTATAGACAGTAGGGGAGGGAGACTAAAGACTGGGGGGGAAAGCAAGAAGTATGGGGACAATAGAGTAGGTGTCCCCAAAAGCAGTGGGCAGGCCAATGCCCCACCAGGAGTAGAGAAGCGGGGAGTGGCAAGGGAGGGAGGGAGGAAACAGTCTCTCCCCCTGCCTGGAGATTGGGAATTAAAGGTGAATAGGACTAGGGAGTCCTATTCAGACCACCATATGGCGTACTGCAAGTAGTACCTGCTTTTATGTCCAGTCCGGGTTTTTTTGTCACTTGGTTTGTTTGCATGTACTTATCTTCGTCTTTTAGTTCCTATGGCTATGTCTGACCAGGTTCCTTGTCACTTTGCTATTTTCTTGATCTTTGTAGGGTCCTGTCGGGTCCTTTGATCCATTTGTGGCCTCACTTTGGTCGGGGTTGTCTTCTTCCATGCTCATTTTGATTTCCTCTTGCTCTTTGCAGTCTTGTGGAGTGGTCAATTTTTTTCGAATATGTAATTTACTTTCATTCATTGTGGATGGCAATTTTCGTTCTTCTTCGGTCGAAGTTTTCTCGTGCAAACTGGCTGAAAGCCGCGTAGTCGTCTTCTGTGTCCAAGAGATGATGTTCTTTGGTATGTACTGTATTTTAGCTATTAGCACGCTTCTGTGTTCCTCATAGCACTCACAGTCGTACATTATATAATGCCATGTTTCAGGCTCACCACAGGTGAAGTTAGCTCCTCAGTTATACCCAGTATGTTCAATTTTGCCTTGAATGGGCCATGGCATGTTAGTAAGTAGGTTGCATTTAACCCTGGGTTAAACCACGGGAATATCATCCGAATATCAAATTGGAATATCATCGGTTTTGGCTGAAACAAGAAGAAGAAATGAGTCACTTATAAGTCTATCAAGTGGAAATCTGCTGTACACCAATGGAAACAGTGAAAGGAGTGAAGGTGGAGTTGGGTTTCTGGTCCATAAAGATTTAAAAAACAACATTTTGGAATTCAAAAGTACATCACCAAGGGTGTCAAGACTAATACTCAAGATTTCTAAGAGGTACAAGCTAAATATTATAATGATTTATGCACCAACATCGAGCCATGATGATGAAGAGGTTGAAGAAATGTACACTGAAATTGAGTCTTCTAGATGAGCAGAAAACCCACTACACTATTATTATGGGGGACTTCAATGCTAAGGTTGGAAAAAGGCAAAACAGCGCAGAAAGAGGAACTATAGGAAATTTTGGAATTGGTGAAAGAAATAAGAGGTGAAAGACTTGTGGAATTTGCAGAATCTCAAGGACTGTCAGTAATGAACACTTTTTTCAAGAAAAGGGTGAACAGAAAGTGGACATGGAAGAGTCCAAATGGATTAACAACTAATGAAATCGACTTCATCCTCACTAACAGAAGATATATTGTGAATGATGTTACCGTCCTGAATAAGTTAAATGTTGGAAGTGATCACAGAATGGTAAGATGTACACTTGATATAGATGTAGGAAAGGAAAGGAAAAAACTGACTCGAGTAAATAATACAAAGGTCTTTGAAATAACAGAGGAGGAGAAAAAGCAGTATGTACTGGAACTTAACAAGTTTGAGCTTCTGCCAACTGCTCAGGACCAAGATATCGACGAGGAATATTACAACTTTCTGAAAGTGATAAAGCCCAAGAAACTTATAGGGAAACAGAAATCCAAAGAAGAAAAAATTAGTCAAGAAACAGTTGTCATGATGAACCAAAGACGACAAATGAAGAGCAAGAAAAACACTGACAGGGAGAAAATTGAGTATACTGAGTTATGCAAAGCCATTAGAAAGAGACTCAGAGAGGACATAAGAAGATTTAACACAAGAAAAGTAGAACAAGCATTAAGGGAAAACAAAGGATTTAAATCAGCAGCCATGAGCAGTAATACAGAAAGACAAATGATACTGAAACTGAAGAATAGCGATGGTGTACTTATAAACAGCAGAGAAGGCATAATTCAAATAGCAGAAGACTACTATAGAGAATTATACAAGGAGCGAGGGAATGATACCAGCAATGGGGAACATGGATTGCAAAGTAGCAACACATACGACATACCCGATATTCTTCCTGATGAGGTAGAACATGCATTGAAGAAAATGAAGAATCAGAAAGCCCCGGGGGAAGATGAAGTTACTGTTGAGTTGTTAAAATTGGGAGGAAGAGACATAACACAAAAACTGGCAAGGCTCTTCACAAAGTGCATTAGAAAATGTGTGATGCCTAAGCAGTGGAATAATGCAATCATAGTTTTGCTGCATAAGAAAGGAGATAAATCAGAAATTGGAAATTATAGACCAATTAGCATGTTATCCCATATCTACAAGTTGTTCACAAGGGTCATTACTAACAGATTAGAAAGAATACTTGATGAGAATCAACCGAAAGAGCAAGCTGGCTTTAGGACACGATTCTCAACTATGAATCACCTTCACGTAATATCACAGCTAATGGAGAAAGCAAATGAATATAAAACACCATTATGCCTGGCATTTGTGGATTATGAAAAGGCATTTGACTCCATACAGCATAAGGCAATGTTTCGGGCACTGGAAAGACAAGGCATAGATACTCCATATATTATGATTTTGAAGAAAATATATGAGAGTGCTACATCCTTTATTAGACTAGACAAAGACAGTAGGAAATTTAAAATCGAGAAAGGAGTTCGACAAGGAGACACAATATCTCCAAAGCTGTTTACTGCTGCCCTTGAGGAAGCTTTCAGAAGATTAGACTGGTCGCAGAAAGGAGTCAATGTGAACGGAGAGTACCTAAACCATTTACGATTTGCAGATGACATTGTGGTCATAAGCCACGATCCCAAAGAATTAGAGGAAAATCTTAATCAGTTATGCACAGTTAGTAAGGATTTTGGACTAAAGATGAATATGGCTAAAACAAAAGTAATGATGAACAAGTATGCCACGGAAAGGGCAATAATGATTGAAGGAGCAGTAATTGAAAAGGTGGAGTCATATACTTATCTGGGACAAGTTATTAGCTGTAATAATGATAAATGGCTGGAAGTCAAGAGAAGAATAAATTTTGGATGGATAGCATTCAGGAAATATAGCCACATACTGAAGAGCAATATCCCAGTTTGTCTGAAACGTAAAATAATGAATCAATGTATACTCCCCACCATGACTTATGGAAGTGAAACTTGGGCACTCACCAAAAGAATGGAAGAGAAGCTGCAAACTACACAGCGAAGAATGGAACGAATTATATTGGGAATCAGACTGTTAGATAAGAAGAGAAACACATGGATTAGGCAGCAAACTCAAGTAAAGGACATTCTTATCAAAACTAAAGAACTAAAATGGTCTTGGGCAGGACACATAGCTCGAACACATGATGACAGATGGACTAAGAAAATAACAGAATGGTACCCAAGAGGGGCTAGAAGAAAACCTGGAAGACAAAGGCGGAGATGGATAGATGAAATTCATGAGTTTTTGAGTAGTAAATGGATGGCCAGTGCTCAAAACAGAAGGAACTGGAAAGTTGCTGGAGAGGCCTTCATCCTGCAGTGGATTGAAAATGGCTGATGATGATGATGATAAACCACGGGGGGGGGGATACATCTTGGCAACCAGTGGTATGAATCTCTTCGTCACTTCGCCTTTGTTTGATGCTGTCCATCCGTCCTGCCACAGCTGTAGCAGGTGAGCCACTTTTCGAAAAGGTGTTACCACCTCAATTCTTCAGTCAGTTAGGTAATCCTTTATACACTTGTAGAGGTTTGTTAGGAGCGCTGCCTCCCGGAGCTGGCCGAGGACACTCGGCCACCACAGGGTGTCGAACGCCCCAGCAAAGTCGACTGCGATGACTAAGCAGTACAAAGGGTACTAGGAAAGTTTTGCAATACAGCTTTGTTTATTTAATTTTTTCAAAGTAATTTCCTCTACATTCAATACCTCCCCATCCTCCGAAACCAATCTTTAAACCAGTTCTGCCAAGTTTCACTAGGGAGTAAAGCACACTCGTTGTCCCAAGCCCGGAAGGTCCTCATCACTGGAAAACCGCCTCCCTTTCAGCTTCATTTTCACATGCGGGAACAGTGCAAAGTCGCAGGGAGCAAGGTCTGGCCTGTAGGGAGGGTGCTCGAGAAGTTTCAGTCCTGTCGTGGTCAAATATTAGGTGCAGGCTTTGGCACGGTGAGCTGGAGCATTATCGTGATGGAGGTACCAGGTGTCCATTCTTGACTTTGGCCGCAGGTTCTTCATAGATCCAATGACTTTAGGCAGGCATTGTTCAGTATACCACTTAGCTGTGACTGTCTTCTGCGTGTCCAAAACGACACGTTCCACAATTCCACTCGATTTGAAAAATACAGCTATCATTTTCTTCTTTACAGATCGGGATTTTCTGACAATTACGGGTGTGTCGTCATCATCAAAGACCCAAACTTTGTTTTGAGCCTTGGTCGGCAGATCGTAATAGTACAGCCAAGTCTCGTCACGTGTCAACGATGTTGTTCACATACCAAGATTGTCCCTTATCAAACTTTAACATCTCCCGGCACCAAGTCACACGGCGTGTCATCTGCTCTTCAGTCAGTTGATGCGGCACCCAGAGAGAACAAAGTTTCTTCACGTGCAAATGATCTTGCAGAATCGAACGAATTGCTGGTGCATTTAGGCCCAAAGTATCCTCTATCTGTTGGTAGGTCACTCGCCTGTTTTCGTCAAGCATTTTCCTCACAGCAGTAACGTTTTCCTCCGTAACTGACGTTCGTGGCCTTCCCGGCCTCTCAGAATCCTCCAGAGTGAAATTTCCCCTTTGGAATTCTCTATACCACCTGAATATCGTTGTACGATGTGGACAATCATCATCTAGTGCAAGAGTCATTTCTTCTAAGCACTGGTCTATGGTTAAACCACGCACGAAATTATACCGCAAAACTGTCCTTATCTCATTTCGTGACCACGATGCCATCGCAAGCACTTTACACTCTCACTACTAATGAATAACTGAGCCCATCGACTTGGCGCTGCGGCTACTATGCACGTATGAACATGTCTCAACATGCAGCAACAAGCAGCTTCCTGTGATTCATTGTTGCGTCATATTGCAAAACTTTCCTAGTACCCTTTGTACTTCCTGTCTCATTGGGTTGCTTTGAATATAAGGTATTGGACTGATTCTATGGTTGATAAACCCGGTTTGAATCCATATTGTTTTGGTGATTCTAGGTTTGCGGCTTTGTAGTGGCTCATAATTCTTTTATGCAACAGCCTTTTGTACAGTTTACTCAGGGTAGTCAGTAACGCTATCAGTCGGTAGGAATCTGGTTGTTCCGGTGGCTTGTTAGGGTTCTTCAGGACGAGTTTCAGATTTGTGGTTTTCCAGGAGGTTGGAAATTTCCCCGCTTGCATGCAGCAGTTTAGAAGTTTGAGTAGGAGGCCAGGTATGTGTTCCACAGCCTTTCTGATCAACTCCGGCTCCAGGCATTTCCTATTTCGCATCTGTGCCACAGCATTTTGCATCTCCTCCATGGTGAAGGGCAGCTCCATTTGTTGCGATCTGTATGCCTCGTTTGCTTGGGAGATTTCTTCCTGCTTGTCACTGAGGTTGTCTGGGGGTTCTAGAATGATTGTAATTAGATGGTTATTAATTGAATCATCCCATGTTTTAGTGAGGAATCCTTGAGGCATTTTTGTTGCCGTCGTTATAACCCCCTGGGGAGCTTATTTGTGGTTATTTTGTATACAACCCCCCCCACCCCAGGTTCCTCATTTCCGGTTGCAGAGACTAGTCGCTCCCAGAAGGCTTTCTAATTTTTCTTTATTTTTTCAGCGTAGGCATTGCATAGCTATTGATGTCTTAGATAGGCTACCTCTGCTGGTGGCCAGGTTCTTCGCGCCTTCTGGTATTCTTTTCTCTTTATTTGAACTTGCTTTCGTAGTCTTTGTAACTCCGGAGTCCATCATGGCATGGCTCCTATGGAGGGTGTCTTCCTTTTCATCGCCATTTCCGCTGCAGTGGTTATAATGTGGGTGAATTTCTCCTGCATCCTGCATGTTTTCCATTCTGTCACTTCCTCCTGTGCTTCTGCTTTGCAGATCAATTGTTCTCAAAAGAGTTCCCAGTTTGCCTTTTTCGTGGCAAACCTGCTCGCCATGTATTTGCCATTTGTTGGTCTTGGCATCATTCTCTTGATATTGAAGGTGATTGTGCAGTGATCCGATGTGGTCCAGGCGTTTTGCACAGTCAAATCGGTCACATGAGCTTCTATGTTTCTTGTGGTAAGCGTGATGTCTATGGTTAATTCCAATAGGGTGTTGCAGTATGTTGGTAGATTGAAGGGTTGATTCTTTACAGTGAAGATAGAATTTGCTAGGAACTCCTCAAGCCTCTGTCCATTCCTGACACCTCGTCGGTTTGTTGTAGTGCTGTGCCAGACAGGGGAGCAGCAGTTTACATCGGTGCCGATTAAGACTCTTTGTCCTGCTAGGGTTTCTTGCACTGTTTGTCCGGGTCTGCAGTTCAGCAAGATCATATACAGGCTGCCAAGAGAGCTAATAATATGGGCACATGTTGCCCATGGAGTGCAGAGTTCTGATATTTTTGTCGTGGTTATCTCCGGGTTCCGTACTACCACCGCTGCCTTCGAAGTGTATTTTTGTTGCATTGTACAATTTTATATCGCAGCGGATAGCCCTTAACTTGCCCTCTATGTGTGTAGGGCTCCTGTATCAGGATAACATCTGCGTTAGCCTCATCAGTGCTTTGCCGTACTTGGTTGGCCATTGCTCTACCCCGCTGCGCATTTATTTGGTGCACCACTAGGATCATCATCATCATCATCATCAGCCACTGCAGGATGAAGGCCTCTCCAGCAACTTTTCAGTTCCTTCTGTTTTGAGCACTGGCCATCCATTTACCATCCAAAAACTCATGAATTTCATCTATCCATCTCAGACTTTGTCTTCCAGGTTTTCTTCTAGCTCCTCTTGGGTACCATTCTGTTATTTTCTTAGTCCATCTGTCATCATGTCTTTGAGCTATGTGTCCTGCCCAAGATCATTTTAGTTCTCTAGTTTTGATAAGAATGTCCTTTACTTGAGTTTGCTGCCTAATCCATGTGTTTCTCTTCTTATCTAACAGTCTGAGTCCCAATATAATTCGTTCCATTCTTCGCTGTGTAGTTCGCAGCTTCTCTTCCATTCTTTTGGTGAGTGCCCAAGTTTCACTTCCATAAGTCATGGTGGGGAGTACACATTTGTTCATTATTTTACGTTTCAGACACACTGGGATACTGCTCTTCAGTATGTGACTATATTTCCTCTATCCATCCAAAATTTATTCTTCGCTTGACTTCCAGCCATTTATCATTATTACAGCTAATAACTTGTCCCAGATAAGTATATGACTCCACCTTTTCAATTACTGCTCCTTCAATCATTATTTCCCTTTCTGTGGCATACTTGTTCATCATTACTTTGGTTTTAGCCATATTCATATTTAGTCCAAAATCCTTACTAACTGCACATAACTGATTAAGATTTTCCTCTAATTCTTTGGGATCGTGGCTTATGACCACAATGTCATCTGCAAATCGTAAATGGTTTAGGTACTCTCCGTTCACATTGACTTCCTTCATGCGACCAGTCTAATCTTCTGAAAGCTTCCTCAAGGGCAGCAGTAAACAGCTTCAGAGATATTGTCTCCTTGTCGAACTCCTTTCTCGATTTTAAATTTCCTACTGTCTTCGTCTAGTCTAATAAAGGAGGTAGCACTCTCATATATTTTCTTCAAAGTCATAATATATGGAGTATTTATGCCTTGTCTTTTCAGTGCCCGAAACATTGCCTTATGCTGTATGGAGTCAAATGCCTTTTCATAATCCACAAATGCCAGGATACCACAAAAGGCCACATAATGGTGTTTTATATTCATTTGCTTTCTCCATTAGCTGTGATATTACGTGAAGGTGATCCATAGTTGAGAATCGTGTCCTAAAACCAGCTTGCTCTTTCGGTTGATTCTCATCAAGTATTCTTTCTAATCTGTTAGTAATGACCCTTATGAACAACTTGTAGATGTGGGATAACAAGCTAATTAGTCTATAATTTCCAATTTCTGATTTATCTCCTTTCTTATGCAGCAAAACTATGATTACGTTATTCCACTGCTTAGGCATCACACCTTTTCTAATGCACTTTGTGAAGAGCCTTGCCAGTTTTTGTGTTATGTCTCTTCCTCCCAATTTTAACAACTCTACAGTAACTTCATCGTCCCCCGGGGCTTTCTGATTCTTCATTTTCTTCAATGCATGTTCTACCTCATCAGGAAGAATATCGGGTATGTCGTATGTGTTGCTACTTTGCAATCCATCTTCTCCCACTGCTGGCATCATTCCCTCACTCCTTGTATAATTCTCTATAGTAGTCTTCTGCTATTTGAATTATGCCTTCTCTGCTGTTTATAAGTACACCATCACTATTCTTCAGTTTCAGTATCATTTGTTGTTGTTGTTATTTGGTTTTTAGGAGCATTAGCAACTAAGGCCATATTGCTCCGGGAATATGCGGTGGTCATTCCATGACCTTTCCGCATCCTCTGTATTTGGTGGTGACGGGCTCGAACCAGTATCATTTGTCTTTCTATATTACTGCTCATGGCTGCTGATTTAAATCCTTTGTTTTCCCTTAATGCTTGTTCTACTTTTCTTGTGTTAAATCTTCTTATGTCCTCTCTGAGTCTCTTTCTAATGGCTTTGCATAACTCAGTATACTCAATTTTCTCCCTGTCAGTGTTTTTCTTGCTCTTCATTTGTCATCTTTGGTTCATCATGACAAGTTTTTCTTGACTAATTTTTTCTTCTTTGGATTTCTTTTTCCTTATAGGTTTCTCGGGCTTTATCACTTTCAGAAAGTTGTAGTATTCCTCGTCGATATCTTGGTCCTGAGCAGTCTGCAGAAGCTCAAACTTGTTCTTAAGTTCCAGTGCATACTGCTTTTTCTCCTCCTCTGTTATCTCAAAGACCTTTGTATTATTTACTCGAGTCAGTTTTTTCCTTTCCTACATCTATATCAAGTGTACATCTTACCATTCTGTGATCACTTCCAGCATTTACCTTATTCAGGATGGTAACATCATTCACAATATACCTTCTGTTAGTGAGGATGAAGTCTATTTCATAAGTTGTTAATCCATTTGGATTCTTCCATGTCCACTTTCTGTTCACCCTTTTCTTGAAAAAAAGTGTTTATTACTGACAGTCCTTGAGATTCTGCAAATTCCACAAGTCTTTCACCTCTTTTATTTCTTTCACCAATTCCAAAATTTCCTATAGTTCCTCTTTCTGCGTTGTTTTGCCTTTTGCCAACCTTAGCAGTGAAGTCCCCCATAATAATAGTGTAGTGGGTTTTCTGCTCATCTAGAAGACTCAATTTCGGTGTACATTTCTTCAACCTCTTCATCATCATGGCTCGATGTTGGTGCATAAATCATAATCTTTAGCTTGTACCTCTTAGAAATCTTGAGTATTAGTCTTGACACCCTTGGAGATGTACTTTTGATTTCCAAAATGTTGTTTTTAAAATCTTTATGGACCAGAAACCCAACTCCACCTTCACTCCTTTCACTGTTTCCATTGGTGTACAGCAGATTTCCACTTGATAAACTTATAAGTGATTCATTTCTTCTTCTTGTTTCAGCCAAACCGATGATATTCCAATTCACATTTTCTAATTCCTTTTCCAGCTCTAATATCCTGTCTTCACCGATGAGTGATCTTACGTTATAACAGGCCAAGTTCAGTTTCCGTGCATGGCAGCCTGGTCGTACCCAGAGATTCTTAGCACCCTCTGCTTCCACTCTGATCCTCTCGAGGCCGTAAGAGGGAGAGTGAAAGCTGCTGGGGACTGAGGGCCATTTCTTTTGTTGTGCTGTCATATGCTGGAGGGTTTGGTCTTTTCCTCTTCACGCTGACCAGGCGTCTTGAAGAGAACCAACCGGACTTCTCCTAAATCTTCTGTAATAGAGAGATATTGGATCCATCAGTGTTTTAGGCTGAGTGTCTGATAACACACAGGATACCTGTTCCCGTTATTCAATTTCTTATGGTGTATCCCCATAATTGATTTGTGACTGGTATGAACTCTTAGCTTTCTGGTAGGTTGGGCAGTTTGTGTCACGTGTGGAATGGGCATGATCTAACCTCAAGGTTTTGCAGTTGGTGCAGATGGGATCTTTTTCTTTCTTTGGGCAGTTGTTGTAATTGGGGCCCATTTCAGAGCAGTGGCCACATGTTGCTTCTTTTTGGGCGCAGGTGTGTGTTGTGTGGCCGTATTTGCAGCATTGGAAGCACCTTGGTACATCCACACGTTCTCTAAATCTATGACTGCGCCACTCTATGTATATGGTGTTTTGCATTCATAGGATCTGCCATGCTTCAGGGGCCAGCTCTACCACCCCGTTGCAGTTTCCACTATTTCTAGATTTTGTTCTGTACTTGGGTATAATCAGCTGTTTTTCATCCCTGTCAGGTAATTCGTTTAGGAGGTTTTTCCTTTATATCTCTTCCCTTACACTTTCAGGTGTCATATCCTGGTCAATATCAAAAATGATTACAGATGGCCCTTTTCCTTTGGGGGCCTCTGTGGTAAGGCCTAGGGTGAAGATCTTGGGGTTTGTTATTATCTGCTGTGCTTCTTCTTTGGTTGCCGTTTCAATAACTATTCCGGGATTCCTGGTTTTTCGGAAGGCTTTGATTCTAGTAGCGCCGAAGTACTCTTTCACGTTCTCTGTGACTTTCTTTATTTCCTCACTGGTGGATTTTTCATTCCCTACTGGTCGTACAACCGCTATGTTGGGTGTGGACAGAAGGGTTTTTCTTTTGACCGGTTGACTTTTAGTCTGTGCATTTGTAGGTTTCCTCAGCATTTCTGCGTAAGTGTGTGCCTGCTGTTGTATTTGTTTTGCTCTGTAGGCCTCCAATTTGGCCTTATTTGTTTTGCTCTGTAGGCCTCCAATTTGGCTTCATTTGTTACCGCTTCTATTTGTACCTTCTGTAGAACTGTTTTCAGCTTGGTCCAGATGGTCACAATTTCTCCTCTGAGGGCAGTGGTTATTCTGCTAGAGGATTCCTTCAACTTGTTTTCAAGCTGCACCCAGGACCAGCATCTGGTCCAGAACAGAACCGTCAGGCAGCATAGGGTCCACGGGGGGGGGGGTCTGCATTTTTTGGTGCGTCATTGGCATCCCATTTGTCCTCTGTAATGTCATTCTGTGTGGCAGCTACTTCATTTGTCTCCTTTTGCTCAGATTGCGAGCGTGTTTTCTTTTCTGATTTCGAGGCAGTCATTTTCCAATTTTTTCCTTTGGTCGAGGGGGGGACTCCTGAGCTGGGGTTCTCAGTCTATTCTTGGTTTTCTTTCAATATAGAGCCATTATTTTGATCTTGTTCCGCGGCGACGGTAGTTCTGTCCAATTTTCTCTCCATTTTGTTGGTATTCCGGATTTAAGAGGTTTACCGGATTATTGGGTTTTGGGCGTGCTTGTTGAAAGTAGGGCTACAAGAGCTGTCGATGAACCTTAACCACAAGTTCGTAGGTTTATTACTTGTCTCGCAAATGTTAATCGCAAGTTTAAGTTCTTCCCCTGTCACGTGGTGGAGGAGGAAACAGCCAAGTGCTAAAGTGCACTCAGAGCGATGGGATTAGTTCCCTGTGGTGTTTTCGGGGAACGCCAAAGACGATGGTAACATCACGATTTCAATGTGCTGCATAAGTAAGAAGTTCGCGTGTCACCATGGAAAGTTTATGGGAGGGGAGAAAGCACAAAAGCCATGATTCTCTATAATATTGCTTTAAACACAGTCCAGAAATATTGGAACGTTGTTTCTGTACAAATTAACACAGGAGGCAATCACTATGAGGGCAACCTCCCCAGTCAACAGCCAGATACCAGCGTGTCAGCCACGTTATATTGGTCAGCTCTATTTCCCTGCCATCAGCCACATGGTGACCAGTGCAATCTGGCAGCAAAGGAAACATAAATGACGCTGGGATCTAACTAAATACCCAGTACAATGCAAAAGGTTTCTCACCAAGGGACTCCTGTACTGTATATCTTCTTGAGAGAACACAATGTAGAACAAACTGTAGTTTAAACACATTCTTTACACAAAAATCACGGAGCAATATATCGTACATCCGAACACAGCGGCGGCCATATTGGCATTAAAAGAGAGAGAGTGTGGAATAAGAGGTTTTGGAGATTAAGAGAAAAGCAGAGGAATAGACGAAGATTCAGAGAATAGAGAAGACTTTTCAGCAGAGCTGAGTAAAACAGAACAATACAGACACTGTTCCGGATACAGTTGGATCGAATCATTCCTTATACCCATAAGTAAAACTTACCGGTATAAGGAATGATTTTTACTCTCTTTTAGTACATAAGCATCCCTCCTCGTTAGTATAATTATTGTTGTAACAGGTCATGACACATTGTCTGTAAATTAGAGTTTAACTTGACTAGTTAATACAAGGGTGTTAATGTCAACTACACAATACCCAATTGTTACTCAAGGTTTTAGTACGGTCCCTATGCTTACATTATATACCTGTATATTCCTCCAAGATGTGGACTGCAAACCAGAGTTGAGCAACATACCGTAAAACGATCATATGAAGAATATAACTATGTCAACAACCCACAGACTAGATGGAAACAGAGACACATAAGGTGTCTTCCTTATTCTTGTTAAGAGTGTAAGAAAAGATGTTCTATTCTCATATGTAGATTATATGTACGTTTCTGATAGAGTAATAATAATAAATTGTTTTTTTTGTTTTTTTTGAGTGTCCCTGCCTCTTATCTACTCTCTTGCTACACGTTATCCATAGCATAAGTTTTATAGTAAAAGACCATTATTGCGGCATTCCTTGACCTGACTATAATAGATTGGGATGAAAAACAACGCTAATCCTACACATTGCTGAATAGATCTTTAGGGCATGAGATTACTGTCCTATTTCATAAACCACTAGGCAGTCACATAAATTCATTGGTGTTTTCTGGGACATTCTTTAATTAAGGTTTTGTAGCATCCAAACCATCCCCAGAACATGGGCAGGTTTTGAGGCATTTCAGGTAATTCAGAATATCAAAGCCCAGCCGAGCTCAACTGTGAATGCCCCAGAAGCCAATGTAACATGATACAGAAGCCTATGATAGACATAAGCTAGTCTGTAATGAGGTCACAAAGGAGGTTAGGCAAGCGAAAGAAGTTTATGAAAAATCTCTGGGAAAAGATGCAAAGAAAAACAACACAGACTTCTTTTACTTATGTATACTCTAGAAGGAAGGGTCCGAATCAGAGTAGTCCACTTGATATCGGTGGTTCGACTGTTGACAATCCTGATCAGACAGCTGCCAAACTGAATGAGTATTTTGCATCTACATTCACACATGAGGAATTCTGTAGGGAAGTGGAGAACAGAAGCTTATTAAACTGAGGAGTTATTCAATGAGGGGAGTGCCAGAAGTTTATCAAACTTGAACATGGAGCTAAATAATTTTGTAATAACTGAGAGCAAAGTGCAGGAGAAATTGTTGAAGTTAAACATTAGAAAAGCACCTGGGGTGGATTGGATGTATCCAGTTACATTAGAGCAGGCAGCAAAGGAAGTAAGCAAACCCTTAGCGATAATTATGAGGGCATTGTTGGATTCAGGGGAGGTCCCCACAGACTAGATGTGCAAATATATCCCCAATTCACAAAGGGTGACACAAATAATTACACACCTGTAAGTGTAACTTCTCTTCGGAGGAAAATAATGGAATCACTGGTTAAAGGAGAACAGCAGGATCATCTACACAACACTGCAGTTATAGGTCAGAGACAGCATGGGTTTGTTAAGGGGAAGTCTTGTCTGATCAATTGATCACATACTACGATAAGGTCACAAAGGAACTGAATGCAAATAATTTTTATATATCATATACTTGGATTTCAGGAAAACTTTTGATACTGTTGCACATGGAAAACTTCTGTAAAAATTGGAGCACTATGGCATTAAGGGTAAGTTGCTGCTATGGATAAAGGGATGGTTGAGTGGCAGAAGACAGTGTTAATCAATGGACACTGCTCTTCATGGACTAATGTTATTAGTGGAGTCCCCAGGGTTTGGTGATATTGATGAAGGTATATCAGCCTTAATGTCGAAGTTCTAGATGATACAAAGGTTGGCAGGGTTGTTAATGACAGTATGTTACTGCAACAGCATCTAGAAAAGTTTGGGCGCCTCCATAGCCAGGTGGGAAGGAGCAGCAGTGCGTAGCACACGCTTCTTGATTAGACCGGGGTTCGAGCCCGCCACCACCAAATACGGACAATGTGGAAAGGTCAGGGAATGACCACCGCATATCCTGGAGCAATATGGCCTTAGTTGCTAATGCTCCTAAAAACCAAACAACAGTAACAGAAAAGTTGGGCAGATAGGCTTAGACATGGCAGCTGAAGTTAAACATTTACAAATGCAATACTGCATATGGGTAGCTGTAACCCCCGCGTAACACACCAACTGTGCAATACTACACCTGGCAGTAATTTTGACATCATATGAAGTTTTCAGAGCAGTGAAGACAGGCTGGCAGAGAAGCCCATGGGGTCTTGTCCGTGATATTCAGGAATAAGGTGATCATCCCTTTGCATAAGGCAATGGTCAGGCCACACCTTGAATGCTGCGTACAGATCTGGAGGCTTCATTTTAATAAGGATGTTGAGCTGCTGGAATGATTACAGAGAAGGGCAACAAGATTGGTGAGGGGGGGGAAAAAAGGGTTCTCTTATCAAGAAAGGTTGAAGTTTGGCAAAATGCAGAGTCTAGAGACTAGGCACCTGCGATGTGATCTGATTGACGTGTAAAAGGCTTTAGCAAGCTAAATGCTGCTGGGATTCTTTTGCTTGCTCAGATTATGCACTTGAGGAGACAAATTCAAATTGAAGAAAGATAGTTGTAGAACAGATGTGTGGAAATTTGCCTTTAGCCAGTGGGTGGTTGATTGCTGTAACAAACTTCCAATGGTCGTCATGGAAGTTGATAGCTTAAATAAATTCAAGAAAGAACTACATAAACTTGTGGAGTGAATGGATGGGTGAAATCGAAAGGTTTTTTTTTTGATTGAGGCTGTATAACAGGCCTGGCCAACACAAATCGTTCTGCAGGCCACCGGGACAAACTACAAATTTTCTGCAGGCCGCACAAAAAAATAAAACAATCTTTTAAAAATAAAAAATCAAATGCCATAAAAATTTATTTTATTCATTCATTATTATACATCTACATCAATGAGATATTTGATTTTCTTTGTAATCACTCAATTTTTTTTTTTTTTTTTTTTTTTAAATCTACTTCAATAGCAATATTGGTAGTTACACATCTTAATGGAATTGATTTGTTACTGAAACTCAAGATTTGCTTTTAATACATGTTTACTTTTGAAAAGAAAGTTTCACAAACTTTGAAAAGGAAGTTGCAAACAAATCGTGAGCACTTTTGAAAAGTTTCCAAAATTGCTCAATTTTTTGTGCAAACTTAATTTTGGATACTTTTCTGCTGTCACACATGTGTTGTAAACACATGTGTGAAAACAAACATCAAAAATCAACTTTTACAAAGTTGATTTTTGATGTTGTGGGGTGAATGTGTTTTCATTCATAGTTGCACTGTAAATCAATTACTTCATCTGCAGGTCAAAGAAGGGAATGAGTGGTAGGAATTCGAAAAGTACAGATGGTCTAATATTATATTTCTCATTATTTTCATGCTTAGTGCAGCTAGTGAATGATTTCCCACTGATGTAGTCAGTAGTATAAAAATCATCAGCGGGCCACAAAAAAAATAATGTGGTGGGCCTCGTGTGGCTGACTGGTTGGGCAGCCTGCTGTATAAGCTTGCTTTCTTGCATCATATGCCTTTACTAATGCTAATATTACAAAACCAGCAGTCTGATCTTTTTCAAAATATCCGTCTGACAAACCTACATTCATTATGTGATGCAAATTTTTTTAGCAAGGGATTGATTGGTTGGTTGTTGCTGGTTTGTTGTTTAATGGCACAAGGGCTGCTAAGGCCATATTGTGCCCGATTCTATTTACTACTGCAGTTGAAATGTTAAAATCTGTTTAATAATCGTGTCTGCTTCAAGAACGCAAAAAACTCAGCTAGATTTGCATTGTCTCCAATCAGACGAGATAATGTTAAAGGTTTTTGCAGATGTGAAAGCGACATGAAAATTGTGTTTCAGGCATTAACGTACTGATGTTAACGTAGTGAGATAGTGTAAACTGCCGCTGCAGCTACTGTTGTACTTGTTTTTAAGCCATCGGGATATATGTGAAAATGCCGATAATTTCTAGCTACATGAGCAGTATGGAGTTTCCTGATGGTGGAATCTGCTGCTCCCTCTTTAATTTTCTGGAATAGAACATCATATGAATGTGCTGCTGAAGTTTTAGCAAAAGCTTCAGCGAAAGCATGTCCTATGTCTTTGGGGGAAGACAGTTCCTGTCCATTATAGATCAATATAGGAGATGATAACAGTGGATATTTGCCATTTAGATATTGGATTTTCCTCCAAATTAATCCAAGTATCTGTTTTTTGTGATAGTGGACGCGAACTGTATCCAAGAATCTTGTTTGGCCTTTCTTCTTATTTGCCTTGCTTTAGCATTGAGTTTCTTATAGTTTATAAGATTAATAGTAGTGGGATGCTTGCAGAAAATATTCCAAGCTTTATTCTTTTCCTTTTTTTGCTCTATTACATTCTTCATTCAACCAGCAGTTTGTGCCTGCGTGGACGAGTAGACAACTGAGGAGCAGCTTTATCAGTTGCTGCTAGTATTTGTTTTGTGATATGTTGAGTAGCTTCATCTATTTATTGATTCTGTATGTAGTGTTTATCTAAAGTGGTACTTAAGGAAATTGTTATCCAGTTTGCCTTTGAGAATTTTCACCTACAAATTTCCAGATAGTTACAGATAGTTTGAAATTTGCAAGTAATTGGGAGATGATCACTATTATGTGGATTTTCCAATACTGCCCAATGTATACTTGGGTACAGAGCAGGGGAGCAGATAGATAGATCTATGGCAGAAATATTTCCTATGGGAAAATCCACACAAGTATGTGCACCTGTGTTCAGCAGAGTTAGATTGTGTGTGTGTGTCCAGTAATGTTTCTATTAGCTGCCCTCTTTTATCCATATGTAGACTTCCCCACAAAGGGTGGTGTCCATTAAAGTCACCCATCAAAAAATAGGAGGTGGTATCTGGACAAGGATATCATCAAATTCTCTGAGTATAAATGTTTGATTGGGTGGAAGATAAATAGAAACAAGCGATAAAATTATTCCAAGTTCTATGCATACAGCAACAACTTCTAGATTACTTTGCAAGGGGATTTTTGCCTAGATGGAGTATTAACAGATACTAAAACCGCTACACCTCCATGGGCTGCAGTTGCTGCTTTCCTGTCATATTTGTACAAAGTATATTTTTTTATAGAGGGTGTCACTTGTGGATTTAAAAGTTTCCTGTAAGCAAATACCTGCAGGATTAAGATCTCGTATTAGGTCATAGAGCTCATCTGTATTTGTACGTAGTCCTCAACAATTCCACTTTAAAATGCACTGCATTATTTAGTCTTAGTGGTAGGGTGATCTGGTTGCTTTTTAGATCACCCTGATCTAAAAAGCAACCTTGTTGATCTCATTGCTTTTTGTTACCTTCTATCGCTCCCCCTCACTTTGTGGGGGGGGGAGCGATAGAAGGTAACAAATATATAAAAGATAAATAATTATAAAATTGATAAAATAATTATAAAATTGACAAAATACATTAGAAATGAAGAGTTGTTGCTAGTTTGCTTGCAATCCTGGCCATTGATTGACACCTCATGAGAGGCTGGTTTTGTAAGTTGTGGTGACAATAAAAGGCCAGGATTGCAAAGTAAACTAGCAAAATTCCCCCACCCCACTTTTATACATATATCCCCATTTCACTTTCGATTTTTAGCTGCACCCATAAACTTTGGATCACACCATAAGTCGGCCCTGAATAAATAGAATAAAAGTAAATACAAATAAAGTAAAGACAAAACTGACAAGACTGATATATAAAAGTGCTAAAATGAAATAACCAGAAGCTTTCAAGGAAGAATGCATCTTTATCAAATTAAAAATAATGATGGCATGAAGTGGTATAAAGAGCAGAGGGTTTGAGAGATAAGTGGATATCAATTTTTCAGGAATGACTAAGTAGAGGGAAAACAAAGCTACTTGTTATTTTAATTTAATTTAGATCTTGTATTTCATTGAACACAACACTGAAAACAAACACATTTTCATCAAACACAAAGCTGAAACTTTTATTATATTTTATTTAAATTTTGAATTTTAATTCACATGTTTGTCAGCCATAAAGCTTTCAGACATGTTTCCTAATGTCCAAGGCCTTTTTATCCCACATCTAATGTTAGACCAATCTGAAGAGTAAGTATTAATCACAAACCTCTGCCTTGTGTTATCGTGCAGTGTCATCTCTTAGAATCTTACCTCTGACTCCAACAAGTCCCAGCGTATACAATACACATTCATGAGAGAATCAATGAAATACTTTGCTAAAATCCACACAAATGTCAATGAAATTATTTTTCATTGTTCTCATATCAATGACTATCACACACTTCAAAAGATATTTAACTTATTTCCCAACCATTAACGTCCCATTTATTTGAAACATCGTTACCCTGTGTCTTTCCACCATCAACTGTTGTGATAACAAACAAGAATGTTTGAGAAGTAAGAGTGAATTACTTTGATCCACATCATACAATAAAATATTCTATATTACCCTCACCCCCAATTAACAGTTTCCTGAACCCTTAAGGTATTCTCAAAGATAACAGCAAAATCCCTGGCACTAGCTTTGTCCCATGCATTCTATCTTTGCAAAATAGGTTCTCTCTGAATACAGGTGTGACCATGCAGGTAAAAATTCCCCCTTTAAGGGCCTTGTAGAGTTCCTCAAGACTAGTTAATACAAAAGGCTTTCAGAATATAGTCCCTCCTCCTATTGCAGCTGAGTAGAATTGCAAATACAAACGTTGTGATCCCCCCAGCATAGACCTGTTCAGTTTGTATGCATTTTTTAAGATCATCAGTCGACTCATGAACAATCTTAAAATTTGATATCAATTGTTATTCCTGTCTCAGACATGCCCTGAATCTAGTACACCTATCCTAATACAAAAAAATTTTACCCCATTTCCAGAACAATGGAATCTCCCAATAAAACTATATCCTCTTTAACAAGAGCAGTAGGCACTTGATTATGATACTATGCCAATAATTTATGCAAGGGCACTTGTTCTCTCTGTGTGTGTGTGTGTGTGTGTGTGTGTGTGTGTGTGTGTGTGTTAGCATCTATACTATCCTTCCCTTTCCAGTTTGGTTTAAAAAATCTTAGGGAGTGTTCTGATAAGTGTTATTCATCTCACTTATTTTACTGAACACAGCTCTTGCATCTGAGATTCTTGTAACTCAAGATGCACAATGAATATAAAACACCTTTTTATTTTGTCTTCTACTGTGCCTGGATTTTACTTTTATATATATGACACACACACAGCTTTTGGGGTGGGATTTTTGGAGAATATTCCACACTTCTTTTCAAACTTTTCTTCGCTGCATTTTCTGCCTGTTCTTTGCTTTCTACATGTAAACAGCAGGTACATCCAATTAGAAACAGATTCTTTTCATGGGATCAAAAATTGATTGAAAAATTATTGATTAGTTGATGGAATGTACACTAGCTTGTGTCAAAGTCAAGCAGAAGAAATCTTTGACATAAGCAAGTCTCATATATATATATATATATATATATATATATATATATATATATATATATTATGCTATTTTCTGTTTTTAAATAATTTTCTACTAATTTTCTGGTAGGCCGGCTTCAATTTTTAGCTGCATAATTCAGAAGTAACATCTTTCTCCTCAAACTGAGTGGAAGTTCATGGGCCCCAATATAAAGACTTTGTACTGGGACATTCTACAAGTGCCAACAGCAATCCTGAGAGCAGAATGTTGAATAGGTGCAAAACGTACTAGCAAGCTCTCCCTAGCAGTCATACACCAGGGCACCATAATCAAGGTAAGACCTAATTAAAGTTCTATACAAGTGAAGTAAGGTGTAGTGGTCTGCACCACATGTTGTAGAAGAAATAACTCTGAGCATGTTCTTTTTTTTTCCTTTGGCAAGTAGTCCATAGATTAGCATTGGCAGAGACATATGATGCAAGAAAGCAAACTTATACAGCATCAGCAAAAAAAAAAAAACCCTTCCTATTCCACTCATCCATTCACTGCAAAAGCTTCTCCAGTTCTTCCTTGAATTTATTTAAGCTATCAACTTTCACAATGACGAATGGAAGTTTGTTCCAGCAATCAACTACTTGCTGGCTACAGGTAAATTTCCACACATGGATTCTACAACTGTCTTTCCTCAATTCCAGTTTATGCCCGCCTCAGGTTTGTAATCTCAGCAAGAGGAAGAATCCCATGAGCACAGCCTGCTCAATCCATTCAAGGCTTTATACACCTCGATCAGATCATCTTGCAGGTGCCAAGTCACCAGACACTGCAATTTGCAGAACCTAAGCATTTCTTGGTAAGAGCACCCCTTCATTGCCTTTACCAGTCTTGTTGCCCTTCTCTGTACTCATTCTAGCAACACTACATTCTTCCTAAAATAGGGCCCCTAGACCTGTATGTGGCACTCAAGGTGTGGACTGACCATTACCTTATACAAGAGGATAATCACCACCTTATCCCTGCTAGCAAAATTCCTGTATATCATTAAAAAGACCCCATTGGCCTACTCTAGCAACCTGTCTGCACTGTTCAGAAAACTCCATATCTGACTGCACAATTACCCCCAGGTCTTTTTCATTCTCCACTACCCTGAGTGTAGTACCACACAGTTGTTACATTTCTCTAGAGTTATTGCTATGCATATGCAGTACTTTGCATTTGTCAATGTTAAACCAGATGCCACTTCTCAGCCCAGCTGTCTAAATTTTCTAGATCCTGTTGCAGTAACAGTGTCATTAACAACCTCGCCAACCTATGTATCATCTGCAAACTTAAACATTAAGCCTAATATTCTTTCATCAATATCATTGATAAATATACAAAACAACAATGGACCCCAGCATGAACCCCGGGGGACTCTTAATAACATTAGTCCACAAAGAGCAGTGTCTATTGATTACCACTCTGTCTTTTCCCACTCAATCATCCTTTTATCCATTGTAGCAACTCACACTTAAAGCCATGCTGTTCCAATTTGTACAGTAGTCTTCCATGTGCCACTGTATCAAAAGCTTTCCTAAAATCCAAGTATATGAAATCATAATTATTGTTTGTATCCAATTCCTTTGTGACAACATAATGATTGCAACAGGTTAATCAACTCTGAAGCCTACAGGAGTCAGATCTCCAATGAAATGAAGAAAAATAATCCAACCCAGTAATTGCAACTGAAAGCAAAATGTCCTGTTCTGCAATTTTTTTTTAAATTCATAACTAAAATTCCTAGCCATTGTTAATATCTATATAAAATTTGCTATGTACATATACTCGATTATTTTATGTCATTTCCTTTGTATTCTTACCTACCCCTAGCCATGTGCTGTGATGGGCTTGCTGTATTTGCAATAAATGAATATTTATTTATTTATTTATTTATAATATCCAATGAAATTTGTCAGACAAGACTTCCCTTTAACAAACCCATGCTAGAACTGTATCTCTCTAATACTTTAGAAGTTAGCTTAGGCTGTAAGTACATTTTCCGTAAACCAAGAAAATGTCAAATCACTTTTTTATAGTTAATTACAAAAACATTAACTACAAAAAAACAATTTTGTAGTTAACGTTGTTTGACACTAAACCCTCGATTTAATGCAGCTTTTCAACCTGTGTGCCACGAGTATGCTTCAAGTGTGCTGCGGAAAATGCAACTTAAAAAAAAATAATAAAATAATAATAAATCCAAGATTTCTAATAACAATTAATTCAAACAAAAAATTGGTTTATTTACGCTGCGTCAATTTTCGAAAAACACAGAATTTTATTCCCATTTTCCACTTTCTACTTGTGCGAAACAGGATTTTCCGCTTTAAATGAGATTAAACAAACAAAAAAGGAGGGAGGGAGAGAGACTTAAAGTTGGTAGAAGAGAAGCTGAGTAACCCTATCCACAATAAGTGTTCATATTAAAAAAACTGGTTCAGAACTCACATCAAGTGTAGATCTGTATGTGCACTTCAGAAAGGGTTAATGTCTCCCAATATTTGTCTTTGGAAGACAGAGAAACCTTTTTTTGGCAATCTCACATCTTAGTTGTGGTTATACAAAACACTGAGCTCCTTTGAGCATTAATCACACTTCATCTCTCCCAAAATTCTTCACTCTTTCCTTCAATCCATGCACGTTACTGCTAGTACACTGAAAGGACAGAATTCATACCTGGTTCCTGGGCAATGCGATGCCGTCACCTCTCTCACTAGTGGACGAACCCACCTCTTGACAGGTATATATCGGCAGTGCTGTAGTCGTAAAATTAGCAGAAGGTATATTCTATGAATGTTACCTATGTAGACAGTATACTGTGCTTATTAATCGATTTCCAGAGGATATCCGGCATATACCTGAGTCTGAGTGTGTGTGTGTGTGTGTTATATAACCCTATTTTTTATTCTTTAAACTTAATACCAACTGGATAAACTGAGTACAACTGGAGCAATTTAAAAAGAATTTAGAATATAAGTATTAGGGGTGAAAGCTATACCCATGAGGTCAAAGGGCCAGGGGCTCACATCTGGTGAGTATGGGCTTGTCACTCCCAGGGTCCTGAGCTGGATATAATCATTCTCATTCTCTCTCTCTCTCTCTCTCTCTCTCTCTCTCAGGGTAACTCAGAATTTTTTTTTTTTTTTTGCCTGGTGCAAAAAGCCTCAGGCTTCCTTGCACCATATGGCTGATGATGATAATAACATGTCTGAACTATAACTGCAGTCATGTCTAGATGTTCCTGCATCGCTTCCTTAACCGGTGACTCCATTTCTTTCCTCGGAACAGAAGTTAAACTAACAGGTCTGTAATAACTCGTGTCACCCTTTGTGAATTGGAGATACATTTGCACATCTCCAGTCCAAGGGGACCTCCCAATTCCAACAATGCTCTCATAATTATGACTAAGGATCTGTTTACTTCCTTTGCCGCCTCCTTCAATATAACTGGATAGATCCTGTCCACCCCACGTGCCTTTCTTGTTCTTATGTTTAACTTCAACGATTTCTCCTCAAATTTGCTCTATGCTCAACATATTAAAAGAAGTTCAACTTGCTATCAGGCCAAAGAGGCAAATACTATTCATAACTAAGATAAGATGATTTGTTAAGTGTAACTCTCGATCAGGTTGCATCGTTCGTTTGTTACAAAAGTGAATGACACTAAATTTCTGATGAGGCAATTAGTACCCATTCTGCATCATCCAGAGCTGTATATTATTAATAAGTGAGATTTTCAGTTGCCTTTCAATGACGCTAATATTATGTGAACTGCAAAGAAACAGATCATTAGCATAGAGGTATGAGAATACATTTGGTTATATGATTTATTACTATTGCAAATAAGGTAGAAATGAGCCTTCAGGGACTCTTTCCTCTTTTATATACATTTGTAAGGGGACTTGCCAATAGTGAACTTGAGAAGATCTATGTTGAAGGAAGTTTTGTATGAAATGTGGTAAGGGGCCTCTAGGTCAAGGGAATGAAGATCTTCTAAAGGTACCAAAATGCCAAGTGGTGTCAAATGCATTCTCTATGTCAAGGCATATCTCAGAAAGATGCTCATTTTGGATAGATGCATTTCTGATATTTATTTCAGTTTTGACCATGAGATCCAGGGATGATAAATTTTTTTTGTAGAATGAAACTGATTATCAGAGATCAGATTTTTGGAATTAAGATAACATTTCAGTTGGAGGTGTCTTTTTTTTTACTAGGATTTTACTCAAGCTTGTTGGCAAGAGAAATGGGTCTATGGTTGTGAGGATTAGAGTTACCTTTCCCTGGTTCGGGAAATGCCAGCGAGTGGGAAATGAATGCTCAATGAAGATGCAATTACAGAAGGTCAGCAGCAATGATAATGATATGTTATATAAATGTTGAAGCATTAAGTAATATTTTCCATCGGGACCAGCAGTACTGTTCTTGAAGTTATTCAGTGTTCTGGGATAAAATGCACAATATGATGAGAAGGAATTCTAAAAAGACAATATGCACATGCATGCATGCACACACACAGGTTTCTCACCATTTACTTGACAATCATAGCATGCATGCCCTTTGCTAGCACAGTGCGCACATATAGTCCCTTTACTACTGCAGTGAGTAATGGTACAACCAAACCCACGGCAATGATAACATCTAGTTATTAAATAACATACTTGAATTTATACACCCTTCAACCAACAAAACCCAGATTTTATCTTTCTGTCAAGTATCTAATTTTAAATGACACTTCCAAAGCAGTTAAGTCCAGTTTCACATTTATTTAACCTCACAAATAAGAAAGGTAAATGCTGAAATACACTCTTTCTTACTTAAATCAAATTACAAATTGTAACTTTTAATCTGTTTAATTTTAAATAGTTTTTAATCTTTTTAATTGTGATTTTATAGTGTTTTTAACCAGTGATTTTAATTATTTATTATCGGAACCAGTTTTAACTATTTATTATGACACAATGTCTTCTTGCACTCATGGTCTTACTACAGTGGTTTGATGCGTTTTGGGATTGGGTTGGGGCTCTCAACTTTCGGTTCCATTGTGCATCGGATTTGGTCGTATCTCTATGAGTGTAGGAATTCATTAATTTGTTTTTTTCCAATTTTTTCATCTTATTTTATTCTTCACATATGAGAGGGAATTGACTGGAAGCATTCCACAAAAAAGATTGAGGTAATCTCTTACTTTTTAATATAGTGAAATCAAATTCAGACAGATTCCTTGTATAGAGTTTGTCTAGCAATTCAGTCTTCTCCACTTATTGATCCACTTTAAAGAACATGATCTGAAGCTGAATTAGTCATAATTGGCAATAAATCCAAGTTCTCCAATTGCATAATTCAACATAATTAACTTTATACGATGAGTGCTACTTTCATTTAATGCAATCGCATGATCACAACACAAAGTATTTTTAATTTTAATATTACTAAATGGAAGACTATTTCTGACCATGTCAACTGTTTTACACCCTCACTAACACTGCAGTGAGAATTATTACCTGACTTTATAACAATTACAGGAGTAGAATTATTCATTCCTTTGACGGTTCTAAAGGCAACATTTGTTTGGGTAAGACAATTGGTCTTGGTTAGGTAAGCTAAGGCAGATTATAAGTTTCATGCAAAGAATGCAAAAAACAAAAAAGAACCAAAGACTTCTTTATTTACGTAAATACCAGAACAATGGGAATCACTCACATTGGTCTGCTAGATACAAATGGCTTAACTGTTGATGATCCTGCTCAGGTTGCTGACAAACTGAATAGCTACTTTGAATCAACTTGTACAGAAGGAATATTTTAGGGATGATGTTACCCAAAGTGTACCAAATTCTAACAGGGAGAATTATAAATAAAAGTTTTTGTGATAACTGAGAGGAAAGTGGAATAGAAATTGTTGAAGCTTAATGTAAATAAAGGTGTGGGGTGGATGAGAACTATTCAATTACAATAATCTTATCCCATTGAATGGGAGTTAGCAAAAGGAGGCAAGCAAACTTTGAGCCATAATTATGAGAACATCATTGATTTCAGGAGAGGGCAACATGAACCGAAGATGTGCAAATGTATCACCAATTCACAATAAATTTTGTGTAAAGGATGAAGTGAGTATTTACACAGTTGTTAATTAGACTTCTGTTCAGGGAAAATAATGGAGTCACTGGTTAAAGAAGTAAGGCAGGACCATCTGGAGAGGAATAGAGTTATACAGCACTCCAGAATGGATTTCTTAAGAGGTAGTCTTGTCTGACCAATCTGATTGGACATTATGATGTAGTAATAAAGGAAATGGGTGCAAAAGATAATTCTGACATCGCATGCAATAGATTTCAGTAAGCTCTTGACAAAAAATTGCTGTACAAATTAAAGCAGTGTGGCACTAAGGGTAAGTTACCGTTATGAATAAAGGAATGGACAAGTGAGAAAAGAGTGGTTATCTATGGACATTATTCTTCTTAGACTACACACATTGGTGAAGTTCACTAGGGTTCAAATGTTAGGTTCACTGTTTTCAAAATTTATTAATGATACTGATGAAGAGATATCAAGCATGATCTAAGTTTGCAGATAAATTTTGGTAGGGCAGTTAATATCAGTAATCAGAATATAATATGGATGGGATGTAGGATAACTCATGGAATTTTTTTCAATGATATACAGGAACTTTTCCAGCAGGTACAAGGAGGTGATTATCCTGATGTATAAGGAAACAATTACGCCAAATTTGAGTACTGCATATAGGTCTAGAAGTCACATTTTAGGAAGGATTTGAATTTGCTAGAACAGGTAGAGTGAATAGCAATATGATTATTCATATTGCTATTCACTATGAATACAACATCTGGAAACCAGGCACCATCTAAAATACAACATCTGGAAACCAGGCACCTCAAAAGACGTTTAAAATCTTCAAATGGATTGAAATAAGATAAATGTTGATAACATCCTTACTCTTGCTCAAACAACACACATAATGAGGTATAAATTTAAGTTGAAGGATAGATATGAAGAAATTCATTTTCGGCCAGAAGGCAATTGATCGTAGGAACAAACTTCTGTATGGTTCACAGCAACCATTCTTCCTCAATTTGAATTAAATGCCCCCTCATGTGAGTAGTCTGAGCAAGAGGAAAAATGACATCACCATTGAGTTTGATTAATCCAAACAAAGCCTTAAAACAAGCTGAATCAGATCATCTTGAAAGTGCCTAGTTGCAAGACTGCAATTTGCAGAACTGAAGCCAGTCTTCGTAAGACCACCCTTTCATTCCCTTAATGTCGTGGATCTTCCCTGAACTCATTCCAGCAGTTCTGCATCCTTCCTAAAACAAGGCCCTCCAGACATGATGCAGTACTCAAGTTGTGGCCTAACCATTGTCATATACAATGGGAAAATCATTTCCATGTTCCTGCTAGCAAAGTTCCAGTTTATCATTGACAAAACTCTATGAGCTGTACTGGCAGTGTGTCTGAATTGCTCAGAGAATCATATCTGATTTCACAATTGCCTCCAAATCTTTTTCATTTTCCACTGCTATAGTACCACACAGGAGGGCACTGAGTGTCATTACATGTGAAAGGTTGGAATTACAAGCTCCAAGTATCATAAGTGTTTTGTCATTTTACTTACTTAATTCTCTTATTATATTGTACTTCATAAGTAGTTATACAGTCCGAGTTATCCACATTTTTAATTAATATAGAGGTTTTGTAGGTTACTGCTTAATATAAGCCAAACCGTTGGTCTGTTCAAATCTTACTGCCATTGGTCTAGTACAGAGTGAGTGGTAGGGAATTCATATTTTTAATTGTGGCAAGGTAGCTCTAACATACAACTTGATAGCATAATATATCACTGCATTTAGGAATCTACTAGACAGGGTGGTATTGATAATCAATTAATTAAATTTATTAATCATATTAATAAAAATTATTAATCAATAGTATTCAATCGGATATCAAGCCCCAGAGTAGAGCAGCAAAGCAACAAGCACAAAGTAGCAGCAGTGCTGTAACACAGGAGAGAACCGAAGAGGGCAATTCTCAAATGCATCGCAGCCTAAAAATATGTGCAACTTGTGAAGCTGATGGGGCTAGCCGGGTGGGTAAAGTGCCTGCCTGGCAACCCAAAGGTCACGAGTTCAAATCCCGCCTCAGGCTTGGATCAGAGTAGTGTAAACACCTTGGAAGGTGCATTATGGCCACAGAAGCCGATACACCAACTAAAAAAAAAAAAAAGCAACTTGTGAGATATTTGGTGGTCCTTTCAGCAACAGGACCATCTAGGTACAGAGAGTATCAAGAAATTAGGCACCAAATCAGCGTTCGGATGGGCACTTATGAGAGTTTCCGAAGTAGTAGCAGGGTAGTGGCATGTGATGCAAGAAAGCAAGTGTATGAGCTTATGCAGCATCAGCCAAAAAAAAAAAAAAATCACACAATTCCCTCCAAATGCCTGTCCAGTTCCTCCTTAAATTTATTCAACCTATCAACTTCCATAACAACAGATGGAAGTTTGTTCCAGCAATTAACCACCCGCTGGCTAAAGGCAAATTTCCCCATATCTATTCTACATCTGTCCTTTCTTAATTTGAATTTATGCCCCTTAGGTTCGTATTCTGAACAAGTGGAAGGATCCCATCAGAATTCAGCGTGCTCAACCCATTCAAGGCCTTATACACCTCAATCAGATCACCGTGCAGGTGCCTAGTCTTGAGCCACTGCAATTTGCAGAGGCTTAAGCCTCTCTTGGTAAGAGGATCCCTTCATTCCCCTCACCAATCTTGTTGCCCTTCTCTGTACACACTCAAGCAAATCTACATCCTTCCTAAAATGAGGCCTCCAGACCTGTATGCAGTACTCAAGGCATGGCCTGACCATTGCCTTATACAGAGGGACAATCACCTCCTTTTCCCTGCTAGCAAAATTCCTATATACCATTGACAAAACCCCATGACCTGCACTGGCAGTCTGTGTGCATTGATCAGAAAACTTCATATCTGACTGCACAATTACTCCCAGGTCTTTTTCATTTTCTACCAGCTTAAGTGTAGTACCACACAGTTGGTACGTTTCTCTGGGGTTACTTCTACCCATATGCAGTACTTTGCATTTGTCAAGGTTAAACTTCAGTTACCACTTCTTAGCCCATCTGCCCAAATTATCTAGATCCTGTTGCAGTAGCACACTGCCATTACTGTCATTAACAACCCTGCTAACCTTTGTATCATCTGCAAACTTCGACATTAAGCCTGATATGCCTTCATCAATATCATCGATAAATAAACAAAACAACAGTGGACCCAACACCGAACCCTGAGGGACTCCACTAATAACATTTGTCCACGAAGAGCAGCACCCATTGATTACCACCCTCTGTCTTCTCCCACTTAACCATCCTTTTATCCATTGTAGCAACTTACCCTTAATACCATTCTGCTCCAATTTGTACAATAGTCTTCCATGCGCAACAGTGTCAAAAGCTTTCCTGAAATCCAAATATATGATATCAAAATTATTTTTTGCATCCAGTTCCTTTGTAACCACATCATAATATCCTATCAAATTTGTCAGACAAGACTTTCCCTTAAACCCATGCCATGTCTGAATTATTGCTGCAGTCTTGTCTAGATGATCCTGCAATGTATCTTTAACCAGTGACTCCATTATTTTACCCAGAACAGAAGTTAAACTAACTGGTCTGTAATTACTCGTGTCACCCTTCGATCCCCCTTTGTGAATTGGGGATACATTTGCACATCTCCAGTCCGTGGGAACCTCCCCTGAGTCCAAGGATGCTCTCATAATTATGGCTAAGGGTTTACTTAGTTGCTTTGCCTCCTCCTTTAATATAACTGGATAGATCCCATCCACTCCAGGTGCTTTTCTTATGTTTAACTTCAACAATTTCTCCTCCACTTTGTTCTCAGTTATTACAAAATCATTAAGTATCCTGCTACAATTTGATAACCTTCTGCCATTTTCAAACCTTTATAATTCCTCATGTGTGAATGTAGATGCAAAATACTCATTCAGTTTGTTTGCTATCTGAGCAGGATCATCAATAGTCGAACAATCGATGTCAAGTGGACCAATCAGATTCATCCTCTTCCTTTTAGAGTTTATATATGTAAAGAAATCCTTGCTGTTTTTCTTAGCATCTTTTGCCAAGGATTTCTCGTAATCTGCCTTCGCCTGCCTAATCTCCTTTGTGACCTGATTACAGACTAGCTTATATCTGCCATAGGCTTCTGAGTCGCTTGATAATTTATATGCATCCCATGCATTTTTCTTCTCTGTTATGAGTCTCATTAGTTCATTAGATAACCATTTAGGCCTAAACCTTGAACAATATTTCTTAATAGGTATGAAACTTTTAGTAGCATCCACGATTAATTCCTTGAATGCTTCCCACTTAGAATTTACTGTTGGTAACATCATCAGTTGATCCCACTGTACAGAATTTAAAAAAAAAAAACTTTCTGAGACCACTGTACTCACCTTTACGGAAGCAGTAAGTGGGGTAGATGTTCTCCAAGGTATTAAATTGGGGGACCCATCAAGCTCTCAGCTGCCCAACAAAATGCCAGAGCTCACTCTTGTGCATCAGGCAACACAGCAGCAATCTCCAAGGCAGAATTCACTGGTCCCACTATTTTCGGAGAGACACATATTGTGTAAAAAGGATAGGTGGAATAGGACCAGAGTATGTCTTCCAGGGGCAAAAGTTGATGATGTTTAGAGAAGATATCATCTTTTAAGGGCAGAAAGGATGATATCATTGTACACATTGGCACTAATGACTTTAAGTGTAGGAAATCTGCAGATTTACTAACAAGTATAGGTAAATGTTGAAAAAAAAGTCTGAGTTGGGGTTAAATTTGAAAGTGTCTGCAATTCCACCCAGACACAACAGGAGGGAGTATATGATGAGAGCCCTGTCAATCAATTTGGGACTGCAGAGCTCATGGGGTAGACTTTTTCTCAGCATGGTATGTGCTTATTAATAGGAGAGACTGCTTCTACAGGGATGGGATACACTTAAATAGAATGAGTGCATGAGTACAAAGGGTACTAGGAAAGTTTTGCAATACAGCTTTGTTTATTTAATTTTTTCAAAGTAATTTCCTCTACATTCAATACACCTCTCCATCCTCCGAAACCAATCTTTAAACCAGTTCTGCCGAGTTTCACTAGGGAGTAAAGCACACTCGTTGTCCCAAGCCCGTAGAAAGTCCTCATCACTGGAAAACCGCCTCCCTTTTAGCTTCATTTTCACATGCGGGAACAGTGCAAAGTCGCAGGGAGCAAGGTCTGGCCTGTAGGGAGGGTGCTCGAGAAGTTTCAGTCCTGTCGTGGTCAAATATTCGGTGCAGGCTTTGGCGCGGTGAGCTGGAGCATTTTCGTGATGGAGGTACCAGGTGTCCATTCTTGACTTTGGCCACAGGTTCTTCATAGATCCAATGACTTTAGGCAGGCATTGTTCAGTATACCACTTAGCTGTGACTGTCTTCTGCGTGTCCAAAACGACACGTTCCACAATTCCACTCGATTTGAAAAATACAGCTATCATTTTCTTCTTTACAGATCGGGATTTTCTGACAATTACGGGTGTGTCGTCATCATCAAAGACCCAAACTTTGTTTTGAGCCTTGGTCGGCAGATCGTAATAGTACAGCCAAGTCTCGTCACCTGTCACGATGTTGTTCACATACCGAGATTGTCCCTTATCAAACTTTTTTAACATCTCCCGGCACCAAGTCACACGTCGTGTCATCTGCTCTTCAGTCAGTTGATGCGGCACCCAGAGAGAACAAAGTTTCTTCAGATGCAAATGATCTTGCAGAATCGAACGAATTGCTGGTGCATTTAGGCCCAAAGTATCCTCTATCTGTTGGTAGGTCACTCGCCTGTTTTCGTCAAGCATTTTCCTCACAGTAGTAACGTTTTCCTCCGTAACTGACGTTCGTGGCCTTCCCGGCCTCTCAGAATCCTCCAGCGTGAAATGTCCCCTTTGGAATTCTCTATACCACCTGAATATCGTTGTACGATGTGGACAATCATCATCTAGTGCAAGAGTCATTTCTTCTAAGCACTGGTCTATGGTTAAACCACGCACGAAATTATACCGCAAAACTGTCCTTATCTCATTTCGTGACCACGATGCCATCGCAAGCACTTTACACTCTCACTACTAATGAATAACTGAGCCCATCGACTTGGCGCGGCGGCTACTATGCACGTATGAACATGTCTCAACATGCAGCAACAAGCAGCTTCCTGTGATTCATTGTTGCGTCATATTGCAAAACTTTCCTAGTACCCTTTGTATTTTGCTGATGCTATCAAGGCAGGTGCTAGGTGCATTGGAAAACTGCCAGCTTGGGGAGATTTGGAGACTAAAAGGTTAACAGTAGCCACAGGCAGAGGTGAAAGTGATTCTTGCACTGCTATTAGAATGAGCAGTGGGATGGAGAGGGTGGTTGTTGGTATTTAGCTTAACAACACAATGGCTACTAAGGCCAAATTGTGTCTGCTCATAGTTTTAGTCCAAATATACCGGTGTAAATGTTAAATTAAATACTCCTGTACAGGCCAATACATTTTAAATTGATTACAAGTTGTATGTTTGCATCATTTCCCAGGATATGAGTTAAATCACGTGAGACTTTCAGCCTAGAGAGTGACTGGAAAGCGTTTGACCGATTGGTTGAATATAAGGGACAATCAAACAGAAAATGCCTAACCACAAGTTGACTATCACAGGATGAAGGCTGGAGTGGATTTTCTCGCAGTAGCAGGAACAGATGGGTATGATGAGTGTGTCCAATTCTGAGTCTTGCCAGTACCACTGCCTCTCGTCTGTTTTGTCAAAAGCCTGAGAGCCACAGCTTTGGTTCTTGCTTTACTGGTAAAGTTTATTGTTAGTGTTACTTTTCCAGATCTGTGACCATTTGTTGTAACTTGCTTTGCAAATAACAAGCTTATAATCAGGGTAAGGAACCTGAGGTTTTGAGAGAGCGGGTGGAGGATGTTTAGCCGTGAGGTCTGAACTTTCATTTCCTGGAAGGCCAGAATGGCCAGAGATCCAGCAAAAACTGATTGAACACGCTACAGGAAAATAGCTGAGAATAAATGTATTTCATTGTAGGATGAGAAGATAAGAAATTCTTCCTTACAGCAGAAACAGCACTGAGGGAGTCAGTATAAATTATGGCAGGTGAGATAGAAAGTTCAATAATTTTACTAAGTGCTAATTTGAGGGCATAAAACTCAGCTGTGAAGACGCTGCAGGCTAATGGTTGGTGGTGAGGTTGTAACCATAAGAGAAGAAAAAACTGCAGCAGCACCAACCGTACCGGCTGTTTTGGATCCGTCAGTATAAATTTTACAGGCATGGGAGTTCACAGTAGTGTCAGCTAAGTGCAACTGCCTGATATTAAAGGGAGCTACAGTATTCTTCCCACAATCCAGAAAATGTGTATCATGAGAAGCAGAAACGTGGAACAGGTGCAGTTTCATCCTGAAAAATATCGCTTAACTTGATATTCCAACTCTGAGAAAGCTCTTTAATCCTGAGTGAAGCAGGTCTATTTTCATTTGGCTTGTTCTCATAGAAGAGATCCCACCAAGTATTATAAAAATACCCCCAACTGGGATGTGATGTAAAACTGGACCTTAGCAGCATAGTGGAGCAGTTATGATTTCCTACAAAGATGTAATTGGAGGATCATGTGCTTCAATATAAAGACTTTGGACTGGAGAAGTCCTAAAAGCACTCAACACAGTCCTGAGAGCACTGTGCTGGATAACATTTAGATATTGTAAAGTTGTTGTTATGGGGGTTTGATGGTGCATAGGCTACTTTGGCTATAATGCGCCTACGTTGTAAAGTAGTGGTCCTGGCTGAGTCTAGACAACAATAAAATTTCATTAAAATTCTACAGAGATGCAGTAGAGTATACCGATCAGCTCCCCATGAGATAGCCGAGACACAGTATATTCAGATGCTTTAGACATGCATTTCTTAAATGAGACGTGAACTTGGAAGTTTAGCTTTCTGTCTAATATCAGTCCAAGAAATTTAACAGTACTAACAAGCAGGATTTGAATATTGTTTATTTATAGTTCAGGATCGGGATGGAGAGCTCGTATCTTGAAAAGTGAGTGACAGTGCATTTCTTTTCTTATAGTTGTAGCCATTCCGTCTAGTCCAGGATTGTATTTTGGTTATGGCAAGTTGGAGCCGCTGTTCAATGGTATTCATACTTTGAGACTGACAGGAAATGGTAAGGTCATCTACATACATGTAAGTTTCAACAGGTTTTTTGGGATATCTCATGTTATGCTGCTAACTTGGATTGAAAATAGCATTGGACTAAGTATCAATCCTTGTGGGACTCCTACCTGAATACGGGATGTAGAGAGTACATTTTTAAATTGGACCTGAAAAGAATGCAATTGCAGAAAATTTTGAATTATTTTCGGCAAACGGCTCCTAAGCCTCAGATGGTAAAGGTCCATAATAATCCCATGATGCCATGTAGTGTCAAATGCCTTTTCAAGATCTAGGTTTACCATGACTAGATGTCGTTTCATAACAAAGGCATTGCAGATATGAGATTCAGCTTTGATAAGCACGCCCAGCATTGATCAATTCTTCCAACCATACTGATGATCTGGAAGAAAATTTTGTAACTCCAGGATATAAGTGAGCCTAGTATGAACCATTCTTCCGAAAATTTTACCGATTCAGCTCGTAAGAGATATTGGCCTGTAATTTTCAACACAGGAATGATCTTTTACTGGTTTTGGTAAGGGAACAATGAAAGAATAACGAAAGAGGGGAATAACAAAAGAGAAAAAGGATGGGCATTTTCGGAGAATATCCAATTATACAAGATTAACATAGTACTCAAATCCTCTTCAAGTAATGCTTCAGCATAATTAATGAACTCTGATGGAGAAGGTGGAGTGCTGGGGTTTTCAGGGAGTGGTGGGAGTCATTATGAAAAAAATAAATACAAGGGCTGTGTTAACCATAAAGAATAAGAATAGATGCATATACAGGCAATTATATGACAAAAGTAAATAAATTTGATGAATCTGAAGAGCTGGTCAAGATATCAAAGGGGGGATATATTGTTGGGATATCACAGACGTTGTGTCACACAGATATTAGCATTAGAAGAGGAATATGATGCAAGAAAGCAAGCTTATAGAGCAGGGGTGGCCAATGAGTCAATCGCAATCTACCAGTCGATCGCAGATTTAACTACAGTCGATCACGGCGAATTTTAAATACACAGTCATCCCTCGATTTGTGCACCTTGTGCAATGTAATTTTTGAGATGATAGATTGCGGCACATTTTGAAGGAAAAAAGTAGATCACATCACAAATTAAGTAGGCCACTCCTGTTATAGAGCGTCACCCAAAAAAAAAAAAAAAACCTTCCCATTTCACCTATGCCTTCACACTCCAAATGTTTGTCTAGTTCTGCCTTGAATTTATTTAAGCAGTCAACTTCTACAACGACAGAAGTTTGTTCCAGCAATCAACCACCCACTGGCTAAAGGCAAATCCGCACATCAATTCTACCACTGTCTTTCCTCAATTTGAATTTATGTCTCTTCAATGATTAATCTAGGCAACAGGAAAAATCCCTTCAGCATTGAGCATGCTCAAACCATTCAAGCCTTATAAACTTCAATCAGATCACCTCGCAGGTGCCTATTCTACAGACACTGTAATTTACAAAATTGAGCTTTTCTTCATAAGAGCAAATCTTTGTTCCATTCACTAATTTTTGCTGCCCTTCTCTGTACTTGTTTCAGCAGCTCTACATCCATTCTAAAATGAAACCTCCAATACTTATATACAGTACTCAAGGTGTCACCTGACTATTGCATTTTACAAGGGGATAATCATCTCATTTTCCCTACTAGAAAAATTCCTGTATATCATTGACAAGACACCACAAGCTCTTCTTGCAGACCGTCTGCACTGCTCAGAAAACTTCATACTTGACTGCACTATTCACCCAGGTCCTTTTTCATTCTCTAAAATCCTCAGTGTAGTACCACACAGTTGATATGTTACTCTGGGGTTACTGCTACCCACATGCAGCACTTTACATTTGTCAATGTTAAACTTCAGTTGCCACCTCTCAATTCCTCTACTCAACTTTTCTAGATCCTGTTGTAGTAGCGTACTGTCATTATTGTCATTAACAACCCTACCAACCTTCGTATCATCTGCAAACTTAGGCATTAAGCCTGATATACCATCATCACTACCATTAATATATACAGAAAAAAACAAATGGACCTAACAATGAACTCTGGGAAACACCACTAATAACATTAGTCCACAAAGAGCAGTGTCCATTGATTAACACTGTCTTCTCCCACTCAACCATCCCTTTTTCCATAGCATCAATTTGCCTTGAATGTAACGCTGCTCCAATTTGTGCAGCAGTCTTCCATATGCAACAGTATCAAAAGCCTTCCAAAGATCCAAGTATATGATAACAAAATTATTCTTTCCATCCAGTTTCTTTGTGACCACATCATAGTATCCAATCAAATAGGTCAGACAAGACTTCCCCTTAACAAACCCATGCTTTGTCTGAACAAGTGCTTTTATTAGGACGATATGCAATGGTATGCGTACCAGCACCTTTATTAACAATGACGTGTGACATTTGGATGCAGTGCACTTCGAATTTTGTAATATTCTGTAAATTGTTTTCACATGTTTACCTAATATTCAAATAAGCTTAAAATTATTTAACTAAATTTGCACTTTTTACTGTCTGTCTATTGTTAAGATATTTCTATATAAAACTGTATAACCATTTTTATAATTCTAAATTACTCAGTAGAAAACCTCTGTTTAACAAAGTCCTTTTATAGCGAATTATTTTGACTTCCCCTTGAAAGTTACATTTAAAATACTTTCCGTTGAGCGAAGAAAATTTTCATGTAGCGAAGGGATTAGGAGATAATTAACTTGGTACGCACTGTTCGCATTTCTGGCTTTCAGGCAATTAGTCCTAATTGCCTGAAATAATTACATGAATTAAAATAGCTAACGCATTCTAATATTTAGTGGTACCTGGTAAAAGCTATCTGACCACCTGTCCCACAGAAGGAGGAGTCATGCTAGTCTTGCACCGCTTCTATTGATTCTTGCACTGCTTCTATTGGAATGAGCAGCAGCCTGGAAAACAAGATGCAGGATATTTCAGAGACTGCTGGGAGTTATTGCGGTACAAGTAAACACATGGGTTGTGTTAGGGTAGCTAAGAATAGGAACAGGTGCATGTATACTTGCGTGTATACCAATGCTAGGAGTTTGGTAAATAAAGTTGATGAATTTGAGGTATTGCTCAAAACATCAAAGGCAAATATTGTTGGGATATCAGAGACGTGGTGTCACACAGATATAAGGAATGCAGAACTGGAATTGGGGAGCACAATGTGTACAGAAAGGATAGAAACAGAGGAGGGGATTTGCTATTAGTTAAGAAACACAAACTCCAAGGAAGTGAAGCCAGTTGACATTGTTGGACAGTGCAGTGCCGAGTCAGTTTGGTGTAACATAAGCATTGGGTGATCAAAATTGAGAGTAGGAGTGTGCTATAGGCCTAATGATTCTGATGAGTGTAATAAGAAACTGTACAGGGAAATAGAGTGGGCTAGTAAATCAGAGTCTTATAATGGGGAATTTTAATTTCCAGATATTGACTGGAATTTGTGGGTTGGTCACTCACACACTAGCAAGGCTTTTGTGGATTTATTGGATGATTGTTTTCTACATCAGCATGTTCAGGAGGCAACTAGAGGGAGTAATACTCTCGATATGATTATCAGTAGTGATTCTTCATGCTTTAAGAATCTGCAGATAAAGGAACCACTAGGTGGCAGTGATCACAGTGTGCTGAAGTGGAATTTACTCAAGGAGGTAACTACCACCAGGGGTAAAGGGAAGGGTTTTTGCTTTCGTAAAGGCGACTACGATGGTCTGAAACAGTACTTAAATTCTATACAGTGGGAACAACTGATGATGTTACCAACAACAAATTCAAAATGGGAAGCATTCAAAGAACTTATCCTGGAAGCTACTAGGCTTTACATACCAACTAAGAAATATTGTTCAAGGTTTAAGCCTAAATGGATGTCAGATGAACTAATGAGACATATGGCAGAGAAGAAAAATGCATGGGATACATATAAATTAACATGTGACACAGAAGCCTATGATAGATATAAGCTGGTCTGTAACCAAGTTACAAAGGAGATTAGGCAGGCAAAAGCAGATGAGAAATCCTTGGCAAAGGATGCAAAGAAAAACAGCAAAGAGTTCTTTACTTATGTAAACTCTAGAAGGAAGGGGATGAATCAGATTGGTCCACTTGATATCGATGGGTCAACTGTTGATGATCCTGCTCAGGTAGCTAACAAACTAAATGAATATTTTGCATTGACATTCACACATGAGGAGTTATTCAGGGAGGGGAATGCCAGAGGTGTATTCAACTCTGGCAGTAAGCTAGATAATCTTGTAATAACTGAGAGTAAAGTGGAGGACAAATTGTTGAAGATAAACACAAGAAAGGCACCTGGGGAGGATGGGATCTATCCAGTTATATTAAAGGAGGCAGCAAAGGAAGTAAGCAAACCCTTAGCCATAATTATGAGCTTCTTTGGACTCAGTGGGAGGTACCCATAGACTGGAGATGTGCAAATGTGACCCCAATTCACAAAGGAGGATCAAAGGCCGACACAAGTAATTATAGATCTGTGAGTTTAACTTCTGTTCCATGAAAATTAATGGAGGCACTGATTAAAGAAGCACTGCAGGATCATCTAGACAAAAATTCAGTTATAGCTTGGACACATCATGGTTTTGTTAAGGGAAGTTTTGCCTGACCAATTTGATTGGATTCTATGATACAGTCATAAAAGAACTGGATGCAGGGAATAACTTTGATATTATATATTTGGATCTTGGAAAGGCTTTTGATACTGTTGCACATGGAAGACTGCTGCATAGATTGGAGCAGTGTGGCATTGGAGGCAAACTGCTGCTATGGATAAAGGGATGGTTGAGGGGGAGAAGACAGTTTGTTGTTTGTTGTTTGTTATTTGGTTTTTAGGAGCATTAGCAACTAAGGCCATATTGCTCCGGGATATGCGGTGGTTATTCCCTGAATGACCTTTCCGCATCCTCCGTATTTGGTGGTGATGGGCTCGAACCCCGGTCTAATCAAGAAGCGTGTGTTACGCACTGCTGCTCCTTCCCACCTGGCTACGGAGGCGCCCCGGGAGAAGACAGAGTGGTAATCAATGGACACTGCTCATCGTGGACAAATGTTATTAGAGGAGTCCCTCAGGGTTTAATGTTGGGTCCATTATTGTTTCCTGTATTTATAAATGATATTGATGACGGTATATCAAGCTTAATGTCCAAGTTTGCAGACAATACAAAGGTTGGTAGGGTTGTTAAGGACACTACTGACGCTATGCTGCTGCAATAGGATCTGGAAAAGTTGAGCAGATGGGCTGAGAGGTGGCAAATGAAGTTTAACATTGACAAATGTAAAGTACTACATATGAGAAACAGCAACCCCAGAGCAATCTATCAACTCTGTGGTACTACACTGACAGTGGTAGAGAATGAAAAGGACCTGGGGGTAATTGTGCAGGCAGATATGAAGTTCTCTGAGCAGTGCAGACGGGACGCAAGGTGCTCATGGTGTCTTATGAATGATATACAGGAATTTTTCTAGCAGGGATAAGGAGGTGATTATTCCCTTGTATAAGGCAATGGTCAGACCACACCTTGATACAGGGCTGGAGGCCTCATTTCAAGAAGGATGTAGAGCTGCTGGAACGAGTACAGAGAAGAGCAACAAGATTAGTGAAAGGAACAAAGGGTTGTTCTTACGAAGAAAGGCTTAAGTTTTGCAAATTACAGTGTCTGGAGACTGGGCACTGGTGAGGTGATCTGATAGAGGTGTATAAAGCCTTGAATGGTTTGAGCATGCTCAATGCCGATGGGATTCTTCCTCTTGCTCAGAATAATCACCTGAGAGGGCATAAATTCAGATTGAGGAAAGACAGATGTAGGATAGATGTGCGGAAATTTGCCTTTAGCCAGCGGGTAGTTGGTTGGTGGAAGTTCATAGCCTAAATAAATTTAAGGCTCAGCTGGACAGGTATTTCAAACGAATGGAGGGGTTAAATGGAAGTTTTTTTTTTTGTTTTTGTTTTTTTTTGGCTCATGCTGCATAAGCTTGCTTTCTTACATCATATGCCTCTACTAATGCTGGTCAAGAATGAGCAGAACAAAGTGTATTGCCAATGGGCTCTGGCCCACCACCTACTGCACTGGTGTCCAACCTTCTCCTGTACAGTGGCCAGATTCAAAAAAATTCAAAGATAGATTTCTTTAGTGTGTTACATTTTCCATATCTTGTTGCATGTAAAAGTAAAATTGAAAATATTTGAAAATATTTAATTAAGTACAAAACACAATTACATTTACTGATCATTTACATTTAATAAGAATTTTTTTTGATAATTAACAGAATTTAAAATGCTCTTTTAGTTCACTTTCCTCGCGGGCACCTCTGTGAATCAACTGTAAGCGTCCGTTCGAGAATTAGAAAAGTGATTTTCTGTTACCCCGACAAATAATCATCTGTTGTTTCACGGAAGTGCGTTATCCACATTTTTCTGTAAATTTTTCCTATCTCTGTTTACATGATCACAGTACCTGAATATCCGAATGACACTGACATTTTGGATATTTTCAAAAAAAAAATAAAATAAAATAAAAAATTCAAATTTAAGAACTAGTGACAATACTGATAATGAGAGACGGAAAACGAGGACAATGAAGGTATTAATCCTTCTAAACATGAATTTTTGGCATTTGGTGAAAGCGAAGTTAGAAATTGTCAATTAGGTTACAGTTAAATGAACGAGATGCAATTTGCAGATATCTAATTGATAAGAAGGTTTCAGAAGAATTGAAGAACGCTCTGAGTACGATACCAATTTCATTGGGTGAATGTGAGGATTTTCACAAATGAATCTGATCGCCAGCCCAACCAGCGCTTTGTTGATAACAAAAAGTTTCTTTACTACTGTTTCTTAAAATTGGAGACCCACAGCTGACCAGCCTGAATCCAGCAAATATGTCGATTCATGGCTGCTTTTCGGAAACATCATTCAGCAACTGACACACAAAGAGGAAGAAAAGAAGTCAGCATAGGACAGGGGTCGGCAAACTGCAGCTCTTTTAATATATAACTGCAGTTCTTTAACTTTACAGCTCACATGAAGCACAATTTGAAATGGAGTTAAGAGGACATAAAAATCAAGGGCATGTGGAGTGAAAGACAAATGCCTTAAAACTGAAATTGAGGATTTCGAGAGGCAAAAGGCTGCCCTTGCAATTCTACATAAATGGACAGCGACAGATGAGTTTAAAATGCAGACCAAATTGTGTTTGATGTGTGGAGTAGCTTACTGGACCCATATATAAATTTGAAAATATTTGCGCTTGGACTTCTCTCAGTTTTTGGTTCGACGTATTTCTGCGAGCAAATATTTTTGAACATGACCCATATTAAAAATAAATCAAGAAACCGTCATCTGAACAATGCAAGCATGTTTAAAGCTCAGCATGTTTAATTATGACATACACGCATGATATTTAGAGACTCGCTCAAGAAGTTCATCAGCAAAAGTCACATTAATTTGTTCTTAATTGGATGTTTATTCAGTATTAATAAATAATATTTCAAAAAATATATTTTTAATAAACACCTTCCCACTCTAATCCATTTCTTAAAAAACTCTCACCTCCCCACTCCTCCCAGCTTGAGCTGAGGTGCGGCTCTTCGGATTCTCTCTCTCTCTCTCTCTCTCTCTCTCTCTCTCTCTCTCTCTCTCTCTCTCTCTCTTTAATTAGATCAAAAATAGCTCTTCACTTAAAAAAAGGTTGCCAACCCCTGGCATAGGGTGTTGGATGAGAACTTAATAAATATTTGGAATGTTCTACAAAAAAAACTTTATTATGAAATTATTTTTACTTACGTCATTATTTTTTACTTTTTTTTTATACACCTGAATGATAAATTTATGCTTAATAAACCATGTTAATATACTTAATTTGTTGTTCTTATTCTAAAAACATTACTACTAAAGTAACAATATCAGAAAAAAAAAATTTTTAGAGTACTTTTCATATCCTTTTAATTTTCAATTTTTTCTGATAGCAAAGAATGAGCACCGGTACCTATTTTTTTTTTTACAAAAAAAGCACTGGTCTGAACTAAAACTGAAGTCTTCTCTAGATGATCCTACAGTGCTTCTTTAATCAGTGCCTCCATTACTTTTCCCAGAACAGAAGTTCAACTGACAGGTCTGTAATTACTTGTCTCACCCTTTTATCCTACTTTATGAATTGGGGTCAATTTGCATGTCTCCAGTCCATGGGTACCTCCCTTGAGTCCAAGGAAGCTGTCATAATTATGGCTAAGGGTTTGCTTCCTTCCTTTGCTACCTCTTTTAATATAACTGGATAAATCCCATCCCCCCAGGTGTCTTCCTTATGTTTATCTTCAACAATTTCTCCTTCACTTTGCTCTGAGATATTACAAAATCATTTAGCTCACTGCCAGAGTTTAATACACTTCACAAAGGAACTGAATCAAAAAAGTAATTTTGATGTCATATCCTTGGATTTCAGGAAAGCTTTTGATACTGTTGCACATGGAAGACTATTGTAAAAATTGGAGCAGTATAGCATTAAGGGCAAGTTGCTACAATAGATAAAAGAATGATTGAGCAGGAGAAGACAGAGTGGTAATCAATGGATACTGCTCTATGCAGACTAATGCAATTAGTAGTGTCCCTCAGGGTTTTGTGCTGGGCCCATTGTTGTTTTGTATATTTGTCAATGATACTGATGAAGGTATATCAAGCTTAATGTCAAAGTTTGCAGATGATTGCTAATAACAGTAATGACAGTATTCTGCTGCAACAGGATCTGGAAAAGTTGGATCCAAAGTGGTCCTGTTTTGTTGGAAACCAAACTGATTGTTGTTCATCAGTGCTTTAGTTTTAAGAACCCAGGTAAGCTGTCTGTGTATCATTCTTTCTAGGATTTTACTTAGGCAGCTGGTTAGAAAAATAGGTCAGTAATATTTTGGAAGAGAGTTATCTTTTCCTGGTTTAGGAAAGGCTAAAATGATGGAATGATGCCAGGAAGATGGATATGTACCTTCAAGAAAAATCCGATTATAGAACATTAATAGTAAATTCAAGGCCGTACTGTTTATATGTTTCAGCATTACATAATATATAACATCAGGTCCAGCTGCACTGTTGGGTGATCTATTTAATGCTGTTTGCAGTTCAAATAGGTTAAACGGTTGATTTTAGGCAATATATTAGGTAGTATGGAATTTTATTTTGTATCTTTCAGCTGAAGCTTTGATTTTATGCTGACGTGGCAGATGTTTGGTAGAAATTTTCTGCAAGGGCGTTAGCTATTTCTTTCAGAAAAAGATATTTCCTGTCCATTTTTGATTAGGATGGGAGAAGGAAGAGGTAGATATTTTCCATTTAATTGCCGAATCTTTTTACAGATGAGACGACTGCTAGTATCCTTTGTAATAGTAAAGGCAAACTGTATACATGATTCCTTTTTGGCTTTTCTTCTAATTTCTCTAGCTTTAGACTTGAGCCTTTTATATTGAATTAGGTTGTTGGTAGTGAGGAACTTCCGGAACAGGTTCCAAGCTTTATTTTTTTTCCTTTTTGGCATTGGTACAAGCTTCATTCCACCAGTGTGTAAGTTTTTTGTATTTACATGTGGAGGCTTGAGGTATTGCTTCAGAGGCTATGGTCAGTATTTGCCTGGTAATATGCTCTGTAACATCATCAATGGGTTGTAGTCTAATCAATTGGCTATCAAAAGAAATATGAGTTGAAAACTTTTCCCAATCTGCTTTGGAGAATTTCCATTTTGAGCGATTATCAGGGTATGGTGTTTGAAGCATTTGGATTCTGCATATGATTGGAAAGTGATCACTATTTTATGGGTCGTTTAAAACTGTCCATTCTATACTGGGATATAATATGGGAGAACAGAGAGTTAAATCAATTGCTGACAAAGATCCAGTGGGAATGTGAGTATAGGTATTCTCACCAGTGTTCAGTAATGTTAGATTCAGTTGGTCTAGTATCGTCTCGATCAAGCATCCTCTATTGTCCATGTGGTCTGAACCCCAAAATGGATGATGCGCATTGAAATCACCAAGGATACAAAGTTGGCGGTAATTGTCTTATGAGGTCTTCTAGTTCTTTGAATGTACACATCTTGTTAAGTGGAAGGTACAGAGATACTAGAGTTAGAATTTGCTCAACTGATATACGTACAGCAACAGCTTCTAAGTGGGTCTGAAGCGGAATGTTTCTAGAAGGTATTTTGAGTCAACTAGAATCGCGACATCTCCACGTGCGGATAATGAAGAGTTTATCTTTTCTGTAAAATGTAAAATTCCTGATTGATGGAGTTACTTGTGGAGTTAATTTAGTCTCTTGTATGCAAATGGCTAGAGGACCATATCGGGAGATTAAATCATAGATGTCATCGGTATTGCTGTGTAAGCCTCTACAGTTCCACTGAACAATGTTCTGCATTATCTGGGTTTGAGGAGGGAAAGCGAGTCTGTTTCTTGCAAGTGGTTTGCTTTTTATGGTCATATTTCGTTTTATCTTTTCTAGGAAAATTGGGACGTCCGGGATCTGTACTCTTCTACGTCACCAGTTTGACCTGATGAAAATCCAGTCTCCATATCATCTTCAGCATGAAGGTCAAGGACTGTGTCATCGTGTGTAGCTATATTTTCAGAGTCCGTTTTATTTGAGTTTGTCTTTTGTAATTCAGTGGCTTGTTGCCTTCGTGATTTATTTGATATTTTATCACATGATTTGATTTTAGGCGGAACGGTGATAGGGGCATTACTTATTTCATCAACTAGAACAGTTTTTGTGGTAGGTTGAGGTGTTGACAGCACAGATCGTGCCCATTCTGTAATGGATGTATTGGGCGGAATTGATACCTCAGTTTGGGTTGAAACAGCTTGGTACTTTTGTGTAACGGAAGCGTACGTGGTTTTTGGGATAGTTGACTTTATTTGCCTTCTTGATATGTGACCTTATTCTCAATCTTATATTTTTGTATTCTCTTTTCAATTTTCCATAGGTCGCATGATTTTGAGTATGCTGGATCGTCATTCTTGCAATTTGGACGTTCCGGAGCCTTTGCAGTACACTGTTTGTGAATGGTTTTTTGACCAGCAGTTAGGACAAGTAGTTTCGCCTCTGCATGTTGTCTGAGAGTGACCAAACTTTTGGCACTTGAAACATCTTAAAGGGTTTGGAATGTATGGTCGGATATGGCAGTTTACCCTGCTTTAACTGAGGTCAGCAAATTTGGTGTGCTAAACATCAATATAATATTACATGTTGGAGCAAGTTTGTCATTCTTCTGTATCATAATTCTTCTTGCTTGAATTACTTTCTGTTCTAGTAATTCCATGACTATCTCCTCTTCGGTCACGTTCAATAAATCCCACTCACTTATTACTCCTTTTGAGGAGTTCAAGGTGTTATGCGGTGAGACTTTGATTGGGATTCTGCTTATAGATGACATTTTTAGTAATAATTCTGAATGCCTTGCTTGAGTGGTCTCAATTGAAAGATCTCCTGATTGGAGCCTTTTCACCATTTTTGGTGTGCCTGCTGCATTCTCGAGACATCTCTGGTTGGCAAAGGGAGAGAGTGTGCTTAGCGGCTGAGTCGATAAGGAATGTATTATCAGAAAAGCTGGTGTTTCTGATTTGTTACAGTCTTTTTTTCATTCTTTTTGGAAGATTGAGATAGTCTTCCATTCTGCGGGTCTCAGTATGTTGAGAGCCTGTTGGCTCTAGTGGTGGACATGCATCACAGTCCGTTGTTGCTCCTTTTAACCCTGGGAGTGAGAGCTTTTCCTCTCAGGTTTCCGGCCCCACCACGTGGAGGCAGGAGCGGTGCCACCTAGTGGCCAAGTGGCAGGAGAAGTTAGTTTGTTAGTGCAAAAATTAATAAAGAAAGGTAATTTTCTTTTCTGGAAAAGAAAGGTGATTTTCCTTTCTGGGTTCTTACTTAGGATCTGTAAAGTACAGAACCACTTACAAAGCAATGAGAATGAGAAAAGCACTAGAAAGAAAGCAGAACAAAATCACTGAGAAAGATCACTATATATCACTTAGGAAAATCGCTTGGCACTCGGGACCAGTATTGGATTGTTAATGATTGAGAAGGGGCAACTGAAGTTTAACATTGACAAATGCATAGTACTGCATATGGGTAGAAGAAAGCCAAGAGAAACGTACCAACTGTGTGGTATTGCACTTATGGTAGTAGAAAATAAAAAAGACTTGGAAGTAATTGTGCAGTCAGATATGAAGTTTTCTGAGCAGTGCAGATAGGCTGCCAGAACAGGTCATGGGGTATTGCCAATGATACAGGAATTTTTGCTAGTAGGTAAAAATAGGTGATTATACCTTTGTATAAGAATATGGCCAGGCCTCACCTTGAGTACCGTGAGTCTGTAGGCCTCATTTTCTGAAGGATGCAGAGTTGCTTGAGCGAGTACTGAGAAGGGCAACAAAATTAGTGAGGGGAACAAAGGGGTCCTCTTACCAAGAAAGACTTAAGTTCTGCAAATTGCAGCATCTGGAGACTAGGCAACTGCAAGGTGATCTGACATGTGATGCAAAGAAAGCAAGCATATTCCTCCTACAATTTATTTAAGCTATCAACTTCCACAACGACAGATGGAAGTTGGTTCCAGCAATCAACTACCTGCTGGCTAAAGGAAAATTTCCTCACATCTATTCTAAAACTGTCTTTCCTCAATTTCAATTTGTGACCCCTAAGGCCTTAAATGGGTTGTGCAGGCTCAATTCTGATGGGATTTTTCCCCTTGCTCAGATTACGAACCCTAGGGGGCACAAATTGAAATTGAGGAAAGACAGTTTTAGAATAGATGTGAGGAAATTTTCCTTTAGCCAGCAGGTAGTTGATTGCTGGAACCAACTTCCATCTGTCGTTGTGGAAGTTGATAGCTTAAATAAATTCTAGGAGAATATGCTTGCTTTCTTGCATCACATGCCTCTTCTACTACTACTACTACTACTACTATAGTTGGTACATTTATATGAGATTACTGCTACCCATATGCAGTATCTTGAATTTATGAATGTTAAACTTCCACTGCAATTTTTCAGCCCAATTGCCTAATTTTATAGATCCTGTTGCAGCAGCCTAACCTGATTACTGTCATTAACCACCCTGTCGACCTTTGTATCATCTGAAAACTTAGACAATAAGCCTGATATACCTTTACCCATATCAACAATAAATATAGAAAACAACAATGGGTCCAGAGCACAGAACTCTGGGGCACTCCACTAACAACATTTGTCATTGAAGAGTGCAGTCCTTTAATTACTGCTCTGTCTTCTACTACTCAACCATCCCTTTATCCACAGCAGCAACTTTCTCTTAATGCCACACTGCTCTAATTTGTACATCAGCCTTATGTGCAACAGTATCAAAAACTCTCCTGAAATAAAAAAAATATGATATCACATTTATTTTTTGCATCCAATTCTTTGTGACTGCATCATAATACCAATCAAATTGGCAGATAAAATTTCCCCTTAACAAACCATGCTCTGTCTGAAGTATAACTACTCTCCTATGTAGATGGTTCTGCATTACTTCTTTATCCAGTGACTTGATCATACTCCCTGGAACAGAACTTCAACTAACAAGCCTGTAATTGCTTATGTCAACTTTTGATCTCCCCCCCCCCCCCGAGTGAATTTAGGATACCTTCGCATATCTCAAATCCGCAGGGAAATCCCCTGAATCGAAAGGTGCTCTTGTAATTATAGCTAAGAATTTGCTTACCTCCTTGCTGCCTCCCTCAATATAATTGGATAGATCCCATCCACCAGCTTCAAGATCCCACCCCCCATTCAGCTTCAAGAATCTCTTCCACTTTCCTTTATCACAGTCATTTAGGTCCCTGTTGGAGGAGAGCCTTGCAAATGGGAAGTGCATCGGATGCACTGCATAGGGCCCCCAATCCCAATCTATAAACCATCAAAGTGTCAACATAAATAAATGAGGCACCCTTTTGCATCTGAGCTCCCAGGTACCTTTGCAGAGCCCTACACTGGAGTTGATAAACTTCTGGCCTATCCTCCCCCTAAAGATTTCCTCATGTGTGAATGTAGATACAAAATATCTATTCAATTTGTCAGCAACCTGAGTAGGGCCATCAACAGTTAATCCACTGATATCAAGTGGCCCAATTTGATTAACCCCCTTCCTTCTACTGTTAATATAAGCTTAAGTCTGCTGCTTTTCTTTGCATTCTTTGCCAGCACATTCTCGTAATCTGCCTTAGCTTGGCGAATTTCATAGGCATCTGTATTATCTGATAATTTATATGCATTGCATGCATTTTTCTTCACAGTCACATGTATCGAGATAAGAACTAAATCCATTTGGTTCTAATGTCATAAAGGCATTCTTCTCATTCTTCCCATTTAGAATTTCCTGCTGGCAAAATCATCCGATTCCACTGTATAAAATTTAAAAACTGTCTAAAACCATTGTAGTCAATCTTACAGAAAGAAAAGCTCTTCCTTTGACCCCTGACAGTAGTTAGGTCTTTAAATAAGACCCAGATCAGCACACTGTGAATACTCTCACAAAGAGGATCTTTTACATTCAGATTCTTAATGCATGAAGAGTCCCTGCTGATAATCAGATCAAGAATATTGCTTCCTCTTGTTGCTTCTCTACCATACTGCTGTAGAAAACAGTCATCCAATAAATCCAGAAAGGTCTTGCTAGTGTGCGAGTGACTCACCCAAAAGTTCCAGATAATATAAGGAAAGTTAAAATCCCCATTACAAGAAGACATTCTGATTCATTTGCTCACTCTATTCCTTTTCATAGTTTTTGTTTTTCTGGTGCTTATGTGAAACCAAACTGACTCAACATTATACTGGCCACCGACCTCGACTGGATGCATTGCCTTAGATTTAATATGCTTGTTAACTAAGAGCATGACCCACATCCACACCTCCCATCCTCTGTCCTTTTTTTTTACCACCCAAATTCAAATTCTGCTTCCCTTTTCACATCTCTGAAAAGGGACACCACATCTCTGATATCCCCACAATGTATACATTTCATGACAATCAGTACTTCAGATTCATCAAATTTATTTACTATACTTCTAGCATTAGTGTACATGCACTTGGTTTTACTATTGGTTACCCTAACACAGTCCATGTATTTGCTTGTCTCATGATGACCCGCAGCAGGGTTTGACATCCCAGACACCTTTATTTTCAGGCTGATGCATGTTCCAATAGCAGCACAAAAATCACTTTCACCTCTGCCTGCGGCTGTAATTAACGAACTGGTCTGTGTATCCCCCAAGCTCTCAGTTTTCCGACCAACCTAGCACTGCCCCGAAGCATCAGCGAATGTTCTTGCACCTCTTCTAAACAAGTTCTGCTGAATTAATTGATAAGCATCTTTTTTGTGATATACTCTACCACTTCATCAGCTCAGAACTATTGGATTCTTTGTGGATCAAGTATGGCTAATTTTTTATATGTCTGCCAATCTGCTTTCTCAGTGAGTCATTGAAGAATTTTACTAGGGTAAAAAGAGAATTTATGGAATGAGTCAATTATTATAGAAAAATGTTCACTGTGTGGTGGATTATTGGTAATTTTCCATTTTAGAGTGATCTAGTACTGTTGAAACTAAAGTCACGTCTATTGCAGTATTTGTTCCAGAAAGCCAGTATGTATGTGAACCCTTCATTAGGACAAAACAGTTATCATCTAAAAACTGTGCAATTTGTTTTCCTCTTTCATCTATGTGATTATTACCCTACAGTGTGTGTGGTAACCATTTAGATCTCCTTGGAGGCAGAAGGGTATGGAGTTGTGCAGAGAGATTACTGCTCTACTACCCACACCCTTCTAAGCTCATTTTCTTGAATGATACAGTTCAGTGAATATAGAAGTAATAGACTGTAATATGGATGCCAATAACTATTCAGCCTGCTGTTGCCTTGAGGGGAAGAGTTCAACAAAATAAGTTTATCAGGAACAGTTTTTTAGAAGACCTACACCACCATGTGTGTTGTTTTGACAGGTTCTGTACTTTCTGAAGGTGTTATACTGAGACAGTTTTGGCACATATTGTGGATTCAAATATGTTTCTTGGAAGCAGAGACATTATAGTGCATATTTACAGGTAAGGTCATACAGGTCATCAATAATGGCTCAGAAACTACAGCTGTTCCACAGAAGTAATGTGTTCATTATTTCAGTCTGTATTGTACTCAATAGGGTTTTTAGGTAATTCAAGATAGACCGTTAGGGATACTTTTTAGTTCTGGTTGGTATTCTTCGCAACTTGGTTCACAAGAATTGGTGTTCAGATAATTCACATTTTGTGTTCAGTTTAGATTTTATTGGCATATCAGCAACTAAGGCTATAAGTGCTAAAACCAGGTCAATCCGTTTTGTTTCCAGGTAGGAAACATCAGGATGTGTTTTATATTTCTTCATAAGTTTCTCACTTTTCCACCTATCATATGTTCTAGCATAAGCATGGTTTTTCTTGCAGTTTGGACATACTGGTGGTGGAGCAGTACTATCTTCACAGTTGTGCTCTACTGAGCCACACTTATCACAAACAGGGTTCCCGACAAGCTGTCTCAGAATGTCAACAATTCTGAAATCAGAAACATCATAGTGGATTTTGAATATATAGTCTGGCCTTGCATGTCAGATATCCAGATTTAATTGAAGTTGGACTTTGAGGTGTACTGAAGGTCAAGATAAAGTTTCACATAGTGGTGAGAAGGCCATCGATTCTGATGGCTATTCTCTTAACTTGAATACTCCTTGTTCTTTAAGTCTAAGAGATCAAAAACATATAACAGATCCTAGTCTGCAATAACTCCTTTAGGGGTGTTCAGTTATCTGTGGGATGTTGAAGTTACTGTAAATTCCTACAAAGAGGTTAAAATTCGAAAACCACTTTGAATGTTTTGCACTGGAAGTATCAATGAGGATGACTGTTGATGTTAGTCTTTTTACAGAATCAGGGCCCTCGTGGGCAACACAGTTGGTAGGATTGCCATCCTCCCCACACCAGGGAGGATGGCGATCAGGTAGAGAACACCAGAGTTCAAGTTCCGTCGATGATGTGAGGAATTTTGGTCGACCTTTTTCCCAGAAATTAAGGTTTTGTGTCCAGCAAACAGAAAATTGACCACAGAACACTTAAAATTTACAGACAGCATATGCAGAGCAATATGGCCTTAGTTGCCAATGCTCCTAAAGCTCTATTACAACAACAGAATCTGGAGATCCATGCATTCCAATTCCTTTTGAACTCCAAACAGAGAAAGTTTGAAAATAGGATAGAACTGGATACATTTCTGACTGTTTTCTGGCATTCGGATATTCCTGAGGTAGTAATACTTTTTTTTTTTTTTTTTTTTTTTTTACCTCCTTACATTTCTGAGCGAGTCTTGCAGCCCAGGAAAATAGTTTGTGGGTTATTTACTTTATGCTCTTTTTGACTGCAGGAGATTCTTTTTTTCCCAAGTTTGTCCACAAGCCCTACCATGTGGAGGCAAAAACAGTTCCCTCTACCAACCACAGCAAAGAAAAAGATTGGCTTAAACAAAAATAAAAAGGGTTAAATAAAGGTGTTTCCTTTGTAGATAATAATATATGATTAGTATTTTATGCAATTCAAATACTCGAGAATTAGCAGACTTGCAAAAATCAGGAGAAATGTATTTACAGTCAAGTGTACTAGATATACTTTGAAAAGGATGTCACTAATATTTCTTGATAGTGAGGGCCAGTGTTATAGGAAAATTGAATTTAAGGACCTTCAAAAACTCTGTAACAAAAAAAAAAAAAAAATATATATATATATATATATCTATATCTATCTCAGAAAACCTCACTCTGTTTTGCACTGAAAGAGGGGAAAAAAAAAAAAAAAAAAACATTTTTGGAATCCTAGAAAGCACACACAGCTTGCTTTGCAGCATATGCCATAGAGTTTGGATTTGTGAAGCAAAGTATCAAAAGATAAATGATTGAATATAGTTAAAATGTATGGTGGAAAAAAGAATCGGGAACCACAAAATGCAGGCATCCAAAAGAACCAGGGCATATAGCATTTAAATAACCTTCTAAGCCTGCCAATGGATTGGTTAAGAGGCTGTATTCCAATACTACAAAAACCATTAAAAAAAGAAGTTACCCAGTAAAAGTATGTGGGAAAAAAAAAAAGTCTGCATCAAAATTTTCCAATGATAACCCCACAGAAAGCAATCCTATAATGAAAAATTAATCAGAAATGGGACAGGCATACTGGATAATTTATAGAAGAATATGATATGGTTAAAATATACAAAATAATGTTAAAAACTAACCAACAATAGAAACGAGCATAGCTGTTCCAAAATAATTGCCTTGTACAGTGAGATTATGACTACCATATCTCTACAGGACAATGTTCGATAAATCATTGATAGAACATCATGGGCTGTCCTGGTCAACCATTTACACTGCTCAGAAAACTTTATATCTACCCATGTTGTAACTCCCTGATCCCTTTCTTCCTCTACTTCGGGTGGGGTTGAATTAATTTATTAATTTGATCCTGCCAATTGTATAAGTTATTTTGTGTTGCTTTTTCCCAAGTGTAAAACCATGCACTTCACTGCCACTTTTCTGACTACTCCTGAATCTGTTCAAATCATCCTGAAGGAGTGCTGCTTGGCATTGATCATTAACAACTTTCCCAATGTTTACATAGTCTGCAAATTTTGACATCACACTTTCTATTCCCTTCATCAATATCATATATGAAAGTCAGAAACAACAGTAGTCCAAGATGTTATTTATTTGGTTTTTTTTTTTTTTTAGGAGCATTAGCAACTAAGGCCATATTGCTCCGGGATATGTGGTGGTCATTCCCTGACCTTTCCGCATCCTCCGTATTTGGTGGTGACGGGCTCAGTGGTCCAAGAACAAGCCTTGGTAGACTCTTCTTCTGACATTAGACCAATCTGAAGAATATCTATTAATCACTACCCTCTGCTTTCTGCCCTGCAACCACCCACAATCCATCTTGGAATCTTTCCAGTAATCTCAACACATTCCAGCTTATACAGTAACTCCCATGAGCAACTGAGTCAAATGTCTTGCTAAAATTCAAATAAATTACGTTTAAATTGTTTTCCAGTATCTAGCTCATGAGTAACTGTGTCAAAATAGCTTATCATGATAGTTAAAATAGCTTATCATGATTTTCCCTTAATAAAACCATGTGCATCCTTCAGAATGACATTTCTAATTATTGCTGCTAAGATTTTCCCTAGCCAATGAAGACTAACTGGTCTATAGTTATGGCTTCAATTTTACATCGTCCTTTAGTACTAGTGATACGTTGGCACATTACCAATCCAAAGGAACCTTTCCCAAGTCCAAAGATGCCCTCATAATTAACATTACTGGTTCAATACACTCTCTGGCCACCTCCCTCAAAATTACTGAAGACATGTCATCAACTCCGGGAGCCTTTCTTTCCTTCAGGTTTGAAAGTTTTTCTGATGAACAGACATCTGTAATTTCAAAATCATTAATTTTATATGGCTCACCCTCTCTTCAACATGAAGAATCTTTCATCAGTAAACACCAATGCAAAGTACGATTCATCAGCAATATCAGCTTGGTTATCTAAGACTTTGCCACATCCAGTAAACAAGCTTCCGATCCAATTCATTTTATTCTACATATTCATATACATGAAAAACTTGCCTCTATTCTTTGCTCTCGTAGCCAGTGCTTTCTCATACTCCACCTAGACTTCTCTAACTGTATCCCAGTATGCTGTTACACATCAATTGTAGCTGTTGAAGGCTTCAGTAATTTTCATCACTCTAACTTTCCCATGCTGTCTTTTTTGTGCGCTATTACACTGGCCACTTCCATATTCCATTTCAGCATTCTCCTCATGCAGTATTTTCTTAATGGTACAACGCTCGACAAAATTACCAGAACACGAAAACATGGTGTAACTAGTGCTTGCAATGAAGTGGGGCAAAATATGGTATGTGGTTTAGAATAATGAAGAAATAAGGAGACAGCGAGAAACTTCAGAGAGGTATAAGAGACATTTATAGGGGTTGTATATGAATTACCAAAAAAGGTTCCATTACAGAAGTTGATACAAGATGCTCAAAAATATGGTCATAAGACATTAGTAATATGTATGATCCCCTCCAATGGCGAAACAGACCTGACAGCATTCAACCATGCTCAATATAAGGGTCTATAAGTTTCTGTGGCAAAAAATCACATTCTTCCACCATCTTAGTTCACCAAGTGACTGAGGAGTTGGCTGTTGGTGTGCAATGCAATGCCCAAGGGTGTCCCACACATGTTCGGTCGGATTTAAATCTGGTGTTCGTACTGGCCACGGCCGTCGCTGGATATCTTCAGTTTCAAGATATTCCTCCACCACTTGAGCTGTACATGCAGTGGCATTGTCATGTATGAAAAGAAAATCTGGGCCAACCGCACCCCCAAAAACTCGCACATAGGGTTTGGGGAACTGTGCAATTACAGAACAGCTATCAAAAACATAAAGGGGGATGTGGCCACTGATCATTATTCCGCCCCCATACGAGATTATTCCGCCTCCACCATGTCTCTTTCTCCATTGTTGGAAGGATGGTACCACATTCGTCATTGTCTCCAGATGAATTAACGTCTAGAATCTGTTTGTAGGCTAAAACAGGACTCCTATTTTATTGTGAACAGTGTCTTCAACAACACTGTTCACAATAAAAATAATCATGAAAAACATTTTATTCTGTTAATTTTGTTGAGCAGAGTATGTATGTGTTCATGGCTTCTGTGATTTTTGCTTTAAAAGCATTCCATAATTCCAATATGTGTCTTCACTCCACAATCTGCCCAATTAATAGATTGCCATATATCTCCTTAAACTGTCAAAGTCCCCTCTTCTGAAATTAAAATCCCTGCCTTTGCTTTAACTACTGCAAGGCCTTCATTCATCATCCTACTGACTATTGTGTGTGATCACTACCTGACAATGGCTGCTGTAATGTAAGCCCTGCAATATCATCTGATTCATGAGTAATGATGAGGTTAAGAATATTCTCACCACTAGTATTTTCTCTAACATGCTGGTACAAATAAGAATCATCTAGTTTATTTTTTTAAAAAAATTTTTTTTAAATCCCCATAGTGAATTTCCCTCCCACTTATCCTAATAAATGGTGCAGATTGTTGGCCCAAACCTGTTAGGGGCAAATTCACACTTGCTTGCCCATTCCAGCTGGATGTAAAAACTCTAATCATACTCATCAGAATCTTCTAGTGTAGTAGTAGATTACTCCCACTCTCACTATACTTTTGCTTCCAACTAACTCACATCACTCAGATTCTAAGCTAGCAGTAGTAACTTCTGACTCAGCAAAAGCTTTCACCCCTTCTATCTTCCTTAGATTTCCTAAATACATTATACATACCGTAATGGAACTAGTCATCCCCAATTTCCACATGGTACCACATTTCTGTTAGCTCTATTCTGTCTGCATTAACTGTCCTAACCAGGAGTTCAAATTCACACATTTTTTGACAACTCTCTTCACATTACTGTACACACAGTTAAGACTAAGTATTGTTCTATAGTTTACTACCCTAACAAACCCCTTGAAGATTAGGCTTGTTTGCCTAGCATTACCTTCCCGCTCATTTCAAACATTGCCACCCTCATAAAATCTTGCCAATGTCAGCTGTTGCAGCAGCAAACAAAAATTGAGATGTGTGCAAGCATTACTTTGACTCATATCATCAGATAAACACATGTCTATATTAGATTTCTCACCTCCCTAACTAGCAGTTTCTCTGAACTCTTATGGTATCCTCAATGACACCGGCAACCATCTTTTGTACCATCTTTCTTCAAATGAATACTGTCTCTACAAAAGAAATTCCTTCTACCTACAAGTGTGGGCCATGCTGATAAAAATTTCTCCTAGTGCCTTGCAAACTTCAAATCTAGAGTTCCACAGGCTTTCCAGCATGTAATCCCTGCTACATGTCTGAATTTGCATATTTTTTTCAGCATGGTCCTATATTTATCAAACAAACAGTGTTCATTTAATATCATTACTGCCCAAATGAATAATACTCTTAACCCCCCCCTTAAAATTCAGCATTATTGAGAGAATCTGTCAATCTGTTGGATGTTACCAACAGATTGATCAGTACCAGGTGTGCTTGCCAGGAGCAAACACACAAGGTTCTGTTTCCTTGATAATAGAATCTCCTAATAATGCTGAATCTCTTTCAACCAGAGAAGTATGCACTTCACTGTTCTGGGACCCAAATCAGGGATACATCACTTGGCAGGTAACAAGATACTTGAGCCCCCTAATGAACTCACAGTAACATTTGTTTCAAGTCACTGGGAGTTCATAGTTAAATAAATAAAATAACAAAATGGACAATTCCTAAATAGGGAAAATAGAAAATGAGCAGAGCAGCAAAAAGTGTTAAAAACACAAAAGGAAATATACACAACCCCTCAGAAGGTTCACAAAACATCTCATGGAAACCCCAAGAAACACAATATCATGCCAATCTATGTGGAATTTTCCAGAACTTTTTCATAATATTAATAATAACAATTGGAGATACAAGGTTCTATATGATAGGCTTTAGCTATTGCAAAAAGATATTTTTTTTTTGATACCATGCAAGAAAATCTTGATTTTTCCATGGGAAACTTCATATTAATACAATTTTCACTGCTGTTGGTTATTTTGAGATATCCAGGTTTGTTTCTGTAACATTTAACATTTTTTTAATATTTAATTAACATTTTTTAAAAATCTAATATAATGGTATATTTTTCTGCAAACTGTCCATTCTGCCAGTCCCATTTCTGATTAATTTTTCCTTAGATTATGATGTGTTAGAATGATCATAGTAAACTTTCTGTCCATGGCTGGCCTTGATAGGACCACAGCCTCTCAAGGCCAGCCATTTGTCAGGTTAAGAAGCTATTGAAATGCTATGCCACTTGGATGTTTTGTACAACAGTACCTTGTGAGGTATAACAAGATGGGGCCCCCAGAAAGTGAAATCCTTTTTCAATTCAGTCAGTTATCATTGGAGATTTTAGTTCATAAATCTAAACTGGAAAGCACCTGCCTGAAAGTATACAAAGTTATCTTAGTAAGTTATATGTACTTTTCTATAATTCCAAAAATCAGCTACAGGTAGCTCTCAACTTTACAAGTTAATTCATTCCTATTGCACGCTCATAAAGTGGGAATTTACTTCCCATAGACATAATGTTAAAAATAGGGGTTATGTTATCAACGATGAAATTAGTTAGCTAATTAGTTTATGTTTAAACAACGATTGATTTATCCAAAGAAATGAAAACGTAGCCTGTAAAATCAAGCAAATTATAATAATATAGAAATTATTTATGACTTACAAATGTTAAAGAATATTTATTCTTCATCATCAGACTAAATGCACACTCGTTGATCACTCATTATTGGCTCGTTGCACAAGGAGTCGTCTTCTTCAGAAATGCTTCAAGTGGAGTTTATTTCCAAGATAATCTTCTCTTTTCTTTATAAATTTCAATAGCATGCATAAGCATTTTTTAATGGAATGCACAAATTTCAACAACACGATTTGCACGGAGTAACAAAGTTTATGAAGCTTTAAAAACAAAAAAAAAAAAACGGAATGAAGAGAAGATTCTCAAAAATTATTTATGTTTTTTATACGATTGAAGATTTCAGTAAAGAGCAAACACATTTCACCATAATAACGTAAAAAACCCACACAATTCCAGCTATCGGTATCTTCACAAATGAAATAACATACAGTTTACTACCCGTTTATAACTGCTTGCAGTAACAGAAAAGCCCAACAAACCAGAAAGTGCAAATTGTTTTTATTGTTTTATGGTCGTGACTTCCAGAAATGTGCTTTAGAAAAACATCACAAAGCCATTCAAAATTGGTTCTTATAACATATAATAACAATAAAAGTGTAGTGTATTTAAATGATTTGAATTGGTAACTAATACAATTTACACTATAAAAACAACCTTTTAGGGAGGGAGTTCTATAACGAAAATTTGAACTTCTGAGGTCGTGGAATGAATTACCAAAAAACGATGTGTTATTGGGTTCACATTACGATATTTTTGTGATACAATGGTAACGGATTAATATCGTAAAGTGGGGTACACTGTATTGTATAGCTATGCGCATGGTTTGAAATGTGGTATTTATGAAGGTTTAACATTCATTTTTTTGCAATTAATGTTCATATTTTTGATTTTGTTGATACTTGATAAAAAAAAAAACTCATAAACACGGGAACTAATAAAGCAAGAACTGCCTGTATTGTGATTAGACTAATTCCTGCATATGTTTTCCCTGTCTATTTCATGCTTTTGGTAAAGCTATTTATAACTGACATGCTGGATAATTACTGGGAAGTCATCTGAATTATTACATTTGGTACTTGCAGCCATGCAAAGTGGCCATGTATGTTACCCCATGACTGCAGCCAATCCTCTTGTCAAGTTTTTTTTATACTTTAATAGAATTAATGATTAAATAATGAGGTATCATTATGGTTGCAATTTCTCTGAGAAAAATGTTACATAAAATCATATTCCACCTTAAAAATTCAGAACTTATTTAGTAACTCATAGCTCAGAGTCTAAACTGAAAATAAAATTAGCCACATTAACTGTCAAAACCAAGCAAGAGAATTTTGCTATATCACATAGCTGTTTCATAAGAGAACATAACTACATATTATACACTCACCCACCACTGAAATATAAATCCATAACAAATAATTTACTCTGCTTCCCTAGGACTGGAAACAAACACAATTAACCATGGCATGGATTATGATACAACTCATATGTGATGCCATATGACCTATAGTAACTGTCCCACAACTATGATACTATAGATTGCGAGAGAATCTGTTGAAGACTTAGATACTATAGATTTTAGAGGAGCGAGGAGCTGTATATACATGTTTAAGATTTAGTTCTCTTTACTTGTTAAACCAGAAAAGAAACAAGACACCTCAGGACTGTTCTCCATTTTTCCAGTTCACCACAACCATGTACTATACTGCAGGGAAATACCATGATCACTGGGGGAGCATTAGCTGATCTGCTTGGCCAGTGATCTTATTCAAGTAGTGCACATCTGTGGGACAGTGTATATGGGTCACATATCCCAGAAATTCCCAACAGAACATTCGTCCCCCCACTGTTCCTAGTTCATATTTGCTATTAATAAAATAAAATGAGTATTAGACCTGAAAATCTTTTAGACATAAAGAAACCTTCAATGTGTCAAATGGGCCTCAATACATTCAAACTTTGCTAATCTCTCGCAAACACTGCTTGTACGATGAATTCTGCTGCCCTTTTGTCCAAGTTTCAATGTATTGAAACCCAGAATGATTTTTGTCAAAGTTTCAATGTAATAAACCCCAGGATGCTCTTGTCAAATTTTCTATGTATTGAACCCCATTTGGCAGAATGAAATTTTGGTTACATCTAAAAGTGTTTCAGGTCTAAAACTCGCTTTATTGTATTACAACTGAATATTCCAATGTTCCAGCCAAGTGAAGTGCAGTTTCTTCAATATTGATGAGGATATTTTAATAATATTTCAACTCAATTTGATCCATTCTGGTGAAAATTAACATTGGTAGCACTGCATACACAAGGTTCCACTTCCACTTCAAACCTGTTGGATTTCTCACGTTTCACCCATTACTGAACTTGCAAACTCCCACTTTTTACTTCTCTGCTTGTCATTAAAGGTTTTCTGTCACAATCTTTGGAGCCCTCAACAAAAGATGACAAAAAAATTTTTCACTATTCATGTAGTACTAGCTACAGTTACACCCTCCTAATACTCAAGATCATGAATATTTCAAAGACCATTATACATTGGCGTGCAAAATTTAAGGACCAGTCAGGTTTTCACCTGTAGCTTCTCATAGGAGTGGCCTGGATATGGGAAAAGCATACCAAAGGAACCTCGTGAGGTGCAGAAATGATGAAGGAAACAACACCGACACAATAACTGAAACAAAACGGTACAGAAGGACTTTATTCAAAAATAGCAACGTAGCACTGGCTGCCATGATACAGATGTATCATTGCCAAAGATGGAACAATGGGAAAAGATGGTGCTCAGTAGGAGATATGGCCACCCCTAATGTCGATGCAGGCTTTGCACCGCCTGTCCATACTTAGAGCAACGTTGTTGATAAGTTCTTGCAATAACATCGTCCATTACTCTGTCAGCATCGTCTTCAGCTGGTGAACATTTTCTGGTGGGTGTGAACATGACGCTAGTAGTCTCCCCAGAGCATCCCATACGTGTTCAATGGGATTTAGATCGGTGGAACAGGCAGGCCAATCCATATAACAATGCTATCTGGATTATGGCGTTATCATCCATAAACAAACTCTGTACCAATGGCACCTCAAAACAGACACACATGGGGAAGGATTACTTCGGTACAGTAGTGTGCACCGGTTACAGTACCGCCTTCCAGTATCTGGAGTTGTGCATGTCCATCCAAGGTAACACCTCCCCAGACAAGAACACCTCGACTGCCATATCAATCCCTTTCAGTAATGTCTGCGGGATGATACTGTGTGCCAACCTCTCGCCAGATTAGCTGACGTCCAGAATTGCTACTGAGACTGAATCTACTCTCATCAGTAAAGAGTACCTTAAGTAAAGATTTTATGGTTGCAACCTTTAGAAATAGTGTTGGTCCTAAGTTTTGCACACCAGTGTATTACGTATTTAGCCATGGCTATTTCATTTCATGCTACATGTGGCCAATTCTGCCTACTAATCAATATTGTCCAATCTTTTAGATCAATAGCATACCAGTATACTATTCACGGTAGTACCTCATTCATATTTCAATGGCAGTTAAGTACACAAATTACTAATATCAGGATAAATTTAATAACTAGAACTTAAAACAATAAGATTTGTTCATCGATAGCTCTTACTACTATATTCTACAGGAAACAGCTGAAACACCAAGATGTGGTAGGCAGAAAACTCAAAAAGGAATAATTAACATCATATGCACAAAAATTTAGGTATGCATAAACCAAGGAAGTGCAGGTAACATGCTAGGTACCAACCTTAGAACTGTTTCAACCTTCTCAGTGCGAAGCAGCTTCTGCTCCACTGTAGATTCAGTCTTTCGGCTTACCAAGCTGGGGGAAAAAGGCAGCAGCAAAGGTCACTAGGAAAGCAGCATGGGATGGGTGGATAGTGCTTGGTAAGGTAGAGTTGACAATTATAAGTGCAATACTAAGGACTGCAAATAGCTAAAAGCATTAGTAAGCAGGTAAAATTAGGGACAAGGCTGTATAGTGTAAACACATGTGCAACACTTATGCAAAACACACAAACATGCTAACATTATACAGATTTCTTAAAGGCTGTTAATTTGGTTTTTTTTTTTTTTTTTTTTGGTTTAATACTCTCAAAATTGCTAAACTCAATTAAAATACATTCACAAATTATTTTACTTTTACATACAATAACTAAAATGGAACCACTAAAAAAAAGTATTTTTTTACCAAGGCAACCTCTAAAACTAAAGAAAAAAAATATCAAAGACAGGAACCAATCTAAGAATTGGCTAGGAAAATCTATCAAAACAATCAACCTGTTGCATGGGGTCAATGAAACCACCAGACAATATATCAGCAATTCATGCTGTTCACTTACTTACACACCCAAGTAGCTAAAACACCTAATAGTTGTTTTAGAAAATGTTTTCTTTCACTTCTGAATTGAAAATTCCAGAAATCTCTGTTAATTACAACACAATTAGGAAAAATTCAGGAATTAAGTTAAAGTATTATATGCACATGTGTCGAGTGCCATCTGTAATGTACAATTATCGATAGTAAGCTCACTTTATTGATGAATGTTTTCCTCCATTCGGTAAAACTCTGGTTTCATGACACTAGGGCATCATTTGAAATCAAACTGTTGGCATTTCATGCAGTGGCTGCACCTGTTACTGACAGGCAGGCATCCAATGCATGCATTCTTTGAATGCATCTAGGTTTTTCACTTTAGATCTGTCAACAGCATTTTGCTTGTTGACAGTTCTAAAAGGAGTTTTATTTTGAAAATTAATTAAAATTTTGCTTTTAATATAATACATGGATTTTTCCCAGTTGTGTTCAGAAAATACAGAAAATAAAGGTGGCATCAAAAAAAGTAAGCAATTTGAATTATTTTTCGCTAATTTTTCAAATGCAGACATGTGAGGTCAAAGTTACCCCGAGTTCATTGAGGAAGAACAATCCGTGTTACAGATTAACGAAGTAATTTCCATTTAGGAAAGATACAATGGCTGATATGAACTGTTTAGGCTGACAGTTTCCAACAATCAAACTAATATTTAAATTTGTATCACTTTTAAAAAAGATAAGAAATTGAAATAGGAGCATACAAACAAATAATTAATCTGTGAAATATCAAGTTTAACCTATTATAACATAATATAATTCTAAATGTATTTTTTTTTTTTTTAAGTACTTGTATACTGAAATGTCCCTTATGTGATTCACTTGTATCTGGCTGTAAAATGATTACCAATAAAAAATAAAATCAGTTAGAATTACTGACTTTGTTTTTACATAAGCAGAAAATATGACCTCATGATCTTTGCAAGCAGTAATTTCTTTGCAAAGGGTATTTCAGAATTTACATTAGTTTTGACAAATAGAAAAGTGTTCCATTATATTTATCATAAATTTACTCAGAAAAACTCATTTGATTAATAAAAAAATAACAATTTTTCATAAACATTATGACCTCAATTTTGCAATGAAATATGACTGGTCTCAACAGTGGGTCTTGAAATTAGGGCATACAAAGCACTTTTCTATATTATCTAGGAAGTGATAAGACACTAGTAATATAGCTAGTATCTTGTCACTTCCAAAACTACCAATATAAAAGCTGACCAATATTATAAAAAAAAAGAAAAAAAAAACTGAACCAGTTAAATATTACTGAATACTGTTTAAAAAAATAATAAATAAAAATATATATATATAAAATAAATACCGTAGTAAAAGACTTTCAAAACCTCAGAATCAGTCATGCCAACTTAAGGGATACTTAACTATGATGAATATCACAGTTAAGTATCCCTTGAGTATGATTATTTGAAATGAAATTGCATTTTGGGTCAAGAGTACTGTATATCACCCACCACATGGCTGCATCATGTAATTATCATATAGTTAACTACATCTAGAGTACTACACACAGCCTTAGTTCAAGCTTCAGTTGTGCTTTAGTACCATAGGTGCACGTCCACATTAAATTTTATGCTGAATTTATGTTATTATAAACTGATTGTTTGTTTGGAGATTTATTGGGCACATTGGCATCTGTGGCCATAGTGCGGCATTATAAACTGATAACAGTAATAATAACAATAATAAAATCAAGAAATTTATAACAAAGTCAATTTGTAGCAAATTTTAGATTCCCCAAGTAACCAGATATCCTGGTTCTGGTTACCCCCCAAAGGGGAGAGGGTAATCCAGATTTCAGGCTGAATGTTGCAGTGTCCTCAAAAAAGTTAACGATGCTGTTTTGTCCCTTGTTCATTAGAGCTACTCTTCTAAACTAAATATACCTGGTTAAAATTAATGATATATAATTTTGTTAATTTAATGTGGTCAATAACAATCATAATAGATAGTAGCACATGTACATTTTAAATCTAACATTGCAAACTCTAAAGATTAGTATTAGCAGTGGTAAAGCAACATCAGCAAAAACAAATATATAAAATAAAGCTTCAGTAAGTTCACTTTTTCATTCACTACTTAATTAATATTTTGTTGTAATGTTTTCACACTTAAATAATCAAGGTAAGCAGAAGCATTTTATATTTACTGAAAGGAAGGGGGAGATAGAGCATAAACTATTCCACTTATTCTAGATTCAGTATGATGCCCATGCATAAATGCATCTACAGAAAGAAAATATTCAAAGGAACAGACATTCATTAAAATCAAATCACATTGACGAGGAAGATGTATGCATAACATATTTAAGTGTTGGACATGGATATCATGCTAATATGAAAGTTCACTCGAGATGGAGAAATCTCAGGCAAAATTACCACTGAAAATAGGAGTGTGTCATGTTTAAATGCCTAAATGCAAATAGGTAAATGCTGCCTAAACAACAAGAAAAGGTCTCAGTAGTACTAATGTTTTAGCATTGGTAAAGTGCAGCAGTGGTAAAAAGAGTAAAATAGGGGTGCACTGGATGTTATGTACCAGGGTGCCAACACTGCAATGAAACATTGTTTCAGTATATTGTTTCTTAAAAGACAATTTCCACCAAAGATGGCTTTGCATTAGCAACATCTACATAATACCTCATGGGTCCACCTTCTGCCCATAATACAGCTGTTAAATTTCTTGGCATGGACTTCACAAGATGTGCAGGTGTCCAGTGACAGAGCTATCCATAAATTTCTCAATGTGTTCAGAATGCCCACCCATTTTTGGGTGGATGGTTGTAGCATCAAATGTCATTTTTCCAATAGGTCCCCAACATGATTAACTGGGTTGAGACTGGATGCCATGGGAGGACGGAGAATTCATTGTCATGTTCCTGAAACCAGTCAGCAACCTGCCAGGTCTTATTGCATGGGGTGGTGTCATGTTGACAGATGCCAGAGCTATCTGGATAACACTGTTATCATGAGCAGATTTACTTGGTTGGCAGTGACACAATGATAAGTATTCCCATTAAGCTGTTGTTTAATGGTGATCAGAGGATTCAGGGCATGCCACAAAAACTGTCTCCACACCATAATACCACCACTTCCAGCCTGCAGAACACCAAATTGCATAGGAAACATAAGACGAGTTTCCATGGTCTTATGTTTCTTTCTCCAAATGCAGATGCACACATTGGCATGATAGAGTTGGAAATGAGATTCAGACCATGTGACAAATTTTCACAGGCTGGTGGTCCAGCATTGGTATTCCTACTTTGTACTGGGTGGTTACCTAGGCCACTATGCTGTGTTGATGCTATGTTACGAGACAAGAAACACTGCCCTCATCACAGTCATTGAACCACACATGGCTATCCCACTTGTGACCTCTGTCTGGCTGTTTAACCACTGTTGAGCCAGTAATGATAGATTCGTGGTACCACAGACTGGAAGCACTTAATCACGTTGGCTGTTGTTAAGGCATAAATATCACCTTTTGAAGATAAAATGAGTAAGAATAAAACAGTACTTTCAGCTTTTATGTATTATATCATATATTTAACAATTTAACATACAGGTAGTTCTCGACTTTGAGTTAATTCGTTCCTAGTGTGCGCTCGTAAAGCGGGAATTTATTTCCCATAGACAATGTTAAAAATAGGGGTTGCGTTATTAACAATGAAATTAGTTAGCTAATTAGTTTAGTTTATGTTTAAACAATGTTTGATTTACCGAAAGAAATGAAAATGGACCTGTAAAATCAAGCAAATTATAATAATAAAGAAATTATTTATGACTTACAAATGTTAAAGAATAAACATTCTTCATCATCATTGACTAAATGCACACTCTTTCATCACCAATTATTAACTCAGTACTCGTTGGTTGCATAAGGAGTCGTCTTCTTCAGAAATGCTTCAAGAGTCATTTGTTTCCAAGATAATCTCTTAATCATAAATTTCACAATTGCATGCATAAGCATTTTTTAACAGCACAATCGAATTGCAACTAACACGATTCGCGTGTGGTAACAAGTTACGAAGCTTTAAAAAAAGGAATGAAGAGAAGATTCTGAAAATTTATTTATGTTTTTTATATGACTGAAGATTTCAGTAAAGGGCAAACACATTTCACCATAATAATGTAAAAATCCACACAATTCCAGCTATCAGTATTTTCACAAATGAAATAACATACAGTTTACTAACCGTTTATAATTGCTTGCAGTAAGTAAGAGAAAAGCCCAATAAACCAGAAAGTGCAAATTGTTTTATTGGTTTTTCGTCGTGACCTCTAGAAATGTGCTTTAGAAAAATATCACAAAGGCTTTTAAAATTGATTATTATAACGGAACATATGATAAAGATGAAAGTGTAGTGCATCTTAATTTGTAACTAATACAAATTACAAACCATGCTCACGATCTTTTTTTGGCCTCAAGGTCAAGCTCATGACCTTGAAAATGACATTTTAGAGCAGGCCTGGGCAAACTTTTGGGCTGAAGGGCCACAATAGGAATTCAAAAAGAAGGCGGGACGCACATAAAATACTATTTTTAGATATATATTATTTATTATCATGAAGAAGAAATATAACATAAAAAAATTATTCTCTAACAACCAAGAATTTAATGAGATGAATGGAACTGTTTTAGATCTTTTAACATTTTTTTAATTTCGGGTGTTAATTTTGTAGTTGAGATTCTTAAAACTGCTTGTAAATGTTCATCGGTGATGCTTGATGGTAAAGAATTTTTATTTAGATTCATGATGGAAAATGTTTGTTCACATATGTAGGATGATCCAAAAATAACCAACATTTTTCGGGCAAAATCTTTAAGTTCGTCGAATTTGTCCGAATTAAGAGTATTGTAAAATTTACAGATTTCCTCACAACGGTGCAATTCCCTTTAATCGGTATCACACTGCAGATCTATAATCTGAAGCTGTAGTTCACTCGGTGCACTATCAATTTCTATTGAAAATGGGTCGCACGCTATTGCCAAACTTGTTTCAATTTTTCGGAAGTCGCCAAATCGTCGTGAAAAGTCGTCATTCAAAACGTTGATAATTTCACAATATTTTTCAAATTTATTTTCTGGAATCCTCAGCAACTTCATGGTTGGAAAGTGGTCTATCTTGTTAATCAATAAATGTCGAAGGAACAACTGGAGTTTTAATTGAAATCCATTCAAACTTACCATATCCTTAAGGCGTATAGATTTTTCCCTTGTAACACTGTGTTGAAAGTATTTAAGTGTGTCACGATGTCCAGGGTAAACGCAAAATCACAAATCCAGTTATTATCAGTTAATTCGGGAAAATCCATAATATTATTCAGTTTTAAAAATAGAACAATGTCATCTTTAAGATCCCATACTCACCGAAGAACTTTTCCTAAGCTAAGCCATCGAATTTGGCTATGATAAGTATTATCTGTGTATTTATTCTGTGTATTATCTGTTTATTCAATATCTTGAAGAAAATTAACGAATTGTCTGTGTTTCAGGCCCCTCGATCGTATTAAATTTACTAGTTTAATAATACAAGATGTGACACGTTCAACTTTTAACACATTTTTACATAATACTTGTCGATGGATAATACAATGAATTGTAAATAAATTATAACCAGGATAATTTTCACAAATTTTATCCTTAATTTTCTTTAACGCTCCAACATTTTTGACACCTGTCAAACTTTGTGCTCCATCAGTTGTTACGCTTACCATTTTGTTCCATTGTAAATTATATCTTGTTAAGCATTTTTCAACTTTTTCAAATATATCAGCTCCCGTTGTTTGGTCGTTAAGAGATTCCATTGAAAGAAGCTCTTCAATAATATCAAAATTAGAGGTACATCCACGTAAGAAAATTAATAACTGCGCAGTATTCTTTTGGTCGTTACTTTCGTTGTTGTTGTTGTTATTTGGTTTTTAGGAGCATTAGCAACTAAGGCCATATTGCTCCAGGATATGCGGTGGTCATTCCCTGACCTTTTCGCATCCTCCGTATTTGGTGGTGACTGGCTCAAACGCCGGTCTAATCAAGAAGCGTGTGCTACGCACTGCTGCTCCTTCCCACCTGGCTATGGAGGCGCCCGTTACTTTCGTCAAGAGCTATTAAGTATCATGTTATGGATTCTAATACTGATAATAATTGCTCATTCAAATTTGTATCGATACATTCAATTCTTCTTACTACAGTTCGCCGAGATAAACTTATATTCTCAAATTTGTGTTTAATGTCAGGACATATAATTCCACAAGCTTCAGTCATACATTCTTTAATATAGTCTCCATCAGAAAAAGGCTTTTTGCAATTATATAGTCTCCATCAGAAAAAGGCTTTTTGCAATTATATGAGAAATAACAAAACTTGCCTCTACAGTAGCTTCTTGTTCCTTAGTTAGCCACGTAAACACATTTTGTTGTCTAGATAAATTTTGAATCAATCCATCAGCAGTTTTTTATTTCTCGCTTCCGGAGTTAAATTGGCACCATATTCGGAATGTTTAGTAGTGAAATGTCTTTTAAAATATTGTCCTCTTTCAACATTGAGACACATTCTTGGCGGATGAGACAAATAGTCTCGTTATTTATGTCAGCAAAAAATATTTTGTGTTCCACTCTTCATTGAAGACACGATGCTCTTGTTGAATTTTTCGTTTCTTATTCATTTTTAAAAGGGCGTAAATATTATTTTTATCGTTACTGGTACCAAGATAATAACCGAAGATAACTGCAGGATGACCGTCAGAGAAAACAGATTGGAACTGCGGCCGGTCAGCAGTCCTATCCTATTACTCCGCCACTGCAGCAAAGCCGGTGTCACCATCACCGGTTGTCTGTTGCCGTAGTTTCACGCGGTTAGTTTATAATCACAAAATTATACCGTTATAAAAGCACCCGTTGGCTCGCTCCGGTTCGCGCACAATTTCAAATTCTATCTCAATTTGAACAATACAGAGATGATAAAACAATTTACAAGTTGACAAATTCTATAATGTATTACATATACAAATTTATTTTTCAAAAAGGCGTCGCAAAAGGCATAAAACAAGTAAACTTTTTTTTGAAAATACAATTAAAGCTCGCGGGCCATAGTTTGCCCGGGCCTGTTCTAGAGAGAAAAATAGCTGTTATACAGCGAAAATTTCAACTTTCAAGATCTTGAAACGAATTACCAAAAAACAATGTGTTAATGGGTTCACATTACGATATTTTAACGATACAATGGTGTCTCGGGAACTGATTAATATCGTAAAGCGGGGTACATTGTATTGTATTGAATAGCTATGCGCATGGTTTGAAATGCGATATTTATGAGTGTTCAACATTAATTTTTTGCAATTAAATGTTAATATTTTTGATTTTGTTGATAACTGATACTTCGGGAAAAAAACCCGGACCTTGTAAAGCGAGAACTGCCTGTACATTGTACATGCAGTTAAACAACAAACTATTAAGTAAATTTTGATGAAATGTACAATCAAGAACACATGATGAAAGTGCAAATTACCAAAAGTATCTCCTCTTAGATAAAAATAGTTTCATTTTAGAACAGTTTCATTAATTTACTGCCCGAGAAACCAGCCTTGTGATAAATTTTGATATAGCTCAAACACAGCATGGTTTTTGTTAAGGGGAAGTCTTGCCTGACCAATCTGATTGGATACTATGATGCACTCAGAAAAGAACTGGATGCAGGGAATAACTTTGATATTATATACTTGGATCTTAGAAAGGCTTTTGATACTGTTGCACATGGAAGACTGCTGCACAAATGGGAGCAGTGTGGCATTGGAGGCAAATTGCTGCTATGGATAAAGGGGTGGTTGAGGGGGAGAAGACAGAGTTGTAATCAATGGACACTGCTCATCGTGGACTAATGTTATGAGTGGAGTCAGTGTTGGGTCCATTATTGTTTTCTGTATTTATAAATGATATTGATGATGGTATATCAAGCTTAATATCCAAGTTTGCAGACGATACGAAGGTTGGCAGGGTCGTCAAGGACACTACTGACACTATGCTGCTGCAACAGGATCTGGAAAGGTTGAGTAGATGGGCTGAGAGGTGGCAAATGAAGTTTAACATTGACAAATGTAAAGTACTACATATAGGAAGCAGTAACCCCAGAGCAACGTATCAACTCTGTGGTACTAAACTGACAGTGGTAGAGAATGAAAGGGACCTGGGGGTGGTTGTGCAGGCAGATATGAAGTTCTCTGAGCAGTGCAGATGGGCTGCAAGAGTAGCTCATGGTGTATTGTCAATGATATATAGGAAATTTTCTAGCAGGGATAAGGAGGTGATTATTTCCTTGTATAAGGCAATCGTCAGGCCACACCTAGAGTACTGTATAAAGGTCTGGAGGCCTAATTTCAAGAAGGATGTAGAGCTGCTGGAACAAGTACAGAGAAGGGCAACAAGATTAGTGAATGGAATAAAGGGGTGCTCTTACGAAGAAAGTTTTGCAAATTACAGTGTCTGGAGACTAGGCACCAGCGAGGTGATCTGATAGAGGTGTATAAAGCCTTGAATGGTTTGAGATGCTCAATGCTGATGGGATTCTTCCTCTTGCTCAGAATAATCACATGAGAGGGCATAAATTCAAATTGAGGAAAGACAGATGTAGGATAGACGTGCAGAAATTTGCCTTTAGCCAGCGGGTGGTTGGTTGGTGGAACAGACTTCGATACCTTGTCATGGAAGTTGATAGCCTAAATAAGTTTAAGGCTCAGCTGGACAGGTATTTCGAACGAATGGAGGGGTGAAGTGGAAGAGGTTTTTTTTTTTTTTTTTGGCTGATGCTGCATAAGCTTGCTTTCTTGCATCAAATGCCTCTACTAATGCTAATGCTAATTTATTGCCACTATCAGATGTGATATCAATTATAAGCACAATGTAGAAAAGTGTTATATCCAGTATTTATTTAAATTATAAGAATAACCATTCTCTAGACACAAATCTAAAGCAAAAGCCGATGTTCTAAACTGCACCGTAGTGATTTTTTCTAAGCAAGAGCATTCTTGCTTAGAAAAATTGTTCTTGTTTATTCATATACTTTAACCCAGAGGTGCTTAAAGTGCCAGACAGATCCAGTAATTTATAAACTTTTACCGAGCCCATAAGAGAATTTTGAAAATTATCACTACTCACATTACATATCTTAGAGGAGAAAAATATGGAACAATATGTTTACATGACATCAATCAGCTTCGAAGCAGTTCACATATAAACACGCACCCTATTGTTTAATATAGGCATAACATAAAATATAAGATGTAAAATATAACATAAAATAACAATGCAACAAGTGCTTTATTTTATCTAGAAGATTAAATAGTAAAAGGAACTTTTTTTTCTTTTATTGGTATTAATAATTTAATATAAATTTTCTTATGAAGCTTAAGTGCCAATGTAAGTTATTTTGCAAGGAAGACACCATCTCTCTTCATTAACAGTACGTACAATATAAACCTCCCCTTTCCTTACCTCGTACCCAGGAAAATGCCGAAATTTCATTATCTTAAAATGAGATTTTAAAATAATAAAATCTTAAGATTTAACTCTAAAGACTATTATTTTAAAATATCATTTTTAAAAATAGTTTTAATTTTGTTATTATTAATACACCTCACATAAATTGTACAAATATTTTGGTTATATATTTTTGAGAGTGAAAATTTTATTTTTGAAAAAACGTACTCTAGTTATACAATTACATCTATAGGAAAACTTCTCCTGAATTAAAACTTTTGATTCACAAACCATGCTTAAGGAATGCATGGTATTCATAAATCAGAAGATTACTGATTTATAAATACCATAAATGGAGATTACTGTAATTTGTATTTATGGCCTCTAGTTCTGAAATCATAACTAGTGAATAGTTTTCATTCACTTTACTAACCTCTCAGAGCTTTATAGACCACAATCTGGCCTAGTTACCAAGCTCTGTAGCCCACATATTTGAAGTCTTTCCTTGTAATGGTGCCCTTTACAAATCTCATCAATTGGGCAGATAGCCATTGGACCCTCTCCAGAGGGTCCACCCTTTTGAAAGGGTCAAATGGCTTGGACTGTGTCCATGTTTGGAGAGTCTAAGTGTGATTAACTGTGACTAAGTGTGAAGACTGAAAGGGTACAATTAATTGGAACCTTTCAGTCTCCACACTTAGACACAGTATTCCAAGCATGGCCTTATAATTGCCTTATATTGTAAGGCTGTTGTTTGTTATTTGGTTTTTAGGAGCATTAGCAACTAAGGCCATATTGCTCCGGGGATATGCGGTGGTCAATTCCTGACCTTTCCGCATCCTCCGTATTTGGTGGTCATGGGCTCGAACCCTGGTCTAATCAAGAAGCGTGTGCTACGCACTGCTGCTCCTGCCCACCTGGATATGGAGGAGCCATATATATATAGTAAGGCATGCCATGTTACACTCTTCATTCCACCAGTGTTTGTACTGTTTGTGACATTTATTATAGATGCCTGTGGAACTGCAACATCTGCTGTGGAGATTATTCAATTTGTGAGAAACATAACAGCACGTTCGCTATTGGAGGACTTTATAATTACGTTCATCTAAAGCTGCAAGGGATTGTTATATTGCCTAGTTTGCTTTAGGAAATTGATTTGTTCCCATTTGTATTCTATAGTCTCTCATTCATTAATATTCTACAAATAATTGGGTAGTGGAAGTGGAAACAAGGTCAGTGAGCAGATGGTGAAGTCTATTACTGAACTTGCCACTGTCAGTAACTGCATATGAGTATAAAAGCTGTTTAAGAGTATTAAGTTTTCCCCATCAAACCAACTTTGATTCATTTATCTCCTTATATCTAGGTAAAAAAAAAAAAAAAGGATGGGGCAAGTGTTTCACCAGGCCTTCTCTTGGTACACACAAAGTAATGATCTATTGGAAGAATAAACAAGACTACTGCCAAGTACAATTCTTGCCATTGATGCACACTGCAACTGCTTCAACTTTACATTGATGCACACTGCAACTGCTTCAAACAGTGTTTGGATATATTTAGTTATTAGATATACATGTATTTTTATTTGTTGAAGAAATTCTGGAATCTACTGAAATGCTACTCCTCCATGGGAAGTCACTGTGTTTATATGATCTTCCTGTACATGCATAATTTAATGTTTTTTTTGAAATATTAAATTATGGGGTTAGGCAGTTACTTGTAAACATACAGCAGGAGGTTCATAAATATGAATAACAACTTTAATGCCATTGATGTTACTTCAGATTACAGCAATTCCAATGAAGTTTTATACTTGTTAATTAGGCTTAGTTGTTTCTGATGGTTTTCATTGTGTTCTCTATTTATGCCATTCTGTTTGAATTTTTCTTCGGCAGAAGATAAATTGAGACCAGTTTCATAGTGATGCCAATTACTACACGCGTGGCAACAGCTTCCAATTGTGTTTGCAATGGAATGCATCTGGAGGGGACTCTTGAGTCCACGAGTACGGCTACATCCTCCATGGAGGCTGTTACTATCAGATCGATCTTGTCAGTAGATAGTATAATTTTTGACAGAAATGGATATTTTTATTGTTAAATTCTTTTCTTGTAAGCATATTACAGAAGGATTTTAACGGTGAATTAGTTCGTAGATATCATCAATATTGCAGCGAAAACCTCTCCAATTCCATTGTATGATTTGTTCCATTATTTGTTTTTTTTTAATGGAAGACGAGTTTGTCTGCTTTTTGCAAGTGGCTCGTTTTTTTTTTTTTTTTTTTTTTAATCAGTCATGTTTTGATTTTTCTTTTCTTGAAAAATTTGGGCGTCCTGAGTCACTGCTTTCTTCCATTTCATCATCTACATGTATTTCAAACAGATCTTCTGAGTTGGTGGTATCAACCGTTTCCATGCTTCGGGGGCGAGATTGCTTCACCTCAACTGGATCTGATTTTTGCAAATTCTCCACTGCTTGACAATGGGGAAGTCTTTTGGATGGAACTGTCAGTGGTGTATTACTGCACTGATCGACTACCTTTAATGGAGATGGATGCTGGACCGAGAGGACTGATCGAGCCCAGTCTGGGATTGATGTGTCTGGAGAGATGGATACTTCTGTCTGACATGCTACTGATTGGTGACTGTAAGTAGCAGAGGCATAAGTGCATTTTGGAGTACTTAATTTTACTTGTCTCTTGGTAGGAAACTATTTTCAATTTTATACTTTTGTATTTTTTTCCCCCAACTGCCAGAGGTCACAGTCTTTGGAGTATGCTGGATGGTTTTCCTTGCAATTTGGACACTGTGGGGGAGGTTTGTGTGCAAGTTTTACACACACACAGTTTGCACATGTTGTGTCTCCACGGCATGCTGTCTGGGAATGGCCAAATTTCTGGCATTTAAAACATCTTAGGGGGTTCAGGATATATGGCCGAACGCAACAGTTTAAATATCTTGCTTTGACTGAAGCTGGTAGGTTTGGAGAACTGAAAGTTAAAATTATACTCCAGGTAGGGACGAAACTGCCATCTTTTCGGATCATGATCGTCTTTGCCTGAGTGACTTTTTGTTCTTTAAGATCCTGGACTATTTCATCTTCAGGAATGTTCAATAGATCCCATTCAGTGATCACTCCCTTTGAAGAATCGAGGGTGGTGTGTGGTGTGATTTGAACTGGGATTCCACTCAAAGATGTCAGACGTAATAATACTTCAAAGTACCGAGAATTGGTGGTCTCTATTAATAAATCTCCAAATACAAGAGACGTTTCACCATTTTTGGTGAACCTGCAGCATGTTCGAGGCATCTCTGAATGATAAAGGGGGGGAGAGCTTGCCCACAGGTTGTGTTGACAGAGAATGTATTATCAGGATTGCTGGTAATTCCTGTCTACCAGTGTCTTTCTTCATTCTCTTTGTGAGAGAGAGAGAAGTCATAGTCAGTGTCGTGAGTGTCATTTGGTTGAGAGCTCTTTGGCTGGAAATGTGGAAAATCTCTTGTTTCCATCTCTGCTCCTTTTAGCCCTGGGGGTTGTCTTCTCCCCCCAGGTTACCGGCACCGCAATGTAGAGGCAGTAACAGTGCCACCATTGCCCAAGTGGTTGTTGAAGTAGAGGGTTAGTAATGAATATATAGAATAAAAAAGAAAGGTAGGTTTCCTTTCTAGGTTCTTGCTTTTGACCTTTAAAGTACAGAACCACTTCAAGTAAACAAGAGAAATGCTAGAAAAGAAACAAAACTATATCACTTTGGGAGAGCACTATATATTCGCAGTAAAAAAAAAAAAAAAAAAAAAAAAAATCGCTTGGCACTCAGAGCCAATTGTGCAGGGCTCACAGGGTAGAATTTTTTTCAGCATGGTCTGTGCTTGATAACAGGAGAGATTGCTTTTACAGGGATGGGATACACTTAAATAGAAAGGGTGAAAGAATATTTGCTGATACTATCGGGCAATGTTAGGTGGGTCGGAAAACTGCTAGCTTGGGAGGGGGATAAATTCACAGACTAAAAGGCTAACAGCACCCGCAAGCAAAGGTGGAAATGATTCTTGTACTGCTTCTCCTGGAATGAGCAGCAGTCCAGAAAGACAATTGCTGGGGATTTCAGGAATTGCTGTGGGTCATGACACAAGTAAATACATGGGCTGTAAGTAAGAACAGATGCATGTATACCAATGCTAGGAGTATAGTAAAGAAATTTGATGAATTTAAAGTGCTGGTTAAAACATCCAAGGTGGATATTGTTGGGATATCACAGACTTGGTGCCACTCAGATATAAGGGATGCAGAATTGGAATTTGGGGATTACAATGTGTACAGATAGGAAGGAAGGAGGGGTTATGATGCTAGTTAAGAGACACAAAACCTAAGGAAGTGCATCCAGTTGATATAGATGGACGGTGCAATGATGAGTCAGTTTGCTTTGACATAAGCACTGAGAAAGCAAAAATGAGGGTAGGAGTTTGTTATAGGCCTAATGGCTCTGATGAGTACAATGAACAATTATACAGAGAAATAGAGTGGGCCAGTAAATCTGAGTGTCTTATAATTGGGGATTTTAACTTCCCAGATATAGACTGGAACTTGTGGATTGGTCACTCTCACACTAGCAAGGCTTTTGTGGATTTATTGGATGATTGTTTTCTACAGCAGCATGCTAGAGAGGCAACAAGAGGGAGTTGCACTCTTGATCTGATTATCAGATCAAGAGTATTATTGTGATTATTCATGCATTAAGAATTTACAGATAAAGGAACCATTAGGTAGCAGTGATCAGTGGGTACTTATGTGGGATTTACTTAAACACGTAAGGGGTAAAGGGAATGGCTTTTACTTTCATAAAGGTTACTACAGTGGTATCAGAGATTTTTTAGGTTCTACACAGTGGGACCAACTGATGATGTTACTAAGGGCAAATTCTAAATGGGAAGTCATCTTGGAAGCTACTAGGCTTTTTGTTCCCACTAAGAAATACTGCTCTAGGTTCAGGCACAAATGGATGTCAGATGAACCAATGAGAAGAAAAATGCATGGGATGCACATAAATTGCAAGGCAACACAGAAGCCTATGGTAGATACAAGCTAGTCTAATCAAGTCAGAAAGGAAGTTAGGCAAGCAAAGGCAGATTATGAAAAATCTTTGGCAAAGGATGCAAATAAAAAGAGCAAAGACTTCTTTATTTATATAAACTCTAAAAGAGAGCAATCAGATTGTTCCACATGATATCAATGGTTTGACTGTAAATGATCATTCTCAGACAGCTGTCAAACTAAATGAGTATTTTGTATCTACATTCACACATGACAAATTATTCAAGGAGGAGAGGGCCATATGTTTATCAAACTCTAACAGGGAGTTAAATGATTTTGTAATAACTGAGAGCAAAGCAGAGGAGAAATTCTTGAAGTTAAACATAAGAAAGGCACCTGGGGTGGATGGAATCTATCCAGTTATGTTGAAGAAGGCAGTAAGGGAATTTAGCAAACACTTAACCGTAATTATGAGAGCATCCTTTGACTTGGGGGAAGACCCCATGGACAGGAGATGTGCAAATGTATCTCCAATTCACAAAGGAGGATCAAAGGGTTACAAGTAATTACAGACCTGTTAGTTTGACTTCTGTTCCAGGTTAAACAATGGAGTCACTGGTTAAAGAAGCATTGCAGGATCATTTAGACAAGACTGCAGCAATAATTCAGACACAGCATGGGTTTGTCAAGGGGAAGTCTTGTCTGACCAATTTGATTGGATATTACAATGTGTTCACAAAGGAACTGGATACAAAAAAATAATTTTGATATCATGTACTTGGATTTCAGGAAAACCTTTGATACTGTAGCAAAGGGAAAACTACTGTACAAATTGGAGCAGTATGGCATTAAGGGAAAGTTGCTACAATGGATAAAAGGATGGTTGAGTGGGACAGAGTGGTGATCAATGGGTATTGCTCTAAGTGGACTAATGTTATTAGTGGTGTCCCTCAGGGGTCAGTATTGGGCCCATTGTTGTTTTGTATAGTTATCAATGATATTGATGAAGGTATATCACTCTTAATGCCAAAGTTTGCAGATGTTACAAAGGTTGGCAGGGTTGTTAATAACAGTAACGACAATTTGCTGCTGCAACAGGATCTGGAAAAGTTGGGTAGATGAGCTGAGAAATGGTAACTGAAGTTTAACATTGACAAATGCAAAGTACTGCATATTGGTAGTAGTAACCCCAGAGAAATGTACCAACTATGTGGTGTTACACTCAGGGTAGTGGAGAATGAAAGAGATTGGGGTAACTGTGCAGTTAGATATGAAGTTTTCTGAGAGTGCAGACAGGCAGCCACAGTAGGTCATGGGGTCTTATCAATGATATACAGGAATTTTGCGAGCAGGGATAAGGAGGTGATTATCCCCTTGTATAAGGCAATGGTCAAGCCACACTGAATACTGGTACAGGTCTGGAAGCCTCATTTTAGGAAGGATGTACAGTTGCTAGAATGAGTACAGAGAAGGGTGAAGGGAACAAAGGAGTGTTCTTATGAAGAAAGGCTTAATTTCTGCAAACTGTAGCTTCTGGAGACTAGGCACCTGCGAGGCAATCTGATTGAGGTGTATAAGACCTTGAATAGATTGAGCAGGCTTAATGTTGATGGGATTCTTCCTCTTGCTCAATTTACAAACCTGAGAGGGCACAGATTCAAATTGAGGAAAGACAGTTGTAGAATAGATGTGTAGAATTTTGCCTTTAGCCAGCGGGTAGTTGATTGCTGGAACAAACTTCCATCTGTTGTTGTGGAAGTTGATAGCTTAAATATATTCAAGGCAGAACTAGACAAACATTGTCTTGTTTTGCCTTTTGTCTAGTGAAATGGGAAAGGGTTTTTTTTTTTTTTTTTTTGCTGATGCTATATAAGCTTGTTTTCTTGCATCATGTGCCTCTACTAATGCTAATAGTGGTATGTGCTCTTCAGCGTCCTAATTTGTGATTTTATATTTATAAATATCCTTTTTAATTGTTAATTTAAATTCCGTAATATTTTGTAAATTTAATATTTTGCAATCTTTAAGTACATATTTCATCTAAAGAATGGTTGTTACAAGATCCACTTGCAGTACTTCTACCATCATGACTCAGATAGAAATGCCTAATGGAATTTCCAGTGTGAGTCATAAGTTAATTGCTTGTACAGCCTGTAGCATGTATTCTAAGGTCACTCTAGTAGATAATCAAAGTTCAACCAATCACTCTTGTTTTTTAACAGGACACCTTAAGGAATCTGGGGAACTGCTAGTTGGGAAGGGGGAAGAGTTGTTGTTTGTTTATAGGCTTTATGGCACAAGGGAAACAAAGTCATAATGCCCTCAGGGATCTTTTAACTTTACCTTAACTAGGGGTAAAGTTAAAAACACAGTTATCTGTATAAATGTGGTTGAAGTTTGGACTGTGTTGGAGAGTTGTATCTGCTTGAGGAAAGTAAAAATTTTGCTCACTTCCTATCAGATGTAGCCTAGCTGATGGAAGTGAGCAATACTGAAAGAGGTGTTTCTCATGAAAAAGGAGGCAAAAACCGTTTGTCAGTCACTATTGTATATGTGGCAAGCAATCAATGAGTACATGCTGGTCAGTAAGCTGGATATTGCAGTTCGTGCAATGAGGTGGACCAGTGGTTGCACATATACAGTATCAAATGCCTTGGGTTAGTTGTTTCTGATGATCTTTATCGTGTTCTCTGTTTATGCCATTCTGTTTTGCATTTTTCTTTTTTGGGAAAAAGGTGAAGTATACATCAGTAATAAAGCTTCATCTTAATCTTTCTTGTTTTAAGTCTGAGACTGGTGTGCACTTTATCTACAGTCAATGGAATTGGCTTCATTATAAAGACATCACTTCTTTATAATGAAGCTGTAGTCTGAGACCACTGTACTAAAGGACTGGTCTATAGGAACTGTAGCAGTTTTGGCAGCTAGGCAGTCACATTCGTTTACAGCAATTCCACCAATGTGAAAAGGGGGCTAACAAAACAGAACTTGTTTGTTCTAATTTAACTTAGGGTATTTCTGATTAGATGGGGGGGATTAATACAGACATTTATTTCATGATATAGGTCAAAGTAATGATTGTACACATCTCAAGAATTCTTGTTTATTGCAGCAACAGCTATGGAAAATCATAGGGAACAAGGGAAAATCATGTTTAACTAATAACCTATTTTTGGCACAGTTACTCATTATCTGGAAGTAGTGAAAAATTTTGATATAGTTTGTTTGGATTTTAGCAAGACAAGGATCACTATGTGACTGACCTGATGTTTGCTGATGATAGTGCTATCCTTGCCGGTAACGACGCTGAAGCCACGGACATCCTCTACGACATTGCCCGCATTGCCCGGCCATATGGTTTGAAGATCAATGCTGGTAAGACAAAGGCCCTGACAACAGATGGGTCGCAAGCCACCATCTATCTCGAAGGCGTCCAGATCGAGCAAGTGCAGGACTTTAAATACCTTGGGTCGCTGGTCCAGGAGAAGAAAGTTGCATCCACCATGGAAATCCACAGCAGAATTGGACAGGCGGCCACTGCGTTCGCCTCGCTCAAATGGTGTCTGTGGAAGAGGACCAACATTTCCACAAAGACTAAAATCCGACTCTTCCGGATTTTTGATCCTGCCCATTCTTCTTTACGGATCGGAAAAATGGATTTGTCTCAAGTTAGATTTGAACAAACTTGAGGTATTCCAAATGCGATGCCTGCGGCAGATCTTGGGCATCTCTCTTCACGACCGCATCACTAATGATACCATCCGCACCAGATGCCAACAGCAACCAACCATTGCCGACCAAATCCAGAAGCGAAGGCTCAGATGGTTTGGCCACGTATGTAGAATGGGCACGAACAGAATACCATCCACACTCCTTTGGAGACAACGACCCACCCAATGGAGCATCCAACGGACCGCGCCTAGGAAAACATGGGCCAAGCAAGTGGAAGATGACTTGAAGAGCCGACGTCTCGACCTTAACCAGGCCAGGACTGAAGCCATGGATCGTAAGGTATGGAAGAACATCACAGAGCAAGTCCGAAACCCTGCGGCACCTACAGCAGCATACTGGTTGCGTGGCCAACCGCCTCCCCCAGCTGCCAGCTAAGGACCAAAGAAGAAGAAGAAGAAGAAGCAGCAGCAAGGCATTTGATTCAATTCCTCGTGAGAGGTTACTGTAAAAGTTGGCCCAAATCATGTTTATTGAAAAGGTTCTAAAGTGAATCGCACAGTTGTTGTATTTGGGTTTTTTTTGGCACAAGGGCCTCGTGGGCCATATTGTGCCTGTTCACGATTTGCTTATCACTAATTTCACGTTATTGTGATCACAGACTATTATACAGATTTATGTGTTTCAAATAATTAAACAGTTCCTCGAAATCTGCTTCATTGCCAAAAATATGTAATAGGGTTAACAGCTCCTGCAAGTTTGGATGGGGAGCTAAAACTTAATTTTCTGATAGTTGAATGTTAGGGGCATTCAACGATTTATTTTAATGTTTTATTGTTACTGGCAAAATAAAAACCAAGTTGAATGAAATGACCAATGTGAAGCCTTGCTAGAAACTAGATGTCCACAGTTTTGGCTTTTTTTTTTTTTTTTTTTTTTTTTTTATCTCCAGCAGTTTATTATTGATTTGAATTTTCCAGAGGTGAGACCATTGTTTCCTACATGTTGTTTTAATGATGGATTTGTAATCTATGTAGGGCACTTTTAGTTGACTGTTTGAGCCATTAACTTGTCCATCACCTAGGATGCGGACATGACCAGGTATCCAGCAGAAGGCAACCGTCTGGCTGACTGTTTGATAGTAAAATAACTTAGATCATATCTCTTTAACACGTTGACTGCCAAATACGAGTTAACTTATATTTGGCGATCTGGCGCAGGACACGTTACTACGAGTTAACTGGTATGACTTGCCTTTCAGGCGCAGCTATGAGTATATTTGTAGCAAATATATGCAACTGATGGATAGTGAGCTTCTGGGATAAGAATGAAAAATCAACCACGGCGTTAGAAAACAGAATATTTATTCACAAAAAATATATATATTTTATTTACAAATACATAAAGAAAAGTGTATAACTAAAACTAACAATAATATTATAGTGTTTATTTGTGATATTTCTTGAAACATTCCTCTACACAAAGAGCAGGCTTTTCTTGGCACACTGGACAATAATAGTGTTTCTCAGCTTTTTTTTTTTTTTTTTTTTTATTTCTGGTACATACTCGACACTGCTTAGTCGGGCATCCTTTTTTTTTTTTTTTTTCAGTTGGTGGTATTGCCTCTAAATAATGAATGTTGCCTTCTGAACTAATCTTCTTTGGAACGGTTAGAATTTTTTCTCCAATCAAAGATTCAATGAATGTTTCTCTGAATTAGAGAGATTTTATGGTAGAATCTGTAACTTGACAGAAAAGGATGTATGCATTATGTATATATATATATATTTCTAAAATATATATATATATATATATATATATATATATATATATATATATATATTTCTAAAATATGTAATGCAATTTTTTTCAGTCATCTGATGGTTTTTCTTAGTCTGAATAATATGAGAGCATTTGATTGGATCTATGCTGGACATTCCACTATTGTAATCTCAAATTATGTTATGTTTCATCGAAATTTTTCCATTCTGGTTACGAATCTCTACCCATTTCAACAAAGCGTTTGTTAGAAATAGTGAGAACTTCTCTTTTATCCCTCCACTTACAAACTACAACAGGGCCATTTCGTTGCCATGCAACTTCTCCTGTCTTCAATTTTTTCATCACCAGATCTTTTGGATTTTCTTTTCTGTTGGTGCATAATGTTCCACATAAATAAGTTTTTTGAGCAGACAATAAATTCGTCAGAGCAACAGAATTATAATAATTGTACATATACACTACATATCCCTTGTCTAAGTAGTCCTCAAACTAGTATAACAAAACTTCAGCAGTATGACCTATGTGTTGTTCAGTTTCTTCTGATTTACCTGAGTAATTTTTATTTTCATAACAAGGCTGTTGGACTCTCATAGTTCATAAAGTTTGATTCCGTATTTGTGCTTTTTATTTTTTATGTACTGGCAGAAATTCAGTCTCCCACGCCACAACATCGACTCATCAATACAGATGTTTTTATCCAATATATAAATATTGCACATAACATTTAAATGGTTCAAAATCGGTCTTACCTTGTATAGCCTGTCAGCAGATTGTAATGAGTTAGTTGCGAAGTAAAAATATCACAATATCAACTGGAATCTATTTCGACTCATCGCCAAAACATAACATTGTGGAATTTCAATAGAGCATTACTTCAGTAATGCTCTATTGAAGGAAAAGAACAAAGACCCATTTGTAACAAAATGTCCAAGAAACACTTTCATTTCTGAGATGTCAGTGTCCTTCCATTTTGACAACATTGCATATTTTTACGATTGTCCACATTTTTCAATTTCTTGCTTAGCGTATAAATTAGTTTGTTCCACTAATAATGTAAGAAATTCATCTGGAAAATATCGGATGAATCTACCAATTTCTGTACACTGAATTTTGTACAATCATCTGTGTCCATTTTCATACCAACATTCTCTTCAAAAATAAATTTGAGGATCTTCCACTATCTCATTCCACAAATAATTATCATTATTTGATATACTTGCCTGCGGAGAATTAGGATTATCTTCAGGCTAGGAGCTGGCTTCACCTTCGCTATTCTCACTTGATTCATTAGAAGGTTCATAATTGTCAATGTCGGAACCAGAACCATACAGCTCGTCAAAAATCTCTTCAAATTCCGAGTCACTCATATTAGTATCAACTCAAGCTCTTCTTCAGTCAGTGGTCTCTTCTCATCAATGTTTTAGATATTTTTTTTTTCTTTTTTTAGAAACACGTAACAAATTACTAAATACAACGTACATACACGGCACAGTCTATGTAACTACCATGGATTTATGCACAATGCTGACTCATATACGGTGAATTCTACAGGTAACAATATGTCTTGAGTTAACTCATAGTTGGCTACTGCAAGGAATTTTCTATTACACACGGCATCTACAAGATAATTGGAGAAGCTTTGTTTTTTTTTTTTTTAGGAGTTTTGGTGATAAATATATATTATAATTTAGGTTTTGAATAATTTAGCATGCCTAACTCAGATTGGCATTGGAGACCTATTCACCCAAATAAGCAATAGCAGTCAATGTGTTAAAGAATGGTATGAGAGGGGCAAAAAGGTAGATTCAATGGCAGTGATTGCACTTAAGGTGTCTATATATCAGAGATTGCTTGATATGGTTGTGTATTTTGTCTAGAGCTAGTTTTATTGCAAATAATTCTGCGGTATAGATGCTGCAATCGGTAGGAAGAGATGCAGCAACTGAGGTGAAAGAAACTCCTGCAGCACCTATGACTGCATCTGTTTTGGAGCCATCAGTATAGATAGGTATTTTATCTGAGTTTTCCAACGTGTGAGTTTTATGGAGCTGTTGAAAGTTGATGGTTGCCAGAGAGGATTTTTCCCATCTTAAAAAGTAATTGTTGCAGAGAGGTGAGCATTCAATCCAGGTAGATTCAGGAGTAGCAAGGTCTTGGAATATGTTCTGAAATTTAATATCTCAACAGCTGTTTGTTTGTGGACTTTACGGTGTAAGGGCAGTAAGGCCATAATGTGCCTAACTATGGTGATGTTAAATACACAGTTTATGTATATAAATGTTGAAGTTCGCACTGCATTGTACAGTTGTATCTGATTAAGGAATAAAAAAAAAATTGATCATGTGTGGGGTACCTGCCAGAAGGTCAGCAATACTGAAAGAGGTGCTCGTCCTGGAAAAAGAGGTAAACATTGCTTGTCGGTCACTATTGTATTTGGGGCAATCAATGAGTACATGTTGAACAGTGAGCCGAGTGTTGCAATTTGTACAGTGGTGGATCTTTATCTTTATCTGCAAGAAGATAAAGGTGTGTCAGATGTGCATGGTCTATTCGTAGTCAGGCTAATACAACTTCTTCATGCCTGTTTTCGCATATACTGGATTTCCAAGGTTGGATATGTTTCTTTATACGGAGTAGTTTGTTGCCATTTTTCTGTTGCCAGATGTGTTGCCATTTTTCTGTTGCCAGATGTGTTGCCATCTATAGAATATGTAGCAGTTTTTGCAGCTAGATCAGCACGTTCATTTCCAGAAATTCCCACATGACCAGGGATCCAACAAAAGATGACTTTTTGTTTCTTCCTATTTAGCTTAGTCATGGAATTCCAAATCTGTATGAGTAATGGGTTATCATGATTTTTATTCTGCGGTATAGCTTGGATAGCACTAATGGAGTCTGTATATATCACACTGTTCAATATATTTGTTGATAAGGTGAAATTTAATGCTATGAAGATAGCACAGAGTTCTGCAGTGTAGCTGCTGCATTCAAACGGGAGTTTCTTGGCTATGGTAAGGTTGGGAAAAACTGCTGCTGCACCAACATGGGTGCAGCATGGATTTACAGTATGTTCTGTTGGGATAAGGTGTGTTTTCCCAATGATGTGAGTGATAGGCCGCACAGCGGTATGTGATACGTCCAATGTGGAGCTGTTCGAGAAGTAGTAGGCTGTATCATGCTAAGGTCAGTTGCCAATCACTGAGCAGGGAACGCAGGCATATCCCTATTGACAGGTTTTTAGATGGAGAGGCTCTGTAAAGGTTCTCCCATTTGGGCAAGAAAAGTCCATTCCGAGTAGGGTTGTCTAGTTGCCCTTTAACCTATGCTGAGTAGTTTAACAGAAGCATTTCTCTGCATAGGTGTAAAGAAGTTTCAGTTGCTTCAGCATAAGCTCTGAACTGGCGATGTATGGAATGCCCCTAGTGCAAGCTGGAGAGAACTATGGTGTACGGGATCAAGCCAACGTAAGGCGCTTGTTGTAGACCACAGAGCCGTAGTCTAGACGTGACCATATTAATGCATGATACAAATGCAGTAGCGTGTAACGGTCGGCTCCCCGTGTCGTGCCATATAGTACTCTTAAGATGTTTAGCTTCTTAAGATAAGTAATCCGGAGCTCTTTTATATGTTCGAGGAAGGTAAGTTTTTGGTCTAGAACCACACCAAGAAAGTGGACACTGCGAACCATTGGGATCATTTGATTTTCTAGGTGAAGTTCTGGGTCTGGATGTAGGTTACGCTTCCTACAGAAGTGTATCCTGACAGTCTTTTGGGGTGAGAGGCAAAAACCGTTGTTTTGGGACCATTTTACAACTTTGTTGATGACACCTTGTAAACATCTTTCTACCATTTGCATATTAGGCGAATGGCAGGAGATGCTGAAGTCATCAGCATATAGAGTAGTGGACACTGTCTGTGGTAGATCCTGTGTTATGGAGTTCACTGTTATGTTAAATAGGGTGGCACTTAGTACTGAACCTTGTGGGACCCCTTCTTCCTGGAAGATAACTGGTTGTTGACTCTAACTTGAAATGAATGATGACGGAGGAAGTTTCTGATAAATTTCGGCAGGTGTCCACGTAGTCCTAAATCATATAGGTTTCGCATTATACCATACCTCCAAGCTCTGTCGAACGCTTTTTCGTCAAAGAGAACAAGGACATTGTGTTCTTTTCATACAAAAGCATTACGGATGTTTATTTCTGCCCTGATGAGTAAGTCAAGAGTGGATCTGCCTTCATGGAAACTGCATTGTATTGGGTTAAGAAGGTTGTTTTGGACTAGAAACCAGGTCAGGCAGGCAATGATAATTTTTTCCAGGACCTTGCTCACACAGCTGGTGAGTGCAATGGGTCAGTAATGTTGTGGATTTGTAGGGTCTTTTCCTGGTTTCGGAAAAGCCAAAACATAAGTGTGGTGCCATTTGTCTGGGAAGGTATTCTCTTTGAAAATTCTGTTATAAAGCAATAACAGTGTCTTAAGGGCAGGTTCAGTAATTTATGCTATCATGATGTAATGTATTCCATCTGGTCCTGCTGCAAAGTTTATGCAGCATCAGCCAAAAAAAAAAAAAAAAAAAAAAAAAACACCACTGCTCCCACTTCACCCCTCCATTCGTTCCAAATACCTGTCCAGCTCAGCCTTAAATTTATTTAGGCTATCAACTTTCACAACAAAGGATGGAAGTCTATTCCACCAACCAACTTCCGCACATCTATCTTTCCTCAATTTGAATTTATGCCCTCTCATATGATTATTCTGAGCAAGAGGAAGAATCCCGTCAGCATTGAGCATGCTCAAACCATTCAAGGCTTTATACACCTCAATCAGATCACCTCGCAGGTATCTAGTCTCCAGACACTGTAATTTGCAAAATTTAAGCCTTTCTTTGTAAGAGCAACCCTTTGTTCCATTCACTAATCTTGTTGCCCTTCTCTGTACTCATTACAACAGCTCTATTAAAGTGAGGCCTCCAGACCTGTATACAGTACTCAAGGTGCAGCATGACCATTGCCTTATATAAGGGGATAATCACCTCCTTATCCCTGCTAGAAATATTCCTGTAAATCATTGACAAGATACTACAAGCTACCCTTGCAGACCGTCTGCACTGGTCAGAAAACTTCATATCTGCTTGCAAAATTACCCCTAGGTGCTTTTCATTCTCTACCACTGTCAGTGTAGTACCACAGAGTTGATACGTCACTCTGCGGTTGCTGCTTCCCATATGTAGTACTTTACATGTCAACGTTAAACTTCATTTGCCACCTCTCAGACCATCTGCTCAACTTTTCTAGATCCTGTTGCAGCAGCGTAGTCATTAGTCTCCTTAACAACCCCACCAACCTTCATATCGTCTGCAAACTTGGATATTAAGCTTGATATACCATCATCAATATCATTTATAAATACAGAAAACAACAATGGACCCAATACTGAACCCTGAGGGACTCCACTAATAACATAACATTAATCCACGATTAGCAGTGTCCGTTGATTACCACTCTTCTCCCCCTCAACCATCCCTTTATCCATAGCAGCAATTTGCCTCCAATGCCACACTGCTCCAATTTGTGCAGCAGTCTTCCATGTGCAACAGTATCAAAAGCCTTTCTAAGATCCAAATATATGGATCTTAGAAAGATCCATATATTTGGATCTTAGGACCCTAACACAACCCATGTGTTTCTTGTACCACAATGACTCCCAGCAATCTCTGAAATATCCTGCATCTTGTTTTCCAGGCTGCTGCTCATTCCAATAGAAGCAGTGCAAGAATCACTTTCACCTCTGTCAGTGGCTACAGTTAATCTATTAGTCCTTGTATTCCCCTAAGCTAGCAGTTTTCCGACCCACCTAACACTGCCTCGATAGCATCAACAAATATTCTTGCATCCTTTCTATTTAAGTGTATCCCATCCCTATAGAAGCACTCTCTCCTGTTAACAAGTACAGATCAGGCTGAAAAAAATTCTACCCCTTGAGCCTTGCACAATCTTTCCAGGGCCGAATTGATCAACAAGGCTCTGATCATATACTCCCTCCTATGTTATCTGGGCTGAATTGCAGACACTTTCAAATTCAACCCTAATTCACGGCTTTTTTTCAACAGTGACCTGTACTTGCTAAGTAATTCTGCCGGTCTCCTACTCTTAATATCATTGGTGCCAACGTGTACATCAATATCACCCTTTGTGCTCTTAAAAGATGATATCTGCTCTATAACGTCAGGGCTAGTAAAGATTTTTTGGCCTTTTGTTCAGTTTTGTATCGTTGTATGTGTTTTTCACGTTTCCAAAGGGGACACTCCTTGGAAAACGCCAGATGTGCTTCTCTGCAGTAGACCTGCATGCAGCATAGGTAGATGCTGCTCTGCAGACTGTCTGTGAGTGCTCAAACTTCTGGCACTTGTAGCAGCGTAAGGGATTTTGAATGTACGCTCTAACATAGCAATTAAGATAATCTGCTTTGATTGCTGTTGGTGGTTTAGGGTTATCAAAAGTGAGTATTATGTTCCAAGTGGGAACTAGTATGCCATCTTTTTCATTATTCTTCTTACGTTGATTACTCCTTGATCTTGTAATTCCTGTTTTAACTCTTCAATCTGACACGTTCATGAGGTCCCATTCGGTGATGACACCTCTTGACGTGTTCAGGTAAACGTGTGGTGAAACGGTAATGGAAGTTCCACCAAAAGTTTAGTTTTAGTAGTTGCTCAGACTGTCGAGCAGTGGCAACTTCAACCAGTAAGTCTCCCGATCTTAAGCGATGAACTGTCTTGGGGATACCTATTATGCTTTCTAAGCATTTTTGCACTAGAAATGGCGATAGTTTGCCAATAGGCTGTTCTTCAGTTGAGTGAATGATAAGAAAGGTTGGAATTCTGCTTTTGGCAACGTCAGTCTTTTGATGTTTAGCTGCAACAAAATCAGGCTCCGACTGTTTTCGTTCTGTAAGGCTCCCATCCATGCACCCAGCGGATTTCTGGGTCTTAGGATCTGTTTCCTCCATTTCGCCCTGGAAGGTAGAGCTTTTCCCCTCCAGGTTACCGGTCCCCGCCACATGGAGGCAGGAGCAGTGCCACCTTTGTAACCAAGCGGTAGTGGGTTAGTAATAAAACAAAAAGAAATGGAAGAAAGAAAGGTTACTTTTCCTTCTGATCTAGTAAAGTGCTTTCTTTACTGAATGAATTGAGTGTTAATGTAATGCTGAAAATAAGAATTTTATTTCACCAAGAAATAGCGCTAATTTACTGGCAGAGACACTTAATCACAAATTCACTTGGCACCTAGGGCCCCCAACTGAGCATGAGCTCTTGCCGTCGAAACACTGCAGGGCAGTTTTCATTAGGTTTATTGTGATAACATGGCATATTGAGGATCAAACAGGTATTGCCAGCTGGGGTGGGATGGTATATTTTTAATTTTTGCTGCATAATTACACAACAGAGTTTTCCTCCTGAGTTGCAGAGGGGATTCAATTGCCTCAATATACAGGCTGTGGACCGGAGATGTTCCGAAGACTCCCAAAGCTATCCTAAGGACACTATGCCAGATGGTGTTTAGATATAATAGGGAGCTTTGCCTTGTGGATTCATAGACAGGTGACCCATAATCCAAGTGTGACTGGATTAAGGTTCTGTAGAGGTATAAGAGGGATCTTCTGTCAACCTCCCATGACATGGGGAGCTGACAGAAGCTCTGGGATATTCAGTTTTTAAGACAAGTAGTTCAAAGGCAAGTTATATGGGAAGTTTTTAGTTTTTTATCTAAATATAACTCCAACTGATAAAGTTGGAGTTATATTTAGATAAAGGCTGTTTATCTCAAACTACACCTGGATTCAAGGCTGTTTTCAAAAAACAGCCCTGGATCCAGGTTTGAGTTTGAGTTTTTTTACAAAAATAAATTGCAGTGTATTTCTTTTCTTCTAGGGAGTAACCATTCCGTAATGCACACAATTCTATTTTAGCAATGGAGATTTGAAGCTGCCTTTCAACAATGTTCATAGTTTTGGATTAACAAGAGATAATGAGGTCGTCGGCAAAGATGTACGGTTCTACTGTATTTGGTACATCCCATGTCACATTTGTAATTCTTATTGAAAATAATGTTGCACCGAGAATGGAACCCTGCAGTACACCCTCCTCTTGTTCAAATGATTTGGATAAATTATTCATCATGTATCTGACCAGAAACGTCCTGTGGCATATGAAGTTTTGTATAAATTCAGAGATTCAATCCAAATTTTGGCTTGAGAGGTAAATGACCTCTCAGGCCAAAAGAATGAAGATCTTGATGTACACCATATTGCCAGGTGGTATCAAAGGCTTTCTTAATATTGACATTAATCATGACCAGATATTGTCCCCTTATGAAGCCATTATGGATATTTTCTTCTGTATTTAGCAAGTTATTAGTTTCTAGGAACCACATTAGTCACCTGTGAACTAATTTTTTTCCAGGCCGTTGCCTAAACAACTAGTCAGTGAAATCGGCCTGTAGTTATGTGGAAAGGTACAATCCTTTCTGGGTTTCAGGAAGGCTAGAACTATTGAGTGACGGGAAGGCTAGAACCACTGAGTAGGTATTTTCTAAGAATGTTAAAATACTAAAATCGCACAATGTTCTTTTTGCACTGCTGTTAAGTTGTTTTAACATTATATAGCAGTTTCCATCTGGACCAGCAGCACTACTGGATGTTTTATTGAAGGCATTTGCTATTTCTCATGGTGATGACTACTCCTTCCCTTCCCAATTTAGTATTGTAGCCGGGGACTGAACATATTTCCCTTTAAGCACCTGTATTTTTCTGCAGATGATTCAGCTGTCCGTGTCCTTGTTTATACTTAGGAAAGCTAATCCAGGCATCTTTCTTTGCTTTTTGCCTTATTTGGCAGAACTTGGCTTTCTGTCTTTTGAAGTTAATAAAGTTACTAGGTGTGGAGAATTTACTAAATAAATTCCAAGCTCTATTTTTTTCCACGGTTGGCATATGTACAACCTTGACTCCATCGGTAATTACCGTTTCCGTTTTCCCAGTAAAGATTTTGATATTGTAGTGGTAGCAGCTTGTAATATTTTTGATTAATTATATGTTCTGTGACAGTGTCTATGGGCTAGGGTTGGATTATTTTATCAACTAACAGGACATAAGAGGCATATTCATTCCAGTGTGCCCTACTAAATTTCCGAATGAAGCGATGTGATGAAAAGGCATTTGCCAATGTTTGGAGCTCGCAGAGAATCAGCAGATGATCACTGTTTAATGGGTTTTCAAGAACAGACCACTCCATAATAATATATATGGTGGGAGAACAGATTGAAAGGGCTATTGCACTCATGGATCCTGTCAAAAAATGAATATAGGTAGACTCACCAGTGTTCATAATGGCAAGTTGATAAGTATCAAGAAAGGAAAGGATTCTATTAGCTTGCCTCTCTTGTCAATTGTTGGGGATCCCCCACGGTGAATGATGTGCATTGAAGTCTCTGAACAAGCAGAACGGTGATGGTAGCTATTAGTTTTTCTAGGTGTTCTGAAGATAATGAGAAACTAGGAGGGACACATAGTGATGCTATTGTAATAGTGATGCCAATTACAATGTGCAGTGCTACTACTTCAAAGGGAATCTGAAGAGCAATAAGTTTCGATGGGACATTGTTTCTAGCAAGAATTGCCAGTTCTCCACGGGATGACGAGTCATTACTCCTATCTCATCTGAAGATAATGTCATTTTGATGGTAGGCATTTAAATAGAGTTTCCTGTAGGGATTTGCCTGCTGGTTCATAGTGGTCCATGAGGTCATCTAAATAGTCTTTTGTACTGTGAAAGCCTACACAATTCCATTGAAGGATTCTCTCCATTAAGCGGTTTTGTTGGTTGTTTTTGTTTCTGACTGCTTCCTAGTTGACTTGTTTGCATTGATCCAATTTTGATTTGTCTTCTTTGGAAAGATGGGAAGTGTTACATTATTCTCATCAGTCGTATCATCTGAATCATTGTGCTGGTCAATATCCATTCTGGTTGAATTTGGTGGTTTCAATACCATGGTTTCTGTCACTTGTTGTTTTGCTGGCAGAGGTACATTGGCTGGAATGAAAATTGGGGTGTTACAAGCTTATTCAGTTTTTTTTTTTTTTTTTTTGCGAAGGACACTGTTTGGGAGCAGAGAGCATGTCCAATTAGCAACAGACATATTTGGGGGAACTGTAACATCTGTTTATATACCTATTGACTGGAACTGTTTAGCAGCCATTGCATATGTATATTTTGGATCTGTTTTCAGTATTTGCATTCTAGCCTCTGAATGTCACTTTATTCTCAACTTTGTTTCTCAATTTTTTTTCCTCACTTCCATACTTTGCATATTTCTCTATAATAAACATATTTCTTCCCAAACTATAAGGGTTATCTGATGATTACGCTTACAGTTTGGGCAATGAGAAGTGGTAGCAGTGCGGTCAGATTGATTGTGCTCATTTGATCCACAATTTGGACATACTGCCTCACCTCTACATGCTGTTTGGGAGTGTCTGAATTTTTGGGATGTAAGGGCCAACACACCAATGGAGATAGCCTGCTTTAACAGATGTTCATAGGATGGGAGAGCAAAAAGTGTCTATTATGATCCTTGTAGGAACAAGAATTCCTTCTTTTCAAGTCATGATTCTTCTGGCTTGAATGATGCTTTGTTCACGAAGCTCCTGGACAATTTCCTCCTCTGGAACATTTAATAGGTCCCATTCTGCAATTACTCCCTTCAAGGAGTTTAGGGTGGCATGGGGAGTAACTTTTATTGGTTAGCATTAGTAGGGCATATGATGCAAGAAAGCAAGCTTATATAGCATCATCCAAAAAAAAAAAAAAAAAAAGAAAACACACACACCCTTCCCATTTCACCCATCCATTCACTCCAAATGTTTGTCTAGTTCTGCCTTGAACTTATTTAAGTTGCTGACCTCCACTACAACAGTTGAAAGTTTGTTCCAAATATCAACCACCTGCTGGCTAAAGGCTAATTTCCGCACATCTAATCTACAATTGCCTTTCCTCAATTTGAATTTATGTCCCCTCAGGTGAGTAATCTGAGGAACAGGAAAAGATCCTATTAGCACTGAGCTTGCTCAATCCATTCAAGGCCTTATATACCTCAATTAGATCACCTCGGATTGATAAGTATCAAGTTGCAGTCTCCAGAAGCTGCAATTTGCAGAACTTAAGCCTTTCTTGGTAACACCAACCTTTTGTTACATTCACCAATCTCGTTGCCCTTCTCTGTACTCTTTCCAGCAGCTCTACATCTTTCCTAAAATGAGACCTCCAGACTTGTATACAGTACTCGAGGTGTAGCCTGATCATTGACTTATACAAGGGGACAATCACCCCCTTATCCCTGCTACCAAAATTCCTGTATATCATTGACAAGACACCACAAGCTACACTTGCAGCCTATTTGCACTGTTCAGACAACTTCATATCTCACTGCATAATTACCACGAGATCCTTTTCATTCTCCACTACCTACCCATATGCAGTACTTTACATTTGTCAATGTTAAACTTCACTTGCCACCTCTCAGCCCATCTACTCAACTTTTCCAGATCTCGCTGCAGCAGCATACTATCATTACTATCATTAACAACCCTGCCAACCTTCGTATCATCTGCAAACTTAAACATTAACACTGATATACCTTCGTCAATATCATTGATAAATACCAAAAACAGCAATGGGCCCAACAACAAACCCTAGGGAACTCCACTAATAACATTAGTCCACGTAGAGCAGTGTCTATTTATTACCACTCTCTGCCGTCTCCAACTCAATCATCCCTTTATCCATTGCAGTAACTTGCCTGTAATGCCATACCGCTCCAATTTGTACAGTAGACTCGCATGTGCCACGGTATCAAAAGCTTTCCTAAATCCAAGTATATGATATATGAAAATTACTCTTTGCATTAAATTCCTTTGTGACCACATCATAGCATCCAATGAAATTTATCAGACAAGACGTCCCCTTAACAAACCGAACTATAACTGCAGTCTTGTCAAAATGATCCTGCATCGCTTCCTCAACCAGCAACTCCATTATTTCCCCTGGGACAGAAGTCAAACTAACAGATCTGTAATTATTCATGTAATTATTTAAATTTGCAGATGATGTTAAAATTGGTAGAGTAGTTAATGATCACTGTCAAGCTGAGCTTCTTCAGAGAGACCTAGATAGACTTCAAGAATGGTCAGAAAAATGGCAGCTGTGCTTTAATCCAACAAAGTGTAAGGTATTACAACTGGGAAACAGTAATCCCAAAAAAACTTATTCACTTGGTGGAGTTCAACTAAACCCAGTACTGGAGGAAAGGGACTTGGGTGTTACGATACGGTCAGACATGAAATTCTCTGAGCATTGTAAACAGGTTGCAAGGAAGGCCCATGGTGTCCTATCGATGATCTATCGAACTTTTGCAAGTAGAGATAGGGACGTGATAATCCCATTATATAAGGCTTATGTTAGACCACACTTGGAATACTGTGTTCAAGTATGGAGACCGCACCTAAAGAAAGACATCGAGCTTCTTGAAAGGGTGCAAAGAAGGGTAACTCGCCTGGTGAGATCGGCAAAAGGGCGTCCTTATGAAGAAAGACTTCGAATATGTGGGTTGCAGAGTTTGGAAACTAGACACCTTAGAGGAGATTTGATTGAGGTGTTTAAGGCTCTGAGAGGCATCAGTAAAATGAATGAGGACAAAATTTTCAAGATTATAAATGATGCTAGAACTAGGGGACATAAATTCAAGTTACGGGGGGAAATGTTTAGATTGGACTGCAGGAAGTTTTATTTTAGCCAGCGAGTTATAAATTACTGGAATAAGTTGCCTTCATGGGTGGTAGAGGCCGACAGTTTGGGGAAATTCAAAGGTCATCTGGATAGTACTTTCGGGTAAGGGAAGCGCATAGGATAATAGGTTTAATTTCCTTTTTATTTATTTTTTATTTTATTTTATTTTTTTATTTATTAATTATTATTATTTAGTTATTTATTTTATTTATTTATTTTTATCATTGTTTTGTTCGGATTTTTTTTTTTTTTTTTTTTTGGCTGGTGCAGCATAAGCCATAGGCTTTCTTGCACCATGCGGCCGTTAGTAATACTAATACTATGTCACCCTATGATCCACCTTTGTCAATTAGGGAAACATTTACACATCTCTAGTCCATGGGGACCTCCCCAGAGTCCAAAGGAGCTTTCATAATTATGGCTAAAGGTTTGCTTACTTCATCTGTTGCCTCCTTTAATATAACTGAATAGATCCCATCCACCCCAGCTGCCTTCCTTAGGTTTAACTTCAACAATTTCTCATTCACTTTGTTCTCGATTATTACAAAATCACTTGGCTCCCTGTTAGAGTTCGATAAACTTCTGGCACTCCCCTCATTGAATGACTCCTCATGTGTGAATGTAGATGCAAAATACTCATTCAGTTTGTTGTTGTTTTTTTGGTTTTTAGGAGCATTAGCAACTAAGGCCATATTGCTCCGGGAATATGCGGTGGTCATTTCCTGACCTTTCCGCATCCTTGGTATTTGGTGGTGACGGGCTCGAACCCTGGTCTAATCAAGAGGTGTGTGCTACGCACTGCTGCTCCTTCTCATCTGGCTACGGAGGCACTCCTCATTCAGTTTATCAGCTACCTGAGCATGATCATCAATAGTCACACTATCTTTGTTAAGTGGACCAATCTGATTCATCTCCACTTCCTTCTAGAGTTTACATAAGTAAAGAACTCATTGCTGTTTTTCTTTACATACTTTGCCAAAGATTTCTCGTACTCTGCCTTTTCTCACCTAATCTCCTTTAGGACTTGATTACAGACTGGCTTATATCTGCCATAGACTTCTGTGTTGCCTGATAATTTATATGCATCCCATGCACTTTTCTTCTCAGCCACAAGCCACATTAATTCATCTTATATCCATTTGGCCTAAACCTTGAACAGTATTTTTGTTGTTATGGGAAGACTAGTACCCTTCAAGATTAAGTCCCTGAATGTTGCCCATTTTGAATTCGCCATTAGTAACATCATCAGTTGATCCCACTGTATAGAATTTAAACTCTGAGACCACAGTAGTCACCTTTACAAAAGCAAAGGCCCTTCTCCTTACCCCTGATGGTAGTTACATTTTTAAGTAAATTCCACATCAGTACACTGATCACTGCCTAGTTGTTCCTTTATCTGCAGATTCTTAATGCATGAACAATCACTGCTGATAATCAGCTGAAGAGTATTACTCCCTCTGGTTGCCTCTCGGACATGTTGCTGAAGAAAACAGTCATCCAATAAATCCAAAAAAAGTCTTGCTAGTGTTCAAGTGACCAACTCCAAAGTTCCAGTCAATATCTGAGAAGTTAAAATCCCCCATTATGACCCAATCTGATTTACTGGCCCACTATTTCTCTGCACAAATGCCCATTATACTCAGATTCATTAGGCCTATAACACACACCTACTCTCACTTTTGCTTTCCCAGATCTTATGTCACACCACACTAAATCAACATTTCATTGTCCACCAATGTCAATGGATGCACTGCCTTAGATTTTTATGTATTTCTTAACTAACAGAATAACCCCTCCTCACTTCCTGTACACATTGTACTCCCCAAATTTCAATTCTGCACTGCATATATCCGTATGGCACTATGTCTCAGATATCCAATCAATATCTGCTTTTGATGTCTTGACCAGCACTTGAAACTCAAATTTATTTCCTATACTCCTAGCATTGGTGTACATGCAAGTATACATACACCTATTCTTACTCTTAGTTACCCTAACACAACCCATGTATTTACTTGTTCCATGATGACTCCCAGTAGCCCTTGAAATCCCCAGTACCTTGCTTGGCAGGCTGCTGCTCATTCCAATAGAAGTAGTGCAAGAATCACTTTCACCTCTGCCTGTAGCTACCGTTTATCTATTATTCTGTGAATCCTGCCAAGATAGCAGTTTTCCAACCCACCTAACACTGCCTCGATAGCATCAGCAAATATTCTTGCACCCTTTCTATTTAAGTGTATCCCATCCCTGTAGAAACTCTCCTGTTAACAAGCACAGTCAACGCTGAGAAAAATTCTACCCCATGAGCTTTGCACAATCTCTCCAGAGCTGAACTGATTGACAATGCTCTCATCATATACTCCCTCATACCATGTTTGGGCAGAATTGCAGACACTTTCAAGTTTAACCCTTAACTTGCGACTTTTTTTCAACATTCACCAGTACTTGTTAAGTAAGTCTGCAGATCTCCTTCTCTTAATGTCATTAGTGCCAATGTGAACAAAAATATCACCCTTTGTGCCCTTAAAAGATATGTGCTGTACAACGTCATCAACTTTTGTCCCTGGCAGACATACCCTGGTCCTAATTCCACCTATCCTTTTTTTTTGCACAATATATTACCCGTCTCCCTGACAATAGAATCACCGACAACTAGCTCCTGTGGGACCGCTGTATTGCATGATGATCAGGGGTAAGCTCTGGCCTTGATGTGGGTGCTGAGAGCTTGATGGGCCCCCAATGGAAGTCCTTCGAAGACATATCCCTGTTCTTCAAGCTCTCATAAAAGACCCATAACGCTCAGTTGGCGCCTAACTTCTTCACACTGCTCACATCGAGCACACACAAAGACATTCCTTCTAGCAACACCATGTCCCGTCCCAGAAAGGACTGCAAACATTTCCCAAGTTGCACATTTCTTTAGGCTGTGATGCATTGGAGAATTGCCACCTTCGGTTCTGCCACAGGCCACAGCACTCCGGCTTCTCTGTGAATGTTGCCTTGCTGCTCTAGTCTGGGGCATGACTTCCGTTTAAATACAATTTAATTAATTAACAATGAAAATAAGGTTAATAAATTTAATTGATTAATTTACTATACTATACTTGACTATACTAAGCTAATGCATAAATATGTATTCCGCTATATAGTTTTCCATTATACCTTAGCTATCAAATTCGAGATATACGTTACTAAGTTAAGCTATACAGTAATGATCACAATTCTAAATTAGTTGTATCATTAGCTAAATACAAAAGATATATGACCAAAAAGTGATTAAAACCTTAAAATACTTATTTATTACAATTAAAACCCTATTATTCTTCTACGCCACGATATTCCAGCCAAAACTCCAATACGACAGCGGTAAGAGTAGAGTTGTAAATTAAAGTCACTAGCTAAATTTTAAAAAATACGCTAATGAATGCTTAGTCTATTTAATCTATTTGTAAAACACAAATTAATATGTTAACTAATCAAAAAATACAACAGATATATGCCCAGAGGTGATTAAACCCTTCAAAATACTTAATTATTACAATTTAATCGCTACTATTCTTCTGACCTACTGGCTATGCTATAACATTCCCACTAAAAACACTGATAGCAGTAGGATTAGTGAGTTGTAACTTAATCATTAACTAAATTTAATAAATAAGCTAATGAATGCCACTAAACCTATTTAATCTATTTGTAAATTTATCGGCTTGAAACAGCTACAGAAGTCTACATCTTCACCAAGTGACAAGGCTGCCTGCCAAAAGAAGTCAGCTTTAATAACTTTACAGAATGTTGGGATTTCATGGTCTCTACCAAATTATCCCAGGAGTGGAGTATCCTTACCATTTTCGGTGAACCTGCAACAGACTCAATACATATCTGAACAAGGAATGGTGAAAACTTACTCAGAGAAAGGTCTGAGAGAGAGTGCAGCATGAGGAATGATGGTATCTTCTCTTGAGGGTTTGTTTCCTACCTCTTGGGTTGAGAGAAGTCATTTTTGATGTCATTTGATGGTAGTCTTGAGCTTGATGGCTCTAAATATTACTATTTATCTTTGTTCCTTTCAGCTCTGGGAGAGTGGGTTTCTTCTCCCAGGTTACTGGCCCCACCATGGGGAGGCAGAAGCAGTGCTGCTAGAGTGACCAAGTTAATTTAAAGGAAAAAAGGTGTTTTTCCTTTTTGAAACTTGCTTACAGTTTTGTAAGATTAAGTTGCCTATCAATTAATAGGAAAGTAGAACTTTTAAACTGAAACAAAACTATATCTTTTTGAAAACGCTCTAGAAATCACTCAGACAATTGTTTAATCACTATAACACTTGTCACATGGGGCCAGATCGCACACTGACTCCAGGGCAAAATGCACAGGGTAGCGGTTAATGGATATTCTTCAAATTGGTCTAATGTCAGAAGAAGAGTCCACCAAGGTTTGTTCTTGGACCACTGTTGTTTCTGACTTTCATAAATGATATTGATGAAGGGAATAGTGTGTGAAGTCAAAATGTGCAGACAATGTAAAGATTGGAAAAGTTGTTAATGATTGACACTAATGACAATACGCTGCTGCAACAAGATCTAGAAAAGTTGAGCAGATAGGCTGAGAGGTGGTAACTGAAGTTTAACTTTGACAAATGTAAAGTACTGCATATGGAAAGCAGCAACCCCAGAGTAACGTATCAACTTGTGGTACTACACTGACAAGGTATGTTCGTGTCAGATGGCACCTGGGATTTCTCCCATCTCCGCGTTGTTTGCTGTATCGAGGACAGTACACTGTCAAGCCAGAGACTTAAAAGTGTGTGGGCCATGTCTGTGCAGTGTGATGTGTTGTGCCCATTGTCTGTCCGGCTTATTGGCCGCCAAACCCCTAGTGGGGCCTGACATTGCCCATACCTCGCCACGTGGCGGCTAGCCGGGTGTATCAGCAACAAGTTGCTCTGGCAGGTCCTGCCACCTAGTTTCCTGGGATTTCAGTGGCTAGGACCTGGAAAAAAAAAAAAAAAAAAAAAAAATCACACGTTTGACATTAATGCTTAATGGGAATGCTGTTAGGAAATCGCTGGTTTGGGTTGAACACTAGAGATGTGTTAAAACGCCTAATAGGTCAGGCAAAATTTTGATGTTATTAAATTTTGATGTGGGGCTATACACTAGATGAAAGATAATAGTGTTAGTAGTCCCCCTAATGGGACCCACCGTTGCCCACACTTTGCCACAAGAAGGCAGGTCAGGCACCTAGTAGATAAAAAAAAAAAGGGGGGGGGGGGCTTACACTAGAATTTGGCCGAAAGAGATTTACATAAAAGCGGTAGAATTTAGACGTTGATTAGAATTTGGTGGCATTGTTAAGGGGTGTACTCGGTCAGTTTAGTGAGAAAGGGGAAGACTAAAGACTGGGGGGAAACAGATAGAAGAATAGAGACGATCATCATCATCAGCCATTTTCAATCCACTCAGGATGAAGGCCTCTCCAGCAACTTTCCAGTTCCTTCTGTTTTGAGCACTGGCCATCCATTTACTACCCAAAAACTCATGAATTTCATCTATCCATCTCCACCTTTGTCTTCCAGGTTTTCTTCTAGCTCCTCTTGGGTACCATTCTGTTATTTTCTTAGTCCATCTGTCATCATGTCTTCGAGCTATGCGTCCTGCCCAAGACCATTTTAGTTCTTTAGTTTTGATAAGAATGTCCTTTACTTGAGTTTGCTGCTAATCCATGTGTTTCTCTTCTTATGTGTTTGTTATTTGGTTTTTAGGAGCATTAGCAACTAAGACCATATTGCTCCGGGAATATGCGGTGGTCATTCCCTGACCTTTCCGCATCCTCCGTATTTGGTGGTGACGGGCTCGAACCCCGGTCTAATCAAGAAGCGTGTGCTACGCACTGCTGCTCCTTCCCACCTGGCTACGGAGGCGCCTGTTTCTCTTCTTATCTAACAGTCTGATTCCCAATATAATTCGTTCCATTCTTCGCTGTGTAATTCTCAGCTTCTCTTCCATTCTTTTGGTGAGTGCCCAAGTTTCACTTCCATAAGTCATGGTGGGGGAGTATACATTGGTTCATTATTTTACGTTTCAGAGAAACTGGGATATTGCTCTTCAGTATGTGACTATTTCCTGAATGCTATCCATCCAAAATTTATTCTTCTCTTGACTTCCAGCCATTTATCATTATTACAGCTAATAACTTGTCCCAGATAAATATATGACTCCACCTTTTCAATTACTGCTCCTTCAATCATTATTTCCCTTTCTGTGGCATACTTGTTCATCATTACTTTTGTTTTAGCCATATTCATCTTTAGTCCAAAATCCTTACTAACCGTACATAACTGATTAAGATTTTCCTCTAATTCTTTGGGATCGTGGCTTATGACCACAATGTCATCTGCAAATCGTAAATGGTTTAGGTACTCTCCGTTCACATTGACTCCTTTTTGCAACCAGTCTAATCTTCTGAAAGCTTCCTCAAGGGCAGCAGTAAACAGCTTCGGAGATATTGTGTCTCCTTGTCGAATTCCTTTCTCGATTTTAAATTTCCTACTGTCTTTGTCCAGTCTAATAAAGGAGGTAGCACTCTCATATATTTTCTTCAAAATCATAATATATGGGGTATCTATGCCTTGTCTTTCCAGTGCCCGAAACATTGCCTTATGCTGTATGGAGTCAAATGCCTTTTCATAATCCACAAATGTCAGGCATAATGGTGTTTTATATTCATTCGATACATGACGATACAGTAGACATCCCCAAAGAGGTCAGTGGAGACGAGCCCCACCAGGCAAAGTACGGGGTGAGGCAGGAGACGGTTCTGTCTCCTCCCCTCCCTGGGGATGTGGTTTTGAAGGAAACTGGGTTAGATTACCCAGTTCAGTTCGCCAAATGGAGTGTGGGCAACAAAGCCACAGTATGTCTTCATCGGTGATGGTTGTCATGTCCATGTAGTGTCGAATTCGGTAAGAAGGTCAAGCTGCCCATCCCACTCTGGGAGTGAGATATGTTAGCTGGCAGTGGGAACTCATTAGGCGAAGGAGTGTGGGAGAGAGACATTTACTTTATTCATAATCTGCACTCACTCTCTACTTGCATTCATTTTTTTTTTATACTTTTTTTCCCCAAGTTTTATAGATATAGATATATATATATATATATATACACACAGTAATACCCCGAAGTTACGCGATAGGTGGGTCCGACGATAATCGCTTAAGTCGAATTCGCGTAAGTCGGGGTATAACTTTGCATATAAATACGTATATATTTTGTTTAATTGGGACCAAGGACTAACAAAAACACTAGTTTAGAAGAAAAATATTTAATAAAATTGCAGTTATTTATACATATCAATACAAAATATGTATTAAAAAAATAAATGGAGTTACGTAAAAAAAGTTATTTCGATGTCGATGACTTCATAAAATCTAACAAATTCGTCTGACGACGGCACCTTTTTTTCACGCAGAATTTCTTCATAGCAAGCTAATAATTTTTTATTCCTTGCTTTGTAGCTATAACGCATTCTTCGTTGGAGTCTGTTTTCTAAAATTTTTAAGCCCTTTTCAATTGAGCTGAGACCTTCTGTCAAGCTTGCAATTGTCATGTGCTTTTCTAGTGGAACTGGGTCTGAAGTGTCGGATACTTCAGTGACGTTTTGCTCACGCATCTCTATGAGCTCATTCATTGTCAGCTCCTCACTATGTGAATCTAACAGCTCGTTGACATCATCACCATTGATTTCTAAATCTAATTGCCTGGCAAGATTAACAACTTCTTCTATCATATGCGCGACATGATCAGTTTTTGGCGTTGTTTTCGTATCGTTTTTGAAAAAAAAAAAATGGACAAAGTTTCTTCCAGACACCATTCAATGTTTTTTTGTGAATTTCATCCCAAGATTCTTCAATGATTCTTACGGCATCTAAAACATTGAATTGTTTCCAAAAGTCTTTAACAGATATCTCACTATTTTGTCTCATAGCTTTATTCAGACGTGCAAACGAATGCCTCGTGTAGTAGGGCTTGAATGTTTTGATGACTCCCTTGTCCATCGGTTGTTTTTGGAAGCAAAAACACAACTTTCACAAGTCGGTCGAAATTAATTAGGGTGGCAGGAGGGTGACCGGATGCATTGTTAATAAGAAGGATCAATTTAAATGGAATCTGTTTAGACTTGCAATAACGTTCGACTTGGGTATGAAGTGCTGACCAAACCAGTCCTCAAAAACGGAAGCTGTCACCCAAGCTTTATGATTTGACTTCCAAATCACTGGTAAGCTAATTTTAGATATATTTTTTAAAACCCTTGGGTTTTTGGAGCGATAAATTAAGAGGTTTTAACTTGAAGTCGCCAACTGCATTCCCGCCGACCATCATTGTCAATCAGCCTTTGGAAACCTTAAAGCCTGGAAAGTTTTTTTTATTCGTGAAAACGATGTAATTCCCGACAAAAGTTGAGCACGAATTCGAACGCACACATATAAATATGACAGTTGGAATGCAAATTCTTGTATATGTGTGCAGCTCATGCGGCAGCAAAGTTGAGTTTTGTTCATCTTTTACTCTCACTCTCCGCCGTCGCACCGTAAAACGATAGCATATGAAAAACGACCTTTAAGATAGTGGGCGGCAGTGTTGCCAAACGAAAAAATCAAGAACCGCGTAACTCCGAGTATTACGGTGTGTGTGTGTGTGTATATATATATATATATATATATATTTTTTTTTTTTTCCCCCACACACTAATTCATCTTTTTCTCACACACCGGGGGGGGGGGGGTTTGCAATGATGTGTAATGTAAATTTAAATACTAATTAAAACTAGGGTTAGTGTGTACTTAACTGTAGCATTTATGGTTTGTGTTCTTTTTCTCACACACTTTCATTTATTCGACTCTTGCTTTCTGCACTGCACTCTCTGGGCACCTCAACTTACTGTAATTCTTTAGTTGTGATGCAGGCCTACCCACAAGTTTTTTGGAGGCCAGGGGAGAATGCAGTGTTAGTGTGATTAGTAAATGTTTGTTAGTATATATAAAGTAATGCAAGTTATTCCCAATCTCGGCCAACCACATTTGCTCTTCCATCCATTCCCATTCACTCTCTTTCCCTCATGCTAGGCGACTCTTTTTCCACCAAAACAGCCATTTATTCCCTTTTACCATAATTCCTAGTTCACTCAGTGCCCAACCTATTCTCATTCATTCTACATTGCATCCCCTTGCTACCAGCTTACTGATATTTTTCAGCTAATCTGCTTTCCTGGCTGCCAGCACATCTCCCTCCCCTACATGGTTACTTATTTGGTGTGGGGCCCCAGCTTCCTATACATGGCAGAGTAGTCCTAGGGAGTTTTGCCATGTCAGGTTTCTGTCAGAGTGTGGAATACTGCTATCCTAACAGGTAAGTCATCGTCTGGGCATGGTTGGAAACTTGGGCAATTTTAACTATTGATTATTGTTTAATTGCTGAATTGCCATTCTATGGATTGTTCTACGCATTTCGAATACTTTCTGTGTGAAAGATGTAATGGCTTTATAATTTTCCTCTTCTATGATGAACAGATGTTCTTCTACCCTCGGAAGGGGGCCAATCTGTGCTATTAGCTCTGTTCTGGAGATGTCATATATTATACATTCATATAAAATGTGTGCCCAGTCTTCACTCTCGCCACAGGTGCAGTTTGGGTCATCAGTCAGCCCTAAGGAGGTTAGTTTCACCTTTAGGATACTACACTGACAGCGGTAGAGAGTGAGAAGGACCTGGGGTAATTGTGCAGGCAGATATGAAGTTTTCTGAGCAGTGCAGATGGCTGCAAAAGTGGCTCATGGTGTCTTGTCAATGGTATACAGGATTTTTTTTAGCAGGGATAAGGAGGTGATTATCCTCTTGTTTAAGGCAATGGTCACGTCACACCTTGAGTACTGTATACAGGTCTGGAGGCATCGTTTTAAGGATGTAGAGTTGTTGGAACAAGTACAGAGAGGGGTAACACGATTAGTGAATGGAACAAAAGGGTGCTCTTAAGAAGAAAAGCTTAAGTTTTGCAAATTATAGTGTTTGGAGACTAGGCACCTGCAGGGTGATCTGATTGAGGTGTATAAAGCCTTGAAGGTTTTAGCATGCTCATTGCTGATAAGATTCTTCCTCTTGCTCAGAATAATCTCCTGAGAGGGCATAAATTCAAATTTAGGAAAGACAGTTGTAGGATAGATGTGCAGAAGTTTGCCTTTAGCCAGCAGGTGGTTGATTGCTGGAACAAACTTCCATCTATCGCTGTAGAAGTTGATAGCTTAAACAGATTTAAGGCACAACTGGACAAACATTTGGAGTGAGTGAATGGGTGAAATAAGAAGGGTGTGTGTGTGTGTGTGTGTGTGTGTGTGTGTGTTTTGGCTGATGCTATATAAGCTTGCTTTCTTGATTCATGTGCCCTTGCTAATGCAATTGCTAATCATTGCCAAGCAGCACTCCTTCAGGATGACTTAAACATGCTTCTGGAATAGTCAGAAAAGTGGCAGCTATGTTTTAATGCAGCTAAATGCAAGATCTTGTACTTGGGAAATACACTTTGTGAAAATGAATGAAAAACAGTAGAGGAAGAAAGGGATTTGGGAGTTACAAAATGGGAATATTAAGTTCAGCGAGCAGCGGCCAGAAAAGCCCATAGTGTTCTAACGATGATTTATCGGACAATATCATGTACAGATAGAGGTCATAATCGCACTGTATAAGGCAATTGTAGGATCACATTTGGTCCAAATGTGATCCTACAATTGCCAAAGGTCCAAATATGGTGATCTCATCCAAAAAAAGACAGTGAACTTCCTAAAAGGATCCAAAGACTGGCAAACTCACATGGTGAACTCAGAAAAAGGGAGACCATACAATGAGACAACAGAGTTTGGCTACCAGACACCTTGGAAGGGAACCGACTGAGGTTTATAAGGCTCTGAGAGGGGTTAGTAAATGGAATTTTCACTGTTATAAAGAATTACAGAATTAATGGTTATAAATTCAAATTATAGGGAAAAGAGGTTTAGACTAGTTTTCAGGAAGTTTTCTTTTAGCCGAGAAGTTGTTGAATACTGGAACAAATTGCCTCTGCAGGAAATCAAGGCTGATGGTTTGAAGACATTCAAAAGTCAACTGGATAGCTCCATACACGAGGAGTGACGCAGGCATAATTTGTATTTTCTTAGGTTCTTTTTATTATTATTTTTTTTACCTGGCCAGCTGCAGAAGCCTATGGTTTCCTCATATCACAGGTATAATGCTAATGTTTTTTTCTTTTTATATTTTAATAAAATTTATTATACATAATAAGCAGAAATATATGTACATGTCTGAAACTGCATACTTAATGGTGTTTTAAACTGTAAAATGAAAGAGAATAAGAGACCGGTGTATCCCTTTTAAGTCTAAAACATTTGCAAGTTTCAGCAAAATAATGTTTTTTGTTTTTTTTTAATTAAAACTTAAAGATTATAATACGTACTACGATACATTAAAAAAAGATGAAATATTGGCACTGTTTAAACAGAATTCTAAAAACCAAACCATTTTCAAAAAACTAAAGAGAAGGCTGGGCACCTGTCCAGCCACCATTTTTGCTACATTTTGCACACAAACTGCCAGGTTAAATCTTATGTTACTTGTACTGTTGTTGAAAGAATATGGTAGATTCAGAGAAATTGGCTCTAAAGCAGGATTTGGACGAATTAACAGGCAGTATCTATCAAACTGCAGTTAGCAGATAAGTTATGTTGCTTGGATTAGATTTTTTTTTTTTTTTTAGTAGACTGCCAAAAAAATATAAATTTAATAAAAGAATACCAATTACTCATTTTTCTGCTACATATGATCAATTGGGTATTTTGTCTGTAAAGGTGTTTGTGTTTATGGACTAAAAACTGAGAATGCTAAAAAACTGAATAATATGCAAAGAAAGCTACTTTCTCCACCTGAGAGTGGCTAACAACATTTATTGAAAAGGCCTTTTTAAGAACTTCTACAGTCTAAGAATTTGAACACACACCAAATCAGTGACTAGTAAACTATATTTCCACAGAAGACTGCAGGTAGGGTAGGCAAGCATACCCTACCTGCAGGGTACAAGAGGTAGCTGGCATTTTTGCAATATGGGTTGGAAGAGGCTAATATCCAGTAAATATGTCAAATTCATTTTAGTCAAAAATTTAAATGAAGCACATGTGCTTAGCTGGTGGTCTACTGGTCACTTGACTTCAGTAACAAATATATTTGCTACATATATTTGCTCCATTTGAATGCAATGCAATGAAACAGAAGACACGTAATTAAGTTTTGTATTTATGAATGAAGCCATACATATGAGTATGGCTTCATTTCTTGTTTCAATTGAAACTTAACTGTTTCAATTCACTGCTTACTTTTATATTTAGCTCACTGGCAGCTGTGTAAAGTCATACATAAGATATTCCCATCTTTTTTTAGCATATATTTCATTCTATTCAATAGAGACTGGAAATTTTCAATACAGAAACTGTAACAAAACACATACAGTGAAAAGGATTAAAGCTTTTGCTTCACTGTTTTCCGTGGAGTGAGAGCAAAGTAAAAGGGTGGGGGGCACTAAGCTGACCTATCCATGTGAACTGCAAACAGGCTAAATCTATGAACACATTGAAAATACTTATAAATCACATATATAACTATTGATCAATTCTTTACAAATAACAGTATGGTTCTGACGATTTATTATGACATATATGACCAGGAATATGATACCTCTTATGTTTCATCTATTGCACAACTGTGTTAATTAATTTACTGAAAATACATGCATGTAATACTCACAGATGAGAGTCTGTCATTTTAGGGTCAAGCTCTGCGTCTTCTGGTATAGTGGTGTTTATGTGTGTTGGTCTCCAGTTGTAAGGATCTTCTGAAGACAAAATAGGAGAATTGTTGTCTGTGTCTTGAATTTTAAACTAAAAAGAGACACAAACAAAAAAAAAAAAATCCTCAGTGTATGCTACTTATTGTCCATTTTGAAGTAGAGAGAGGAGAGGAAAAAAAAAAAAAAAACAGGGAAAGTTGTATATTTTAGACACACAGCTGGATTATAAAATATAGTGTTTGTAAACAGTGATAAAATTAGCACAAACAGGAGTCTTGATAATACTGCAATTATGAATGCTGTCTCAGTAAAACATTCACTGCACAAATATGTGGAACAAAATATAATTCACTGCAAACAATATTTCTGTTTTAAATCAAAAATAAGTTCAGTATACTGAATGTGTCAAAACTGATGTATAATCAAAACTATTAAAAGAGGATGATTTAATAGCAATATCCAAATATAGGAAATAAATAATAGTTAATTTTAAAAAATGAAACTGGTCTACAGGAGACGAATAGTATACTGAACAAAAATGACAAAGCATACTGAACAAAAATGACAACACAGCATTTTAACTTGTTTTACAAACTGTGATTGTAAAACTAATCAAAATATCACTACTGTCAGAGCACTTGAGTATACCTCCAACTATTACTCTTCCATTTTCATTACTTTCACTAATATGATCCATTCCTGAATGTTTACTCCTTAATGGTTCCATATTATAAAGCATCAGCTATCAGAACACTTACTCATTTTACTGCTTCTGTCATCACTCACAACATCACACTCTTGGAAATTCTAATGTAGTTCCTTTACAGGAGTTGTATGGCCCAGGTGCCAAAAGTTTTACTTCCCACTATTCCACATGGTACTACATGACAATCCCAACAAAGCAGTGCCACGAACGTTGCCACAAATACACAGGTATTCACACGTTCAAATTTAATTTTAAATTAAATATCCACTAATGCAGTGGTCTCCAAAGTGTGGTGCATGTACCCCCAAGGTTGTGCGTTGGGATGCATGAGATGATCAGTGATCAAGTGATATTTAATTATAGAAAGATTTCAAATTTTCAAAAAAAAAAAAAAAAAAATATTAATATATATATATATATATATATATATATATATATATATATATACACACACACACACACTTTTCTAATATTTTATATACACAATGAGACTTTAAAAAGTACATAAAAAAGTAAATAAAAGTCTTGTGTTCTCATCAGTTTTAGATTAGATTTAATTCACAAATTAAATCTAACTCTCACTAGACTTACGCTAATAAAATGAAAATTTTGCTTAAAAAGATCCCTTCAAAGAAATCTTGGACTGAAGATGATACTGATAATGCTACTACCAAATATGACCAGCAAGAAAAAAGTTGATGTAATACTGAAAAAGAACTGTCTACAAAAATTCAAAATTATCAAGAAAACTATTTGAAATTTGGAATTACATCCATTATCATTAACCAATTCCTAAATGTGTACTGCCTTGAGATATTAGATAATGACAGTATGAAGCCATCACAATTAGCAATACATTTAAAAACTAAACATCCAGAACATACACAAAAACCTGTACAACTTTTTCTAATGTTTAAAGTCATGCAATACTCAATCCAGTTCTTTACAAAATTTCACCAAACTTAATGATAAATGTTTGGAGGCTTCTCTTGAGGTCTTTTAATAGGAAAGACAAAAAGCCACATACCACTAGGAAAACACTTCTTCTTGCCACAATAAAAATGGTTGAAATAATACAGAGAAAACAATATGCCAAAAAACTAAAACCCATTCCTTTGTCAGCAAAAATCATTGAAAGATGTACAGAAAGCACTGCTAAAGATTTAAAGAAACAAAAAATAGCAAATTATACTGTGTCAGAAATTAACTATAGAGTTATATGAAAGTACAGATGTTTCTAACATATCTCAGCTTTTGGTATCTGCTACATTCTGTTTTAAAGACGAAATACACAAAGAACTACTTTTTTGTGAGCCAATAAAAGAAAAATGTACTGAAGAAGATATATTCTCAACAATAAATTACCTCTTCAATAAAAACACTATTTTCTGGGAAAACTGAGTAGAATTAGTAATGAAGCTACTGCTTTCACTGGAATAATAAAAAAAAAAAGAATTCAAGGGCAAGGTTACTCAGATAGCACCACATGAAATTCATTCACTGCATCATCCATACACAAGTTATTGCAGCAAAGAAGTTGAAGCCAGAAGTACATAAAGTGCTCCAAGACTTGATCAATGAAGTAAATTTTAAAAAAACAAGACCTTTTAAACAGCAGAAGCTTTACAGTACTTTGTAATGAAATGGGTACTAACCATGACAATCTTTTGTACTACACAGAGGTTCCCTAGTTATCTTGAGGAAAAGTACTCAAAAGAGTTGCTGAACTTAAAAATTAGTAACGAATTTTTCTCTTAGAAAAAGAGAAGAGTTCAAAATTTGCAGAGTTTTTTTGTGACAACGAGAAGCACCTGTCAGTTGTATGCTACCTATTCGGCATTTGAGAAAGCATAACACACTTAATCTGTCCCTTCAAGGTAAAGGTGATGTTTAACAATGTGTGAGAAAATAATTAATTTTTGAAAGAAACTCTTGCCGTAAAAAGAGCATTTTCAATAAGGATGTTTGGAAATGATTCCATCATTATGTGTTTTGTTTACGAACGTGATATTAGTATGCCATCCATAAAAACCATTGCACTTGCACACTTACAAAAATTGGAAACTGAATTTTCTAACCTGTTTGAAAAAATGGCTTTTGAATCCATTTGTTGAAAACATAAAAATTCAACAACTTCCAATCACTGCCAAAGAACAGCTGATTGACATAAAAGATTAAAATTTACGAGCTACATTTCAACAAAAACCTTAACACAATTGAAAACTGAGAACCATGACTTGAACCTACTTACCTAATACCAGTGTCAGGTGACTTTTTCAGCTATGACAGACATTAAAACAAAGTATCAAAATAAGCAGAACTTGGAACCACACGTTTAATTGTCGTATCACAAAATGTCAAACCAAGGTATTCAGAAATAATGAAAAATATGTAATTTTTCACTATTTCTGAATGAGCATTGTTGCAATGAGCATTGCGGGGTTCTAGTGATCTGGCAGCAGCATCTACCAGTTCATTCCTCTTGATCCCAATGTGGCTTGGAATCCAGCAGAAACAAATGTCTAATGAACATTCAGACAGAGTGTAGCATCTGCTGGATCTGGGTAACTAATGGATGAGGATTATACCTCTTGCTTGATAAAGCCTACAATATACTTAGAGAGTCAGTGTATACAATACACCATTCGAATTTGTGGGTTTTAATGTGGTCCAATGCTAACTATAGCATACATCAGAATTAAGCAATAGTAGAGGCATATGATGCAAGAAAGCAAGCTTATTGGTCCTTGAGGTTGTCACAGACATTTTCTCAGATATGCTAGACAAGCTGCACTTGCTACCTGGGAGTCTAAAACACTGATGGAACTGATATTCGGGTGACACTCAAGTCAACTGGACCCAATTTCGGAGAAGTCCGGATGGTCTGCGACAGCCAAATCCTCTGCTTACACCTTCATGATGGTGGGACTGTTAGTAATCCTGGGTATAACCTCCATGCACAAGTACATGGTGGATGACCACCAAAGTGTGAACCAACGTAAGCAGGGGTCGAGGTGTGGCACCCACACCACATGGAGGAACACCACCCCTCTATGTTACCAGGCAGTACTAGGTGGTAGATGACTCTTATCAACCGGTGAAATACACCACTTTGCTTATTGGAGGCTTGAAGTGGTGGAACCCATGCTTAATCTCTAGAGCTAAGTTCCAGTCAACACTTCATTATCTCTTCCATCATGCAGTATGATTGATGACTTTTGAGGTTATGATGAACATCGTGGCGAGATCCAATATTCCTTACATTTCCAGGGTACAGCTCTAAAACGGTGTTCGCGGGCCGGCCGCAAGTTAGTACACCGGACCGAAACTATTGGTAACTCTCTAGGAGGCTTCCGGATCAGCTAGTGTATAATCTTGCTACCTCTACTCTGCCAGTAGTGACTGGAGGGAGTCTGAGTAGTGTGTATGCCGGGAGCTTTGTCGAGGTCACGTTATGTCAAGGATCTGGGTATATTCTTACCACGTGTAAGCCACATCCAAAAATTTCATTACTTCATACAGCATGTCCCACCCACTTTTTCTTACTATTGAATACACCATGAATTGTCAAACAAATAGAGCAAGCTTATCTGTGAAAAGATCTAAACCTCCCAAGCACTTCCTAATTCATTTCACAAATATACGTGGTCTCAATTCCAATCTCAACGATGTCCATTTCCACTTGCAGTCTGCCAAACACCATGTACTTTTTCTGACAGAATCTCAGTTTTCGGTTGATTCAACTACTGCTCATCTCAGATGCCCAAATTATTCGCTGTATGATTCTTTTCGCCTCAAAGGATATTCCCTGTCAGAGACTTGGCAATTTGGAATCTCCTCTCTTTGATCTTCTCTGGCTTAAAATCTCTCTACCTCATTGTGTCAAATTCATCTGTTGTCTCTACCGTTCTCCCAACTCCACTAATCACTTGGAGCTCTTTGACTTCCTCTCTTTGCAACTTGACTTTCTCCAGTCCAACTTTCCTAACAGTGAGGTAATTTTCCTTGGTGATTTTAATGTTCACAACTCCAGCTGGCTTCCATTTTCTAGTCACACCGACCCAGCAGGTCGAGATGCTGAGGCTTTTGCAATTACTAATGACCTACCACAGATTGTTCATTTACCTACAAGAATACCGGACAATCCTAATCATACAGCCAATATGCTTGATCTTTTTCTCACAAACAACCCTTCTAAGTACACTGTCGAAGTGAGAGGTCCTTTAGGCACTTCAGATCACAACTTGGTGATTGTCTCTTCTCCAATGGAATCTTTATCTCATGGCTATTCCCAACCTCGTGTTGTTTGGCATTACAAGAATGCAAAATGGGATGACCTGCGAGACTTCTTTTCTTCTTTTCCTTGGTCGAATTACTGTTTCAAAACTTCTGATGTCAACATTTGCTCAGATTGCGTCAGTGAAATTATTCTTGCAGGAATGGAATCCTTTATCCCACACTTCACTTTAAAATCTCGACTTTTATCAAAACCTTGGTTTTCCAATAAATGTGCTAAGGCAGTTCAAGAGAAGAATGTTGCATATCGTAATTGCCTAGTTTCTAATTCTTTAGTTTCATTTTCTGCCTACACCAAAGCTCGCAACAATTGTAAAGCAGTTATTCATCAGTCCAAACTAGAGTTTGAACAGGCTAGGAGTAGAAAACTTGCTTCTTGTCCTAATGGTAGCTGAGCATTCTGGTCTCTTGCCAAAGCTATTGGCCACAACTTTTGCCCATCTCTGCTCCCACATCTGCCCAAACCAGATGGTTCTGTTGTCACTTCAGCCAAGGATAAAGCAGACCTGCTAGCATCCCATTTCTCTTCCAGCTCATGTATTAATGATCTTGGTAAAAAACCTCCCAACATTCCCAACACTCTCCATTCAATGCCTCCTGTGGTCTTGAGTCAAAAGGATATCAGAAGGATTTTGATGAATCTTGATGCTAAGAAAGCTCCAGGTCCTGATGGTATTTCTCCACTTGTTTTCAATTTCGAATTGCTTATCCAGTTTTCTCTCTGATCGCTCACTGAGGGTGATGGTAGATGGCTCTCTGTCTTCTAATTTCTCCACTAATGCCGGTGTCCCCCAAGGTTCAGTTCTTTCCCCCACTCTTTTATATCAATGACCTTCTTCCATTGACTGGAAATCCTATCCATAGTTTTGCTGATGATAGCACATTGCATTCCACTTTCCATTTTGAGAAACCTTGTCCTGCTCAATCAGTTTCAACTTCTCGAAAATCTGCTACCAATTCCTTAAATGTCGATCTTCAGGTAATTCTTCAGTGGGGTAAAGACAACTTAGTTGATTTCAACCCTCCTAAAACTCAGTCTTGTCTTATATCTCGCAAAAAGGATTCATCTGCTCTTATGCTTATCTTTAGGGACACTCCGATTTCTAGGCAAAATGATATATCTCTTTTGGGGATTACCCTGACTTCTAATCTCTCTTGGCACAAGCACATTACAAATATTGCTTCCTCTGCATCTAAAAAACTATGTTTTCTCTTTCGCTCTCGGCGTTACTTTTCTTCCAAACAGCTGCTCAATCTGTATAAATCGCAAATCCGCCCTGCCAGGGAATATTGTTCCAACATCAGGGAATATTGTTCCAACATCTGGGGTGGTGCCCCCAAAACGTCTCTCAGGCTTCTTGATTCAATTCAGAAGAGGGAAGTTAGGTTAATTAATGATTCATCTCTAACAGAGTCTCTCCACTCACTTTCTCATAGACGTACTGTTTCTGCTGCATGCCTCTTCTACAGATAATTCCATGGGCACTGTTCTTCTGAATTGGCTTCTACAATTCCCGCTCTTTCAAAACAGTCCGAACACGTGCCACCACCAGCCAACATCCATTTACTGTCCAACTTCAAACCCACAGAACCAACTTTTCATCTTCCTCGTTTATTCATTCAACTCCCGTTTTCTGGAACAACCTTCCTTCACACGTATACCCTAAAAATTACAATCTACAGAAGTTCGAGTCCAATGTCAACAAATATCTTCTTTCGTCTTCTCAACCTCCAACCCAAGCACCGTACTAAGTACTATAGGTTCTAATATCTCTCGTGTTTGGGGTTCACATAAGAAAAAAAAAAAAAAACTTCCACTTCACCCCTCCGTTCCTTCGAAATACTTGTCCAGCTGAGCCTTAAATTTATTTAGGCTATCAACTTCCACAACAAGGGATGGAAGTCTGTTCCACCAACCAACTACCCACTGGCTAAAGGCAAATTTCTACACATCTATCCTACATCAGTCTTTCCTCAATTTGAATTTATGCACTCTCAGGTGATTATACTGAGCAAGAAGAAGAATCCCTTCTGCATTGAGCATGCTCAAACCATTCAAGTCTTTATACACCTCTATCAGATCACCTCGCCGGTGCCTAGTCTCCAGACACTGTAATTTCAAAACTTAAGCCTTTCTTCGTAAGAGCAACCCTTTGTTCCATTCACTAATCTTGTTCCCCTTCTTTGTACTTGTTCCAGCAGCTCTACATCCTTCTTGAAATGATTCCTCCAGATCTGTATACAGTACTCAAGGTGTGGCCCGACTATTGCCTTATACAAGGGAATAATCACCTCCTTATCCCTGCTAGAAAAATTCCTGTATATCGTTGACAATACACCATGAGCTACTCTTGCAGCCCGTCTGCACTGCTCAGAGAACTTCATATCTGCCTGCACAATTACTCCCAGGTCCTTTTCATTCTCTACCATTGTCAGTGTAGTACCACAGAGTTGATACACTGCTCTGGGGTTGCTGTTTCTCATACGTAGTACTTTACATTTGTCAATGTTAAACTTCATTTGCCACCTCTCAGCCCATCTGCTCAACCTTTCCAGATCCTGTTGCAGCAGCATACTGTCAGTAGTGTCCTTCACAACCCTCCCAACCTTTGTATCATCTGCAAACTAGGACATTAAGCTTGATATACCATCATCAATACCATTTATTAATACAGAAAACAATGGACCCAACACTGAACCCTGAGGGACTCCACTAATAATATTAGTCCATGATGAGTAGTGTCCATTGATTACCACTCTGTCTTCTCCCCCTAAACCATCCCTTTATTCATAGCAGCAATTTGACTCCAACGCCACTCTGCTCCAATTTGTGCAGCAGTCTTCCATGTGCAACAGTTTCAAAAGCCTTTCTAAGATCCAAATATATAATATCAAAGTTATTCCCTGCATCCAGTTCTTTTGTGACTGCACCATAGTATCCATTCAAATTGGTCAGTCAAGACATTCCCTTAACAAAACCATGCTGTGTCCGAGCTATAACTGAAGTCTTGTCTAGATGATCCTGCAGTGCTTCTTTAACCAGTGCCTCCATTAATTTTCCTGGAACAGAAGTTAATCTCACAGTTCTATAATTACTTGTGTCAGCCTTTGATCCTCCTTTGTGAATTGGGGTCACATTTGCACATCTTCAGTCTATGGGTACCTCCCCTGAGTCCAAGGAGCTCTCATAATTATGGCTAAGGGTTTGCTGCCTCCTTTAATATAACTGTATTGATTCCATCCACCCCAGGTGCTTTTCATGTGTTTATCTTCAACAATTTCTCCTCCACTTTACTCTCAGTTATTACAAGATTATCTAGCTTACTGCCGGAGTTGAATACACCTCTGGCATTCCCCATCACTGAATAACTCCTCATGTGTGAATGTCTATGCAAAATATTCATTTAGTTTGTTAGCTACCTAAGCAGGATCATCAACAGTTGAACAGTTGAACAATCAATGTCAAGTGGACCAATCTGATTCATCCCCTTCCTTCTAGAGTTTTCATAAGTAAGAACTCTTTGCTGTTTTTCTTTGCATCCCTTGCCAAATATTTCTCGTAATCTGCCTTCGCCTACCTAACCTCCTTTGTAACTTGGTTACAGATCAACTTATATCTATCATACGCTTCTGCGTCACATGTTAATTTATAAGTATCCCATGCATTTTTCTTCTCTGCAATATGTCTCATTAGATCATCTGACATCCATTTAGGCCTAAATCTTGAACAATATTTCTTATGCTTATGTAAAGCCTTTCATATGTAAAGCCTAGTAGCTTCCAAGGTAAGTTCTTTGAATGCTTCCCATTTTGAATTTGCTGTTGGTAACATCATCAGTTGGTCCCACTGTATAGAATTTAAATACTGTCTCAGATCATCGTAGTCGCCTTTACAAAAGCAATAATCCTTCCCTTTACCCCTGATGGTAGTTACCTCTTTGAGTAAATCCCACTTTAGCATTAGCATTAGTAGAGGCATTTGATGCAAGAAAGCAAGCTTATGCAGCATCAGCCAAAAAAAAAAAAAAAAAAAAACCACTTCCACTTCACCCCTCTGTTCGTTCAAAATACCTGTACAGCTGAGCCTTAAACTTATTTAGGCTATCAACCTCCACCACAAGGGATGGCAGTCTGTTCCACCAACCAACCACCCGCTGGCTAAAGGCAAATTTCCGCACGTCTATCCTACATCTGTCTTTCCTCAATTTGAATTTATGCCCTCTCAGGTGATTTTTCTGAGCTAGAGGAAGAATCCCATCAGCATTGAGCATGCTTAAACCATTCAAGGCTTTATACACCTCTATCAGATCACCTCGCTGGGGCCTAGTCTCCAGACACTGTAATTTGCAAAACTTAAGCCTTTCTTCGTAAGAGCACCCCTTTGTTCCATTCACTAATCTTGTTGCCCTTCTCTGTACTCGTTCCAGCAGCTCTACATCCTTCTTGAAATGAGGCCTCCAGACCTGTATACAGTACTCTAGGTGTGGCCTGACCATTGCCTTATACAATGGAATAATCACCTCCTTATCCCTGCTGGAAAAATTCCTGTATATCATTGACAATACTCCATGAGCTACTCTTGCAGCCCGTCTGCACTGCTCAGAGAACTTCATATCTGCCTGCACAATCACCCCCAAGTCCCTTTCATTCTCTACCACTGTCAGTGTAGTACCACAGAGTTGATACGTTGCTCTGGGGTTGCTGTTTCCCATGTGTAGTACTTTACATTTGTCAATGTTAAACTTCATTTGCCACCTCTCAGCCCATCTGCTCAACCTTTCCACATCCTGTTGCAGCAGCATAGTGTCAGTAGTGTCCTTGACAACCCTGCCAACCTTTGTATCATCTGCAAACTTGGACATTAAGCTTGATATACCATCATCAATATCATTTATAAATACAGAAAACAATAATGGACCCAACACTGAGCCCTGAGGGACTCCACTAATAACATTAGTCCACGATGAGCAGTGTCCATTGATTACCACTCTGTCTTCTCCCCCTCAACCACCCCTTTATCCATAGCAGCAATTTGCCTCCAATGTCACACTGCTCCAATTTGTGTAGCAGTCTTCCATGTGCAACAGTATCAAAAGCCTTTCTAAGATCCAAGTATATAATATCAAAGTTATTCCCTGCATCCAGTTCTTTTGTGACTGCATCATAGTATCCAATCAAGTTGGTCAGGCAAGACTTCCCCTTAACAAAACCATGCTGTGTCTGAGCTATAACTGAAGTCTTGTCTAAATGATCCTGCAGTGCTTCTTTAACCAGTGCCTCCATTAATTTTCCTGGAACAGAAGTTAAGCTCACAGGTCTATAATTACTTGTGTCAGCCTTTGATCCTCCTTTGTGAATTGGGGTCACATTTGCACATTTCCAGTCTATGGGTACCTCCCCTGAGTCCAAGGAAGCTCTCATAATTATGGCTAAGGGTTTGCTTACTTCCTTTGCTGCCTCCTTTAATATAACTGGATAGATCCCATCCACCCCGGGTGCCTTTCTTGTGTTTATCTTCAACAGTTTCTCCTCCACTTTACTCCCAGTTATTTCAAGATTCTGTAGCTTACTGCTAGAGTTGAATACACCTCTGGCATTCCCCTTGCTGAATAACTCCTCATGTGTGAATGTCGATGCAAAATATTCATTTAGTTTGTAAGCTACCTGAGCAGGATCATCAACAGTTGACCCATCAATATCAAGTGGACCAATCTGATTCATCCCCTTCCTTCTAGAGTTTACATAAGTAAAGAACTCTTTGTGGTTTTTCTTTGCATCCCTTGCCAAGGATTTCTCGTAATCTGCCTTCGCCTGCCTAACCTCCTTTGTAACTTGGTTGCATATCAACTTGTATCTATCATAGGCTTCTGTGTCATGTGTTAATTTGTAAGTATCCCATGCATTTTTCTTCTCTGCCATATGCCTCATTAGTTCATCTGACATCCATTTTGGCCTAAACCTTGAACAATATTTCTTAGTTGGTATGTAAAGCCTAGTAGCTTCCAAGAGAGGTTCTTTGAATGCTTCCCATTTTGAATTTGCTGTTGGTAACATCATCAGTTGGTCCCGCTGTATAGAATTTAAATACTGTCTCAGTCCATCGTAGTCGCCTTTACGGAAGCAATAACCCTTCCCTTTACCCCTAATGGTAGTTACCTCTTTCAGTAAATCCCACTTCAGCACACTGTGATCACTGCCACCTAGTGGTTCATTTATCTGCAGATTCTTAATGCATGAAGAATCACTGCTGATAATCAAATCAAGAGTATTACTCCCTCTAGTTGCCTCCCGAACATGCTGATGTAGAAAACAATCATCCAATAAATCCACAAAAGCCCTGCTAGTGTGTGAGTAACCAGCCCCCAAATTCCAGTCAATATCTGGGAAATTAAAATCTCCCATTATAAGACTCTCTGATTTACTGGCCCACTCTATTTCCCTGTACAGTTCCTTATTATACTCATCAGAGTCATTAGGCCTATAGCACACTCCTACTCTCAATTTTGATCTCCCAATGCTTATGTCACACCAAACTGACTCAACACTGCACTGTCCAGCGATGTCGACTGGCTTCACTTCGTTGGTTTTTATGTGTTTCTTAACTAATAGCATAACCCCTCCCCCCTTCCTATCCTTTCTGTAGACGTTGTACTCCCCAAATTGCAGTTCTGCATCCCTTATATCTGTGTGACACCACGTCTCTGATATCCCAACAATATCTGCCTTTGATGTTTTGAGCAATACCTCAAATTCATCAAATTTATTTACTAAACTCCTAGCATTGGTGTACACGCAAGTATACCTGCACCTGTTTCTATTCTTAGCTACCCTAACACAACCCATGTGTTTACTTGTACCGCAATGGCTCCCAGCAGTCTCTGAAATACCATGCATCTTGTTTTTCAGGCTTCTGCTCATTCTAATAGAAGCAGTGCAAGAATCTCTTTCACCTCTGCCAGTGGCTACTGTCAATCTATTGGTCTTTGTCTCCCCCCAAGCTAGCAGTTTTCCGACCCACCTAACACTGCCTCGATAGCATCAGCAAATAATCTTGCAAACTTCAGCACACTGTGATCACTGCTACCTAGTGGTTCCTTTATCTGCAGATTCTTAATGCATGAAGAGTCACTACTGATAATCAAATCAAGAGTATTACTCCCTCTAGTTGCCTCCCGAGCATGCTGATGTAGAAAACAATCATCCAATAAATCCACAAAAGCCTTGCTAGTGTGTGAGTGACCAACCCACAAATTCCAGTCAATATCTGGAAAATTAAAATCCCCCATTATAAAACTGATTTACTGGCCCACTATTTCCCTTTACAACTCCTTATTATACTCACCAGAGTCATTAGGCCTATAACACACTCCTACTCTCAATTTTGATCTCCCAATGCTTATGTCACACCAAACTGACTCAACACTGCACTGTCCAGCAATGTCGACTGGCTTCACTTCCTTGGATTTTATGTGTTTCTTAACTAATAGCATAACCCCTCCTCCCTTCCTATCCTTTCTGTAGACGTTGTACTTCCCAAATTCCAGTTCTGCATTCCTTATATCTGTTTGATACCACGTCTCTGGTATCCCAACAATATCCACCTTTGATGCTTTGAGCAATACCTCAAATTTATTTACCAAACTCCTATCATTGGTGTACACTCAAGTATACATGCACCTGTTCCTATTCTTAGCTACCCTAACACAACCCATGTGTTTACTTTTACCGCAATGACTCCCAGCAGTCTCTGAAATATCGTGCATCTTGTTTTCCAGGCTGCTGCTCATTCCAATAGAAGCAGTGCAAGAATCACTTTCACCTCTGCCAGTGGCTACTGTTAATCTATTAGTCCTTGTATCCCCCCAATCTAGCAGTTTTCCAACCCACCTAACACTGCCTCGATAGCATCAGCAAATAATCTTGCATCCTTTCTATTTAAGTGTATCCCATCCCTGTAGAAGCAGTCTCTCCTGTTAACAAGTACAGACCAGGCTGAAAAAAATTCTACCCCTTGAGCCTTGCACAATCTTTCCAGTGCCGAATTGATCGACAAGGCTCTCATCATATACTCCCTCCTATCATGTCTGGGCAGAATTGCAGACATTTTCAAATTCAACCCTAATTCACAGCTTTTCAGATGTATATATGCTGCATTCTTGTGGAATCTTCCTAGATACAGTGTTATCTGGGAAGATGGCAGTAGATCCAACAGATGATTCTGACTTCGAGCTATCAGTAAAGACAGGCAAAAAGTCAGAGTACTGGGCTCGGTGGGTAGCATTGAATTTTCAGTAGACAGGTCAAGTTGGGGCCTTTCCCCAATTTTTGATGGAGAAATCGCATGATGGTGAGAATGCCAGGGTGGAAGTATTTGAGTTGGTGACTCAGCAACATTGTCTACCATGATGTTGAGCTCTCTGAGCAGATCCTGAACATATACCAAAGGGACAGTTGGCAGTCTGATGGGTATTATAAAGAGTTTCCCCATTGTTGCTTAAAGATGGATGACCCCCTGGGTTGTCTGGCAGGGATTTCAATTTAAAAGTATATTCTAGTGACAACTGCTTTCGTCGCAGGAACGGTGGCAGTTCACCTGCTTCGACATATAAAATCTGGACAGAGGAGGTTCTAAATGCCCAGTAGCAATATACCTGCCTGCAGTATACTTAGTTTTTCAGTGGATGACTTGGTGAACTGGCCCCCAGCCACTGTAGTATGCTGTTTCTAGCCAATGTGTTCACTAGGGAACCAAAGTACAATTTAGATCGGACAAGTGCACGATAAAGATCGAGTAACGTGTAGTGGTCTGCACCCCATTTATTGGAAGAGACAGCACAAGAGGTTCAATCCCTCCTATACTTTGTCTACAGTTGATAGATGTGGTAAAAATGTCCACTTTTATCAAATATGAGCCACCAAGAATTTTGTCTCGGGTGCAACTGGAATGTTTTGTCCAGCCTTGAGTTCTGGTTCAGGGTGAAGGTTACATTTGCGACAAAATTTTACGCAAATTATCTTCTGAAGCAAGAACCTGATATCATTGGCATTTGCCAAGAGTTAACGTGGTCAATGGCATGCTGCAATTGCCTTTCGATAAGCCTCATATTGAATGACCGTAAAAAGATGATAAAATCATCAACAAAGAGGGCACTGTTTGCAGTTGCAGGAAATTGTTCAGTGATAGAATTAACTTTAATAGCAAAAAGCATTGCACTCAGTACTGATCCTTGAGGAACTCCTTCCTCTTGGCAAAATGAGAGAGAGAGGATCGTACACAAAAGCCGGTTTGAGAGGAAGTTTTTAATAAAGATGGCAAGGTGTCCCCCTAAGGCCAAATTTATATATGTGTTTTACAATTCTGTATCTCCAAGCCATATCATATGCTTTTTCCATATCAAAGGAAACCGATACCTAATGCTCATTTTTCAGGAAAGCATCACGGACAGATGTTTCCAGGCAGATTAAATAGTCAAGTGTCGACCTGTTTCTTCAGAAGACACACTGTCCTGGAAAGAAGGTTGTTAATCTCCAAAAACCACAAATCTAACATTAACCATTCACCCAGAACAGAAGTTAGTTTAACTTCCATTCCAGTTAAATAATAGTCACTGGTTAAAGATGCACTGCAGGATCATCTAGACAAGACTGCAGCAATAATTCAGACACAGCATGGGTTTGTTAAGGGAAAATCTTGTCTGACAAATTTGATTGGATACTATGATGTGGTTACAAAGGAACTGGATGGAAAATATAATTTTGATATCATATACTTCGATTTCAGGAAAGCTTTTGACACTATTGTGCATAGAAGACTACTGTACAAATTGGAGCAGAATGGTATTAAGGGTAAGTTGCTACAATGGATAAAAGGGTAGTTGAGTGGGAGAACACAAGAGTGGTAATCAATGGATGCTGCTCTTCGTGGACTAATGTTATTAGTGGAGTCCCACGGGGTTCAGTGTTGGGTCCACTGTTGTTTTGTATATTTATCTATGATATTGATGAAGGTATATCAGGCTTAGTATTGAAGTTTGCAGATGATATAAAGGTTGGAAGTACTGCATATGGGTAGAAGTAACCCCCAGAGGAACTTACCAATTGTGTGGTACTACGCTTAGGGTGGTACAAAAATGAAAATGACCCGGGAGTAATTGTGCAGTCAGTTATGAAGTTTTCTGTGCAATGCAGACAGGCTGCCAGAGCAGGTCATGGGGTTTTGTCAATGTTATACAGGAATTTTGGTAGCAGGGAAAAGGAGGTGATTATCTCTTTGTATAAGGCAATGGTCAGGCTACACCTTAAGTACTGCATACAAGTCTGGAGGTCTCATTTCAGTATGTAGATTTGCTTGAGTGTGTACAGAGAAGGGCAAAAAAGATTGGTGAGTGGGATGAAGGAGTCCTCTTACCACGAGAGAATTTCTGCAAATTGCAGTGGCTGGAGACAAGGAACCTGCGATGTGATCTGAGTGTATAAGGCTTTAAATGGGTTGAGCACGCTCAATTCTGATGGGATTCTTCCACTTGCTCAGATTATGAATCTAAGGGGGCATAAATTCAAACTGAGTAAAGACAGTCGTAGAATAGATGTGTGGAAATTTGCCTTTGGCCAGTGGGTGGTTAATTGCTGGAACAAACTTCCATCTGTTGTTGTGGAAGTTGATAGCTTAAATAAATTCAAGGAGGAACTGGACAAACTTTTAGAGGGAATGGTTGTGTGGGTTTTTTTTTTTTTTTTTGTTGATGCTACATAAGCTCATACACTTGCTTTCTTTTATCACATGCCTCTATTACTATGCTTTCCAGGATCTTGCACAAGCAGCTGGTCAGAGCTATAGGGCAATAATAGATGGTATTTTTGGATCTTTTCCTGATTTAGGAAAGACAACTACAATTACCTTGTGCCAAGAGTCCTGAAATTGTTCTTCAATGTAAATTCTGTTGTAGAGACAGAGAGAAAATCCATAGAGCTGACGATAGATGTTTAATCATTTCATAATTGATGTCATTCGGCCCAATAGCAGATTCCAGAGAATAAGAGTGCCGCCATCAATTCCCAATGTGTAAAATATTGACTGAATGGTTCACAGCCATTTGAGGATAATTTCAATTGCTGCTTTTCAAATATCTGTTTGATGGTCAGAAATTCTGGGGTGTAGGATATTATAGAAGACACACTGGCGAATGTCACCATAAGAGTATTTGCAATTGCAGTTGGGGCTGCAATTGCACATCCATTAAGCTCTAGGACTGTTCAGTTCAAAGGGTTTGATGTGTATTTCCCTTTCGTTTTCCAGACTTTGTTCCAGACAATGGTTGGTGTCGCCAACCGGCTGATGGAAGTTGTAAAGAGGATCCAAGATTCTTTACGACTATGACATCTAAGGTAACATGGTTTGGCATTTGCACATTTGAAGGCTATTATATTTTCTGTGGCAAGATATTGATGAAATTTCCCCCACACCTTGTTTTGTGTATTTCTTGTGGTTGTGTGCTTTTCATATTCCACCATGGTTTCGGAAATGATCGAAACAGAGCTGGTCTTCAGAATTGCAATTGCCGCCACTTGGACAACAGTGTCTGTAACTTAATTTACCGGGTCATTAGTTGGCTCCTTGCTGACTGTAATGGTATCAAACGATGCCAGATGAAGGCATTCCAGTCAGTGCGATCACAGGTGATCCTAGACAGGTGGCATGGTCTCCCACTGCAAAGGTGGATATCATGGGAAAGTCATCATTACCATAAAGGTTGTTCTCAATTTCTCTTGTACAAACAGGAAGGAGAAAGGGCGAGCATATAAGAGAGATCAATCGTGGTTAATGTAAAATGTACGGGTAGGCATGTGGAAAAAGGTGTTATGTCCCTCATTTAGAAAGGCCAGGTCATTGTTTGCGAGCATGAGCTCTATAAAGTCGCAGGAACAGTGGCAGTTCACCTGCTTCCACTAATGTTAGTACTACCCCACAGAGTATTGTGCCCATTAAAATTCCCTAGTACAGGAGTTTGCAACCTGCGGCTCTTTGAACATGCAACTGTGGCTCTAACTTTTAGCCAACATGTACAACAAGTGCAGCACGCAGTAATGTGAATATAGCATTAGTTTCAGTGCAAGCCGCAATCAGGAACAAAATAATATCTGTGTGTACGTAGTGTTTCTGACAGGCACGTGAATTCATATTATAAATCACTTGACTTTAAATCAGTGATGTGGTATTATTGAACAAGTGAAATAAGAGGACATTAAAATTGCTATCATTTTTAAAATGTCAATTCAAAACAGAACGCTATAATTTTTTAGTGTTTCTCACCAACCATTGAAGTAAAAACGAAAACCAAAATCTTAAAAAGTTTGTTTAAGTTTACAATAAATTTTACAGTAGATCAAACAAAATACGATTATACAAAATGTTACTGATAATAAAATACTGAATTAGGATAAAATAAAACAAATGTAATTTACAGTGAATATACAAATAAAATGATAATAAAATACTGAATTAAAATGCAATAAAATATACTAGATTAAAAGCGCTAAAATAACTGAAGCTTTCAAAGGCTTCTGCCTTCTTCCTCAACAGTCATCAAAACAGAATGACTGAGCAAGAAAACTGGGAATTTAAGAAGGAATTGACTGAGTAGACACAATTTACAATGGAGTTAGAGGACTTAAAAATCAAAAGACATATGGAGTACAGGGCTAAAATGACTGAAAACTGAAATTGAGGATTTGGAGAGTCAAAAAACTGACCTTGGCAATTCTACACAAATGGAAGGCGATAGTCGAGTTGAAAAAGCAAGACAATTGTTTTCAATGTGTGGCGTAACTTACAGGACATGTATATAAATTTGAAAATATTTGCATTTGGACTTCTCAGTTTTTGGTTCGACGTATTTCTGCGAGCAAATATTTTTGAACATTAACAATATTAAAAATAAATCAAGAAATTATCTGAACAATGAGAGCCTCTCATTATGTTTAAAGATGAAAATTATGGCACACTCAGCTGACGTTGAGAGACTATCTCAAGAAGTCAACAGAAAAAGTCACATTAATTGTTACGTTTTTTTCAGTATTAATAAATAATATTTCAAAATATATATTTCATTTAATAGAAAACCCTTCCACTCTATTCAATTTACTTAAAAAACTCATCCCCTTTCCCCTCTTCCCAGCTTAAGCATTAGTGTGGCTCTTCAGATTCTTTTTTTTTTCCCCCCTTTAAATTAGATCAAAAATGGCTCTTCACTCAAAAAAGGTTGCCAACCCCTGCCCTCTTAACAGAAAAGGGGATGGAAATTGCCTAATGAGATCATCAAGGTCTGCCTGGGAGATGTCATTCCCAGGTGGTAAACAGATTGAACAGATAGCTCGAAAAAACCCTACTGAAAGACATCGTTATGGCCTCTAAATTAGAGGAGTGTGACATAGTTTAAGGAGGGGGGGGGGTATGATTACCCAAGTGGATGGCAACTCCTGCATGGGCAAGTCCATCCCCAGTTCTGCCTTTCTGACTGGTAGAACAGTTACAAATATGAGGGTCCTCGTTTGCCTTTAAGTATGCGTATGTCTCCCGTAAACAGAAGCACATTGACTCTTTACTTCTGTAGGAGGGCCTTGACGTTGTAGAGGTATGCAATGCAAGAAAGCAAGAATATAAGCTTATGTAGCATCAACCGGGGAAAAAAAAAAATTTCACACATCCATTCCCTCTAAACATTTGTCCAGTTCATCCTTGAATTTATTAAAGCTATGAACTTCCCCAATGACAAATGGAAGTTTGTTCCAGCAATCAACTACCCACTGGCTAAAGGCAAATTTCCACACATCTATTCTACAACTGTTTTTCCTAATTTGAATTTATGTCCCTTCAGGTTCGTAATCTGAGCAAGAGGAAGAATTCCATCAGAATTGAGCATGCTCAACCCATTCAAGGCCTCATACACCTCAATCAGATCACCTCACAGGTGCCTAGTCTCCAACTGCAATTATTTGCAGAACTTAAGCCTTTCTTTGTAAGAGGACCCCTTCGTCCCCTCACCAATCTTGTTGCCTTTCTCTGTACTCACTCAAGCAATTCTACATCTTTCCTGAAATGGGGCCTCCAGACCCATATGCAGTACTCAAGGAGTGGACTAACCATTGCCTTATACAAAGGGATAATCACCTTTTCCCTACTAGAAAAATTCCTGGAAATCATTGACAATACCCATGACCTGTTCTGACAGCATGTATGCATTGCTCAGAAAACTTCATATCTGACAGAACAATTACTCCCAGGTCTTTCTCATTTTCTACCACCCTAAGTACAGTACAACACAGTTGGTACATTTCTCTGGGGTTACTTCTATCTATATGCAGTACTTTGCATTTGTCAATATTGAAGTTCAGTTGCCACTTCTCTGACCATCTGCCCATTTTTTCTAGATCCTGTTGCAGTAGCTGTTGTTGAGTTTTTACGAGCATTAGCAACTAAGGCCATATTGCTCCGGGGATATGCGGTGGTTATTCCCTGACCTTTCAGCATTCTCCCTATTTGGTGGTCACGGGCTCGAACTCCAGTCTAATCAAGAAGCGTGTGCTACGCACTGCTACTCCTGCCCACCTGGCTATGGAGGTGCCTGTTGTTGCTGTTGCAACACTGCCATTGACAACCCTGCCAACCTTTGTATCGTCTGTATACTTGGACACTAAGCTGAATATACCTTCAAAAATATCACTGATAAATATAGAAAACAACAGCAGGCCCAACACTGAACTGTGGAGAACACCACTAATAACTTTAGGCCACAAAGAGCAGCATCCATTGATTTGGATGACTTGCCTTTAATACCATACTGCTCCAATTTTCACAGTAGTCTTCCATGCGCAACAGTATCCAATTCTTGAATTCAAGTATATAATATCAAAATTATTTGTACCAAATCATATCAAATGATATCAAAATTATGTCATTCACTGTTTCGGAAACCACAGCAGTTCCACTGTAGAAATTTGGTAGTGGACATTACTTAGATTTTGTGGGTTCAACTGTGGTCTTCTGAAGGGCTGAGGGCTTTAATTTCTCTGTCTTGGATTTATCCTTTTTGGGAATGACTGGACGTCGTCCATTGTCCATACCTTCATCTGCAAAAAGTTCCAAGAGTGCATCATCATTTGTTTCCTTCACGTCTAACTACATTTTTTTTTCATTTCCCACTGGCACCGAATCAGGTTTTTTTGTTTCCTCCTTATCATTTAGTTTAGGTAGAGGTGGAGTAGTAGGTGGTATCGATATGGGGGTGACAGCTGACTGGGTGTTTTGAACTAGCTTTTGAGTGTTCAGCAAGTAACGTGCAATGGAAGCAAAAGATTTTTTTGGTGGGATTGTTATATCTGTTTAAATTCCAACAGATTGCTTCCCTGCAGCCTTCTAAGCATACATTGGTTTATTAATACTTATTGTCATTTCCATTTTACCATTTAAAATGGTAATGCCAGTAAGTATTCCTCCTGGTAAGGAATATTCAGCTCTGCCTTGTGTTGCTGTATCTGTTTTTCTTGTTTCCACCATTGGCATGCCCTTGAGTATGCTGGGTGCTCAACATTTGACACAAGTGGTGGCTTTACATGCATTGCTTTCATGGTCTTTTGCACTGTACCGAGCACAGGCAAGTGCTCCACAACAGGCCATCTGTGAATGACCATATTTCTGACATTTAATACATTGTAATAGTTTTGGAATATATATATGGCCTTCCATTTCAATTTATGTATGCTGCTTTTATTGAATTTGGAGACATTGGAGAATTAAATGTAAGGATGAGATCACTAGTTGGTACTGACTTCCCATCCTTATGCATAGAAATTCTTTTAAAGCTATCGCTCCCTGTGAGTTTAGTTCGGATACAATTTCCTCCTCAGTAAGCTCAAAGAGGTCCCACTCTGAGATGACCCTCTTGATGAATTTAGAGTTCTGTGTGGTGTCACAGTAACTGGTATTCCTCCAACTGATGTTGCTTAGAGCAGCTGCTGAGAGTGTTGTTTTGTTTCAATTAAGAGGTCCCCAGAACAAAGCATAACAGATTTGAGGGAACCTGCTAACTCCTCTAAACCCTTCTGAATGAAAAAGGGCAGCATTTTTCCAATAGGTTTCTCAGTGTTTGAATGCATGATGAGAAATCTGGTAATGGGATCTGGCAGAAGTTCAGTTCATGGTCTCTTTGCTGCAGTGGTATTGTCTGTATCTAAATTATTTTTTTCTGACACAAGTCAGAAAATAATAATTTAGGAACATGGCTGGCAACCCTACAAGAAATAGTTTTTTCAAGATTCATGAATTTTTTTTTTATATTGGTTGTGCCCAGGCTCCCAATCCACCACAGTGCCCAAAGGTTAGCCCACTACCCAGCAAAAGGCGCCTCCGTAGCCAGGTGGCAGGAGCAGCAGTGTGTAGCACACGCTTCTTGATTAGACCGGGGTTCAAGCCCATGAGCCACCAAATATGGAGAATGCGGAAAGGTCAGGGAATGACCACCGCATATCCCCGGAGAAATATGGCCTTAGTTGCTAATGCTCCTAAAAAACAAAATAACAATATAACATAACAACTACCCAGCAATCAATAAATGTGGTTGGCAGTGGGACACCAGAGCAAACCAGGGACCATACCCGCACTGCCGCTAGCCTGAATCCTGTCCCCTCATTTCATGAGGTTAGGAGCATGGCATTGACCCTTGTAGGCAAACCCACTAGCCAATTGACCCTAGCCAGGTCATCCAGGACCAGCTGTCTTGTCAAAGCAGAGGGCAAATTAGTGTATTGATGCTTGACCCCTCAACCACCAGGATACCCCGCTTTCCAAATTTCCACGGGTCTCAGCACACTGCAAACACACCGGAATACATTGATGATAGCCTGGAACTTAGGCTGTGGGCACTGGATCACAGTGATGCTAATCTAGAGGTCCAGCAGCATCACTGGAAGGTTCCCTCACCATGTACAAGTGCCCAAGGATTCAACACAGCTTGTTTGGAGGAGGGAGAAGAGCTGCATTTCGACAGTTCAGACTTCTGTTTCTCTGGCTGAAAATGATACACCAATGTCTCATCCATAGTTATAAACATTACAGGAAATTTTGCTGATCTGCTTGAAAATGATACAAATGTTCAATTGAATTCATAACTCCTATGTATTTTTAAGTATTTTGCTGTCAACAACTTTAGAACCCATTGTGCTGATAACTCATTCAGAGCGAGAGCATCTTTTGTGGCATGTGGTACACACATTCAGATGAGATGACCAGTGCCGGCCACAAGCCTGTTAGCATTAACAGAGGCATACAATGCAAGAAAGCAAGCTTATACAGCATCACTCAAAAAAAAACCCGTTTCCATTTCACCCCTCCATTCGTTCCAAATGCCTGTCCAGCTCACCCTTAAATTTATTCAGGCTATTAGCTTCCACAACCAAGGATCGAAGCCTGTTCCACCAATCAACTACCTGCTGGCTAAAGGCAAAATTCCACACATCTATTCTACAACTATCTCTCTTCAATTTGAAACTGTGTCCCCTCGGATTCTTAGTCTAAGCAAGAGAAAGAATCCCATCAGCATTCAGCTTGCTCAACCCATTCAAGGCCTTATACAGCTCAATCAGATCACCTCGCAGGTGCCTACTCTCCAGACACTGCAATTTGCAGAACATAAGCCTTTCTTCTTAAGAGCACCCCTTTGTTCCCCTCACCAATCTCTTTGCCTTTCTTTGTACTCGTTCTAGCAACTCTCATCCTTTCTAAAATAAGGCCTCCAGACCTGTACACAGTACTCTAGGTGTGGCCTGACCATTGCCTTGTATAATGGGATAATCACCTCCCTGTCCCTGCTAGCAAAATTCCTATATATCATTGACAAGACCACACGACCTGCTCTGGCAGCCCGTCTGCACTGTCAGCGAACTTCATATTTGACTCCAAAATTACCCATAGGTCTTTTTCACTTTCCACTTCCCTGAGTGTAGTATCACAGAGTTGGTACGTTTCTCTTCGGTTATCACTACCCATATGCAGTAATTTGTATTTGTCAATATTAAACTTCAATTGCCACTTCTCAGCCCATTTTCCAAATTTATCTAAATCCAGTTGGAGTACATACTGTCTTTACTGTCGTTAACAACCCTGTCAACCTTTGTATCATCTGCAAACGTGGATATCAAACCTAATATACCTTCATCAATATCATTGATAAATAGACAAAACAACAATGGGCCCAACACCGAATCCCGGGGGAACTCCACTCACAACATTTGTCCACAAAGAGCAGTGGCCATTGATTACCACTCTCCATCGTCTCCCACTCAACCATCCCTTTATCCCTTATAGCAACTTACCCTCAATGCCATACCTCTCCAATTTTTACAGCAGTCTTCCATGTGCAACAGTATCAAGAGCTTTCCTGAAATCCAAGTATATGATATCAAAATTATTTTTTGCATCCAGTTTCTTTGTGACAACATCATAGTATCCAATCATATTTGTCAGACAAGACCTGCCTTTAACAAACCCATGCTGTGTCTTAAATATTACTGCAGTCTTGTATAGATGATCCTGCAATGTTTAACCAGTGATTTGATTATTTTCCCCAGAACAAGTTAAACTAACAGGTCATTAGTTACTTGTCACCTTTTGAACCCCCTTTGTGAATTGGTGATACATATGCACACCTCCAGTCCATGGGGACCTCCCGAGTCCAAGGAAGCTCTCATAATTATGACTAAGGGTCTGCTTACTTCCTTTGCTGCCTCCTTTAATATAACTGGATAGATCCCGTCCACCCCAAGTGCCTTCCTTATGTTTAACTTCAACAATTTCTCCTCCACTTTGCTCTCAGTTATTACAAAATCACTTAGCTCCCTGTTAACATTTCATAAATTCCTGGCACTACCCTCATTGAATGACTCCTCATGAGCATGATCATCAATAGTAAACCCATCTATGTTAAGTGGTCCAATCTGATTCATCCCTTTCCTTCTAGAGTTTACATAAGCAAAGAACTCTTTGCTGTTTTTCTTTGCATCCATTGCCAAAGATTTCTCGTAATCTGCCTTTGCCTGCCTAACCTCCTTTGTGACTTGATTACAGACTAGTTTATACCTGCCATAGGCTTCTGTGTCACCTGATACTTTATGTGCATCCCATACATTCTTTTTCTCTGCCACGAGCCTAATTAATTCATCTGACATCCATTTAGGCCTGAACCTTGAACAGTATTACTTAGTTTGGATGAAAAGCCTTGTACCTCCAAAATTAAGTCCCTGAAGGCTTCCCATTTAGAATTCAAAGTTGGTAACATCATCAGTTGATCCCACTGTAGTCACCTTTACAAAAGTAAAAGCCCTTCCCTTTAGTCTTGATAGTAGTTACATCTTTAAGTAATTCCCACATCAGTACATTGTGATCACTTTCACCCAGTGGTTCCATTATCTGCAGATTCCTAATGCATGAATAATCACTGCTGATAATCAGATCAAGAGTTTACTCCTGCTGGTTGCCTCTCGAACCTGTTGCTGTAGAAAACAGTCATCCAATAATTCCACAAAAGTCTTGCTTTTGTGGAATTATTTCAAAAGTGACCAACCCACAAGTTCCAGTCAATATCTGGAAAGTTAAAATCCTCCATAAGCCATTCTGATTTACTGGCCCACTATTTCTCTGCACAATTGCTCATTATACTCATCAGGCCTATAAACACATCTACTCTCATTTTTCCTTTGCCAGTGCTTATTTCACACCAAACAAACTCAACACTGCATTGTCCACCAATTTCAATTGGATGCACTTCCTTAAATTTTATGTGTTTCTTAACTAACAGCATAACCCCTCCTCCCTTCCTGTACTCATTGTACTCCCCAAATTCCAATTCTGCACTGCTTATATCTGTGTGACACCATGTCTCTGATATCACAACAATATCTGCCTTTAATGTCTTGACTAGCACTTCAAGTTCATCAAATTTATTAACTGTACTCCTAGCATTAGTGTACATGCAAATATATATGCACCTGTTCCTACTCTTAGTTTACCCTAACACAGCCCATGTATATACTTGTTCCACTATGACTCCCAGCAGTGCTGGAAATCTCCATTACCTTGCTTTCCAGGTTGCTGCTCATTCTAATAGAAGCAGCGCAAGAATTATTTTTGCCTCTGCCTGCGGCCACTGTTAACCTTTAATCTGTGTATCACCCGAAGCTAGCAGTTTTCCGGTTCTATGTTCAACTGGTTCTGTCGAAAATGGCCCCCACGCTCAAATGGTCAAAACTATATTGTTGATTACTGTATTACGTATTATTCGTATTTAAAATTTTTGTTCGGTATAATATAAGATTATTTCTTAGTTACTATAAAATCTGAAAAATTAAAAAAAATCACTCCTATTACAAAAACACTCCATATACGTTTTGCACAGGACCCCACAAGTAATTCTTGAACAGGGCCCCCCACAAATTTTGGGGCCAGCTCTGCACAAGACACTTGCAATGTACCAAACTGTCACTTATGGTTCACTCACTGCTAATCACCAATATTGTCAACACCTTCTGCAATGAGGATGTTGCAGGTGAATAGGAAGGTACATTCTCCCCCAATGTTATAACCATACCCCTTGCCTTGGGTGTTAATCCCTTTCTTTCCAAATATTGGATGACTACATGGTGACCGATTCTATCCATCTTTCCTCATTCATTCAACTTAAAAAAATATCTTATTGAAATTGGGTGAAACTTAGTGAGTTAAAAGTGAGTTAAGAGTACAGAAATTTTTAGCATTGTACAACTACCCTTTCATACTCAGGGACAAACTTTACACATTCCCCTCATATATTCCAAATACTGTTATTGGATGACAAATTGGTTCTCCAAATACAAGTATGTTTAAAGTAGTTTGAAGTTAAACAATATTTAATTAAATGTTTCCAATAACCCAGTTGACCAAGTTGCTATCTATGAATTCTTTTTTGAGCTAAACAGACTTCAATGCCATTAACAAATAAAAAAATAAAAACCATGCCTTTGATCTAAGGAATTCAAACAAAATCAACAGCTACCAAACTATTTCGGTTTAATAACAAAATTTATTCATAATGATATCAACAGTGATATCACTAATGATATCAGGAGTAAGAGACCAGCAGAATTACTTAACAAGTACAGGTCACTGTTGAAAAAAAAGCCGTGAATTAGGGTTAAATTTGAAAGTGTCTGCAATTCTGCCCAGACACGACAGGTGGGAGTGTATGATGACAGTCTCGTCGATCAATTCGGCCCTGGAAAGATCGTGCAAGGCTCAAGGGGTAAAATTTTTTTCAGCCTGGACTGTACTTGTTAAAAGGAGAGACTGCTTCTACAGGGATGGGATACACTTAAATAGAAAGGGTGCAAGAATATTTGCTGATTCTATCGAGGCAGTGTTAGGTGGGTCGGAAAACTTCTAGCTTGGGGGGATAAAAAGACTAATAGATTAACAGTAGCCACTGGCAGAGATGAAAGTGATTCTTGCACTGCTTCTATTGGAATGAGCAGAAGACTGAAAAACAAGATGCAGGATATTTCAGAGACTGCTGGGAGTCGTTGCGGTACAAGTAAACACATGGGTTGTGTTAAGGTAGCTAAGAATAGGAACAGGTGCATGTATACTTGCGAGTTTGGTAAATAAATTTGATGAATTTGAGGTATTGCTCAAAGCATCAAAGGAAGATATTGTTGGGATATCAGAGATGTGGTGTCACACAGATATAAGGAATGCAGAACTGGAATTTTGGGAGTACTACGTCTACAGAAAGGAGACAGGATAGGAAGGGAGGAGGGGTTATGCTATTAGTTAAGAAACATAAAATCCAAGGAAGTGAAGCCAGTCGACATCGCTGAACAGTGCAGTGTCGAGTCACTTTGGTGTGACATAAGCACTGGGAGATCAAAATTGAGAGTAGGAGTGTGCTATAGGCCTAATAAATCTGATGAGTATAACAAGAAACTGTACAGGGAAACAGAGTGGGCCAGTACATCAGAGAGTCTTATAATGGGGGATTTTAATTTCTCAGATATTGACTGGAATTTGTGGGTTGGTCACTCACACACTAGCAAGGCTTTTGTGGATTAATTGGATGATTGTTTTCTACATCAGCATGTTCGGGAGGCAACTAGAGGGAGTAATACTCTTGATTTGATTATCAGTAGTGATTCTTCATCCATTAAGAATCTGCAGATAAAGGAACCACCAGGTGGCACTGATCACAGTGTGCTGAAGTGGTATTTACTCAAAGAGGTAACTACCATCAGGGGTAAAGGGAAGGGTTATTGCTTTTGTAAAGGCGACTACGATGGTCTGAGACAGTATTTAAATTCTATACAGTGGGACAAACTGAAGATACTACCAACAGAAAATTCAAAATGGGAAGCATTCAAAGAACTTATCTTGGAAGCTACTAAACTTTACATACCAACTAAGAAATATTGTTCAAGGTTTAGGCCTAAATGGATGTCAGATGAACTAATGAGACATATGGCAGAGAAGAAAAATGCATGGGATACATATAAATTAACATGTGACACAGAAGCCTATGATAGATATAAGTTGATCTGTAACCAAGTTACAAAGGAGGTTAGGTAGGCGAAGGCAGATTACGAGAAATATTTGGCAAGGGATGCAAAGAAAAACAGCAAAGAGTTCTTTACTTATGTAAACTCCAGAAGGAAGGGGATGAATCAGATTGGTCCACTTGATATCGATGGGTCAACTGTTGATGATCCTGCTCAGGTAGCTAACCAACTAAATCAATATATTGTTTCATCGACATTCACACATGAGTTGTTCAGCAAGGGGAATGCCAGAGGTGTATTCAACTCTGGCAGTAAGCTAGAGAGAATCTTGTAATAACTGAGAGTAAAGTGGAGGAGAAATTGTTGAAGATAAACACAAGAAAGGCACCTGGGGTGGATGTGATCTATCCAGTTATATTAAAGGAGGCAGCAAAGGAAGTAAGCAAACCCTTAGCCATAATTATGAGAGCTTCCTTGGACTCAGGGGATTTTTTTTTTTTTTGTTAGTTGTTGGCGCATAGGCTTCTGTGGTCATAATGCAGCTCCCAAGGTTTTTGCAGTACTTGCGACCCTGCGAACCTGCGACCTTTGGGTTGCCAGGCAGGCACTTTACCCACCCGGCTAGCCCGGTCGGCAGACTCCGGGGAGGTACCCACAGACTGGAGATGTGCAAATGTGACCCCTAATTCACAAAGGAGGATCAAAGGCCGACACAAGTAATTATAGACATGTGAGTTTAACTTCTGTTCCAGGAAAATTAATGGAGGCACTGGTTAAAGAAGCACTGCAGGATCATCTAGACAAGACTTCAGTTATAGCTTGGACACAGCATGATTTTGTTAAGAGAAAGTCTTGTCTGACCAATTTGAGTGGATACTATGATGCAGTCACAAAAGAACTGGATGCAGGGAATAACTTTGATATTATATACTTGGATCTTAGAAAGGCTTTTGATACTGTTGCACATGGAAGACTGCTGCACAAATTAGAGCAGTGTGGCATTGGAGGTAAATTGCTGCTATGGATAAAGGGGTGGCTGAGGGGGAGAAGACAGAGTGGTAATCAATGGATACTGCTCATCATGGACTAATATTATTAGTGGAGTCCCTCAGGGTTCAGTGTTGGGTCAATTATTTTCTGTATTTATAAATGATATTGATGATGGTATATCAAGCTTAATGTCCAAGTTTGCAGACGATACAAGGGTTGGCAGGGTTGTCAAGGACACTACTGACACTATGCTGCTGCAACAGGATCTGTAAAGGTTGAGCAGATGGGCTGAGAGGTGGCAAATGAAGTTTAACATTGACAAATGTAAAGTACTACATATGGGAAACAGGAACCCCAGAGCAACGTATCAACTGTGTGGTACTACACTGATAGTGGTAAAGAATGAAAAGGACCTGGGGATAATTGTGCAGGCAATGAAGTTCTCTGAGCAGTGCAGACGGGCTGCAAGAGTAGCTCATGGTGTCTTGTCAATGATATACAGGAATTTTTCTAGCAGGGATAAGGAGGTGATTATTCCCTTGTATAAGGCAATGGTCAGGCCACACCTTGAGTACTGTATACAGGTCTAGAGGCCTCATTTCAAGAAGGATGTAAAGCTGCTGGAATGAGTACAGAGAAGGGCAAAAAGATTAGTGAATGGAACAAAGGGGTACTCCTGCGAAGAAAGGCTTAAGTTTTGCAAATTACAGTGTCTGGAGACTAGGCACCAGCGAGGTGATCTGATAGAGGTGTATAAAGCCTTGAATGGTTTGAGCATGCTCAATGCTGATGGGATTCTTCCTATTGCTCAGAATAATCGCCTGAGAGGGCATAAATTCAAATTGAGGAAAGACAGTTGTAGGATAGATAACTATAGTTTTTTCATCACCCGCTGGCTAAAGGCAAACTTCCTCTTTAGCCAGCAGGTGATGAAGTTTGCCTTTAGCCAGCAGATGGTTGATCACTGGAAAAAAACTTCCATCTGTCGTAGAAGTTGATAGCTTAAACAGATTCAAGCCAGAACTAGACAAACATTAGAAGTGAGTGGATGGGTGAAATGAGAAGGGTGGGTGTGTGTGTGTGTTTTGGCTGATGCTATATAAGCTTGCTTTCTTGCATCATGTGCCCTTGCTAATGCTAAAGTTGTAACTTGCTACTGCAGCAGTATTTTTGGTGGAAATACTGTAGCATAATCAGAAACTCAGACGAATAGTAGCGTTTAAATTGTAATAAATAAATATTTTGAAGGGTTTAATCACCTCTTGGGCATATAACTGTTGTATTTTTTTTTGATTTTTTAACAGATTAATTTGGTTTTACAAATAGATTAAATAGGCTTAGTAGTGTTCATTGCAGTATTTTTTTTAATGTAGCTAGTGACTTTGTAAGTTACAACTTGCTACTCTTACTGCTATCGTATTGTTATTTTGGCTGGAATATCGTAGCATAATCAGTAGTGTAGAAGAATAGTAGGGTTTTCATTATAATAAATAAGTATTTTGAAGGTTTTAATCACTTTTTGGGCATACATCTTTTGTATTTAGCTAAGGATATAACTAATTTAGCATTGTGATCATCATGGTATAGCGTAACTTGATAAAGTATATCTCAAACTTGATAGCTAAAGTATAATGTAAAACTATATAGTCGAATACGTATTACCGCGTTAGCTTAGTATAGTATTATATAGTCATGTATACTACAGTAAATCAGTCAATTAAATTTATTAATCTTCATTGTTAATTAAATCATTGTGAGTTAATTATTTAAATGGAAATCATGCTGCAGACTAGAGCAGCAAGGTAACGTGCACAAAGTAGGAGGAGTGCTGTGGCTCGGGAGAGAACCGAAAAAGGGACGATTTTCCAACACATCACAGCATAAAAAAATGGGCAACTTAGGAAGTGTTTGCAGATCCTTCTGGGATGGGATGGGATGTTGCCAAGGGATATGTCTTTGTGTGGGCTCAATGTAAGCAGTGTGAAGAAGTTAAGTGCCATCTCAGCATTGTTATGGGCATTTATGAGAGCTTGAAGGACAGGGATATGTCTTCGAAGGACTTAAATTGGTGGACCCATCAAGCCCTCGGCTACCCACATCAATGCCAGAGCTTGCACTTGATCATCAGGCTGTTGTTATTATTTGGTTTTTTAGGAGCATTAGCAACTAAGGCCATATTGCTCCGGGGATATGCGATGGTCATTCCCTGATCTTTCCACATCATCTGTATTTGGTAGTCATGGACTCGAACCCCGTCCTAATTAAGAAGCGTGTGCTACGCACTGCTGCTCCTGCCCACGGAGGCACCTGTTCATCACACAAGACAGCAACAACCTCCAGGGTAGAATGCGCTGGTACCACAGGTGCTAGTTATTGTCGGTAACTATTGTCAGGGAGACAGGAAATATATATTGTGCAAAAAGGATAGGTGGAATAGGACCAGGGTGCGTTTGCCAGGAGCAAAAGTTGATGACGTAAGGTAGATATCATCTCTTAAGGGCACAAAAGGTGATACTGTTGTACATGTTGGCACTAATGACCTTAAGAGTAACAGATCTGCAGATTTACTTAACAATTACAGGTCAATATTGAAAAAAAGTCGCAAGTTAAGGTTAAATTTGAAAGTGTCTGCAATTTTACCTAGACATGATAGGAAGGAGTATATGATGAGAGCCTTGTCAATAAATTTGGTCATGGAGAGATTGTGTAAGTCTCAAGGTGTAGAATTTTTCTCAGCGTGGTCTGTGGCAGGAGAGTTTGTTTCTACAGGGATAGGATACACTTAAATAGAAAGGGTGCAAGAATATTTGCTGATGCTATCGAGGAAGTGTTAGGTAGGTCGAAAAACTGCCAGCATGGGGGAATCACAGACTAATAGATTTATGGTAGCCAAAGGCAGAGGTGAAAGTGATTCTTATACTGCTTCTATTTGAATGAGCAGCAGTCTGGAAAGAGAGGTATTGTTGATTTTGAGGGCTGCTGGGTGTCATCTTGGAACAAGTAAATACATGGGTTGTGTTAGGGGTAACTAAGAGTAAAAATAGGTGTATGTGTAATTGCATTTACACCAATGCTATAAATATAGTAAATAAATTAGAAGAATTTGAAGTGCTGGTCGAGACATCAAAAGCGGACATTGTTGGGATATCAGAGATGTGGTGTCATATGGATATAAGCAGTGCAGAAATGGAATTTGGGGAGTACATCTTGTACAGAAAGGATAGACAATACAGGAAGGGAGGAGGGGTTATGCTGTTAGTTAAGAAACACAAAATCTAAGGAAGTGCATCCAGTTGACATTGGTGGACAATGCAATGTTTAGTCAATGTGGTGTGACATAAGCACTGGGAAAGGGGAAAATGAGAGTAGGTGTGTGTCAATGAATCTGATGAGTATAATAAAGGCCTAATGAATCTGACAAGTATAATGAGCAATTGTGCAAAGAAATAGTGTGGGCCAGTAAATCAGATTGTCTTATAATGGTGGATTTTAACTTTCCAGATATTGACTGGAACTTGTGGATTGGTCACTCGCACACTAGTGAGAATTTTGAGGATTTATTATATGACTGTTTTCTACAGGAACATGTTCAAGAGGTAACCAGAGGGACTAATACTCTTTATCTGATTATCAACAGTAATTCTTCATGTGTTAAGAATCTGCCGATGAAGGAACCACTAGGTGGCAATGATCACAGTGTACTGATGTGGCATTTATTTAAAGACGTAACTACCATCAGGCGTAAGGGGAGGGGTTTTTGCTTTCGTAAAGGTGACGACAGTGGTTTCAGTGAGTTTTTAAATTGTATAAAGTGGGATCAACTGATGTTACTAATGGCGAATTCGAAATGGGAGGCCTTCAGGGACTTAATCTTATACTAGGCTTTTTGTACCAACGAAGAAATACTGTTCAAGGTCTAGATCTAAATGGATATCACATGAATTAATATGGTTCGTGGCAGAGAAGAGAAATGCATGGGATGCATAAAAATTATCAGGTGACACAGAAGCCTATGGCAGATATAAGATAGACTGTAATCAAATCACAAAGGAGATTAGGCAGGCGAAGGCAGATTATGAGAAATCTTTGGCAACGGATGCAATGAAAATTGGCAAAGAGTTCTTTTCTTATATAAAGGCTAGAAGGAAAGGGATGAATCAGATTGGTCGACTTAACATAAATGGTTTGACTACTGATGGTCATGCCAAGGTAGCTGATAAACTGAATGAGTATTTGCATCTGTTTTCACACCAGTTATTCGAGGAGGGGAATGCCAGAAATTTATCAAACTAACAGGGAGCTAATTGATTTTATAATAACTGAGAGCAAAGTGAAGGAGAAATTGTTGAAGTTAAACATAAGGAAGGCAACTAAGATGGATGGGATTTATCCAGTTATATTAAAGGAGGCAGCAAAGAAATTAAGAAACCCTTAGCAATAATTATGAAAGCTTCCTTGGACTCAGGGGAAATATAATACTGGAGATGTACAAATGCATCCCCAATTCACCATGGGTGGTCAGAGGGTGACACTGGTAATTACAGACGTGTTAGTCTAACTTTCTGTTCCAGGGAAAATAGTGGAGTCACTGGTTAAAGAAGAGATGCAGGATCATTTTGACAAGACTGTAGTTATAGTTCAAACACAGAATGGGTTTGTTAAGGGGAAGTCTTGTCTGACAAATTTGATTGGATACTATGATGTGGTCACAAAAGAACTGGATACAAAGAATAATTTTGATATCATATACTTGGATTTTAGGAAAGCTTTTGATACTGTGGCACAAAAAGACTATTGTACAAATTGAGGCAGTATGGCATTAAGGGAAAGTTGCTACAATGGATAAAAGCATGGTTGAGTGGGAGAAGACAGAGTGGTTATCAATAGACACTGCTCTTCACAGACTAATGTTATTAGTGGAGTCTGCCAGGTTTTGGTGTTGGGCCAATTGTTGTTTTCAGTATTTATCAATGATATTGATGAAGGTATATCAAGGTTAATGGCTAAGTTTGCAGATGATACAAAGGCTGGCAGTGTTGTTATTGACAGTAATGATAGTATGCTACTGCAACTGGATCTGGAAAAGTTGAGCAGATGGACTGAGAGGTGGCAACTGAAGTTTAACATTGACGAATGTAAAGTACTGCATATGGGTAGCAGTAACCCCAGAGTAATGTATAAACTGGGTGGTACTACACTCAGAGTAGTGGAGAATGAAATGGACCTGGGGGTAATAGTGCAGTCAGATATGAAGTTTTCTGAGCAGTGCAAAAAGGCTGCAAGAGTAGCTCATGGTGTCTTATCAATGATATACAGAAATTTTGCTAGCAGTGATAAGGGGGTGATTGTCCCCTTGTGTAAGGCAATGATGAGGCCACACCCTGAGTACTGTATACAGGTCTGGAGGCCTCATTTTAGGAAAGATGAAGAGCTGCTGGGTGGAACGAGTACAGAGAAGGGCAACAAGATTGGTGAGTGAAAAATATATTATAAATAAGGGTTGGTGTTACCAAGAAAGGCTAATTGCAGCTTCTAAAGACTAGGCACCTGCGAGTTGATCTAATTAAGGTGTATGAGGCTTTGAATAGATTGAGCAAGTTCAATACTAATGGGTTCTTACTCTTGCTAAGATTACTCACCTGAGAGGCCATAAATTCAAATGGAGGTAAGACAATTGTAGAATAGATGTGTGGAAATTCACCTTTAGCCAGTGGATGGTTGATAGTTGGAATAAACTTGCATCTGTTGTAGGGGAGATCAGTAACTTAAATAAGTTCAAGGCAGAGCTAAAAAAAGATTTGTAGTGCAAGGATGAGAGAAATAGGAAGGGGTTTTTTTTTTGTTTTTTTTGGCTGATGCTATATAAGCTTGCTTTTTTGCATCATATGCCTCTACTAATGCTATTCTGAAAGATCAGAAAAAGATAGAAAGTTTAGAGAAATCTGCAGCATCGGGTAGGATTCAAGCACAAAAGGCGAAGTATCTGAATCTTGAAAAGGTACTTTTGGAATGGCTAATGCCGATATGTGCAAAAATGTTCCCATAGATGGTAATCTTTTAAAAGCTAAGGCTGAATCATTTGTGCATTGAATGGATATTGAAGAATTTAAAAGTTCAGATGGATGGCTCCAGAAATTTAAGACTGATCATGGCCTGCCCTTCGAAAAAGTGTGGCCATGGGCATTTACACTACAAAAGAATGGAAGGAAAATCGTTTAAAAAATTTTGCCACCAGAATGACATCTTCAATGCTGATGAAACTATACTCTTTTTTTTAAATTGCTACGGGATAAAACGCTTACATTTAAAGCAGAGAAAAATTAGTATATATCATAATTAAGATTATACTATATTGTTTTAGTAGCATTTCATTAAATGTTCACTTGTTTAACAACTGTTTTTCTCATTTCCCTGGGGGTGGTTATATAGAGCTTTGACTGTACAACCTTAATACGCAAAAAAATTGAACAAAAAAGAAAAACAATGCTGTAACTACTCATGCACTGTAGAAACAGAACATCAAAAGAGCTATTTATATTATTTAATCTGTTAAATAAAATTCATATATTCTACAAACTATTTTAATTAAGAAGACATCCAGCAATAAAATACCTTTCCTAGTTGATTTACCACACACTGCCTTTCCACTTCCAACTCCCGAGCCAACTGTTCAAACTCAGCTTCCTGAAAGACAAGTTTCTACTATTATTAGTATATGGTCATACATATTAATAATAAATGCTCAGAATTTGACCGACATTATAGTTTTACATTTCAAACATATTGGCAAACAGTAATAATTCATGATTAATAACAAACTGAAAAGCATTTCATTTCTGTGCAACTGCATATTGCCCGTTCACTCCTCCAACTGGTGCACGGTGACAAACACATCTCGTGCTTCGACTACACCTTGCCGCATTCCGACAGTCCATGGGCACAAATAATAAATAAATAAATAATAATAATCATAATTGCCTAATAATTTCTACTGGTCCGATTTTAATGCAATTTGAGACAGCTAGAAAAAAATCTTTCTAAAAGACAGCTAGAAAAATCGTTCTAAAAGTGTGAAATATAAAATTTCATGAAAATATATCCACTAGAAGTCAGGATATTACATACAGACATAACAAAGACACACGCGTGTGTGTGTGTGTGTGTGTGTGTGTGTGTGTGTGTGTGTGTGTGTGCGCGCGCGCGCACACTACAGAGGATAATGTTCCTGTTTTTATCATATGCAAAATACTATCTGTATATCATAAGTTGCAAGGATTGCAAAGAACAATATGTTGGGAAAAACAAGCATGGAATTGCATTTAAGATTAAACCAAGAATTGCAATTAAGATTAAATTTAAGATCACAGATTAAAAAATATGGAGAAAGGCTTACTAATGGTAATATAACAAATAAATTCACCAATGAGATTGAACTAAAGCACTTCCAAAAACTAAAGTTTACTTATATTATAATGATATTAACTATAGAACAAACCACAATAAAAAAGGGAAATCATGGAAGCCCTGTTCATACTGCACTATAAATCATAACATTATGGGTTAATTCGTAATAATTAAATTCGTAAGAACTTCACCTACAATGTCTCCAAACAATGTTCAGAGACACTGCCAATGAACAATGTGCTTATGCTGTTTTTCAGCTAACAAAAAAAAAGTGCTGGACAAAACACTAAGGAATAAAAAAATATATTATTCCTTGGTATTATATATGCGTAATAACCTTGGTATTATGCACATGTAATACCAAAGTTACACAAGAACATAATAGATGCATCAGAGAATGTTCTCAAAGCCTTAACAATTTTAAGGTACTGCTCACAAAATAGGATAGTACCCAATTAATATCAAATCAATACATATCATTCTATTTGCACAAAAACACGGCAAACTGAAAGCTCTTTAAAAAAACAAAAAAAAAAAAATGCTTATGATACATGTTTAGAAACTTTCACCTAAAACAACTTATAGAAGACATTATTAAATTCATCATAAGAAACACTATTCTGAAATTAAAAATAAAGAATTCTGTAAAACTGAAATACCAAAAATGTGGATCTGAAAAATATTATTTATAAAACCTCCTATTGACAAAATTAACAGAGATTATACACAGTTATGTACAACCTATTGGACTGACCATATGTAATTACAAAACACCATTACAGATTTTAATAAAACTAAAATTGATTTTCCTTGTTTCTGTAGAAAAACCAAATAAAAAAAAAAGTATAGATCCATATTACAAGCACATATTGATGGGTGACCTTAATATAGTTGAGGATTATACACAGAGAAATCAAGCAAAAAGATATGAAGTTTAGGCCTAAAATATATTCAAATCTAGGTAGCATCCAAAGCTCTATTAGAATGGATATATTACAGTTTGCCAGTGAAAAATACACCCTCGAAAACATTTAAAATGTGAATTAATACCACCATGAATTACATTATGGCAGCCTTTAGAAAAAATACAGTACCAAAAAAATGTACTGGTTAACTTAAGTTAACCTAAGGATTTAGAAATAGCAACATAAAAAAAACCAGAAAAATCTGTAGGCAAAACTAAACTTAATTTTCACTAATCTCCCCAATATTAATTTTATTTCTGACAACAGAAATGTTTTACAACACATCAAAAACAATAAGACAAGTATATATCTCCAACTTCAAAAATCTATTTACCAGTATTTCACAACAATCTAAAAGTAGTATTACAATATTATTACAAAGAGTTCAGGGGATTTTAGGTTGTAAAAAGTGCTACTGATTCAATCTGGTGCCATTTTGTTTGCTTAACAATTATATACAACTGGGCAGTAATATTTTAAATCAAAGTAGAGATATAGTAATGGGAACAAGCTGTTTGTGCTACATTGCTAATTTCTACTAGCACTACCATGAGAATAAAATTAAAAAAAAAAAAAAAAAACATTGAATTCTTCGTATACATAGACAATGCTCTGACGATCAATTGTGATAATTTCAAAAAATTTATCTAGGAAATATATCCCACTGACTTGGCTACCGAATGCACCAATTCAGATAGTCATCTCCAGGCCACTCACCTAGATATCAAAACAGTAATTAATGAGAATATAAAAGTTTATACCTTGAACAATGACAAAAAAAAAAAACACCACTATTTCAGTTTTAAAGCCATGAAACTCACTAACTGAGAAACAGTTCAGCTAAACAAGTACACAGTAATGTAATCAGAACCCTAAACTAACAGAATGATATGCATATGTAATACCCCAGAAAATATGCTCCATGCATTAACAAAATTAAAAGCTAATTTAATTGCAATTAATATATCTTAATATATAGATTTCATTAAGTACCATAAGACTACATCAATTAGTGCTACAGTCAGTAAATTTCACCTTGACATTAATCTAAATTGAGTCGCTAAATGCCTCTGCCCCACTGATTTTTTACCCCCCAGGTTTATTGCACTCAGACGAGACTCAATGAATAACTGCACTGTAAACTGGACTTTCAAAAAACTCATCCTTGTAGTAAGCATTTAATTCTACAGTTACTATTTGAACCATCTATATAAAGTCACAATAATTAGTCTGACCCTTTCTGGATTAAAACAAAATTCTTAACTTACAAAAATTTTTGGGTCAGTAACACCCACTCAACTGGCATATTTGTCCAAAAATTGGAAAATATATCCTAAATATGAACAGAACAATGTATTTAACCCCATTAATCAACATTATCAGTCCATTTTAGTGTATACGTTTTCCCAAACGTTGAAGTTAATTTCAAATGTGCTATAGGACTGAAAGTCATCATGTTGGGAGATTGTATATATGTATGTAGTTATCCCACTGGGCATAAGTTGGTTGTTATGCTGTATAAAGGTTATACTAGTCCTTGCCCACATGGATAACATTCTAAGTATGTATTAAAATTATACCAATACTTAATTAAAATTAGTTTCATCTATTCGAAAAAATTGCCTTCAACTTACTGTTTCTAAATTAGAGCAGCAAACATCTTGCTTTAATTTATCTACCAGATTACAGACACTAGGTAGATAATATTATCTACTTAGTGAACTGTTACCCAGCCTAACAGGGTAACAGTTCCCTAGGTGGAGCCCTTGCAGCCAATATAATCAGTGGAGGGAAAAAAAAAAAAAAAAAAAAAACTTTCTTGCCAGCTGTCACACGTAATGCAGTTTCAGGAGATCTGGTAAAAACTAAAAATTCCTGAAATGTAACCAATTTTTTTTTTTTTTTTTTTTTTTTTTATGAAAACCCCAAACACGAAAGGTATCAAAACCTATAGTACTTAGGTGCATGGGTTGAAGGAGAAGTATTGGGGGGGGGGGGAGGAAACTTTGCTCTAGAGACTAAACATGGGTTTCACCACTTCAAGCCTCCAATAAGCAAAGTGGTGGTATTTCACCGGTTGATGAAAGTCATTTACCACCTACTAAATATACCTGCAACCAACCGTTCCACAAAATCAGATCCAGATTAAATTATATAAGATCCAATACAAATGAATAAAGTCAAATCATATGCACATACATGTATAATTGTTAATTGTAACAATAGCATTAATGCCACATATCAATAGCACATTCCTAACAATCCATAATAAACAGGATTATTTTGTTGCAATAAAAAAATAAAATAAAAAAAAACTACATCTTTGTATTTATTAAAAATACCTACTTCTAAAACACCATATGGGAGTTTGTTCCAACAGTCAACCAACTGAAGGCAAATTTCTGCACATCCACCCTACAACCATCCTTCCTTAGATGGAATTCATGGCCCATCATGGGTGTAGCCTGAACAAAAGGAAGAATTCCATCAGCAATGAGTTTACCCAATCCATTCAAAATTTTAAACACCTCAATCAGATCTCCTCACAGGTGCCTAGTCTCCAGGCACTGTAATTTTCAGAACTGAAGACTTTCCTGAAAAGAGTACCCTTTCCTTCCTCTCATTCATGGGTGTAGCTACGGTCTTTTGCACCTGGGGTGGGTCCTTCTGGTGTCACCAAATAAATAATGTTAACTTGAAACAAGTCTTAAAACTTAATGATTTTAAGAAATCACACTAAACTTAAGGAACATTTTACAAAGAACGTTAAAAATTCAGTGAATAAAATATAGTGCATTTATGTATTATTTAATATAATGAGAAAAGGAAATATAAAATGTGAAAATCAATAACAGAAGAGATTTATAGTTTCCAATTTTGTGTCTTCATTTCGACAAATTTATTCATCAAAATTAATTTTACTGGCATATTCATTTTCAATAGATAGTATAGCTAGAGTTAAAAATCCAGTCTGACCCATTGATTAATTTTAATTTGGAAAAGTTTCTTTTGCAAGAAGCTATAGATACACATACTGTTAAAAAGAACGTTAAACATAATAAATTTGGTATAGATTCTTAAAAATCCCACCTTATAATAAACTCTACTAACTGCAAAGCTGTCCATTGTTTTGCTTCCTCGGCAGTTAGTTTTGAAATTTGTAAGTGGCCTCTTAGTTGGCCAATTTCTAATACAACTGCTTTGTGGCGAAATTCGTCGAAATTTTCAGTCAGCTTTGAAATATGTGTGTCATATTCTTTCTTCGCAACAACCAAATTATATGGTTGAATAATGGTAAATGTTGAAACAATTTTGTCCATCCCTTTTGAACGAACCTCCAATTCGCGACAAAACCTATCCAGGGATTCATACATCTCTTTAATTCTTCACAGTGTGACAATCCAACATCCTTCGCCATTTCTCCTGGCATTTGTTTCTTTATCCTTATTCTTCCTCTTCTTCCTATTGAAATGCCAATTTCCTCACAAGTTGTATTTACCCATTCAAGAGAGCCATTTCTACAATTTTATTTCTTTCTTCATTAATAAATAAGGTCTAACTTTACAATATATTTTTCCAGGCTTATTTCAACCGTTTGTAAATATTTATGTGTAAGGTTAACTTCTTGTAGAATTTCATGCCAGAAAGAAAGAAAGAACTCAGAAAAGAAAAATCACATATGGATGATAATAAAATTTCAGGGGTTCCTCTGGTATCTATATTCTCTTAAGGTTCACAGAATGTTTGTAGAGCAGAAGTTATTTTTTCAAAATTCATTTTTAACCATATAGAGATTCATAATGTGCACTCCACCTTGTCTGGGCAAGTCTTTTGACTGACATTCCTGTATGTTTGTTTTTTTTTCCCCCCCTAATGGTGTGGAGAAACCAAAAAAGAAAGAATAAAGGTTTTCCGAAGTTCCAAAGAAGGTTACGCATGACGAATGCACTCTGCACAAATTTAATGAGTGGTTTGCACAGGGCATAAAAAATGCTTTTGGATTAATTTTCTTGATTTTAGATTGGATCCTACCATCAATTTCTGCCATGGTTGCTGCATTGTCGTAGCCTTGACCATGGCACAGATTTATATCCAGTCCGCCCTTCTCTAAATTATTCAAAATTTCTTTTGTGAATTCGGCAGCTGCCTTTCCAGCAATGGGAAAGAAGCCTAAAAGTGACTCCTTCAATCTTTTCACCCACAATAACATCTAATTACTTCACACATTTGGTCAGTCTGATGTACTGTCAAATAGAATTCCAAAATATTAATCTGGTTTTATATTAACGGCCACAATTATTCTCTTGCATAATTTCCTAAAATGTTAAAAAACTCATTTCGAATCACTGGTGATAAAAATGAAGGTTCTTTCCTATCAGATGAACATCCAATTCTTAAAATATGTTCTTTCAAAATGGGGTCATAATTTGATAGCAACTAACCATTTCTATAAACTTTCCTTTATTCATAGAAAATATGGATTCATCATATTCATGAATAGGAAGATTCTGAAGAGCCAAAAATAAGATTACATCTAAAAGCCAATGTAAAACATCTCTCCATTTCTTTCTTTAGTTATCCAGTACTGTCTGATGAATATGGTCAATTATTTGTTGAAACTTCAACCTTGCACTAATGGTTTTCCACTTCTCCAAGAGTGAGAAATGTTTTACCCTATTTTCATGGTCAGAAACCTTTGGGTTTAATTTCCACCAAGTTTTAAACTCCTTGATAAAGTTGGATGTTTCGATTTCTTTATAACTCCAATGAAAACAGTTTGCAGCAAAAACAAGATAACTTGAAGATGGTGAATAAACCACCCATGTCTTAATTTTTCCTCCGTTTGGCAGTGTCTATTAAAACCAGGAAGTTACCTATCGACATTTTCCCTTTAATTTTTTCTCCTGCTCTTTCAACAGTGTCAAAATATCAGTCCATATTTTAAAAATATTCACTGCCTTTCTTAATAAAATGAATTCAAATTATCTGATACTGGGATAGGACAAAAAGCGACGTCAGAATACTTTAAAAATATGATTATTTCCTCTTACTTTTCAGAATCTGTTCTCTGCTCATGTGTATTTTTTCTAGATTCTTCTCCACTAGTGGATCAATAAGCATCTTCTAGATTCTTCTCCAGTGGATTAATACGAAGTATACAGCCGAGTCTTTGTATTTCCTGAAAACTCATTTTTCATTTTGATTTCTACTTATTTTACATATATTTTCTGTTTTTTAATAAATGTGGATGAATAACACTGTTATATCCTCTTGAGAAGATGACTCTTGTACTTGCTCTTCTGAATTATGCTGAATATCTACTGCACTAAACATTGAAGGTGTAACATACTTCAATGATCCAGACATTGCTTGAATAACTTCTCTTGCTTTCTTTGCTTTTCTCTGTTGAAATTTGCTGGGTTGATTTCACTTCATTTTGTACTAATATGTGGGGACCTGTATAAAGAAGTTCATTAAAAAACAGAAAATATGTAAAATAAGTAGAAATCAAAATGAAAAATGAGTTTTCAGGAAATACAAAGACTCAGCTGTATACTTCATACTAATCCACTCGCCAAAAATGTGGTGTGCTAACTTAATGACTTGTAAGACAAACTCTGTAAAAAATAATGTGATTAAACTAAACGCATTTGTAAAGGTTGGATACTGTTTTGATCCCCAGGTTGTTTTTTTTGGGCCTTAATAGCATACCAAAAATTTTAATATAAAAATCAGTATCTTGTCGTTAATTAAATTGTGTAAAATAGAAATTTCAACTAACAACTGTAAATTTCAGTGGAAAAAGATTAATTTTTTTTAAAAAAGCTGAAATTATTTTGTTAAAGTTAATACTTTCCTTCACGTATTTTCAAGTGATGGCACCCTTTTCTGGTTGGGGTGGACTGTCCCACCGCCCTGTCCCTTGCTACGCCATTGCTCTTCTCTGCACCCTTTCCAACAGATCCACATCCTTCCTAAAATGAGGCCACCAGACCTGCATGATGCGGCCTGACCATAACATCCACCTCCTTATCCCTGCTAGCAAATTTCCTAAACATCATTGACAAAACTCAATGAGCTGTCCTTGCAGTCTGTCTGCACTGCTCAGAGAACTTCATATCTGACTGCACTGAATGCCCAGTCTTTTACATTCTCAACTACCCTAAATGTGGTACCACACACTTGGTTCATTAATCATGGATTACCGCTTCCCATAAGAAGTACCTTGCATTTGATAAGATTAAACTTCAATTGCCACTTCTCAACCCATCTGCCTATATTTTGGCAGTAGCAAACCTCGATTACTGTGATTAACCACCCTGCCAACCTTCATATCATCTGCAAACTTGAACATTAAGCTTGATATACCTTCATCAACATCACTAATAAATACAGAAAACAACAGTGGGCCCAGCACCAAGCCCTGGGGGACTCCACTATTAAGATTACTGCAAGAAAAGCAGAGCCCACTGACCATGATTTGTCTTCTCCCACTTATCCCTTTATTCATAGCAGGAACATGTCCTTTTAATACATGCTGCTCCAATTTGTTTAGCAGGCTTTCATTTTCAACAGTATCAATCACTTTTCTAAAATCTAAGCATAGGATGGAAAAATTATATTTTGCATCCATTTTCTTTGTTACTGTGTGACAGCATCAAAATCAAATTGACTGCACACTAGCTATTACTACACTAACTCTATTGAACATTATGAATTTAAATTTAAAAAATAAATAAACTGTTCATCCACCAGCACAGCGTGGATGAACAGTGTATTTTTTAAGAGGGTGAAGGTAAAGAAAGTCAACATGAGAAACAAGGCAAACTTTGGGAAACTTACCGGACAAACTGGTTTCCTGCTACCACAGTTTCTCCCTGCATTCTGTGTAAACGGATGGTGCGTGTTATTGGTAGTGGCAGTAGAAGTTGTTTTCCTATTTTAAACAGCAGCAATGGGGGGGGGGGGGGAGAGATAAACACCCTAAGACTGAGGTAGTCTGGAGGGTGTACCCGTAAGTAAATTTCAGCAGCAAAAACGCTCATGAACTCCAATAATCTACTTTTAATAATGAGAATTAAAAACTAATCAATACATCGTTATCGACTTCCACTGCTAATACCAATAACACGCACCATCTGTTTAAAGAGAATGCAGGAAACTAGTTTGTCCAGAAAGTTTCACAAAGTTTCCCCGTGTTTCTCGCATTGGCTTTGCCGACCGGGCTAGCCGGGTGGGTAAAGTGCCTACCTGGCAACCCAAAGGTCTCGGGCTTGGATCAAAATACTGCAGAAACCTTGGGAGGTGCATTATGGCCACAGAAGCCCATGCGCCAACAACTACCCAAAAAAAAAAAAAAAAAAAAAAAAGCATTGGCTTTATTTACCTTAGTCATCAAGAGTTTACAACTAATCATTCTGAATTTATCTGAAACACTATACATTATATCACACAGGAAAATATTTATTATTGTGTGCAGTATCTTTCCCCCCCTCCCCTTGGAATAATAACTCCAAATAATTGCACAAGCCTCCAACAGTTTTGTTAAATATTTATTTTACTGTTCAACATCACATACACTTTTTTTTTTTTTTTTTTTTTTATGTATACATACATATATATATATATATACACACACACACACACACACACACACACACACACACACATGTATAAACGTTTAACTTTTACATTAAATCAGATCACATTCATTATACTTTAAATATTGCAAACCATTGGTTACAGACATGTTTAAGACAAATATGATGCAAAATTATTCATATAATCGTTCCAAGCTTTCAGACTGACAATGTAAAGTGATGAGGACGAGCTACACATGAACAGCATATATATTTTCCATCAGAACCAAGATGTTTCATAACTATAGAAATGACAAGAACTCATTATTGTTGGTCATTTTACAGGTCAATGGCAACTACAGGGGCCATTAAAAGTCAGATATATGCATTATTAGGATTTAGCATCACATTCTGTCATAGCATTGTCTTTTTTTTTTTTTTTTTTTTTAAGGATAGTCAAAACTGCAGATATCAGATATGCCATCTAAAATTAATTTTAAAGTAGGAGCAATTTGGGCTGCATGCTTTGATAAGAATGTGGTTTACTATACTCTATTATAGAGATGACAGTCAACTATGATATACTGGATTGTGAGATGAGTACTATGATAGTTCGGACATAAAGATGGATCTAAGGCAGAAAGAAGATAAAAGTGAGTATGGTGTGCATGACTCTTGCAAGTGCGATTTCTTTCCAATTTGAGAAAAAAGTTATATGGCAAAGACTGGAGATTCAGTTTAATGGGAAGGAGCCTTCTTAATTGTTGGCGAATGGTATGTCAGTGATTTATACCTCGATCCATTACAAGATTTTTAACGAAAAGTTAAATGAGTTTTAAAACAGGCATCATCAACTGGCTCCACACCGAATTCGGCTTTTTGATATCTGAACTTAGTAGTAATATTTGCCATCGTAGAGAGATCGGGGGGGGGGGGGGGGGGGGGGGGGCGTCATGAGCTTCGGCGTAAAGACTAGACAGGACATGAGTATCAAGCTCCAAAGGCAACACCTAGGCCACTGTGATAAATAGCAGCTAACCACCTCAAGGTGCTGGGTTAGCAGATTTGTAAATTGGAGATCCATAATCTGTCTTACTATTGAATAATTTAAGGCAGTGGTTCCCAACCAGTAGTTTGTGAACCCCTGGGGGTTTGCAAAAGTGTTCAGGAGGTTCGTACTAAAAATTTTGTAATGGCATCTGCAGGCACCTCTGTAGCCAGGTGGGAAGGAGCAGCAGTGCGTAGCACACGCTTCTTGATTAAACCAGGGTTCGAGCTCGTCACCACCAAATACAGAGGATGCAGAAAGGTCAGGGAATGACCACCGCATATCCCGAGAGCAATAGGGCCTTACTTGCTAATGCTCCTAAAAACCAAATAACAAACAAACAATGGCATCTGCAGTGCCAGGCTATTTAGTGCCCTAACAACTTGCATCCCCTAAAAAAAAATTACCAAATTTAATTCTCAAAAACAGATGTCTTGTAGAAAAAATGAAAAGCACAAAACTTGAAACTGCTAAATTTATTTTAAATTGCAAGAATAAGTAATACAACAATATTTGTTTAGATTATCTATCTCAAATACAAAATAAAAATGAATTAGCACACAAATCATCATGAATCTTGTGAATTGTGACGTTACAATTTAAGTCTCTTAAAAGTTTCAATTTCAGGTGTGAAAAAAAAAAGTGCACAAACACGCTGTTACTCACTCAAAAACATGATGTAACGTATCCAGCTATAAACAACACATTGCAAACTAAGAAGAAACAGGGATTTTTCTCTTAGCCAAAATATCACAAAATTTCAAAAAGAAAAATAGAATAACATATAAAAAGGATAAATAAAAAAAATATATATATATAGAAATTTTTATAAGACTATAATTCATAGCACTGTTGTGGCATTTATCTTAAAATATAAATTGTCAGTTGCATTTTTACATGGGTTAATGCACTAATCTGTATAAAACTGTGCGCCTCATAGGTAAGTACTAAGCCACTCTGATGTCTGCACTCTAGGCGGCTGCCTAGTTGGCCTAATGACTGCATTGGCCCTGGTCTTCTGCTTAGATTTGCAGTCTGCACGAGTAGCACAGTGGTATCGTCACTGTCCTCCCTACACCAAGTGAAAAAAGCCCGGGTTCAATCCCGTCAATAACACAAGGAACTTTAGTGGGCTTTTTTCACTCCATGGCTAAGTTAGTAGGTCTCAGGGATAGATAGCAAGGATTTTTCTACCAAAAACTCATGTTTTTTTCTTCCAGAAAAACAAGAGAACACATGCAATTTGCAGACACAAATATGGGTTTATGTAATCAATTACAGGTAACCCTAATATAATAATTTGATTTTTTTCCCTTATATTACATAGATATCTTATTGTAAACTACAAAATATAACTAAGAATAAACAATAAAGTAAAATGAAACTAAATAAAAGTATTACCAAAGAAAGAAACCACATCTCCCACAATGCCTTAATAATTAGTTTACCATCTTACAGTATATCGTGTAAAATAAATGTTTTCCATACTAAATTATTTTTCCACTACTTAGTACTGTGTATGGGTTGAAGGTTGAAACAATGAAAGAAGTTATTTGTTGATGTTATACGAACTTTTGTAGATTGTAATTTTCGGGAAATACGTATTTTTTTTTTATGTGAACCCCAAACACGAGAGGTATTAGAACCCATAGTACTTAGTATCGTGCTTGGGTTGGAGGTTGAGAAGACGAAAGAAGATATTTGTTGACATTGGACTTGAACTTCTGTAGATTGTAATTTTCAGGAAATGCGTATGAAGGAAGGTTGTTCCAGAAAACGGCAGTTGAATGAATAAATGAGGAAGATGAAAAGTTGCTTATGTGGGTTGGAAGTTGGACAGTAAATGGATGTTGGCTGGTGGCGGCACGTGTTCGGACTGTTTTGAAAGAGAGAGCGGGAATTATAGAAGCCAATTCAGAAGAACAGTGCCCATGAAAGTATCTGTAGAAGAGGCATGCAGCAGAAACAGTATGTCTATGAGAAAGCGAGTGGAGAGACTCTGTTAGAGATGAATAATAAATTAACCTAACTGCCCTCTTCTGAATGGAATCAAGAAACCTGAGAGAGGTTTTGGGGGCACCACCCCAAATGTGGGAACAATATTCCATGGCAGGGCGGATTTGCGATTTATACAGAGTGAGCAGCTGTTTGTAAGAAAAGTAACGCCGAGAGCGAAAGAGAAAACCAAGTTTTTAAGATGCAGAGGAAGCAATATTTGTAATGTGCTTGTGCCAAGAGAGATTAGAAGTCAGGGTAATCACCAAAAAAGACATCATTTTGCCTAGAAATCGGAGTGTCCCTAAAGATAAGCATAGGAGCAGAAGAATCCTTTTTGCGAGATATAAGACAAGACTGAGTTTTAGAAGGGTTGAAATCAACTAAGTTGTCTTTGCCCCACTGGAGAATTACCTGTAGATCGGCATTTTAGGAATTGGTAGCAGATTTGAGAAGTTGAAGCTGATTGAGCAGGACAAGGTTTCTCAAAATGGAAAGTGGAATGCAATGTGCTATCATCGGCAAAACTATGGATAGGCTTGCCAGTCAATGGAAGAAGGTCATTAATATACAAGAGGAAAAGAGTGGGGGAAAGAACTGAACCTTGGAGGACACCGGCATTAGTGGAGAAGTTAGAAGACAGAGCCATCTACCATCACCCTTAGTGAGTGATCAGAGAGAAAACTGGATAACCAATTCAAAAAACAGTTGGCAAACCATAAGATGGAAGCTTGTTTAGAAGACCTTTAGGCCAAACACGATCAAAAGCCTTTGAGATGTCAAGAGCAACTACTTGGGTTTCACCGAACTTTTCCATTGAATTAGTCCATAAATGGGTAACATAAGCCAGAATATCACCAGTGGATCGACACTGACGGAATCGATACTGGCGATCATTCATCAGATGGAAGGTTTCTAGGTAGTTTAAGAGTTGGCGGTTAATTGATTTCTCCATTACTTTAGAAAGAGTAGAAGTAATTGCAATGGGACGATAATTGCATGGGAGGGATTTGTCACCCTTTTTAGGAACTGGCTGGATATGAGCAAATTTCCAAGCAGAAGGAAAAACACCTTTAGGATAAGAAAGTGAAAAAAGGCAGCAAAGAATAGGAGTAAGTTCAGGAGCACAGGTTTTGAGAACAAGTGGAGAAATACCATCAGGACCTGGAGCTTTCTTAGCATCAAGATTCATCAAAATCCTTCTGATATCCCTTTGACGGAAGACCACAGGAGGCATTGAATGGTGCGTGTTGGGAATGGTGGTAGGTGTTTTACCAAGATCATTAATACATGAGATCGAAGAAAAATGGGATGCTAGCAGGTCAGCTTTATCCTTGGTTGAAGTGACAACAGAACCATCTGGTTTGGACAGAGGTGGGAGCAGAGATGGGCAAAAGTTGCAGCCAATAGCTTTGGCAAGAGACCAGAATGCTTGGCTAACATTAGGGCAAGAAGCAAGTTTTCTACTCTTAGCCTGTTCAAAAACTCTAGTTTGGACTGATTAATAACTGCTTTACAATTGTTACGAGCTTTGGTATAGGCAGAAAATGAAACTGAAGAATTAGAAACAAGCCAATTGCGATATGCAACATTCTTCTCTTGAACAGCCTTAGCACATTTATTGGAAAACCAAGGTTTAGATAAAGGACGAGATTTTAAAGTGGAGTGTGGGATAAAGGATTCCATTCCTGCAAGAATAATTTCACTGACACGATCTGAGCAAACGTTGACATCAGAAGTTTTGAAACAGTAATCCGACCAAGGAAAAGAAGAAAAGAAGTCTCGCAGGTCATCCCATTTTGCATTCTTGTAATGCCAAACAACACTAGGTTGGGAATAGCCATGAGATAAAGGTTCCATTGGAGAAGAGACAATCACCAAGTTGTGATCTGAAGTGCCTAAAGGACCTCTCACTTCGACCATGTACTTAGAAGGGTTGTTTGTGAGAAAAAGATCAAGCGTATTGGCTGTATGACTAGGATTGTCCGGTATTCTTCTAGGTAAATGAACAATCTGTGCTAGGTCATTAGTAATTGCAAAAGCCTCAGCATCTCGACCTTCTGGGTCGGTGTGACTAGAAAACGCAAGCCAGGTGGAGTTGTGAACATTAAAATCACCAAGGAAAATTACCTCACTGTTAGGAAAGTTGGACTGGAGAAAGTCAAGAGAGGAAGTCAAAGAGCTCCAAGTGATTAGTGGAGTTGGGAGAACGGTAGAGACAACAGATGAATTTGACACAATGAGGTAGAGATTTTAAGCCAGAGAAGATCAAAGAGAGGAGATTCCAAATTGCCTAGTCACTGACAGGGAATATCAGAATGGACATATGCACAAGTACCACCTTTGAGGTGAAAGGAATCATACAGCGAATAATTTGGGCATCTGAGATGAGCAGTAGTTGAATCAACCGATAACTGAGGTTCTGTCAGAAAAAGTACATGGGGTTTGGCAGACTGCAAGTGGAAATGGACATCGTTGAGATTAGAATTGAGACCACGTATATTTGTGAAATGAATTAGGAAGTGCTTGGGAGGTTTAGATCTTTTTGCAGATAAGCTTGCTCTATTAGTTTGACAATTCATGGTGTATTCAATAGTAAGAAAAAGTGGATGGGACATGCTGTATGAAGTAATGAAATTTTTCAATATGGCATACACATGGTAAGAATATACCCAGATCCTTGACATAACGTGACCTCGACAATGCTCCCCGCATACACACTACTCTGACTCCCTCCAGTCACTATCTGGCAGAGTAGAGGTAGCAAGATTATACACTAGCTGATCCAGAAGCCTCCTAGAGAGTTACCAATAGGTTCGGTCCGGTGTACTAACTAGCGGCCGGTCTGCGAACACAGTTTTAGAGCTGTACCCTCGAAATGTAAGGAATATTGGATCTCGCCACGACCTTCATCATAACCTCAAAAGTCATCAATCATACTGCATGATGGAAGAGAAAGGGAAGGGTTGACCGGAACTTAGCTCTAGAGACTAAACATAGGTTGCACCACTTCAAGCCTCCAATAAGCAAAGCGGTGGTATTTCACCAGCTGATGAGAGTCACCTACCACCTAGTACTGCCTGGTAACATAGAGGGGCAGCATTCCTCCATGTGGTGTGGACACCACACCTCGACCCCTGCTTACGTTGGTTCACACTTGGGTGGTAACCCACCATGTACTTGTGCATGGAAGTTATACCCAGGATTACTAATAGTCCCATCATCGTGAAGGTGCAAGCAGAGGATTTGGATGTCGCAGACCGTCCGAACTTTGCCGAAATTGGGTCCACTTGACTTGAGTGTCACCCGAATATCAGTTCCATCAGCGTTTTAGACTCCCAGGTAGCAAGTACAGCTTGTCTGGCATATCTGAGAGAATGTCTGTGACAACCTCAAGGACCAAATGAAAGAAGTGTTGTTCCAGAAAACAGAAGTTGAATGTATTCATTCAACTTCTCTAAGAATGAAAAGTTGGTTCTGTGACTTTGAACAGAACCAACTTTTCATTCTCAGTTATTAAGAGGATTTTGACTGGTTGCAGCACATGTTCAGACTACTGTGAAAGAGAGAGCAGGAATTATAGCAGGCAATTCAGAAGAACAGTACCCATGCAAGTATCTATAGAATTTTTTTTTTTTCCCCCTTTACAAGGACCTGCAACTGTCTACGAGACAGTGTGCAGAGACTCTGTTAGAGATGAGACATTAATTAACCTAACTGCCCTCTTTTGAATGGAATCTAGAAGCTTGAGAGAGGTTTTGGGGTTACCACGCCAGTTGTGGGAACAACATTCCATGGTAGGCTGGTTTTGTAATTTCTACAGAGTCAACTGTTTGGAAGAAAAGTAAGGCGAAGAGCGAAAGAGAAAACCCAGTTTTTTGGATGCAGAGTATGCAATATTTGTAATGTGCTTTATGCCAAGAGAGATTGGGGAAGTCGGGATAACCCCCAAGATCTTGCCTAGAAATCAGAGCATCATCGAAGATAAACATAGCAGAAGAATCTTTTTGACGAGATATAAGACAGGACTGAGTTTTAGAACAATTGAAATGAAGTTATTTGTTCCCCTGGAGAATTACCTGGACATCAGCATTTAAGGATTTGGCAGTGGATACTTGAAGTTGCTGTTTAAACAGGGCAAGAGTTCTCAAACTGGAAGGTGGAATGCAATGTGCTATCATCTGCCAAACTATGGATAGGATTTCTGGTCAATGGAAGAAGGTCATTAATATACACAAGGAAAAGAGTGGGAGAAAGGACTGAACCTTGGGGAACCTGCATTAGCAGAGAAGTTAACAGAGAGCCATCTAATATCACCAGAAGTGAGAATTTCAGAGAGAAAACTGAATATTACTAAAAACAGTTGCCAAATCATAAGATGGAAGTTTATTTAGAAGACCTTTATGCCAAACACGATCAAAAGCCTTTGAAATGTCAATAGCAATGGCTTGAGTTTCACCAAACTTTTCCGTTGAATTTGTCCATAAATGGGCAAGATAAGCCAGAATATCACCAGTGGATCGACACAAACGTAATCCATACTGGCAATCGTTGATCAGATGAAAGATTTCCAGATAGTTAATAAAAGTTTGCGGTTAATTGATGATTTCTCCATTACATTGGAAAGAGTAAAAGTACCCGCAATGGGATGATAACTGAATGGAAGGGATTTGTCATCCTTTTTAGGAACTAGCTGGATATGAGCAAATTTCCAAGAAGGAAAAACACCTTTGGAATAAGAAATTGAAACAAGATGACACAAAACAGGAGTAATTTCAGGAACACATGTTTTGAGAACAAGTTTCTTAGCATCAGATTCATAAAAATTCTGACATCATTTCGACGGAAGACCACAGGAGGCATTGAAAAGAGCATAGTGGGAAGTGTTTTACCAAGTTCATTTAAACATCAGTTGGAAGAAAAACAGGATGCTAACAGGTCAGCTTTATCTTTTGCTGATGTCGCAACAGAGATGGGCAAAAATTTCAGCCAAAAGCTAGGGCAAGTGACCAGAATGCTTGGCTACCATTTGGACAAGAAGCAAATTTTCTAGTCTTAGCCTGTTTGAAATCTAGTTTGGACTAATTAATAACTGCTTTACAAAGTATAAATAATACTTAATAATAATTTTTATTATTACACAATGTCGCTTATAAAAACATAGTACTGGAAACATTTTATAAAATTTCAGAAATATTATGTGGAAAGGGGTTCGTGAGAAAGGTTCGGAACCGCTGATTTAAGTGAAGAAGAGTATGATGGTCAGCACTCCATGATGTAGCTGATATTACCCACAAAATTTTTAATTTAGTAAAACAGGTGGTTCTAAGCTGATGTTAATGAGCTAATGAGTTAAAGAGCATTTGTGCAGAGAAACAGAGTGGGCCAGTAAATCAGAGTGTCTTATAACGGGGGATTTTAATTTCCCAGAGATTGACTGGAATTTGTGAATTGGTCACTCACACATTAGGCTTTTGTGGATTTCTTGGATGATTGTTTTCTACAGCAGCATGTTCAGGAGGCAACTAGAGGGAGTAATACTCTTCATCTAATTATCAGTAGTGATTCTTTATGCATCAAGAATCTGCAAATAAAAGAATCATTAGGTGGCAGTGAACAGAGTGTGCTGAAGTGGGATTTACTTAAAGAGGCAACTACCATCAGGGGTAAAGGGAAGGGTTTTTGCTTTCGTAAAAGGTGGTCTGAGACAGTATTTAAATTCTATATGGTGGGACCAACTGATGATGTTACCAATAGTAAATTCAAAACAGGAAGCATTCAAAGAAATAATCTTGGAAGCTACTAGGCTTTTCATACCAACAAAGAAATATTGTTCAAGATTTAGGCCTAATTGGATGTCAGATGAACTAATTGGAAATGTGGCAGAGAAGAAAAATGCAGGGGATACATAAATATTAACAGGTGACACAGAAGCCTATGATAGATATAAGGTGGTTTGTAACCAAGTCACAAAGGAGGTTAGGCAAGCAAAGGCAGATTACGAGAAATCTTTGGCAAAGGATGCAAAGAAAAACAGCAAAGAGTTCTTTACTTATGTTGTTGTTTGGTTTTTAGGAGCATTAGCAACTAAGGCCATATTGCTCCGGGGATACGCGGTGGTCATTCCCTGACCTTTCCGCATCCTCCATATTTGGTGGTCATGGGCTCGAACCCCGGTCTAATCAAGAAGAGTGCTACGCACTGCTGCTCCTGCCTAGGGAGGCACCCTTTACTTATGTAAACTCTAGAAAGAAGGGAATGACTCAGATTGGTCCACTTGATATTGATAGTTCAACTGTTGACGATCCTGCCCAGGTAGCTAACAAACTAAATGAAAATTTTGCATCTACATTCACACATGGAGTTATTCAGGGAGGGAAATGCCAGAGGTGTATTAAACTCTGGCAGTAAGCTAGATAATCTTGTAAAATCTGAGAGGAAAGTGGAGGAGAAATTGTTGAGGATAAACATAAAAAAGGCACCTGGGGTGGATGGGATCTATCCAGTTATATTAAAGGAGGCAGCAAAGGAAGTAAGCAAACCATTAGCCATAATTATGAGAGTTTCTTTGGACTCAGGGGAGGTACCCATAGACTGGAGATGTGCAAATGTGACCCCAATTCACAAAGGAGGATCAAAGGCTGACACAATTAATTATAGACCTGCGAGTTTAACTTCTGTTCCAGGAAAATTAATGGAGACACTGGTTAAAGAAGCACTGCAGGATCATCTAGACAAGACTTCAGTTATAGCTCAGACACAGCATGGTTTTGTTAAGGGGAAGTCTTGCCTGACCAATTTGATTGGATACTATGATGCAGTCACAAAAGAACTGGATGCAGGGAATAACTTTGATGTTATATATTTGGATCTTAAAAAGGTTTTTGATACTGTTGCACATGGAAGACTGCTGCACAAATTGGAGCAGTGTGGTATTGGAGGCAAATTGCTGTTATAGATAAAGGGATGGTTGAGGGGGAGAAGACAGAGTGGTAATCAATGGACACTGCTCATCGTGGACTAATATTATGAGTGGAGTCCCTCAGGGTTCAGTGTTGGGTCCATTATTGTTTTTTGTATTTATAAATGATATTGATGATGGTATATCAAGCTTAATACCAACTGTTTGTAGATGATACAAAGGTTGGCAGGGTTGTTAAGGACACTACTGACACTATGCAGCTGCAACAGGATCTGGAAAGGTTGAGCAGATGGGCTGAGAAGTGGCAAATGAAGTTTAACATTGACAAATGTAAAATACTACGTATGGGAAACAGCAACCCCAAAGCAATGTATCAACTCTGTGGTACTACACTAACAGTGGTAGAGAATGAAAAGGACCTGGGGGTAATTTTGCAGGCAGATATGAAGTTCTCTGAGCAATGCAGACAGTTTGCAAGAGTAGCTCATGGTGTCTTGTCAATGATACACAGGAATTTTTCTAGCAGGGATAAGGAGGTGATTATTTCTTTGTATAAGGCAATGATCAGGCCACACCTTGAGTACTGTATACAGGTCTGGAGGCCTCATTTCAAGAAGGATGTAGAGCTGCTGGAACGAGTACAGAGAAGGGCAACAAGGGTTGCTCTTACAAAGAAAGGGCTTAAGTTTTGCAAATTACAGTGTATGGAGACTAGGCACTGGTGAGGTGATCTGATAGAAGCCTTGAATGGTTTCAGCATGCTCAATGCCGATGGGATTCTTCCTCTTTCTCAGAATAATCACCTGAGAGGGCATAAATTGAGATTGAGGAATGACAGATGTAGGATAGATGTGCGTGAATTTGCCTTTAGCCAGTAGTTGGTTGGTGGAACAGACTTCCATCCCTTGTTGTGGAAGTTGATAGCCTAAATAAATTTAAGGCTCAGCTGGACAGGTATTTCAAACGAACGGAGAGGTGAAATGGAAGTGGGGTTTTTTTTGGCTGATGCTGCATAAGCTTGCTTTCTTGCATCATATGCCTCTACTAATGCTACCACACGGCTATCATAACCATATCATAATATGCCGAAATCTTTACTTACGTTATATTTTGCTATTCTTCCGCCTTTCATGGCCTCTTTTCTTGTACTGGAATAATAATTAATTGTGAATATTTCATACTAATAATGAGTGAATCGATATATTGTCCATCGGATTTCCAAAACTGTAGAAAATGTTCCGGCCTGTTCCTTCGTTCTCAAACTGGCGGCTATACTTCCTACGCTTTTTACCACATGTAACCGGAATTAACATTATCGCCTATGAGAGTATCCACTCTGTATCTTACTACTCTGTGCTACTACTATTAATAAAAGTATCTCAAGTTAAAGTCAGTAAACAACGAATTTAGCCTCAATATAGAAAAACTATTACTGAATTGTATAGCGAAATAGTACCTGTCTATTCACAGCTTAATTAAGCGCGTGCGTGAATTGTAAGACTTGTGCACATTTTTATTATTAGATTCCTCTGTAAATGGCTTTCAATAAAAAAAACTTGAAATCATTAAAAATCTTAAATGAAATTAAATACAGGCATACCTCGATTAACGAATAGGATGCGTTCCACGAAATTACTTCGTTAACCGAAACTTCGTTTTCAGAGGTAAAAATACTATGGCCAGAATAGGGATATGTTCCTACGTAAAGAAAATGAAAAGCTTTTTTTTCGAACAAAGAAAAGTTTTATTAAATAAACAGTCAACTTACATACAAAGTGAAATCACATTTTAAAATATGAGGTTAAAGTTGATTGTTTATGCTTTTTTTCTCTTTCATTTAACAATTGCCTATACGGAGTTATTGCATTTAACACTGATCGCTTAACTATAACACTTCTTCCTAAATCAGGATCATTTTCACTAAAAAAATTTAAAACATTTTCAATGTCATTTAAGCACCTTTTTAAATCTTTGGTTGTTAACACTTTTTCGGCAGGAACTTCTTTAACTTCGCCTTCATTATCTTTGTCTTCGTTGCTAACAAGGTTTTCTAAATCTTCCACTGAAAAACCATCATCTTCTGCATTCAATAAATTTCTAACATCCTCTTCATCGACATTTTCGAAACCTATTGATTGAGCCATCTGGATAACTTCATTTCTAATTTCTTGGATGTTATTTTCTTCTTCTAGTACAACTTCTGGCCATATTTTGCGCCAAACTCCATTTAAGCATTTCTTAGTGACTTCTTTCCAAGAACTATCAATGTTTTCAATTGCGTTTTTAATGGTGTAGTTTTTCCAAAAAGTTTTAACTGTCATTTCCTCTTTATCCTCTAGTTCAGGTAAATTGCTTAAAATTCGACGCAGATAATAAGCTTTAAATGATGCTATTACTCCCTGATCCAATGGTTGAATCAGGGAAGTTGTGTTTGCTGGAAGAAACACAACTTTGACAGGAATGCATGTGTCCAACGTGTTAAGATCAGTAGGATGTCCCGGAGCATTGTCTAACAACAAAAGAGCTTTTTCTTCAAAGTTGTTTTTTTTGACAATACCGTTTTACTCCAGGACAAAAGTGGTTAACAAACCAATCAGTAAATAACTCCTTGGTAACCCACGCTTTTCTATTTGCTTTCCATATTACAGGTAAATTCATTTTTATGTTACCTTTTAACGCCCTCGGATTTTCTGAATGGTAAACTAATAACAATTTTAATTTATAATCGCCAGAGGCATTTGATCCAAAGAGTAACGTTAAACGGTCTTTGGCTGCTTTGAACCCAGCAGCTGATTTTTCTTCAATAGAAATGAAGCTTTTTGTTGGTAGCCGTTTCCAGAACAAACCGCTTTCGTCAACATTGAACACCAAATTTGGTGGAAAATTTTCACGTTCAATTATTTCCTTTAGTTTTTCTGGAAACTTATTTGCAGCTTCTCTTGTTAATTTTACACTATGAATCCTGGCCCGTTTTTTTAAATTTCTCGAACCAACCACGAGAAGCCCCAAAGGTTTCCGTAATTTCTTCAGTTTGTTTAGATTTCAGGTGATTAAACAAAAATAATGCTTTTTCTTGAATGACCATTTGACTTAAAGGCATATGACGTTGTGACATATCATCTATCCACAAACTTAACATTTTCTCCATTTTTTCTAAAATTGGATTCCTTAAGCGAGTTAATTTTGCCGCTGTAACATCTGTACAATTCTGAGCAGACTGTTTTATTTTTTCTGATTGACTTAGTATGGTTGTTAAAGTTGATTGCGCTAATCCTAAAGAATGTGCCACATCGGATTTTCTTTCGCCGCTTTCAACACGTCGTACGATATTTAGTTTAGTTTCCAAAGAAATTGCTTTTCTTTATGTTAAATGGGGCTTGAAATTGCGGACTTCGTTATATCGAGGCTTCGTTATCAGAGGTAACGTTAACCGAGGTATGCCTGTATTAGCTTATAATTCATGAATACTTTTTAAAAAGCACACTTTATATTTTCAGTTGGGGATTATTATTTTGTTCATTAAGCACTATTAAGTAAATATAATTATGTTCAAATTACATTCTAAATACTCATTAAGCACTTAAAATAATTATAAAAAATTGCTCAAATTACATTCTAATGCCATTCGTTAAGCACTATTAATATTTTAAAAAAATTGTTCAAATTCTCTAATACCACAATGGCCAGTTGTGTCTCACTTTACGTCCTTTAAATGGCCAGTACCCGTACTTCCATTTAAAGCACGTAAAGTGAGAATATAATTGATGTAAATATATATATATTTTTTTTATGTATTTTCATTTCTATTTATTCAAAATTGTAGTAATCATTACAATCTTCAAGGGCGGAAAATACCCTTCTGCGTAGGGGGGGGCGGAAACCAAAGCGCAGACGAAGTCAAGAAAATGCTCCATTTGATACTATAAATTTTGTCTTCTCCAGATTTTTGCTTTCGAAAATTGAACCCCAAAACGCGGTTATATTTTCTTTATTTGCACTAAAACGTGAGGAAGGCAGTATCGACCGAGAAAAAAAAAAATAATAAAAATAAATAAATATATATATATTTGTAATTCCCGCCTAATCAAACATCTAAATACTATAGTTTAATTATATCGTAAAGCTGTTACCGTTACCATCTGCTAACATGGTAACGTCTTTCACGCCCAACAATGACAACATACTTCCGTCGTCAGAGGGATTAAAGACAATAACAAAAACACAGTAACATCGTCAGGCAAGAATGTTCTCCTACTTTGCCAGTCACACGACAAAATTCCATCTGATCAGTGAGTACCTAACCAAGTTGTTTCCATCCCTTGCCATTCTTGTTTTCGTTGGCTAACGAATGCGATCACATGAGCTTAGTTGCTAGGGGCAACAAGATCCTTTTAGAGCCAATGTCGAAGACTTGCTAGATAAAAGGGCACAGATTAACTTCACAAGAAAAGAAAAACACCAAACAAGGCCTGATCACAGTATTTTAAAATGAACAGATACTTTTTTCTGTTGACGTTGCCAGTTTTTGTTTTTATTTGTGCCATGAATGAACAGCTCTCGAGAGAATGAATATGCAGGTACAAGTATGTGATAATATTTGCAAAAATGTTTAATCAAAGATGATTTAAAAACAAACAACGTTTCCACATTACCTACCCAAAATGAAGTGCCGCACCATATCGCATAGAGAATATTTGCTTGTCTTGAAATTTTAAATACAAGACATATTCATTATTAATACGCGAGGATCAGGGTGTGTGTGTATGTTGTGAGAGAGAGAGCACGTTTGCAGGACAGCACCGTTAATATAACAGAAAGCATATCATTATTATTAGCCATAGGGTGCAAGGAAAGCCGGAGGCTTATGCTGCACCAGCCAAATAAAAAAAAAAAAAAAAAAATCCAAAGTTATCCAGAGAGAGAGAGAGAAGCAGAAAGGAATCACCAAGAGAAGAATGATGATATCCAGCTCAGGACCCAGGGTGTGCCAGGCCCATACTCACCACCTGGGGAGTGGATGCTTAAGGTGTCGCAACGCTGTAAATGGGGTGCTAAAAAAATAATAAGTAAAAAATTAATTCTCCGATTAGAATCGAACTGAAGTTCTGATATGCCTATGTTTATATTTAGAAATAAACAAAACATAAAAAAATAAATCTCGCACAAACCAAAATGAAAAATGAAGTCGGTACTAACTGTTTTTCCTACTATCATATTGCTTATGTTTGTAACAACTTTTAGAGAAAATCAATTGATAGATATTTTCAATAATATTTTCTGCAAACGCATAAAATACTCGATGTATCAATTGAAACATTTTCTGCCTTTGCTTGCATAATGCAAGTAAAGACAAAAAATTGTTAGTGACTTGTCTTAAACCTTGTGTTTTGTTTTAACTATGCATTTTACCCTTAACCCTTATAACCACCGAATAGTAATATTTCATACTTCATAACAAAAACAGAAAAAAAAAAAAAAAAAAAAAAATGGGGCAAAAACGAAGCATTTCAGGTGCGACCCGAGCACGTTTCGTTTCTGCGCATTCATTGCGCGGAAACAAACATATCCGCTGCTTCAGCTATAACACACGGTATATTGACAGCTTGTGATGTGTGCGTGTAAAAAAAAAAAAAAAAAAAAAGAGAAGAAATAATTACTAGAAAACAGAAGTTGAAAGGATAAATGAGGAAGTTGAGTTTCACGTGGCCACTAAATAGGTACTGACTGACTGATGATAGCACATGGTTATACTGGTTTAAAGAGTGGAAGATAAAAGGAACCGCGCCTATGGTAACATCTATAGAAAAGGCGGGTAGCAAATAGAATCTATGAGACAGAAAGCGGAGAGACTTCGCAACAGACGATTCATTAATTAACCTGGCTGTCCTCTTTTGAATGGAGTCTAGAAGCCAGAGAGAGAGATCCCTAATAGTGATATGTGATTTTTGTCTAGAAATCTTGAGTGTCATCGAAGAAAAGTATTAGAGAATAAGAACCCTTTTCGCAAGATATATATATAAAAAAAAAAAAAAAAAAAACTTGAGTTTTTAGAAATGAAATTACAATATCTTTGCCTCATTATAGCAATATCTTGAGATCAAAATTAAAGAAGTTGGTTGTATTCGAGAAGTTAAACTGTTTCTATAGAGCACGGTTTCCCAAACTGGTAGGCGGAATGCAACGTGTTATCAAAACTATGGATAGGATTTCTAGTCAATGAAAAATGGTCATTAATAAACAAGAAGAAAAGAGTGGGAGAAAGAACTGAAACTTGGAGAACACCAGTATTAGTGGAATAGTTAGAAGACAATAAGCCATCTACCATCACTCGCAGAGTTTAGTCAGAGAGACAACTGGATACCCAACTGCAAAAACACTCGGTAATCCGTAAGGTGGAAGCTTATTAGATCTTTATGCCAAACATCACCAAAAACCTTTGAAATGTCAAGGGCAACTGCTTGAGTTTCACCGAACTTTTCCACTAAATTTTTCCACAGATGGGTCAATGCCAAAATATCACTAGTGGATCGACACTCGTGGAATCCATGTCGGCAATCATTGATCAAATGGAAAGTTTCAAGATAGTTTAGGAGTTGCGGTTAATGGATTTCTCCATTACTTTGGAATGAGAACAGGTGCACACCGCCTAAAAGTTTGGTATCGCGTTTCATTTTTCTTAATTTTCAAAGTTCATTAAAATACGACCAACTTGCTTATCAATTTTTATGAAAGTATCTTCAATTATGTATAAGGACCAAAACACTTAAAATTTACAAAATATTTATGAAGTTGCTAGAATACTCAAGAATATTACAGAAAAGTGTAGAAGATTCCTGAATGTGGTAGAAAGTCGTAAATGATTCTTCATTATCTAGAAAGAGGGAATAATGTTTCAATATTATAAAAGATTTTAAATAAATAGGTTAACTAGCTAAGTGTTTAAAGTACTGTTAGTTTCTTATTAAATTGCTTTTTTTTTTTAATATGAAAACCCCAAACACGAGATGTATTAGAACCTATAGTACTAAGTACAGTACCATGTTTGGGTTGGAGGCTGAGAAGACAAAAGAAGATATTTGTTGACATTAGACTTGAACTTCTGTAGACCGTAATTTTCAGGAAATACGTATGAAGGAAGGTTGTTCCAGAAAACGGCAGTTGAATGAATACACAAGGAAGATAAAAAGTTGGTTCTGAGTTTGAAGTCGGAGAGTAAATGGATGTTGTCTGATGGCGGCACGTGTTTGGACTGTTTTGAAACAGAGAGCGAGAATTATAGAAGCCAATTCAGAAGAACAGTGCCCATGGAAGTATCTGTAGAAAAGGGATGCAGCAGAAACAGTACGTCTATGAGACAGAGTGGAGAGACTCTGTTAGAGAGGAGTCACTAATTAACCTAACTGCCCTCTTCTGAATGGAATCAAGAAGCCTGGGAGAGGTTTTGGGGGCACTGCACCAGATGTGGGAACAATATTCCATGGTAGGGCGGTTTTGCGATTTGTACGGAGTGAACAGCTGTTTGAAAGAAAAGTAACATCGAGAGCGAAAGAGAAAACCAAGTTTTTTAGAAGCAGAGGAAGCAATATTTGTAATGTGCTTGTGCCAAGAGAGATTAGAAGTCAGGGTAATCCCCAAAAGAGATATCATTTTGCCTAGAAATCGGACTGTCATCAAAGGTAAGAATAGCAGCAGAAGAATCCTTTTTTGCAGGATATAAGATAAGACTGAGTTTTAGAAGGATTGAAATCAACAAAGTTGTCTTTTCCCCAGTAGAGGATTACCTGGAGATCAGCATTTAAGAAATTGGTAGCGGATATTCGAAAAGTTGAAGCTGATTGAGCAGGGCAAGGTTTCTCGAAATGGAAAGTGGAATGCAATGTGCTATCATCGGCAAAACTATGGATAGGATTTCCATTCAATGGAAGAAGGTCATTAACATACAAGAGGAAAAGAGTGGGGGAAAGAACTGAACCTTGGGGGCCATCAGCATTAGTGGAGAAGTTAGAAGACAGAGCCATCTACCATCACCTTCAATGAGCGATCAGAGAGAAAACTGGATAACCAATTAAAAAACAGTTTGCAAATCATAAGTTAGAAACTTGTTTAGAAGATCTTTAGGCCAAACACGATTGAAAGATTTTGAGATGTCAAGGGCAACTGCTTCTGTTTCACCAAACTTTTCCAATGAATTTGTCCATAAATGGGTAACATAAGCCAGAATATCACCAGTGAATCGACATTGACGGAATCCATACTGGCGATCGTTGATCAGACGGAAGGTTTCTAGGGTTTAAGAGTTGGCGGTTAATTGATTTCTCCATTACTTTAGAAAGAATAGAAGTAATTGCAATGGGACGATAATTAGATGGGAGCGATCTGTCATCCTTTTTAGGAACTGGCTGGATATGAGCAAATTTCCAAGCAGAAGGAAAAACACCTTTGGAATAAGAAAGTGAAAAAAGGCGGCAAAGTACAGGAGTAAGTTCAGGTGCACAGGTTTTGAAAACAAATCGAGAAATACCATCAGGACCTGGAGCTTTCTTAGCATCAAGATTCGTCAATATCCTTCTGACATCCTTTTGACTCAAGACCACAGGAGGCATTGATTGGAGCTTGTGGGGAACGGTGGTAGGTGTTTTACCAAGGATCATCAATACAAGAGTTTGAAGAAAAATGGTATGCTAGAAGTTCAGCTTTATCCTCTCTATCCTTGGCTGAAGTGAAAACAGAACCATCTGGTTTTGATAGAGGTGGGAGCAGAAATGAGCAAAAGTTGCACACAACAGCTTTGGCAAGAGACCACAATGCTCTGTTACCATTAGAGCAAGAAGCAAGTTTTCTACTCTTAGCCTGTTCAACATATGGTTTGAACTGGTTAATAACGGCTTTACAACTGTTGCAGGCAGAAAATGAAACTGAAGAATTGGAAACAAGCCTAGTACGATATGCAACATTCTTCTCTTGAACAGCCTTAGCACGTTTATTGGAAAACCAAGGTTTAGATAAAGGACGAGATTTTAAAGTTGAGTGCGGAATAAAGGATTCCATTCCTACAAGAATAATTTAATTGACACGATCTGAGCAAACGTTGACATCAGAAGTTTTGAAACAGTAATCCGACCAAGGAAAAAATCTCGCCGGTCATCCAATTTTGCATTCTTGTAATGCCAAACAGTACGAGATTGGGAATAGCCTTGAGATAAAGGCTCCATTGGAGAAGAGACAATCACCAAGTTGTGTGAGGAGCCTACAGGACCACTCACTTCAACCGGGTACTTAGAAGGGTTGTTTGTGAGAAAAAGATCAAGCGTGTTGGCTGTATGGTTAGGAATATCGGGGATTCTTGTAGGTAAATGAACAATCTGTGCTAGGTCATTAGTAATTGCAAAAGCCTCAGCATCCCGACCAGCTGGGTCAGTGTGTCCAGAAAACGGAAGCCAGCTGGAGTTGTGAATATTAAAATCACCAAGGAAAATTACCTCACTGTTAGGAAAGTAGGACTGGAGAAAGTCAAGTTGCAAAGAGAGGAAGTCAAAGAGCTCCAAGTGATTAGTGGAGTTGTGAGAATGGTAGAGACAACGGATGAATTAGACACAATGTGGTAGAGAGATTTAAACCAGAGAAAATCGAAAAGAGGAGATTCCAAATTGCCAAGTCTCTGACAGGGAATATCGGAACGAACATATGCACCAGTTCGACCTTTGAGGCGAAAGGAATCATACAGCGAATAGTTTGGGCAACTGAGATGAGCAGTAGTTGAATCAACCGATAACTGAGATTCTGTCAGAAAAAGTACATGGGGTTTGGCAGACTGAAAATGGACATCGTTGAGATTAGAATTAAGACTACGTATATTTGTGAAATGAACTAGGAAGTGTTTGGGAGGTTTAGATCTTTTCGCAGTTGCTTAGCAATGACTTATTGTCACAGTACTCACCTCAAAATCAGTAATTAAAAATTTGAATTCATAGAAGGCGAAAAATAAAAAGAATTAAGATTAAACTATTTAGAAACATGCTCTAAGGAGAAAGAAGTGCACAACTTTTTCCTAAGTTGTCGTCTATTAAAGAAATTTTCGTAACTGTGTATTAGAAACTAATTTTAATTTCGTTTTTAATAAACAATTCCGAATTTTTCTATGAATTTTGAATTCATAGAACCTTTCGCCTTCTATGAATTCAAATTTTAAATATGGATTTTGAGGTGAGTACTGCGATAATAAACCATTGCCAAGGAATTTAATAATTTTAAATGATTCTAGCGTTTTGCACTAATATAAGTTTAACAGTAAACGCTGCAAACTTATAAACATGGCAAGAAATAATGAACTGAACGTTGAAAAAAAGAAGTGCTATTATAACTCTGTACAAAGAAAGCTATTCCATTAGAAGTATTAGCAAAAAACTAGGTGTTTTTTGCTAATACTTCTTTTAAAGGAGTACAAATTGCCATTCAACGATTCATGGAAAGTGGAACTTTTTAAAGGACAAATCACGATCAGGACGACCGCGCATAGCAAAGGAAACACGAGAAAACACCATAACATTGATTTCTACACGCAATCGAAGACTTACTGCACCTCAAATCAGAGCTGAGTTCAATAGAAACAAACTCCGTGTTAAGGTGACACCCACAGGGCTTCACGGTTGTATTGGTCTTTAAGGGCACAAGGGCAGCTGAGGCCAAAATGTGCCAGGTCCTATATTATTATCCTAAAGTAATATAATTTGTTCCATTTTGGCATCAGAGGAATTCATGTGTGTGTGTGTTGCTTCAGAAAGGTATAGAGTTTAGCACTATTTCCAATCATGTGGGTAAGCGATAATGGTTCTTGCAGTTGTAACTGAGAGTGGAAAGTAGTTCTGAAATGGAAATAGTAAGGACAATCTAAAAGTATATGCTTGACTGTAAGTGGCAGTGTACAATGCGTGCATCGAGGTGGATGCACGCATTATACACATGCGTGCATCCACATTGTATCCCATGAACAGAAACATGCGAGTTAGGTGCGTATCCTTAATCTTGCTAGTACAACTTCTTCCTGTATTTTGTCTGAAGCTGGAAATCCATAATGCTGGTTCTTCTTTGATTTGAATCAATTTGTTATTACTTTGTGACTTCAATATTTCTGTCCACTGAAATGTACAGACTTTTTTTATATGCTTCAAATAATCTCAATATGGTACTTGGTAATTTGCTGGTGTTGTACTGTTTGGTTTTTTGGCTGCCTGATCTGCTCTCATTGAATAAGATACCAGAATGCCCTGGAATCCTGAAGAATTTCACTGAATGATTCCTACTTCGTAGATGGTTTAAACAGCAAATGATTTGTTTTTTGATTGGTTTTGATATTGAAAATTGATTGCCCAAAGCAGACACTGCACTCAATGAATCAGTGTATATTACACTGCTAGCATTGTGGAAAGCGTTAATATTCTGTAAGGCTAGTTTGATTGCATATAATTCTGCAGTGTAACTGCTACATTCAACCGGTAGTGATATGGAGGCTGCAAAAGAAGGAAAGACAGCTGCGGCACCGACGGCAGAACCTGTTTTTGAGCCATCTGTATATATTTGGCAGCTTTGTAAAGGGTTTTCCAATAGTAACGCTCGATGTTTGGCAACAGCGCATGACGAAGTCGACAGTCACACAGGTGGTATCTTTGGTAGCCGTATTCAGTTAGTCTCTGCATTTTATTATGGAGCGTTACACGACTGAGCAACGAGTCGAAATTGTAAAAAATTATTATCAAAACCAATGTTCTATTCGTCAAACGTTTCGTGCACTCCGTGCAGTTTATGGTGTCGACGAACGTCCTTCAGAATCCACAATTCGCCGTTTAATAAACAAATTCGAAGCAACTGGGTCTGTGGCAAATCTGAAAGTGCCTGTACGTCAGCGAAACGCAAGATCCGTTGAAAATATTGCTGCAGTCCGGGAAAGTGTGCGTGAGAATCCGCAACAGTCCATTCCGCGTCGGGCTCAAGAACTTGGCCTGTCTTCGACGACAACTTGGCGAATCCTGCATAAGGACTTAGGGCTTCACCCTTATAAAGTGCAATTAACCCAACAACTAAAGCCCAACGATCATGCGCAGCGGCGTGCATTCGCTGATTGGGCGCTAGAGCAGTTGGAGGTCGATCCTGATTTTGGGCGAAAAATAATGTTTAGTGACGAGGCTCATTTCTGGTTAAGTGGCTTTGTTAACAAGCAAAATTGCCGAATTTGGAGCGACGAAAACCCACGGGAGATTCATGAGGTCCCACTACATTCCGAAAAAGTTACGGTATGGTGTACACTTTGGTCCGGCGGAATAATCAGTCCGTATTTTTTCGAAAACGAAGAAGAAGTGGCACTTACGGTCAACGGTGAGCGATACAGGGCTATGATAAGAGATTTTTTTTGGCCTGCAGTGGATGGAATCGATCTAACAAACATTTGGTTTCAGCAAGACGGTGCTACGTGCCATACGGCACGTGATACAGTAACACTATTGCATGAGAAATTTGAAGGTTCCGTTATATCGCGAAATGGTGACGTTAATTGGCCGCCCAGATCCTGCGACCTAATGCCACTGGATTTTTTTTTCTCTGGGGCTTTCTAAAATCCAAAGTCTATGCTAACAAACCACGGACGGTTGCCGCCTTAAAGGCCAACATTAGGCGCGTTATTGCTGAAATTGAGCCACTTTTATGTGATAACGTCATCACCAATTGGGTATCCAGGATTAACCAAACCAGACAAAGCCGCGGCGGACATTTATCTGATATAATTTTTAAAACATAATGTTAACACATATACTTTATAATAAAAATAGATCACTATCACTCTCACAATTTGTTTTATTGCGTTACAAAAATCGAGCGTTACTATTGGAAAGCCCTGTATATTGTTGGGGGCATATTCTTTATGTAGTTTGATATTTTCATCTGCTAGGGATTTCTTTCCCCATTGATACACCAGATCCAGATTCCTGATCCACTAAAAGCAAATCTTTTAGTCTAATGCCAGTTGGTCTATTTTCAGTAGGTTTACTGTTATAGAATGCTGTCCGTTCAGGGTTGGAAAGCAACGGTCGAACAGGATGGACTGGAAGGCTTTGAATTTTAGAAGCAGCATTTTCCTTCTAAGGTGAAGTGGAGGTTCGTGTGCCTCTACATAGACTCTGAACATGGGATGTTCTAAATGTGCCCAGAGCAGTACGAAGGGCACTGCGTTGGATGGTATAAGTCTGATTAATATACAATAGCGCCATAGTCTAAACGAGACCTGATAATAGCACGATACAAATGTAATAGAGTATATCTATCAGCTCCCCGCGTCATAGCAGAAATGGACTTAAGTATATTAAGTTTCTTTAAACAAACAGTTCGGAGGTATGTGATATGTGAAACAAAGTTAAGTTTGGTGTCCAATATTAAACCTAGGAAACGAAGATTACTGGTGAGAGGGATCAAATGGTTTTTTAATCTGAGTTCCGGTTCTGGTGGTGTAGCTTACGTTTTTTGCAGAAGTGAACTGAAATTGTTTTTTGTTCTGACAAAACGATATTCATTCTGCAGTGCCCATGTCTCCAACTTATTTATGGAAAGTTGCAGCTGTCTTTCAATGGTATAAATATTTTGTGAACGGCAAGATATAGTAAGATCGTCAGCATACATATATAGTTCTATAGTACTGGGGAGCTTCAAGGTTGTGTAGCTGTCCGAAAAGAATAATAAACTTCTTTTATTGCTGCTAAGTATGGTACAGAAAATCCAAAGAAACGGTTAACTTGAGCTAGGTGCTATCAACACTGGGGCAAGGTGAAAAATGTACTGTGGATGGATGAATCCAAATTTAAGTACCTACAGTCAAGCATAGTGGTGGTTCTATCATGATTTGGGGTTGCTTCTGTTTTCCTTGAGTGGGTAACATAGTCAGAATTGAAAGGATTTTAAGAAACGAAGGCTAAAAAAAACATTCTTGAATATAAAGCAATATCCTCTGGACTCCGACTTCGTGGAAGAAATTTTATATTACAAACAATAGCCCAAAGCACAGCAGGGACTAACCTGTCCAGGGGCTTTCTATCAACTACACAACAGGACGACGAATTGCAAATTATGGTATGGCTATTCCAATCGCCAGACTTAAACCAATATAATTTTTATGGGATCATCTACACCAGGGGTGGCCAACAAGTCGATCGCAGCTTTAATTTTGGTCGATCACGACGAATTTTAAATATATATAAAAAATGGATTAGTCAAAATCTAAATGTTGTTATTATGCACCCCACTGCATACGCTTATTACAAATCCGTTGAACCACGTGACTTTCCTTGTCGCCGCACAGCCGCTAGGTTTGTCTAGTGAAAATTTACGCACTTACGCTGTGGAGAGCATAGTGCATGTGTCGAATTCTTATTTAGCTTACTTAATATTAATAACTGGACAGTACTTATATGTTAATTTAATGCCCTTTGATTTAAAATGAATACTACGAAAAAGAGTAAAACGTATCATTTTCAAAGGTGGGAATTAGAATACTTTTTTGTAATGATGAAAGAAATTACAATCTAAAGCAGTAACTGTAGCATCATTTAAAATGAGTCATTTCTTGCAAAAAAAATGCAAACCATTTTCTGATGGTCAATTCATCAAAGACGCATTCTTAGAAAGAACAGATTCCATTTTGAAAATTTTAAAAACAAAAATGAAATTAAAAGTGCTCTTCAAGATCTGCAATTATCTCGAAATACTGTCATGCGACGCTTCCAAAAAAATTAGTAAAAATGTGAGCGAACAAATTGCATGCTCACATTGCTAATTGTGTCCTTTTCTTTACAACTGGATGAATCTACAGACGTCAGTGATACAGCTCAATTGCTCGTTTTTATTTTTATGGTTTTCGATGATTCTACCACTAGAGAAGAACTGTGGGTATGGTTTCGTTAAAAGAAAGAATTAGAGGTCTTGATATATTTAACGCATTCAAAAATTTTAATGATAAATTAATGAAAAAAAAAATCTCGTACCTATAACAACAGATCGAGCTAAAGCAATGACGGCCTCTTAACGGATTCATCGCATCGTGCCAAAAGGATGATGAATTCCCAAATTTTTTGAGTTACCACTGTATCATCCACCAACAAGTGTTAGCCAGCAAAAGATTAAATACTAAAAGTATCATGGACATAGCTTTCAAAATCGTGAATTCCATCAGAGGACAATCTCTTCAAAGGAGACATCAAAATGCAACTTGATGAAAATGAACCAGATCTGATATTACACACAGATGTGAGGTGGCTGAGTCAGACTCTCTACAGAGATTTCAAAATTTGTTGAATGAAATTTAAAAATTTGTTAATCGAAGGAGAGATGATTATTAGCAGCTACAAGATACTGAGTGGTTGTGCGATCTAGCTTTTTTTTTTTTTTTTGTCAGATTTTACCAGTAAATTAAGTGATCTGAATTTGGAATTACAAGGAAAAAATAAAAATGTGGGTGACATTATTCTTAGTATTTTTGCATATAAATATCAATTTTCGGCAATGGCTAAGAATCTCAAAAGAAAAAAAAAATTCGATCATTTTGCAAATATGCAAGATCATTTGCAAAAATATCCTGTTTTTGGATTTAATAGCGAGAAATATGTTTCTGAAATTTAGAAAGTTGTGGATGATTTTGAAACCAGATTCAGTGATTTTAAAACAATTGAAGATATTGCTTAATATATTTCTTATCCAGTTAATGTCCGTTTAATGTAAATTGCAGAAAAAAATCGCTGAGATTTTTCACATGGAGAAAATATTACTTGAAAATAAAATTATTACATTTCGAAACGATATCTTCCTAAACGTTTAGCCAGACCATCAGAAAAAGACTTTTAGAAATATGTTTGCCGAGTAAAGTACCCAAATGTAAAAAAATTCAGTGAACTTTTAAATTCCTGTTTTGGTTCCACAAATCTATGTGAATGGGCCTTTTCGTATTTGAAACAAACAAAGACGAAGAATCGCTCTACTCTTAGGGACTTGCATACAGAACATTCTTTACGGTTGGCCCTATCACAATATGTATATCGCCGATTTTGAAAGCTTGGCAGATTACATAAAAACACAAACTTCGCATAAATTAAAATTTTAAATACGTGCGAATTTAAAATAAGAATTCTGAATTGTATTTAATTTTAAAATTTATAAACAACATTTTTCAATATGTGTTGATTAACTTTTTTAACACTGTGCAATGAAATTCCTAAGACGGTAGATCGCGGCACATTTTGAAGAAAAAAAGTAGATCACATCACAAAGTTGGCCACCCCTGATCTACACCAATGATGTCCAACCTACGGCCCGCGAATAATTTTTATATGGCCCGCGCGGCCATATAAAAATGCTACATGAAAACAGCTACTTTGTTCGGATCCACAGTTTGCGAGCAAAACGTTTTTCACGTATGTAATCAAATAAATATTTAAAAATAAACAGAATAACAGATGAGCATCTTCATTCCATACTGAGAATTGCAAATTTTCAACCAAATTTTGAACAATTATCTAAAAATATCCAGCCACATTCAACTCATTAAATGTTAGGTTTTGCTCAGAAAACATTACTGTGTATTATACTTAAAAAAAATGTTTGAATATTTTCAATTTTAGATGTATCATATTTATTTATACGCCTTATTATTGAAAAGAAGTAGTCCTTTTCAGCTAAATGTTCTGAAGTGAGCATTTAAAAGCAAAAGTAAGATTTTTTTTTTTAAACCAAAGTAAGTCATATTTTTATAATTTTAATAAAATCACTGACAGAGATTTGTTACACATAAAAGCGTTGAGAATTTGCCTTTTTTTATATACAGCCTGAAAATAAAAAATGGTAACATGAAAATAGAAACTTTCCTTTAACATGTAACAAGATATGAATATATAACACGCTAATTTTTCTAGAATCACTGAGTGCAGCCAGCGAAACAAATCTAACTTTGAATATGGCCCGTGTGCGGGAAAAGGTTGGACACCCCTGATCTAGAGTTCTAGCCCATCAAGTACGTGAAGGCTGCCATCTTCACAAAATTTATGGGGAACCTTGCAGATCGCTGGAAAAAATGTTAATCAAGACGCTACTATAAATTAATTGCCAGAATGCCACGTCTGTGTAAGACGGTGAATCTCGTGGAGGTTATTTTGATTAAAAATCAGTATAGTTGTTAATATTAATCACTTGAATATTCTTTGATGTAAGTTTATCAATGCTTAAAAAAAAAATCTTAAAATACTTTGCAGTGTGTTGATTTTTATATATGCATATTAAACATTTCATTATCACAGCTAATTTCAACAAATTAACTGAAACTGCTGGTTTTTTTTTTTTTTTTTTTGTTTTTTTAGTAGGATTTTAGGAGCATGCGACTATGGCATGTTGTTCCGTGTATACTGTCTGTAAATCGGTGAGTTCTGAGGTCGAGTTTCTGTTTGCTGGACTAAAAACCCAGGCGAGGGTAGCATGGTTTTTTCCGGGAGAAAAACCCATGTTACCTTCGCAAAATCGGCCAGGTTGTGAAAAAGGCCCATAAAAATTCCCCACGTCATCGACGAGACTCTGAGGTCTTTTCCACCCGGTGTAGGGAGGACGGCGATCAAACTAACTGTACTACCCACTAAGGCAACCGTTGTCATACGCTGCGATTCCAAACTTTTAGGCGGGAGTGTAAGTGCAATGGGACGATAATTGGATGGGAGGAATTTGTCACCCTCTTTATGAACTGGCTGGATGTGAGAAATTTCGCAGCAGAATGAAAAACACTAGTACAATAAAAGAGTTTAAAAAGGCGACAAAGAACAGGAACAAGCTCAAGACCACAGGTTTTGAGACCAGGTGGAAAAATACATCACCACCTGGAACTTTCTTGCCATCAGAGATTGTTCAAAATTCTTCTGACGGAGGCATAAAGTGGAATGTGCTGAGAATGGTAAGCGATGGTTTTCCAAGATCGTCAATACAAGAGTTAGAAGAAGAAATGTAGGATGTTAGTAAAGTCAGCTTTATATTTCGCAGAGGAGGCAATAGAACCAATTGTTTGTTTGTTTGTTTGTTTTTTTTTTTTAACGGGGTTGGGCAAAAGATGCGACCAATAACTTTGGCAACAGATCAAAATGCTCAGCTAATATCCGGAAAAGAAGCAATTTATCTACTCTACTCTCTGCCTGTTCAAAATCTAGTTTAGGTTAGGTGGGTTAATTGGTTTTAATTGGGGTTTACTGGCACAAGGGCAACTAATGCCAAATTGTACGCGACACAGTAATTATGCAAATGAAATAATTTTTTCATGGTCAGATGTTAGAAATGTTCATATATATATATATATAATCATCAAGAATAATACAATAGAGAAATTATATGCTATAGGGGAAAGAAAATTAAGTTAGATAAGACAGAGTTACAATAACGTGAATTATGGATCAGGGTCACTGCTATCGCAAAAGTACCCTACAGCCATAATGTATATATAAAATATTACTAGTACAAAATACATTAAGTAGATGTTTATGCATGGAAACGAACTAATGAAAATACGGTGTACCCTGGTAGCGATATATGTTGTGAACGAGGGTGGGAAGAAAGGAACCGGAAAAATAATTGTAACGATAGAAAAGTAAACCAAAAGAATATTTTTGAAGAGACGACCTAGGTGGAGATAGCATTGCAGAGTCTTTCATAATTTTTGTGTCTTCATCAGAGGTCATCCACCAAAATCATGAAAAACACAGCAATGCTCTTACTTCTGTTACTTTATATATATATATATATATATATATATATATAAATAAAATCGGACCTCTTTCCATAAAACGAACTGATTTAGAGAGACCTGAGTACGCATTGTTCGCACCTCCGCCTTTAGACAATAGAGCTGATGCTGTAGAAAGCACGAATTAATGGCTAAAAGGATTAAGATTTAATTCCTTTAGCTTTTAAGAGCTAAAGGGATTAATTTTTAAGAGCACGAATTAAGAGCTAAAACATTCCACAATTTCACTGTTGCCCGTAAAACCTATACAACCGAAACCTCCACTGTACCAAAAATCACGCTGGTCAACTGCTATCTATGTATTCACAGCCACTGGCAAAGATTAAAAGATATTCGTGTACATAAGGGCGTTAAAAAAAAAACCGCTTTAAAATTTGGTATCTCTGCCAGTAGTGTATCAGCCACTCTGAAAAACCATGTTTCGATTTTCAAACTGTTTGAGAAAAGGGAACCCAGTCGGAATCGTGCGAAATTATGCCTGTATGATTATTATATGTAGATGAAGCCGTTTTTTTATGTGGGCTAAGTTGATTAGAGAACAAAGCATGCCGATATCAAGGCCACTAATAAAAGAAAAGGTTATGAAGTACGCATCTTTTCTGGAACATAAAAAATTCCAAGCCAGTTCTGGTTGGCTGGACACATTTAAAAAGTGACATGGCTTACTCGAAAGTTGTTTCTGGTGAAGGTGGACTTGTAATCGAAGAAGACTATACCCATTGTAAAGAAACAGTGAAAAAAAAAAAAAAAAAAAAAATTAAGGAGGACTATGTCTTTGGGGTAAAGACATTAAACGTTGATGAAACATGTGCGTTTTTTTTTTTTTTTTTTTTAAATGTTGGCCGAACAAGACACTGACTTTTAAAGATGATAAATGTTTAGTGATAAAAATAATAAGGAGAGAATTAGTCTTGGTTGGAGGCTATATAGCTATAATGAAAAACTGAAGCTTTTGGTAATAAGCAAAAGGTAAACAACCCCCATGTTTCAAAAGAGTAAAGTCGTTAGAGTTAGGACTACAACTAGAACAAACAAAAAAAAAATCCTGGATGCCAAGTGAAATTTCTGAACAGTGGATTTTAAATTTCGATAGAAAGATAACGAAAGAAAACAGAAATATCGCGTTGATTGTCGTCGACAACTGCCCTGCCCACCTTCACTCCGTAATTTCGAAACTTACAGGTGTGAAGCTTGTTTTCTTCCCTATGAATACCTCGTCTAAACTGCAACCAATGGAACAAGGCATTATCAAGAATTTGAAATTGCCCTACTGTAAAAAAAAAAAAAAAAAAAAAAAATTATACTAATAGAAACCAACAACCTATAGATTCTGTTAGAGATTTATGGGTATGCATATCAGCGTTAGCAAAAGTGTGGAGTGAAGATGTGATGGAGTGGAGACAATTAAGAATTGTTTCGCAAAAGCAGGTTTATCTAAAACGCCAATTAACAGCGATGAGAGGGGTGAACTACTACAAGACATTGATCAATCTTGGAAAAATCTCTAAGCGAGAGGATTTATCAGTGGAGGAATTGTTCTTGACTAATTTTTAAGAATTAATAATGATGTCATAGTAGCTGAATATCCGAGTAACCAACATTTTAGAGTAGTCAAAGAACGAGTGACAATATCAGCAATGACTTGGACGAAAATTAGGGCAATATTAAACCTAACAAACATCAATGTCTGCAGCATTTGAAACTTTGCGTGGAGGCCTTCAATGTGAAGAAAATATATTTGAGTGTTTAACATTTTTATGAACGATGTACTGTAAAATTCAGTGTACAAAAAAAAAATAACCAAATATTTCACGAAATAATTCTTAAAAGTGTACTAATATATTGTGCGCAATCATGTACTTAGTCATTTCTTAATATGTATGTATATTTATTAATAAATTATTTAAAAAAAAAAAAAAAGTTAGAAAATGTATTCGCTCCCACTTATTTCTGATTTCCCATCTTTTACTATATTTCTGAATGTTAACAGTATTTTTCATTGCTGAAAAGGTCATATTTGTCTATAACGATAATTTCTGTTTAACGATTTTTTTCAAGCGAACGATAGATTTCGTTAGAGGTCCGATTGTATATGTGCGCGTGTATGATATATACACAGGGTGTCTCAAAAATATTGGTACAAACGTTTAGGGGAGGTAGGTAACATCTAAAGGAATGTGAATCGCATAGGAGCCCATAACCGGAAACGTCACCGTATGTCGGTAGACGGCGCGGTAGTCGCCGCATGAAGAGCATGCATCGATATACGAACTGTGAGCTGGCAGACATGCACCTAGTGTATGGATTAGTAGAGGGCAATGGACGAGCCGCTCAACGAATTTATGGAGAACGCTTCCCAGACAGACATGTACCGGACCAACGTTTGTTTGCGCGTGTGCAACAAAATTTGTGCGATTATGGGTCATTTAGAGGTAACAGGAGTAGTGCGGGCAGACCACGTTCGACGCGAACTCCCGCCATGGATGAAAGCGTGTTGAATGCCGTCCAGAATAATCCTACTACCAACACACGTGCCGTTGCCTCTGCCTTAGGGGTGTCTCGTTGCAGTGTACAGCGTGTCTGGCACGACAATTCCTTACACCCCTTTCATCTCCAAAGGGTTCAGTTACTGCTCCCCCAAGATCATCCTGCACGTGTGGCTTTTGCGCAGTGGTTTCTCCAAGAAAGTGTTCAAGACTTGAATTTTCCAGCCTATGTTTTGTTCACGGATGAGGCTTATTTCACTCGGGAAGGCTTATTCAATCAGCACAATGCTCATGTGTGGGCTCACGACAACCCACACGGTGTGCGCCTCCATGCGGCACAACATCGCTTCGCAATAAATGTGTGGGCAGGTATGGTAGGTGACTGCTTAGTCGGCCCATATCTGTTACCATCCCGCATGAAATCCGCTAAATATCGGATATTTCTTGTGCAAGTTCTACCAGGGGTTACTCGACGATGTTCCAGCAAATGTGAGACGCAACATGGTTTCAACATGACGGGGCGCCTGCCCATTATGGAAGGTGTGTTCGTGACCATTTGAACAGGCGTTTTGGGCGTCGATGGGTTGGCCGTGGTGGACCCGTTGCCTGGCCCCACGCTCACCTGATTTATCGAGCCTTGATTTCTTTCTGTGAGGGGGGGGGGACCTCAAATCTCTCGTGTGAATCGCCTATGAAGACGGAAATGGATCTCGTAGCGAGACTCGTCTGCGCTGCTGCTACTGTCAAAGAAACTCCAGATGTGTTCGACAGTGTCCACCAATCCATGCTGCGTCGGTGTCACGCATGCATCGCGTCTCATGGTGGAACCTTCTAGCATCTCTTGTAACATCATGAAATGCATCCATCTCGTATTTCATTGTTAATATTATGTCAAATAAATGTTTGCCACTAATTACTGTTTTGTGTCATTTCTGCTTCTTGTGCCTCTGCTACTATTTTCCCGTGACGTTTCCGGTTATGGGTTCCTATGCGATTCACATTCCTTTAGATGTTACCTACCTCCCCTAAACGTTTGTACCAATATTTTTGAGGCACCCTGTATATTTGAATAATGGCTTTAAAAGTTAAAATGAAATTAGATGATAAAGGGAAGTTTTGTCTGGCCAATTTGATTGGATACTATGACGTGATCACAAAGGAACTGGATGCAAAGAATAATTTTGATATCATACACTTTGATTTCAGGATAGCTTTTGATACTGTTGCATATGGAAGGGTACTGTACAAATTGGAGCAGTATGGCATTAAGTGAAAGTTGCTACAATGGATAAAAGGATGGTTGAGTGGGAGAAGACAGAGTGGCAATCAATGGACACTGCTCTTATTGGACTAATGTTATTAGTTGTGTCCTCCAGGGTTCGGTGTTGGGCCCATTGTTGTTTTATATATTACTCAATGATATTGATGAAGGTATATCAAGCTTAATGTCAAAGTTTGCAGATGATACAAAGGTTGGCAGGGTTGTTAATAACTGTAATGACAGTATGCTGCTGCAAAAGGATCTAGAAAAGTTAGGCAGATGGGTTGAGAAGTGGCAACTGAAGTTTAACATTGACAAATGCAAAGGACTGCAAATGGGTAGCAGTAATCCCAGATAAATGTACCAACTGGGTGGTGTTATACTCAGGGTAGTGGAGAATGAATGAACCATATATATGTGCAGTCAGATATGAAGTTTCTGAACAGTGCAGATCAGGGATGCCAGACGTTCCGCAATGCGCGGGACAGTCCCCTACAAAAGTGATTTGTCCTGTGCCCCGCATAAACATTTAAATGTCCTGTAGGTAAAAAATTAACAGATTTTGACTGTAAAATAATGCCCTAAAAAGTGATGGATGCTGTTATGAAATGTATTTCTTTCCTAATACAAATGTATGAATTTCGGACATTGGCGGGTGAGTTGCACGCTAATGCTCACGGGATGTGTTAGATGTCCGGGAATCCCCTCGAGCCGCTCGGGGATTTTTAGATTTAAGCGTCTGCGTAAATAGTGCGATCAACGATGGCAGTGCTGTCTGGTGGTCTAAGCTAGTTGTATCTCGAGTGTGTGTTTATCTTTCATTATAAAAAGAATAAAAATTATTTTGACATCATTTTGACAGTATTGATATAGAATCTATTGTTATTAAAATATTTAATGAATTTAGTTCTTCAACAAAAAAGACGACTGAACTAAAAGACTTTTTCGCATGGACAGAAACAGAATGGAATGAAATGTTACGGCATATACCAACAAGTGGCTGACTCTTTTACCGGCTATTGAGCGGCTATTGACCAATTTTGCACCTATTAAATTGTATTTTATGAGCAAGAATAACATAGCACCTATATTGAGACATTTTTTTGAACACGAGCTTCATGAGGCATATGTAAAATTTGTAAAGAATGTATGTTCAATTTTTCAACCAGCGCTAAAAAAACTCCAAGGTAATAATGTTACGATTGTTTAAGTATATTCAATTATGAATAATGTAAGGCAGTCCTTGATTGAGCATAAGAATGAATGTTATTATGGAGCAAATGCTCATGAAATTATCCAAAGTTGTGATAACCTAGATGCTTCAAAACGGTTTAAAATGGAAGCAAATAATTTATTTGATATGGCTATAAAATATATAGAGAAATGGTTTAATTTCAATGACCACAAATATAAAATTCTCTCTAACTTATCTTTGCATAGCATACCAGCATTTCCTGAAATCGTAGACATCACTAACGCATTTAAAATAGAAGTAGATTAAGATTTGCTGTTTGAAAAATATATCTTCTTAAAAAGATTTATGGCAAATAACAGATATTGAAAGGCAGTTACCGTGTGATCAAAGATGAGTTTGTTTTTTTTAAAAAAATTCTTCTCCACAATTTTTAAAAATTATCAAATACATTTTCTCTATTCCGCATGCAAATGCAACATCTGAAAGGATTTTTAGTCTAATGATGAGTGCTTGGCGTAAAGGTAGAAATAGGTCGATTCTAAAAAATCTGGAGGCCGAGTTGATGATAAAACAGAATTTCGGAATAAATTGTTCGGAATTACAATTTTTTTTTAAAAATCAAGGTTTAGTCATTCTTAATGAAGTGAAATCAAGTGATAAATATTGAATAATTTTTAGGATTATAGTATAAATAAAAATTTAACTCAATTATTTTTGTTGTTTTTTTATTAGATACATTTTTAAATGGCCAAAATTAAGTTTAGAAATTAAAAATGATATGTCAAAATTGTTAATTGTGAAAAAATTTTCTTGAGAAAAATTGCCGCAATTTTTTTTTATTTTTTGTCCCGCGAGACCTAATTTTAAATCTGGCATCCCTGGTGCAGATGGGCTTCCACAGTAGGTTATGGAGTGTTGTTAATGATATACAGAAATTTTGTTACTCCAGATAAGGAGGTGATTATCTCCTTGTATAAGACAATAGTCAGTAATTTTATTTTTTTAAAGTTAGTGTATAATATTACATTTTCATTGTTTCTAAATATTGTGTGTTCCGTGGCTAGTTGGAATGGTTATCAAATTTACCTTTTTAAGATTCAAAAAAGTATACTTTCTGTTGTGTACGCTAGAGGACGGTACTAGGTATATTTCTGAAACTGAAAGGGTGGAGTTTGATTTAGAGTTATTATTATTATTTTATGCTATTGTTATTTCTAGGTGGTAGATGACTTTCATCAACCGGTGAAATACCACCACTTTGCTTATTGGAGGCTTGAAGTGGTGAAACCCATGTTTAGTCTCTAGAGCAAAGTTTCCGGCATCCCCCTCCCCCCATACTTCTCCTTCAACCCATGCACGGTACTAAGTACTATAGGTTTTGATACCTTTCGTGTTTGGGGTTTTCATAAAAAAAAAATAATAAAAAAAAATAAGAAAATAAATAAATAAATATAAAATTATCATTAGAGGCAGCAAAATGCACATCCTCCACATGATGCCCAGTACAAAATCGATAATTAATATAAAAAATAATCGATAAATAATATAAAAAATATATAAAAATAAAATTAATACATACGCCAGTAGCATGGCTAAAAGTGTACAGCGAAAAATTAACATAAAAATTAAATCAACAGGGAAGGGAAAAGTAAAGGTAAGAAGATTGGATCTGTAGTCGAAAGTCTCCAAATAATTTAGAAGTTCAATTAAGCCCAATTAATATTAAATCCATTTTAAATTTAAAATATAAAGCCAATTATGTAATAATTTAGCGGCACCCCCTTGTAAGGTAGTTCAATCAGTTCCAAGAGACGTGAAATATCACCAAAACGGGACTAAACCGAACTACTAAAATAAAAACAAAGTAACAAAATAATAGACTAACCATTATGCCCCATATCAACAGAGGACCACGAGGCCAACAATGGTCATGGAATCGATGCATTTCAATGGCTAGACAAATCGTCGCAAAGGCGAACCGATCGAAGGACCGAACCACCCTTCATCCTCCGATCGATCCACAAATGCACAGGATTTGCATAGCGGTGGTCCTTACGCAGCAAGAAATATATATATATATATATATATATATATATATATATATATATATATATATATATATAGAATATTAAGGATAATAGAAAATTATTAGAAAAAGTAAAATCAATCCAATAATAATACCATCAGGGACCTAAGAAAACGCAAAAAAAAAAAAAAAAAAAAAAAAAATTTTTATTTCTACGAAATTATTAGGGCAATCCGAGGACGTAGGAGAAACTATTTCTTATCTATACCACTATTTTTCGGCTTTGTGGAGTTCAGGTTCTATTATTCCTACTCCTTTAGTTTTTCTTCTTACTATCTGCATGTTTCTCTTTGCGTTAATTTAATTATTTATTTATTTTTACCGTATCCATCACATAGGGGGCACCACATTATTTTGACGACTATTACATTATGTCCTAGATACGGTCAATATGTAGTATGTATTATATATTTAATCTTATTTTAATCATTAAATTACGTTCTCTGTCGGGTCAACGATGATTAATATATGCTTACATTTATATTTTACTTATATTTCTTACCTTTGATTCTAATATTTCAAAATTTTCTTAACTTTTATCATCATTCGATTTATTTATATTCGACCTATACTGGTTTATATTTGGTTTAGATTTAAATTACTTAGCATATATTGATCATCACAGAAACAGAGAACCTCTTGTCGTTTTTTGCCTTCATTCTGGGTGGTTGGCCCCAGTTGAAGTCATCTAGATTTTCGGTAAAAAGCGATAATATTTTTTTTTTTTTTTTTATTATTGGATTGATTTACTTTTTCTAATAATTTTCTATTATCCTTAATATTCTATAGCCATTATGGGTGTATTGCATGATTGCTTGCAACTGCATTGACCCATAAATATTAGTTACCGTTATTGTCGTTTTAACTTTCTTTCCTTTTTTATCACTAATATATATATATTATAGTAAACGCAATAAGTACTATACAGCAGCTGAACGTGTATATGAACACTTAATATACAGCTAACAGTAAACCATTACCGACAAAAAATAACTTATAAGGACTACTAAAGCCGATGCAGGCCCACAAGGCTGAACCCTGGAAATACATATAATTATTATTAATAAAATTACAATGGTGATTATGTAGTTAACTATTGGTGTAGAGATACATTGAAAGGAACTTTTTCAAGGGCTAACCCTCTCAATATATCCCACCAACAATTAACGGAGCTATCTGTTTCTGTTTGCCATCTGCCTGTTTAACTGTGTCCAAAACTTAAACTTGATTCTGATATAATTTAGTGGCAAACAGGCAAGATGACATTTAGCCCGACAGATACCTTCGAAACAAATATATATATAAAAGGAAACAAGAAAAAGAAAAGAAAATAAAAAGAGAGAAGGACAAATATAATTTTCAATTCCGTTAGTGGTATACTTTTTCTTTATACGAAAGAACGAAAGCAATAGCTAACATTAGGAGAAAGGAAGTAGGGAAAAGTATAGTAATAGTACCTCAATTTCCCTCGAATTACTCTAATAGATCTTGGGGTATGAAAAGATTAGAGTTAGATAGTAGAAAGTGAAAAGTAAAGAAAAAGCATGTATAATTTTACGTGGGACTGTACCGGGAGCGTAACTTCCCGACCCTTAGTAAGGGATCCTGGTATGTTATATGAATATTATGCTTTCGTATTTATACTTATCCCTATTGTTCTTTATATATATATATATATATATATATATATATATATATATATATATATATATATATATCTTTCAGAAAATAAGTCAGAGCTAGTTTGAATTAATTAATAACTATATTTCAACTGTTGCGAGCTTTAGTCTAAGTCTGAATTTCGATGCAAGCGAATTGTAATTTGTATCAGTCTTATCTTGGACAACCTAAGCACATTTATTAGAAAGCCTAGGTTTAGTTAAAGGACAAGATTTTAAGGTGGAGTGTTGAGAGAGAAAAGGATTTCATCCCTACTAGAATAATTTCACTGACACGATCTGAGCAAACATTGACATCAGAAGATTAAAAACAGTAAATCAACCAAGGAGAAGAAGAATACATGCGTCGCAGATCATATCATTTTGCATTCTTTTAATGTAAAACAACAGAAGGCTGAGAACGGCCATTAGAGAAAGACTCCATCACAGAAGAGAAAATCAAAAAATTGATTTCAAGTGCCTAGAGGTCGACTCACCTCGACAGGTTACTTTGAAAGTTTATTCGTTATAAAAAGTCAAGGGTGTTACGTGTGTGGTTAGGATTGTCTGGTTGTAGGGTTTCAGGAGTATCAGTGACTAAGACCATACTGTTCCGTGTATACTGCCTGTAAAATGCGTGTGTGGTCGATTTTCTGTTTGCTGGACGAAAAACCCATGCTACCCTCGCCTGACTAACCCTGCCACGTTGTGAAAGAGGCCAATAAAAAATTCCTCACGTCATCGACAGGACTTGAACTCAGATCTTTTCCACAAGGTGTGGGGGAGGACGGCGATTCCACAACTGTGCTACCCACGAGGATTGTCTGGTATTCAGGTAGATAAACAATCTACGTGAGGTCATAAGTAATTGCAAAAGCTTTTACATCTCGACCAGCTATGGCCTTATGGTTAGAGAAACGGAAGCCAGCTGGAGTTGAGAACATTGAAATCGTCAAAAAATTACCTCACAGTTAGGAAGGTTTGACTGGAGAAAGCAGTTTCAAACAAAGGAAGTCAAAGAGCTCCAAATTATTAGTGGAGTTGTTGATAGAACAATGCCGACAACAAAAGAATTTGACAGAATGTGATAAAGAGATTTAAGTTAGAGAATATCAAAAAGAGGAAATTCCAAATTACTGAGATTCTGACAGGGAATATCTTAGCGGATATATGCACAAGTACCACCTTTGAAGAAAGGAATCGTACAGCGAATAATTAAGGACTGCTGAGATGAGCAGTGGTTGAATCAACTGGTATTTTGGGATTCTTTTAGAAAAAGTAAGTGTGCCTTGGGAGGCTAAAAAAAAATGGACATCATTGAGATTGGAACCGAGATCATGTATATTTGCGAAATGAATGAGGAAGTTTTTGAGGTTTAGAGATCGCTGTTAAGTTTGTTCTGTTAGTTTGACTATTCGTGATGTATTTCAGTAGTAAAGTAAAAGTGGAGGGGGGGGGGGGCATGCTGCATGAAGAAATCTAAATTTTTTGATATGGCGTACACACAGCAAGAATATACCCAGCTCCTTGACATAACGTGGCCTTTGATAATGGCTCCCCCAAATGCATATTACTCCGACAACCTCCCAGCCACTGTGTAGCAGAGGGGAAGCAGTGAGATTGTACTCTAGCTGATTCGAATGCTTTCTAGAGAGTTACAATAAATAAATAAATAAATAAATAAAGTTTCTGTTTATACTCCGGGACGACCAAACGGTCAGAAGAGTTTACAAGATACACAGAATAAAAGAAACAGCACCGTCTTCAGCAGTCACGGGCTTGAACCCCGGTCACTCAAGGCACGTGTACTTATGCACCCGTCCTGACCACTAGGCTACGGCGGCCTCAATAGGTTCGGTCCAGTGTACTATCTAGTGACCGGCCTAAGAACACCGTTTTACAGCTTTGGAGTCGAAATATAAGAAAGACTGTAACTCGCCATGATGACCACAACATAACTCCAAAAGAAATTAATCACACTACGATGGAAGGTGCTAGAGGTTTTCTTTGGAGATAAAATATGATTTTCACTTCTTCGAGACTCCAATAAGCCAAGTGGTGGTACTGCCCCAGTTGAGTTATCTACCACCTAATTCCCATAGAAGAGACAATAGGCACATTATGCATATATACTAAAGCGTCTAATAATAACGGTGCACAACGCATTCTCGGTGTGATTGTGCGTTGTCCTGATGCATGATTAAGCTGTCCTAGTTCTACCTTTTGTGCGTGATTTAGCAAACACTTATCGCTCAAAATATCGAGATATCTTTCTGCAGCGACTGTCATCATCTCCTCCTCCCTGATCAAAAAAAAAAAAAAAAAAAAGTATGCAGCACTTCTAACTTCCCAACCCAAAAATTCATTGGTGGCGGCGAATTACACTGCTTCCATTAAATAGCTTGTTGTCTGCTTCAGAGTCAAACAGTGAAATCCACGTTTCGTCTTCGGTGAAAATCAGGATCTGTTCGATACTGAGTTTAGGGTAGCACATGAGTTCAGTAGCGTAGCTAGAGGGGGGGCGGTCCGCCCTTGGCGGCACTTTTTTGGGGAGGCACTTTTCACGTGAGAATTTTATTTTTCGACGATTATTTTATTTATGTTAAATCTGTAATTTTTTTATTACTTAATAATTAGTTCTTAACAACTATACTTATAACTAAAATTAAAAAAATATAAATAAAACAAAACCGTTATATTTCCCTATCATACTATATGTGGACATGTGTATATGTAATGGGCGGCACCTAGAACGTCTGTTCAACTCTGCCTCGTGTCTCTGTGAAGAACAGTATCACTACAAATGGGCCAGATATGTGTGTGACGTAGGTTTGTGTGTATTGTGTGTGTGTTCTGTTGTTATGTTCTGGCCACTTGGCTACCCAGAAGCATCAGTCACCTGGACAGATGATTCTGGGTACTCGTCCACACCACGGGAAGGTGGGCCAGTTCCAGTAGAGCACGTAACGCCTCAAAAGAGACTCTGACCCACCTGATGTTGCCAAAAGGTGGGCCAGATTCCTCCGGGGGCCCATTCCAGAGGAAAAAGGAAGGAGCGAGAGAGAGAAGAGAAAAAATAAATAAATAAAAAATAATAAATAAAATAATAATATTTAAAAAAATAAAATAAAATAAATAAAGTAAACACAACCCGTGGTGCTGGTAAAAAAAAAAAAAAAAAAAACCATTCGCGAGGAAAAAAAAAAGACACGTTGCGATTAAAAAAAAAAAAAATACTAAATAAAAGAATAAAATAAAATAATAATAAAAGAATAGTAAAAGAAAGAAGAAGAAAAAAAAAAAGGGTAGTCTTCAATAAATACTCTTGTATCCAGAATAATTCAGATGTGGAACTGATGACCTTTAGGATCAGTACAATGACAATTCATGCAGACATAAACCGTAGTAGAAAATAAATCAGAGAAGCAAACTTTTGTCCCGCTTACACAGTTGGATTTGGTGGATTGTTCTGGTGCGCTAATTTGGCGTTGATTCTTCTTCTGCGAGCAAACACCTCGGAGGCAAAGTTCTGAAGAGCTGAGAGACGATTCTTATTATGCAGAAGCATTTCCTCTTTCCCCGGAGAGAGATCTGGACGTCAGTTCGGAGCTTCACCCTAAGATCGTCGTAGATTGCACAGTTAAAGAGCAGGTGACTCCAATCTTCTGTATACCCGCAGCTGCAGAGATCGGTGTGATGCAAGCGAAACTGAAAGAGTTTTTGATTGAGAGAGCCATGTCCTGTTATCAGAAAGGAAGTTTGCATAGTTAAAGAGCACCAGGTTTTAACCGATTTAGAGAGTAAGAAGGTCACATCAGGCAGGAATTTTCTTGTTGTCGCTCCAAGTGTGGTGGTGTCCCATCTGGTCTGCCAGATGCTAATTAGCTCGTTAAGCCCTCTGGATTTCTCTTTTTTAGGATCTTCATTTAAATTTAGCTGGATACCAAGTAATTCGGAAGGTATTTGTTTTTTGTGTCGAAAGCAGATGCCACGATAGATGACAAATAGATCCAATGGGAGGGACCCCGCAATAACTTGCACTGCAGCGGTGGACACTGTTCTACAGACTAAGAATAGAGAGGAGCATGCTCCGCTGGACGGAATTCAGTTTTAACCTCATTTTGGAATTAGTGGCACGATGAAACCAAGCTCCTGCTGCATAGGTGACTATGGGCAGGAATACAGCATTATAGTAAAGAAAGAGTGACTTCCTAGAGAGACTCCACTCCCCTCTGGAAATTCGAATAATTGACCCTGTGAACTTTTTGATTTTGGTACTTATGTGAATCAGATGAGGATAGAAGGAAAGCTTATGGTCAATAATGACCCCAAGGAGTTTTGCCTCAGTGACTATAGGAAGCCACTTGCCAAAAATTGACTTGGGGAGGCTGCCTGAGATCTAATTTGGATTTAAAAAGCATCATTTTTGTTTTCGCTGGATTAATTTTAAGTTTGTTAGCCAATGACCAGGTGGAAAGGTCAGTTAAAATCCGGTTTGCATTCACCTCCAACACTGCACGAGAACTGCCTGAGACCACAATTGTCAGGTCATCGGCGAAAGCAAAAATTTTGCAATTCTGGAGAGAGTGGCCCAGCCAGTCTTGAAGCACAATGTTCCAGATAAGGGGCCCCAGGACTGAACCTTGGGGGCACCCTCGAAAAACCTTCCTAGCGACTTGGAGGAATTTGGACTTGACAATTATTGAGCGGTCAGAGAAATAGTTTTGAAATAATTTGTACATATGAAAGGAGCACCTGGCAGACCGGAGACGTTCAAGGGCGCTGTCCCACCAGAGAGTGTCAAAGGCGCCCTCGAAGTCGACCATAATAGCTAGTTCAAACTTGGATTTAGAATTTATAATGTGCCAGACAAAGTCAGACAAGGCCTCCTCGCAAGAATGACCTGGGGTGAAGCCGTATTGACAGGGAGAAAAGAGATCTTGTTGTTGAAACAGAGCTGTTAGTCGAAGAGCCATAAGGCTCCAAGATCTTCCCTAGATTAGCAAGCAGCGCAATTGTTCTGTAGGCACGTGGGTTTGAGGCAGGCTTATCTGGTTTTTTGATAAGACGGAGCAAAGAAACCTTCCAAACAGAGGGAAAGATGCTTTCCATGAGGCATTTATTGAAGAGCAAGAAGAGAGGTCTCAATTTTAACAGCCGGAGAATGAACACATATTCAATCATATCCATACCCGGACACTTCTTCACATTGATCGTCTTGACCACCGAGGTAAGTTCCTCTAAAGTAAAATGGCTCGGTACGTTCCTCAATGGTGTATTTGTTATTTGCCTCCCGAATTGCCATATGCTCTGGAGAATCTTCAGAAGGATTATCCATAGGGAATAAGTTAAAGAATTCGGTTGATAGTCTGTCCAGCCAGAGGTTTCATGAGTCTCAGTGGTAACAGTACCAAGGACATCAGAGGTAAATGTTCTCTCCCGAGCTATCTTGTACATGAGGCCCCACGGGTTTTTGCTGTTGGATTCTTTTACAAATATGGTCCAGGTTTCTCTTTTTCTCGTTGCAATTGCTTTACAGACGGCATTTATTTTTGCAATATAGTCATTATATAGTAGCATAACGTCGTCAGCAGGCCAGTTGCGGTGTCGCTGATATAACCGTCGAGCTCGGTGAACTGATTTGCGAAGAGTAGTAAGGTCCTGGGACGACCAGGAGCAGACTTTAGAGCGGATGGTCTTTTTCTTTGCTGATTTATAGGAGGCTTTTATAAGAGATTGTTGGATAAGTTGGGCTATATTTTCTGCAGAAGTTAAGCTGAAGCTGTCTGGAGGGTTTGATGGAAAGTCATTAGTGATGGAGGCATCAAAAGAGTCCCAGTCAACAGTTTTTGTGCAGAATCGGACGAAGTGTGGTGTTCTGAGTGAGTTGCGGCTGTTAGGCGCATCGACAGAGATGTGGAACACAATGGCTCTGTGATCACTGAGTGTCCAATCTGGAATTGTAACCCAGTCACTGATGCGTGAATTTAAGTCACTGCTGGTGAGTGTAACGTCAATGTTCGACTCCCCAGTTGAGCTGCAATAGGTGGAGAGCTGGCCTGGTCGATCATGGACTGCTAGGTTGTGACTTATAATGAAGTCCTCAAGAAGAAGACCTCGGGCGTCAGAAACAGCACTGAACAAGAAATGGGACTTTGCATTGACATCCGAAGAAATCAGGATGTTCCTAGAGCCAAGGAAGTTGAGCGCAAACTCCAAGAAGTTTAATGAGTCGTTGAAGTCTGCAGAAGGGGGACAGTAGATTGACAGAAGATAGAAGGAGAGAGATGAGAATGTGATTTGCACACAAGTTGCCAGTTTGTTACAGAGACCATGAACAACATCTAAATCTCTTTTTTTTTTTTTTTTTTTTTTTTTATGAAAACCCCAAACACGAAAGGTATCAAAACCTATAGTACATAGTACCGTGCATGGGTTGAAGGATAAGTATGGGGGGAGGGGGATGCCGGAAACTCTGCTCTAGAGACTAAACATGGGTTTCACCACTTCAAGCCTCCAATAAGCAAAGTGGTGGTATTTCACCGGTTGATGAAAGTCATCTACCACCTGGGTTTAAAAATGATGATGCATGTTTTAGGGTCTTGGGGCACAGGTTGAACCACTCGAGCATAAATGGAATAGCCCATAATCTTGGAGATATGCCCAAACTGTCCCTTCGAGAAGTATGGCTCCTGGATAGAGATCACATCCACGGCGTTTTGCTCTGCAGCCAGCCGAATCTCATCCGCGACCTATGTCCATTGATTTGAAGAATTTTAAGTTTAAGATTTTGTGGAGTGCTGGGGAAAGAATGAGAGTGAACATCATCATCAGATGTTTTATTCTGATTCATCTGAAATGCAGAGTTGTTCAGTTTACTCTCCATCAGCAGTTCTGAGGCGTATCATTTCCAGGGCACGTTGGTATTCCAGGGCAGGTTGTATCTCTCACCGAGTGCTGTGAAGCCCTCTTGCGCCTCTTACAGTTAATGCAGACAGGCTGTTCCTCTTTGTGTGGACACTCTGCAATGATGTGCCCACTACGGGCACAGTGACTACAGGTTGGAGAGCTGTGAGTGCAATGTTGTGTGGTGTGCCCGTAGCCTAGGCAAAGAAAGCATTTGGTTACTATCGTAAATGCTTTAAACTTATGGGAGCCACAGCAAAGGAACACCCGTTCACGGGATAGTACTTCTTTATAAATCTTTGGTGCAAAGCTGATCACCATATGATTAGTCGAGGATGAGTTTGATTTGGTGTTGAACCGGAACGTAGTGCTCTCCTTTATTTCCTCGTATGAGAACCCTAAATCAATGATATTCTTAAAGTAAAGGTCCTCTAAGAAGTCCTCATTTGCGTAGTTTTTGGGAACGCCATAGAATATAATGGAAGGATCTGATCTTTTTGGAGCAGAAGTGGCGAAGCCAGCAGCAGAGAGTGACTCAGAGGAGGAGATAGTATTGAGATCTTGCTTGGACGCGGTTTCCACGATGACTCCGCGATTTCTCATCGCTCTGAGAGATTTTACTTTAACCATCTTGAAATCGCTTTTGAGCGTTTTGGATACAAATTCCTTCACCTCATGGCTAGGTTTCAGTTCGCTGGTGTCATTGGCTCTCAGGAGAAGGACATTCTGTGGTGGTTGGGTTTTGGGACCAAGTTGAAGACTGTTTGGAGCCGAGGATGTGGAAGGTTTGTTGGAACCACAAAAAAGTGGGGGGGGGGGATGCCCTTCCTCAGAGCTTCTGCAAATGATGGAGTGGGATCTGGGATATATGAAGATATAGGTGGGTTTATAGTGAAAGTGTCCAAAACTTTTTCGAGGATGATCGCTCTGGATCGTAGCTCATCGTTGACGGCGCGTAGCTTCTCGTTGTCGATTAGCAGCTCCGTGGCAATTATCACCAGACTTGACCACAGGTCATGGATGTAGTTCGCTGCTGTTTCTGTGAATCCGTTTGCACTGCAATTAATAAAAGATATCAGTTCTTTATGCAGCTTAGAGATGGTTTGGTGACGCTGTGGAGCATTCTCAAGACTCTTATTTTCTGCAATTCCAGAATAGGAAGGAATCCCTAGCCTGGAGGAAGAACTGATGCCAGAAGCAAATGTGCGGTCCAAAACAGATGCCGCAACAGGAGTAGCTGAAGGGGTATCCTTGGAAGCAACAAGGTTGGTACCAGGAGAGTCAGCATCAGGAGGACTTTCCACTGCCTCTAAAGACTTTAGCTTAACTTGTTCATCTGCAGAAGCAGCAGTCTCACACCGGGACAAAAGGAGCTTCAGTTTCTTCTTGCTCTTATTTTTTTTTTCTTATGTGAAGGGTGGGGAGTCCTCCGTGGCGCCTTAGGCGGAAGAGAAGGAAAATTTTCAGATTCATCCTCACCGGATGAAGAGGAGCTGTCATTAGACGTCATTATTTGCACAGTCAATATAAATCAAACTGAATCAATAATAATTCTATAAGTCTAGTTCTGGGCTGTACCTTTTCTAAAAAAAAAAAAAAACTCCACGCATATTCCGGAAAATCGTCTGCTTATTTTCTGTAAACACTCAGTTAATGGCACACAAGAGTTATTTTATTTTCCTCTTTTTTACGTCGAAGGCAGTATCCGGTGAAGAGAAGAAGCAAGGAATAACAGTCTGAAGCAATTAGTCAGGTTAGCAGCATGATGCGCATTATCATACTATAATTCAAATTCTTAAAAATTAAACAATAAAAACGCATAGCACGGCGATTGCTTTATTGATTTATTACTTATACCGCGGCGGCTGCGCCTCAGCAGCGGCACCGCACAGTCGGTACACATTTGCGAAAACGTATTGTGTTTTTTTTTTTTTTTTTTTCCTTCTAATTTTGCGTACAACTAAGGCCATCGACAGGATTTTAGGGTCCCGGTAATAATATTTCTGCGGGCCCCTATTATATTAGGGTTTTTGCTTAACCCTTTCGATGCGTTTATGCAGTGTATAAAAATTAAAAATTTGTCGTCCCTGAGTTTGCCGCCTCTCTCAATTTGAGAGGGGCGGCAAACACAGGGACTACCCTGGGCGGAAAAAGCTCTAGCTACAGTACTGCATGCGTTGATATATGCCTGGCTTTTCGTCCCCGTTCAACATCAGAAGAGCCCATCTTAGTTACTTTTGACACATGATACTTGCTAATTTTGGAGTGTCCCATGTGGCGAACTGAGCCAATTGCAAATTTCCTCGATAGTTAAATAAATTTTCTCTTTATACTCCGGCACGACAACCAAGTCAGTGGAGTTTACAGTAAATCGTCAATACAAATATTTATCGTATTTAGTAGTCACGGGCTTGAACCCCGGTCTACTCAAGGAACGCATGCTATGCACTCACGCTCCTGACCACTGGGCTACGTCAGGCCTAAATTGATTGATTGATTGATTGATATCCTGATTGATAAATCTTTTATCAATCAGGTTTTCGATCCGACCATTTAATGCTTACAAAGATGATATTGAAAGATCGCATCGATACGCAGGTTACTACAAAGTAGAAGAAGAATTCTTTATTATATACAGAAAGCACATTGCTGTATACAACTCCCTTCACGGCTACAAGCCAGGGGTTTACATAAAAGAAATCATATAATACAATAAACACAAAAAAAAAAAAAAAAAGAGCATTATGACTCCTGAAAAGTTTGTACACTGAGATGATGGATTCAGGGCAGTGATGAATAGGTCTCCGGGAGCAGGGTCTACTGTCCTCTAACGTGGTCCTGGGAAGGAAGTCGACCGAGTACTTTCTGCCTATATTCCTTGTCGACTGCGACTTTGTAGAGGTCGCCGTCCAAGGACTGTATGTCTTGCAGCATATGCACGGGTAGGAACCGCTCAGTTAGCTTTAACCGGTTTGGAATGGCCTGTAGGATTGGATTAGCCCTAAGGCTTGGGACCGGGATCCTCCATCCACAGTTAGCCCAGAAATCTGGCACTGAAATAATGCCGACCATCATTTTGATGGCAAAGACGAGTCTTCTCTCGTGAATGATGGCAGGAAGACGTCTCATGTTGAGAGCTGCCGCCATCTGGGTGGTCCTTGGTGTAGAGGGAAGCCGAAATTTCCATATGGCCCACTTCAGTAGCCAGAATTCCCCCGCGAAAATCCGTCTAAGATGGGTCGTAGCAGTTGAGGTCCAGACTTCGGCGCCATACAATATTACCGGATAAACACATGTCTTAATATATCTGCACCCCACAGCCTGGTCATGGACGTGAATTAGTTGTTGTTTAATCATCCACCGGAGTCGACAGAACTTTATTTGCAAGTTGTCTATGTGCGGTACAAAGGAGAGCTTTTGATCAAAAATAACGCCCAGATCTGTATGTTGTTGGACGGCAGAAATCGCGCATCCTCTTAAAATGGGTTGTACTATTGTTGGGCTCCGTTTGAAAGAGAAAGTCAACTGTTTTGACTTCTCAGGATTGATTTGAAGTCCGAAACCGGAGAGGAAGGCCTCAAGGTTCTGGATTTTCTGAAGGATTAAGGTATTGATGTATTCAGCAGTGTCTCCAGGGTTGATAGGAGTAAACAGTTTTATGTCATCGGCAAAGGTGAGGATGTCAGTTCGGCCTATCACAAATGGCACGAGAATAGCTGAGAACAAGATTCCGGACAGGACCCCGCCTTGTGGAACTCCAGCTGTAATAGTCCTGGTATAGCGCAGATTGCCATCGCGAACAATAATGGTCCTGTTCTCGAGCATTTTCTGAATAAACCAGAGCACGTCTCCACCAATGAGGTAATACTCACGTAGTAACCTTGCCAATGCGTGAACGGATACGGAATCAAATGCTGCCTGGACGTCGATATACGTAACGGTGATTTCCGAACGGTGCTCAAATGCCTCGAGGATCTTGGTAGTGGTAGTGACTAGATTTGTAGCGGTGGATCTTGACCGGGTAGCATAGTGGATCTGCGGTAGCTGTTGTGGAATAATTTGGATGGTTAATAGTTCATTACTAGTCGACTATCCCGTATCCTGGGTCATTCTAAACTAATTTTACACAGTAAATTATATAATTCCGGCACACAGAAGCCAACTCACGATGAATGTCTTTCTCTATCAATGTCCAACTTTGCAGAAAACATTAAATCTCCGCTCGTTCTTCTTAAAGCGTAAAGCTTCATTTATTAAAAAGGAACTCTTTACCATTATAAACTAATTCTCATGAATACCGTCGAATAAATTAAGCCTATCAAATAATCATAATGCTAGCAAGACTGAATTCATGAAACTATCATTTTAGTACGAGGTTACTTATTTCATAATCCAATTCATTTCGTTCCATTTACTTTTATTTGGCCAGAGAAAACCTTGCATGTATTTCTCGGCCAGCCATCCATTATGTAAAGAAAAAGCTGTCTTTTAGGCGAATATTGTTCTACTCAATATGATAATCGAATGATCCGGCCTCAATTACTGTGTATGATGTCTGACCAGAGCGTGCACCGAACTTTTGACATTCAATGTTGGTTAGCCAATTTGTCTAGAACGGTTCTACCCAAACTTGGCAAAAGGCCAAACCTTACTGCTTGCAAAAGCACGCGCTGGAGCAACGGGTTGGACTTTAGCATCATTAAAGAGAAGATTACTTCAGTATCACCAGGAGACTCGATAATATGATTATTGTGCTCAAACACTCTAGAAATAATTTAGTTGGCTTTAATAGGAATGTAAAAGCAAAGAGAAAGGGATTCACCCCCCCCCCCCCCCAATAGCAAGTACGAGGGTTATCCTAAAATACGTCTGCGCGACTGACATCAGGAATAATACTTTGGAGTTCAATCTCAACATCAGTTTTAAACAGAATTCTTGCATTGAATGTGTGTAGAGTATTTTAAAAATGGCGATATTGCTTCAAGTCGCATTACAATTTCAGATTTTAAAAAAAATCTTTTAAACAAAATTGAAACTTGACTTGATCGAACGCCGACACAAATTTATAAGGAAATCGGAGACTCTTCAAGGTATAGGATAACTCTCATATATTCACCTACCACTGTTTCAGTTATTCAGAACATCGACAAATATCTCTGACTCAGTTAATACCAACCGGTCATTCTGATGACGGAGCAGCCAAAAAAAAAAAAAAAATTTTTTTTTTCTCCTCGCAAGTTCCACCAGGAACAGAACTCTGTTACGAGATACCGGCGCACTATAGCTTAGAAAAGAACGCCCTTATTAGAAATGAATACCTCCGCTAGAACTGAGTAACCGATTAATAACCCAAGCAGTGAGGTTAAATTTCAAAAATAGTAACCGTTCCGATACGACGCTAATTCAGACTCTAAATAATACAGCAGTAGGAGCTACATTATAATTTAAGTTAGTTTCGCCGAATAGTGCAGTACACACACATGGCATTCACTCCGTCAGACTTCTCGAACATATCTTATTGAGAACTGGGAGGCTTACACAGAAACTACCTTCCCCTCAGCTGAATTACTTAGCTATGTAGGATGTTCCGTTCCATCTTTTTCTTTCTTTCATATTCTTCTCAAACAAAAGATAACACTATTTACTTACTTACTTCCAACTCGACTTGGAACACAGTAACGTTTATCTTCTCTTAGTACCCGCCACAATCTAAGACAATTACCATCTTATCATAGCCCCGACACCGCTCCACCAAAATCTGTGCTTACCCATATCCCTGTATGACTGCATGCAGCTTTCACAGTGGGCTTGCCATCAATCCAGTCATCCGCATCTGAAAATGAAACACTTCCGACATAAAAAAGTGACTTCTTTTATTTATTATTATTATTTATTTATTTTTTTTTTTTTGGATTCAGGGATACCCAGCTCCGGAGATTAACAGCACTATACATACAGAAAGGAAGGTTCGTTATAAGAAGAGCATGCGGGACAACTGTCAGTCAACTCTTCAGCCTGACGCTTGAAGGAAAGACTCCCCGGCAGCCCTCGACCTTCCTCCAGATGGCAGAAGCATTGGAAACTATCAGCATATAAAAATCTCTTGGTTTAATTATTTGGTTAGATAACTTAGCTTTAGGATATATTGTATTACCTTGGACGTTTGACATTATGGAACTCCTTATGTGGATTGACTGTTTATATAACTGTTACTGTCGATAATGTATACTTGACATGAACTATGTCTCATAGTCCAGTTTATACATGCATCTAATATCAATTTCTGAATGCTTGACATTATGTAATGTCTTGTTTAAGGACAAAGGCGAAAAGTGTTGGGGGTCAGGTGGCATCGGGGGTATCCCCCAACTCCGCAAGATGTCGGTATGAAGTTGTCCAAGCTCTGTAAAGGACAGAGAAGTAGGTATTATATGTGGGTATTAGCGTAATGTAGTATGTCGAAGTTTTGTTCCTCTGGCCGTTTAGCAGCGAGGCCCTTAATGGGCCTCCGTTGCCCAGCGGATGCAGGTCAGGCAGTAGTAGTAGTAATAGCAAATAATCCAAGAAAGCATGCTTATACAGCATCAGCCAAAAAAAAAAAAAAAAAAAACACACACTTCATCCGTTCGTACATTCCAAGAATTTGTATAGTTCTTGAATTTATTCAACCCATCCACTTCCACATCAACGGATGGGAGCCTGTTCCAACAATCAACCACCCGCTGGCTGAATTCCGTACATCTATCCTGCAGCCATCCTTCCTCAACTTGAATTTATACCCCCTCATGTGTGTAGTCTCAGCAAGTGGAAGAATACCATTAACCTTCAGCTTACTCAATCCAGTCAAGGCTTTATACGCCTTAATCAGATCTCACACCACCCCCCACCCAGGCAGGTGCCTGGTCTCAAGACGTTGCAATTTGCAGAACTGAAGGTAAGAGCGCCCTTTTGTTCCTTTCACCAATCTGGTTGCCCTTCTCTTCACCCGTTCAAGCAGATCTACATCCTTTCTATAAAGTTAAGCCTCCAGACCAGCAGATGTGATTACCTCGGGGGGGGGGGGGGGCGAGTGTCCTGCTGCAGAGTTTCTTACGCTTTCTGCGACAGGTAAAAAAACAATGAGGCGATTACTTCATCAAGCGAAATAAAAAGAGGGTAAGGAAATAAAAAGGTACCCAGCAATATAGCCTCCACTAGTAGCCTATAGTGGGGAGCAGAACGGCTCATTCCACCGAGTTTAGGCTAAAGATCACATTGAATAACAAATCAATTCCAACTCAAACAGCAATTCAAATCCTGTTTAGACGAGGTCTAGTATTAAAAAAAAACCTGGTCAAATCTTGGGAATTACACAGTCAAGTCCTGTTGGTGGAAGTAAATTTATAATGATTCTACAGGCCTCTGCCGTTGGAATGCAAGATGTCTAGAAATCAAAAAATATTCTGACTCCTGGCAAAGAGATATTGAGCGAAACAAGACAGAGCATAGTAATCGCGCTTTTCATTAATAAACAGATGTTCACAACCACGAGTAAAGTCATGCAGTGCAGTAATAAGGACGGCACACTGCACTTCATATAGGGGACAGTATAGGGGATGTTCCCAATCCTCATCTAAACCACACAGACATCTGGGGATCTTCAATTATGCCAAAGTGAAGCAAGCTTACCATATACTGTTAAGAGGAGGGTAATATTATATACCATACAGGATTAAACCAGGGAGGAGCTCTAAAAAGCACCTGAGAAATGTAGTAGTAGTAGTGGCACATGATGCAAGAAAGCAAGTGTAGGAGCTTATGCAGCATCAGCCAAAAAAAAAAAAAAAAAAAAAACCACACCATTCCCTCCAAATGCCTGTCCAGTTCCTCCTTAAATTTATTTAACCTATCAACTACAACGACAGATGGAAGTTTGTTCCAGCAATTAACCACCCGCTGGCTAAAGGCAAATTTCCGCACATCTATTCTACATCTGTCCTTTCTTAATTTGAACTTATGTCCCCGTAGGTTGGTAATCTGAACAAGTGGAAGGATCCCAACAGAATTCAGCGTGCTCAACCCATTCAAGGATTTATAGACCTCAATCAGATCACCGCGCAGGTGCCTAGTCTCCAGCCACTGCAATTTGCAGAACTTAAGCCTCTCTCGGTAAGAGGATCCCTTCATTCCCCTCACCAATCTTGTTGCCCTTCTCTGTACACGCTCAAGTAAATCTACATACTTCCTAAAATGAGGCCTCCAGACCTGTACGCAGTACTCAAGGCGTGGCCTGACCATTGCCTTATACAGAGGGACAATCACCTCCTTTTCCCTGCTAGCAAAATTCCTATATATCATTGACAAAACCCCATGACCCGCCCTAGCAGCCTGTCTGCACTGCTCAGAAAACTTCATATCTGACTGCACAATTACTCCCAGGTCTTTTTCATTTTCTACCACCTTAAGTGTAGTACCACACAGTTGGTACGTTTCTCTGGGGTTACTTCTACCCATATGCAGTACTTTGCATTTGTCAAGGTTGAACTTCAGTTGCCACTTCTTAGCCCATCTGCCCAAATTATCTAGATCCTGTTGCAGTAGCACACTGCCATTACTGTCATTAACAACCCTGCCAACCTTTGTGTCATCTGCAAACTTCGACATTAAGCCTGATATACCTTCATCAATATCATTGATAAATACACAAAACAACAGTGGACCCAACACCGAACCCTGTGGGACTCCACTAATAACATTAGTCCACGAAGAGCAGCACCCATTGATTACCACCCTCTGTCTTCTCCCACTTAACCATCCTTTTATCCATTGTAGCAACTTACCCTTAATACCATTCTGCTCCAATTTGTACAGTAGTCTTCCATGCGCAACAGTGTCAAAAGCTTTCCTGAAATCCAAGTATATGATATCAAAATTATTTTTTGCATCCAGTTCCTTTGTGACCACATCATAATAACCAATCAAATTTGTCAGACAAGACTTTCCCTTAACAAACCCATGCTGTGTTTGAATTATTGCTGCAGTCTTGTCTAGATGATCCTGCAATGCATCTTTAACCAGCGACTCCATTATTTTACCCGGAACAGAAGTTAAACTAACTGGTCTGTAATTACTCGTGTCACCCTTCGATCCACCTTTGTGAATTGGGGACACATTTGCACATCTCCAGTCCGTGAGAACCTCCCCTGAGTCCAAGGATGCTCTCATAATTATGGCTAAGGGTTTGCTTAGTTGCTTTGCCGCCTCCTTTAAAATAACTGGATAGATCCCATCCACCCCAGGTGCCTTTCTTATGTTTAACTTCAACAATTTCTCCTCCACTTTGCTCTCAGTTATTACAAAATCATTAAGCACACTGCTACAATTTGATAACCTTCTTCCATTTTCAAATTGTAATAATTCCTCACGTGTGAATGTAGATGCAAAATACTCATTCAGTTTGTTTGCTATCTGAGCAGGATCATCAACAGTCGAACCATCGATGTCAAGTGGACCAATCATATTCATCCCCTTCCTTTTAGAGTTTATATAAGTAAAGAAATCCTTGCTGTTTTTCTTAGCATCTTTTGCCAAAGATTTCTCGTAATCCGCCTTCGCCTGCCGAACCTCCTTTGTGACCTGATTACAGACTAGCTTATATCTGCCACAGGCTTCTGCGTCACCTGATAATTTATATGCATCCCATGCATTTTTCTTCTCTGTCACGAGTCTCATTAGTTCATTTGATAACCATTTAGGCCTAAACCTTGAACGATATTTCTTAATCGGTATATAAAGTCTAGTAGCTTCCACGATTAATTCTTTGAATGCTTCCCACTTAGAATTTACTGTTTGTAACATCGTCAGTTGATCCCACTGTACAGAATTTAAAAACTGTCTGAGACCACTGTACTCCCCTTTACGGAAGCAAAAACCCTTTCCTTTACCCCTGACGGTAGTTACCTCTTTGAGTAAATCCCACTTCAGCACACTGTGATCACTGCCACCTAGTGGTTCCTTTATCTGCAAATTCTTAATACACGAATGATCACTGCTGATAACCAGATCAAGAGTGTTACTTTCTCTGGTTGCCTCTCGAACATGCTACTGCAGAAAACAATCATCCAATAACTCCACAAAAGTCTGACTAGTGTGTGAGTGACCAACCCACAAGTTCCAGTCTGGGAAGTTAAAATCCCCCATTATAAGACATTCTGATTTACTGGCCCACTCTATTTCTCTGTACAATTGTTCATTGTACTCATTCAAATCCCCCATTATAAGACATTCTGATTTACTGGCCCACTCTATTTCTCTGTACAATTGTTCATTGTACTCATTCAAGTCATTAGGCCTATAACACACTCCTACTCTTATTTTTCCTTTCGCAGTGCTTATCTCACACCAAACTGACTCAACAGTGCACTGTTCATCTATATTAACTGGGTGCACTTCCTTTGATTTTATGTTTTTCTTAATTAACAGCATAACACCTCCTCCCTTTCTGTCCTGTCTATCCTTTCTGTACACATTGTACTCCCCAAATTCCAGTTCGGCGTTCCTTATATCTTTGTGACACCACGTCTCTGCTATCCCAACAATATCCGCCTTTGATGTCTTGACCAACACTTCAAATTGCAGAACTTAAGCCTCTCTTGGTAAGAGAATCCCTTCATTCCCCTCACCAATCGTGTTGCTCTTCTCTGTACACGCTCAAGCAAATCTACATCCTTGATAAGGAAGGTGGGCCAGGATCCTCCGGGGGCCCATTCCAGAGGGAGCAGGCAAGAATCTCTTGGTAACTAAATCCTTAGTAGAATGCGTCCATCTGTCCTGCCAGACCTGTGAAAGATGAGCCACAAGATGTGGTCTTTCCGTTTTGATGGAGTGAGTTGGATCAGGTGTATATGTATAGGGTGGCACGTGGAACATCTGTTCAACTCCGCCTCGTCTCTCTATGAAGAACAGAATCACTATAAAAAGGCCAGTTATGTGATTGGTGTAGGTTTGTGTGAGAAGTGTGCATGTTCTGGCCACTTGGCTACCCAGAGGCATCAGTCACCTGGAGAGATGATTCTGGCTAATCGGACACACCACAGGAAGGTGGGCCAGGATCCTCCGGGGGCCCATTCCAGAGGGAGGAAAAAAGTCAGTGGTGTTGGCTAAGAAAAAACAATAGAACGAAAGAAAGGGGAAAAGAAAAGGGGGGAAGAAGCAACTGGTGCTGGAGAGACTTCAATAGAGATTCAGAAGTCGTACTGATGTCCTTTAAGATCAATGCAATGACAATTTTTGCTTAAACGAACCATAGAAGGAAATATAGCTAATTTTGGTATCGTTATGCTAGGTGGTAGATGACTCATCGACCGGTGCAATACCACCACTTTGCTTATTGGAGGCTCGAAGTGGTGAAACCCATGTTTAGTCTCTAGAGCAAAGTTTCCGGCATTCCCTCCATACTTCTCTTTCAACCCACGCACGGTACTAAGTACTATAGGTTTTGATACCTTTCGTGTTTGGAGTTATCAAAAAAAAAAAAAAAATTCATGAGCAACTCAACTACACAGAACTCTCCGAGTATCCCCTGAAAGTAAGCGTTTTGTCATCAAAGATAGCTGAAAATTAACTGTTGGCGCACCTGTTGTATGTATATCAGGTTCTGGTAGCATAGGTAGGCGTATGTCAGCAGGTAAGAATTTAATATCTTTATCCGTTATGTATTTACTCATTTTTAATATCTGTTTTCTATTGTAACCAAAAACGGAAATTTAACCTTAAATACCTAAAATTTAAAATTCACAATTAATTTTTGTAATACAATTCAAATTGTAACTTTCTATTCTTCTACCCCTAACAGCATGGTCTGATGATGGGTATTGGCAGAATGCCTGAAACGTCACCTTAAATATATAGTGGTTTGGGCTTTAAGCTTAATGAACTATATTATTAATTTCATGTGGTATAAGAGTGGTTAATAAATATAGTAATTAATCTTCATGGAAAACAACCATGTAAAGTCCTTCCCCTAACTTTTTTTTTTTTTTTTTTTTTAACTTAAGCTGTTTCTTCTCCATTCATCAACTCTTCTTTTTAACGTAACGTTCAAAACCTTGCAAAGCGAAACTCGCCATATGACTGTCAGTTTATTTACTTCGAGGCCTCTACCACACACAAAAAAAAAAAAAAAAACACCACTACAGACGATATTTTACGAGGGTGTTGGATTAAGCACTGCAGCAGCTTCGATTTTTAGTCCACTATTATTTTAAATCATTTTTATTGTTGTTATCAGATAGTCAAAAACGTCCTGAGATCAGAGTCACTATATCTGAATAAAATAGAACTGTCTCCAAAATTAGTCCAAACACAAATAAGAAAAAATTAGGACGTAAATCCGGTGCAAAGCGACATATATGCATCGTATGTTTAACAGCATCAACATGTATAGTCCAGGAAATATATCAAATACAAGACTATAAATCGTCTAATTCTGTACAGTTAAAAGTCGCAATTTCAGATACAGCAGGCCCCCGTTATAACGCGGTTCGCTTTACGCTGATTCGCTATAACGCTGTTCTTATATTATAACCCGTATCTGACTATAACGCTGTCACAGATTACTATAACGCTCTTTTACAGATTGCATTTTTGGCATATTTAACAAAATCGTTTCATTTGATGGAGTCGATAGCTTGAAAATGAATAGCAAAACAGCATTAAAACGTTTCCCATGCCGACTTGAGAAATTTTTCCAAGCTCTGAAATTTTCTCGCACGCTAATTTAATTGCAGTACAGTGACTTGTAACATTGTATCGTAATTAATGCAACCAACGCAGTTACATTTTCGAAGAGTTAATAATGGCCGATAAGAATGAAAAAGCAACAACGTCTGGACGCAGTACGAAGACTATAAATGTAAGAAAAAGACTGAATTTGAAAATTAAAATTTTGAAGCGAATCGATTCCGGTCAACGACAACCGGATGTGTGCCATAGTTTAGGTTTTAGTTTTCTGGTTTTATTGGCGCATTAGCTACTAAGGCTATAATGCGCCAAGACCAGGTCATATATTAAAAAAAAAAAAAAAAAAAAAAATTTAACTTTCAGTGACCTAATTGGTTAGGTCACTATGTCAAAAAGGTATAACAAATGTATAAAAGGTATAAAAGAAAAATGTAAATTTTATATAAGAGCAAAAATGTTTATTGATTTTAAAAAGCTAAAAACGGCAGACACATGGTCATTGTTGGATAAAATCTGACTGAGTGTATACGGCTCAGCCAGATGATTAAAAGCGGTAAAACGGATATTGCTAAAATCTGGACAATCAATTAAAATGTGTCTAATAGTTAAAACTGAGCCACGGGACTCACACATAGGAGGGTCATCACCCCTCAGAAAAAATGAATGTGTCAAATGACTATGTCCTATGCGGGTCCGGGCAAGAACAACTTCCTCCTTACGATTCCTGCGCAGACTAGACTGCCACGGTTCAATTACAGGCTTTATACGATATAATTTATTCCCAGTCTGTCTATTCCACAAATCCTGCCATTGGGAGTGTATCTTTTGCTGTATTATTTGCCTGTAGTCTGTATAGGGGACTGACAGGCAGCGATTATTATTGGGGATTGCTGACTTGGCTGCGGTGTCAGCCAAATCATTTCCCCTAATCCCAATGTGGCTGGGAATCCAGCAGAAGCGGATATCATATTCACGTTCATGGAGAAAGTGAATCTTCTGCTGAATGCTAGACAGAACTGGGTGAGAATTATATCTCACAGTTATTAAAGCCTGTAACAAGCTGAGAGAGTCGGAATATAAAATGAACCGTTGGTATTGGCATTCATTAATGTGATCCAAGGCTAACTCTATAGCGTGCAGCTCTGCAGTAAATATGCTGCATTCAGAGGGAATCTGCTCCGATGTAGTGCTGTCTGTAAAGACAGCAGCAGATCCCACATATGATTCCGACTTCGAGCCGTCTGTGTAAACTGGCGCGAAGTCAGAATGTTCAGCTCGGTGTGCTGAGTAAAGCTGCAGGTAGACAGACGATGGAGTGTCCGACTTTCCCCAATTTCTAAGGGACAAGTCATATGCCGGAACATAAGCATGCTAGGGTGGAATGGGTTGCTTCAGTGTTTGAGCAACCTTGTCTACCTTGATATTAAGTTCTTTGAGTAGCTCTTGGAGACGAATACCAAAAGTACGATTGGCAGTCTTACGGGTGTTGTACAAATTTTCCCATCGTGGCTCAAAAACGGATGGCCACGTAGGATGGTCTGGCAGGGATTTCAGTTTTAAAGCGTAGTTCAGAGACAACTGCTTACGTCGAAGCGATAACGGCGGTTCATTTCCTTCGACATATAAGCTCTGGACTGGAGATGATCGATATGTTCCAATAGCGGTACGGAGAGCCAGATGATAGACAGGATCCAGCCAACGGAGTACACTGTCTCTGGCCGAATTGTATACCAGGGACCCGTAGTCTAGTCTGGATCGTACAAGTGCACGGTAGATGCGTAGTAGGGTGCATCGATCCGCACCCCAAGATGTTGAGGAAAGAGAGCGCAGAATATTCAGCCCTCTTGTGCACCTTGTGCGGAGTTGACGGATGTGATCCAGAAAGGTCAACTTTTTATCAAATACGAGTCCCAAAAATTTTGTGTTCGCCGATACTGGAATAGCATTTTGTCCGAGCCTTAGTTCAGGTTCAGGATGAAGATTACGCTTACGACAAAAGCCATAATTTAGGACTTGCAAGTTTAACTGTAAGAACAATTATAAAAAATAAATAAATAAAGAATTAATTTTAGCAGCGGGAAAGATAGCTGTTCCACTGCAAGCAACTAGGGCTAGGCCGGCTATTAGGATTGAAATGAAAAGACTAACTAATTTTATTGAAGATAATATCCAATGCAGAATTCAGTTAAGTTAAATATTATAAATAATAAAAAAGAGAGAGAGAGATTAGCCTATATGATGATCTGAAGAAAACTCAACTAAAAAAAAAAAAAAAAAAAAATGTGGAACCATTTAAAACTGGTAAGGGCTGGTTGAATAGATTTAAAATCTAGGGAGAAGCCGCAAGTGCAGATCAAGGAGCCAAAACTTTCAAAAAATAACTTGTTAAAATTATTGAAGAGGAATATTACGTGTTATACTTCTCAACAAGTTTATAACATATATGAAGCAGGACTTTTGTGGAAACGAATGCCTAAAAGAAGTTTCATATTGAAAGAAGAAAAAACATGCCAGGTTTCAAAGCGGCGAAGGATCGGGTGACTTTATTGTTGGGTGGTAACGCTGCGGGGGAGTTAAAATTAATACCCTTTTAGTTTATTTGGAAGAGGGCCAAAGTGGACCTCCTGCGCTCCTAGTGGACGATGAAGGGAACTCATGGAGCGATATTAGGGATACGTTTTTGTGAAAAAGTCTTCCAGTGAGGAGAGCAAGTCAGTGGCGAAATACACATCTTTATAAATTTGTTGATAGATTTATTCAGAGTAATTGATTAGAAAAGTGAGGTTCAATGAAGGCGGTCGGCTGCAAAATCCTAAGAACTGCAAGAAAAAAGCTCTCATGTTAGAATAGTTTGCTGCGCGAATAATCACTATAGGTCAATGCTACGCACCAATATTTATGATAATATGAATTTTATACGGATATATTTGCACTTTGGTAGGGTACAAAGTAATATTTAACCAGTGTGATAAATTTGGTTTCTTGTAATTAACAATTCCAGTGCATCTGACCGGTGTGTCATTAACTAAAAAAAAAAAATTGTCCCTTTAATTCACACAGTACATTCTTTACATTCAACATTTTTAATGTCATAGCGTAGATTGTTTACTTTAATGGAAGTCAGTTCAAAATCTAAGGGAGAAACAGATTCTGACTCAAAGTTTCTGCCTTTTCGACACTTGATTTTGAACCACACTAAATGAAGGGCACCTGACTCCTCAAACAGAAATAACTCTACATAGTAGCATAATATTTAGGTTCATGCGCCACCGGTGGTTTCCCACATCTGCGCCATATGTACTGTGATGAAATGCAGAACTACTGCACAGCCAGGAAAAAAAGTGTAATGTCTGGTTAATGTAGTATTGTGCTTTGTTCTGTTGTTGTGTCTGGCTGCTTGGCCGCGGGGCCCCTATCGGGACCCTACGTTGCCCGCCACAACCATTGGGAGGTGAGCCAGGTTGCCCGTTATGCTCTGGCTGCCTCTGCCAGGGTTGCCTGAGCTTCCTGACAGAGGCCATAAAAAAAAAATGAAAAGAGAGGGAAAAAAATAAAAAAAATAAGAAAAATGAAAAGAGGGGGGAATGAAAACAGAAAAAAAAAGGAAGTTTTTCCCCCCTTTCTGAAGAGCGCATATGGGGGAGTAAGAGAAAAAATAATAAAAATGTGGGGAAGAGTAGTTGGAGTGGACAAAAAGGGAGAAGGAAGTTGAAAATCACAGGAGCACCTGCTCCTGTGTATCCTGCACCCAGGGTGAATTGCATTATCCTACCCCAGTCGGGGATTGCAGGGGTGGCACGTTATTCTGTTTTGCCCTGAGTGGCAGTTAGGGGTGTTGCCACATTTTGCCAAGAGCCGTAGTTGATTACTGTTGATTGCTGTTACTAATTAACATTAGTAACAGCAAATCGATGATGCAAGTTCACACAGCAAAAGCAAATAAATCGGTCAACTACTGAGTGCCGGGCACTCAGAATGAAGGGTCCGTAGTCACGAATTGTTCACATAAATAAATAAATAAATAAATAATAAAAAATACCCACTTTATAAGTCCATTCCCTTTAACAATTTGTTTACTCCTTCCTTAAATTTATTCAAACTACCCACTTCCATAATACCAGTTGTTCAGGCAATCAATTATTCTCTAGCTGAAAACAAATTTTCGCAAAAAATGTATCCTACAACCAAACAAATTTTTTTATCCTACAACTATCCTTTTTCAATTTAACTTTACGTCCCCTTATGTGTGAGCTATCTAAGAGAGAGCAAGGATCGAAATAGTATTTAGTTTATTCAATCCATTTTAAAGCGCTAAATACTTCAGCGCTTTAAAAAGGGATTGAAATTACTTCGCAAATTATAGAACTCATCTTACCATCCTTAGTATAAGTACCCGTTTATGCCTATGACTAATTGTTGCCTCCCGTTCCAAATGATCCACATTCTTCCTAAGAGGCTTCCAAACCAGTACGCAGCACTCAAGATGCAGCCTAACTATTGCCTTCTACGTACAAGGAAATAATCACATTTGTCCCTGCTGGCAAAATTCCTTATATCACTGACTGAATCCTATGAGCCATCCGAGCAAGTTGTCTGGCTCTGCTCAGAGAACCTGTCGGAATGTACAGTTATACTTAACTTTTTCATTTCCACCGCCCTGAGTGTGATACCACTCAAGTGTTCGGCAATTCTGGGATTAATGCTAGGCAAATATCATAACATTGAGAAATGTTAAACCTCAATTACGATTTGTTAAGCCATCTGCCTAATTTATTCAGGTAGTGCCAAACTAACATACACCGATTACTGCTATTAACCACGCTATCCACCTTTATATCATAAACAAACTTAAGACATTAAACTTCAATAATATCATTAATAAATACTGGAAACGTTAAGGGATCCGATCCCGAACCCTGAGGATCTTCAACGTTAGTCCATCAAGAGTCACTGAAAGCCACTGTCTCCTGCCACTCAATCATCCCTTTATCCACAACAGTAATTTTTGCCCAATATACTCCACTCCAATTTGTACAATGGTCGTTCATGTGGAGCAGTATCAAAGTCTTTGCTAAAAACTAAGAATATGATGTCAAAATATTTTGACATCCCGATCCTTTGTTATAGCACCATAATAATCAGCTCGGCCCGACATCTTTCCCTTAAGAAATCCATGCTGCAATTGCCATATAGCTGCAATCATAACACTAGTCAACGAGTAAAATGTTACGAAAGCACCCAATCTTCACTAATTTTATGCTGTTGAACACAAAAATCACATTAAAATTTGTCAATTGCCTCTTGTTTTCAAATTACAGTTGGGGTTTCATATTAGCGAGTTACTCTACATTATCAACTACGGCTCTTGGCAAAATGTGGCAACACCCCAGTTTCAGTACCACAACTCTTATCACGTGATCGGCAACTGTAGCCTCCCGTGCATCACGTGATAAGTTTTTGTTGCCTCAATTGCATCTACAAGTCTGTTGCGGTAATAGTAGTGGTGGTGGTGGTGGCATGTGATGCAAGAAAGCAAGTGTATGAGCTTTGGCATCAGCCAAAAAAATAAAATAAGTAATAATATATCACACCATTCCCTCCAAATGCCTGTCCAGTTCCTCCTTAAATTTAGCACCGTGCGCGAGCGATTCGAGTAACAAAATGAAGATATTACCCATTTTGATTGGCCTCCAAATTTGCCTAACCTCAATCCAATTGAACACCCGTGGGACGTTTTGGAACGGGAAGTGAGGCACAAACACAACCGTCAACTATTTCGACGCTGTGGAAAGCTTTGCAGGCAGCATGGCTGCAGATCCCTACGGATGTCTTCAGACAGCTAGTGGAGTAAATGTCTAGTGAATGGCGACTGTTATCTGCGCGAACGGTGGCCCAACACGGTATTAGGAAGGTGGTCATAATTCAGTGATCACTGAATGTAGATTAATGTCAATTAGAAAAACTTTCGAGCCTAAAGGCAAGTAAGGCGCCTGCAGTTGATGCCAGATACCCAATAATTCTTAAGGAGGCGGCGAAAGAGTGCACTGAACCACTGAGGTTAATCACGAAGGCAATTAATGGACTGGGAAGAAATTCTTCCGGATTGGAGAACAGCCAATCTATCACCAGTGCATAAAGGCGATTCTAAGAGCGCAGTGGGTAACTAGAGACCGATCAGTCTAACGTCAGCGAAAGGGGCAATAATAAAATGTAATATAGAGACATTCAGATAAAAATGGAACTCTAAATGCACAATTTTCACGCTTTTGTTAACAGAAAACAATGTTTAACTAACCTGTTTAGCTATTTTGTTGCTGCATATAGCTCAATTACTCGTGAGCTACATGCAGGAAATAAATTTCACTCAGTCCCGCATGAAAGTCCACTGTATAAGCTGGAACATGGGATACAGTAAGATTCTAAGCTGGATTGCAGAGTAGGAGGTACAGGGTTGATTTTTAGTTACTCTTCAGATCGGTAAAGAAAGGACCCCCCCCCCCAATGATCGGATCTTGGACCACAGTTTTCTGATTTTTATAAATGAAATCGACGATGGGATAGAAGATATGATATAAAGGTGTAAGAGTGCCCATCGAGACGACTTAGATAGACTTCAAAGGATGTGCAGAAAATTTGAAGCTGCGTTTTTAATGCAGCAAGATGTACTTGCACGATAGCAATTTCAAAATAATCTATACACTTGATGTTGAATTAAAACTGCAATTTTATTTCAAAATTAGTGGATCTTTTTCAGGTTTCGGCTGTAATCGTGATCAACAAGCTACTGCTTGTTAACCATAACGGGCTTACAGTTAGTTTTAAAGTTAAGAGCTTCGCAAGGTAGACGCCCTCTGCAATAGCATTTGGCCCATTCTTATCAGAAAATAACTTTTTTGGCTTTATGCCAATGACCAAGTTCTTGATTCACTCAAATACTGATGTTCTGTATTTGACCTGTGCAAAGGGTCAACCCCGAGGTAGAACATACACACACTGTACCTAAATAATATCTTCATTCAAGTGGCCTCCAGTTAAATAAGAAAAATCAGTACAGCTCGCTCTTTCGAACAAACTTGTCGAAAATCATGTTCATGTCTTAAGCAATATGGCGCAAGTTGGGAAGGTAAATATATATGCATAACGATCTAGGTAAAAACTTGAGATAAGTGTAAAAATGACTTAATTTTTACTTTACATTTGCCTTCGAAAGTTATTGCTTCGCCAAGTCACCGTATACTTTTTATCACTACTATACTTGTAGTGTGAAACTCACCTGTGCATAATTACGCCCCTCTTCTTTCGAGGGGATGTTCGTTGCGCCACGCGAGGTAAAGACAGCAGTTGCAATACTATCTCACCTTTATTAGTCTGGTTAATGCACAGTAAGAGATCGTTACTCGATCGGATATTGACGAACATCGTGGATATAATATTCGTAAAACGAAGAGAAATTAAATGATCTTTGTCTGAGAAAAGAGAGTAATGACAATTAAGAAACAGACTTTAAGCTAAAATCTCAACCTTATAACTGCGGAGGTGATTGTTGTCTGGAGATTCCTTTTGTTGGTTGGGAATCGGACTTTCAATCCAGTGATTACCGCTGAGAAGTCTAAAAATTCCACCCCATGCAGATGTGAGGTTCGTTTTCACTGTATTTTGTCCCCAAAATACCAATCCATAGGATTTTATTTCCCCACGAAATTAGCGTTTTAGCCAATAGAAGCATAGTAGAAGTCTAAAAGGATATATATATATATATATATATATATATATATATATGATGTAATATGAAAGTTAAGCAAAAGTAATAAAAATAAATAAATAAATATAAAGCTATCATTAGAGGCAGCAAATGCAAATCCTCCACATGAAGCCTAATTATATCTGATAATTAAAATAAATTTGATATTTAAAATAAAATAAAAACATCCGCCAGTAGTGCGGCAAAAAGGTAGAGCGAAACACAACGTAAAATAATAAAAATAAACAAACAGGGAAAGGAAAGTAAGGGTAATAAGACAAAAAACGTAGTCGATAATCCCCTATATAATTTAGTCATTAAACCCAATTAATATAAAAAACTTATTTTTTTTTTATATTAATTGGGTTTAATGACTAAATTATATAGGGGATTATCGACTACGTTTTTTGTCTTATTACCCTTACTTTCCTTTCCCTGTTTGTTTATTTTTATTATTTTACGTTGTGTTTCGCTCTACCTTTTTGCCGCACTACTGGCGGATGTTTTTATTTTATTTTAAATATCAAATTTATTTTAATTATCAGATATATATATATATATATATCTATATATATATATATATATATATATATATATATTCAGACCAGAGACAAAGAACGGGGGACTTGTGCTAGGAACTTCACTTCAGACTGCTTGACACTTCTGCTGCTGACCTTCTAAAGACTTCTTACTTCGTCTTCTGACCGATCGCAGGCCCCAAAGCCTTTCAGACGTAAGCTATCAGAAGAAATCATCAAAAACCAAGACTTGGAGAAGAGACTTCTTTTTCCTGAACGAAGCAAAGATTTTTCTTGTAAGTCTCACCCTAACTTTATGACACAATAGCTTAAATATGAAAATAGCAGTAGTAGCAGAAGAAGAAGTGGCATGTGATGCAAGAAAGCAGGCGTGTGAGCTCATGCAGCATCAGCAAAAAAAACAATCCCCTCTAAATATTTGTCCAGTTCCTCCTTGAATTTATTTAACCTACAACTTCCACAACGACAGATAGAAGCTTGTTCCAGCAATTAACCACTCGCTGGCTAAAGGCAAATTTCCGCACATCTATTCTACATCTGTCCTTCCTCAATTTGAATTTATGTCCCCTTAGGTTCGTAATCTGAACAAGTGGAATAATCCCATCAGAATTTAGCGTGCTCAATCCATTCAAGGCCTTATACACCTCAATCAGATCAACTCGCAGGTGCCTAGTCTCCAGCTGCTGCTGCAATTTGCAAAACTTAAGCCTCTCCTGGTAAGAGTCAGATGTTCATAACTTACTCTTAACTTAGGAGTCTAATAAGAAATATCCCTTCTCGTAGGAACACTTACTAATGTAGTATCACTCTTACAGCACCTTAGTAATTAGAGTATAAGACACATGTGAATACTAGACAATCATTTAAGTTCGCAAGCTTTACTGTGACATCTTTAACTAAGATTTAACATAACCAAATCAGCTTTTGAACTCAGTCCATGCAAAAAGCATGTTAACATTGATAGTTAAAGGAAACAGCCTGTGTAACATAAGAATATCACCTTTCGCGATTTGAAGAATTTATTATGCTATGCTTGCACTACTGGATGATGAAGTCTAAATCGGCGTTTGAATAACCCTTCCCACCACATATAAATCAATTCTCATTGCCATTGGCATTAACACCAGGGAAATATATTGTTGCCTCTAGAAATTTAAACATATTGTAGTAACTAATTACCCAACAAATTAATAAATACACTTGCAGTAAAAGATAATATATCTTATGATCCAACCAAGAAAATATTTAGAAACAGATTTTTAAATGTAGATATTTAAATTTATTTCCAAACAACGTACAGTACTAGAATACATAATTTCTTCAAACTGATCTAGAAAGTTTTTGACAGAAAATATACCCACTTTTCTAACTCTAGGTTACCCGATGAAGGACAAAAACAACTATTATTTTTAGGCCACCAGAATAATCAAATTCACCTGCCGTGCTGTGTGTCTGTAAATTAATTGTTCTCTGGTTGTAAAACCGACTAACAAAAGGCCCAAACCCCGGGCCTTTTCCATCCGGTGTGGGGGAGGACAGCGACGATACCACTGTGCTACCGCGGAGACCCGATGAATCACAATTACAAGCTTGCTTTGTATATCAGTGACTGCCATTTAAATCCCGAGAATCGGTTGCTTAGACTAACTGCTTGCTTTTTCTGACCAGCCTCTCCAAATTAATGCGCTCAGAGAAATGAACTTAATTTTAGAATCTGCTATTTAATAGCTTGTATGTATGATAATTTATTAACTTTGGACGATACTTTAAGAGATAGTTTGCTTAATTGATATATTACAAGAGGATATGAAACCTATCTAGCAAAAGTGGTATTCAGGAGTGAAAAACATGTATTAGAGTGATAAATAAAATAAAACAGTAGAAGAAGAAAGGGATTTGGGAGTTTCGACACGGACAGACATTACGTTCTCCAAGCAGTGTAGACAGACAGCAAGGAATGTCCCTGGTGTCCTAACGATTAAGTGTGCGTTAAGGGCCAAAGCAACCAAGGTTATGATGCGTCAGTATATTGTGTGTAATGAGTGTGCTTCGGTCATTGTGCTGGACAAACAATCCGAGTTTCCGGAAGAAGAACTACGCAACCCTCACCTTAAACCGACTAACTCAGTAACTTTGTGAAAATGGCCCATAAAAATAGGCCTTTTCCATCCGATATGGAAGACATGATTATAACCACTGTGTAAATGAGATTATCCGACTCAAAATACAGAGAAAATCAACACAGTGATGGTACTCATCTCCTGCTAATCCAAATTAACACTGTTCTCATGACAACTATATCAGCTATCCAAACTGCTCCTGTGGCCGTCTTAGAATGTACTACTAGTGTGCAACCTGCCACCCTTCCTAAATCTACCTTATATCCACTGTCTTCACCCTCTCTATAGGCCAATTTTCAACCTTAAACTTCTAATGGACAAGCTTTTGCCACCCATATCACTTTAAGAGAAATCGCTGTCATATCATCATGCCACATTACTACAGCGACTAATTGCATAACCAAGGCTGCATCCAATGCCTATGCTCTTCTAGAAGTTAATATCAATAGTAGCGACATTTACACCAATACTGGTAACGGCTGTTTTGGAAAAACCTGGAATGTCATCTTGCCAAAATACAATTAGTCAGAATACATTACAATATTAGGCATTTCGCGCCTGGCAATCTTTTTCTCCAGTTTTCAGCTCAGAGAAAATTCAAAAACTAGTTTGTTGAGTGTATTATCATCGGCAAGGCTAGAGCTACCAAATCCTTAACTTCCTTCTCCGTAAACTTGGGCTCAGCCGCCAAACACCAGTCTGCACTGGGTCCTCCATCTCGAGTCCACAGGTGCCTTATTCAAACTCGTTAATGATTTATTTTTTATTTTTTTTTATTTTTATTAATAACAAGATACACAACAGGTAACCATTAACAGTGTATCTGAGATCAGAACAATAAACATAATATGAAGATAGACATTGATATAGATTCAAACATTAAAATCATATGTACAAAACAGGATTGCATTAAGTTAAGTTACCGGTAAAACAAGTAATAATTAATCAGTTAGAGAATAGAAAAATAATAAAACACATAATACTAATAAACTACAATAATTAGATCACAGCTAGTCACTTTGCAGTTTAAGAGAAGAGGCAAACTTGTGGATGGAGTTCATCAGTGATTGGAAGTTATCAAGGTCAATGAGGGAGTCATTTCCTGATTCTGTTCAGTGGACTGAACTTCATAAAGTCCGTGGTGGCAGATTCAAGGCGAAACGGTGTAAGGTTGCTGACTTGTCTACAAGGAGCATTGAAGTTGATTTTGTTAACGATGGTAGTTGTTGGCGCATAGGCTTCTGTGGCCATAATGCACCTCCCAAGGTTTTTGCAGTACATTGATCCAAGCCCGAGGCGGGAATCGAACCCGCGACCTTTGGGTTGCCAGGCAGGCACTTTACCCACCCGGCTAGCCCGGTCGGCTTTGTTAAGGATATCAGATGCTTCATAAGTTCCAGTGATTACTTTGGCTAGAAGGGTGATGTCGGCAGTAACTCTTCTGGTGCACAGAGGAGTTATTGCTGACATCAGATGCAAGTAATCACACAGCGATTCATAATACACTGAGTGATAGAATAGAGGATTGCGGTACGTAAGGCAACGGACAAAATTTTTTGGACTGCTTCAATTTTGTTAGTTACAGTCTTTGTGTGAGGATTCCAAATGGGTGAACTTAATTCATGGATTGGCAGAACAATAGTTTTATAAAGGATAACCGCATATCTGTAGTTTTTGAACTTGTATGTGTTCGGTTTGATGAATCCCAGTGTTTTGAATGCTTTGCTGGTGATTTTAAGGACATGAGCATCGAATTTAGCACTGCTGGAGAAGAGAATCCCCAAGTCGTTAATTTGGTCACACCTTTCGATGATCACAGAATTAATACTGTACTCCGTATTTATTAGTTGTGGAGATCTGCTGGATGAGAAAGAGATTACTTTGCACTTCGAGGGGTTTAGCAGACAAGCCATTCAGAGATAGCCACAGAGAGAATTTATTGAGAGCACATTGAAGCTGTTGAGAATCGGTAATCTCCTTCACTGCTGAGTAGATCTTAAGATCATCTACATAGAGAGCAACTTGAACATTGGAGGTGTAGATGAAAGAAGGAAGATCATTTACGAAAACAATGAAGAGAAAAGGACCTAAGGGGGAGCCTTGTGGTACTCCACTTAGTGGTATAAAACAGTCTGAGTTCACTTGATTGATGATAACGCTCAAGGAACGATAGCTGCGTAGCCATGAGAGCAAAGGGTCACGGATACCATATAGCTTAAGTTTTTAGGAAGTTGTTCGTGCGGGGCTTTATCAAATGCCTTAGATATGTCTGAGTAGACTGCATCAACTTGAAGGTGGTTATCAAGAGCTTCAGAGGTGTATTCCCAGAAAGGAAGTAAATTTGTGACTACTGACTTGCCACTGCAGAAACCATGTTGATTCTGATCAATGAAAGACCTGTAGAATTCAAAGAGATGTTTTGTGTCGAAGAGTTTAGCCAGGCTGTTTTGCAAGGTTATGGGTCTGTAATCAGTTACATCATTTTTATCACCTTTTTTTTTTGAAAATAGGAACTATATTGACCTGCTTAAAGTGCTTAGGATACTTCCCCAGCCTGAGAGATAAGTTGAAGATCCACAGTATGAGGGGTTTTAAGGTAGTGACAGTCATTTTCCAAAATAAGCCTGGAATTGTAAGATGTAAAATCTTACAAGTATATTATTTTATAGAAAAGTGAGATTGATTTAAAGTAAAACTTATATTATAGCAAATATGGGGGAGCGAATCCTTACAAGTCAAGAATATTACCAAGGTCACTCGCAAGGGATTAAATTAGACAACGTTTATAGAAAGGGAGCGGTAAGCTGAAGGACAATAGGGGTGTACTTCAGTTCCCAGCACACAGGTACAAACAAAACAATGGAAACGAGTAGCAACGGCTGTTGGTAATAGGTGTTAACTCTGGAAAACAATGGTGCAGTGGACCATGTACTGTCGGGACATTTCTTTAATCGGTGACACCTGGAGAAGAGACAGGAAGTAAATACGGGACAAATGCTGGAATTAGAGTTAAGACTGGCGTCTGGCTGTCGATGATGGCAAGTTTTGTAGATCGTGTGAAATTAGTCTGCTAAAGTATAACTATAAGCGGCTGACTTCAAAAGGTCCAGACAGCCTGAGAAATTTTACAAATTTCTTAAAATAAGAAGTTAGATCAAGAAATAAGGAGAGAGCTTGAGAAAATAAAACGGGCAAATAGAACAGAGTGAAAGTTGACAAAATGAGAAAGATTGGTTAAGACTCAGAACAAGGGTGGGCCTGACACATAGGGGCGGTACGTAATTCAGATGAAAAAAAGTGAGTGAACAGGGAGAGAGACACAGAACCCAGAGTTGAGTTTATGTGGGTGTTTATGGAAATGAGTTAGGAAGAGACAAAGTTGAGATTCTTGTCGATGTTTGTAAAAATGAGTTAGGACAAACAGTTGAGTGTTTGGTGGTGGTAGAAAATATGAGTTGGTAACAGTTGACAGTTGAGTTTTTTGTCGTGTTAGAAATTATGGAGTGTAAGGAGAATAAGCCTGTCCGTCATTGGAAGGCAATAGCAGTGGCCATATGCTATAGTCTAATCCACATCGGAAGAAAGGCAAGGATAGTGACCCGAATGCAACGAGCGCTGGGAAATATTTCTTAATTTAATAAGAAGTTCTTAATAGGTGGAGCGGAGAAGCGAGGGTGGCACCCTATGAGCTATCTCTTTATGGATGAGCTGTAAAGAGTGGAGTAGAGAAGGAGTTAGTGTGAGATGCCCTATGAGTTTTCTTTTTGTGAAAAAGTTTTAATAAGGTGGAGAGAGAAGGAGCGAAAATGCGGAATTAGTAGCTCGATGAGAAGGAAGGAAGCAGCGAATGGATGGTAGCCCAAATAAGGTGGAGAAAGGACGCCAGTCCCATGCAGCCAAGAGTTCCTGAAAATTATCTGTAGCAGATTCAGGTGAAGCAGATCCTCAGAGAGCCAAAAAATGGAAGGTTGAAACCTCTCCGGAAAGGAAAGAAAAAAAGATAGAAGTAGGTGAGAAATATAGTAAGTTAACAAGGACTGTTAGTGAAACAGTATAGTAATTAATAAAAAAAGGGGGGTAGCACTAGAAGTAAAATGATAACTTATCTCTGAAGTAAATTATATATACTAACAGAGTTATTATGTTAAAAAAAAGGTTATTGTAAAATGCAAGGGAAACGAAGGATGAGTAATAGTAAACGAAGGATGATTAAATTGTTGTTCAAATAATGTGTTAGAAAGGTAGTAAGGTTTATATGAGAAAAATTTTGAATATGTTTTAAGGATAGATAATTGAATTATATGAGAAACCTTGAATGTTTTAAGGATAGATAATTGAATATAGTGTTTGTATTGATGAAGGATTGTTGGTTCATCTGAAAGCCTAATAACAAATAGAGACTTTAGGAAAGTTAAGATTGGTCTTCGGTGTATTGTAACAGAATGGTGAGAACACAAGAGTATAATGATGAAAGTAGCATATTGATTGTTAATATAAGAAACAGAATTGTATCCAAGGAGTTAGTTAAGGCAAGAAGAATGAATCAAGTTTTTTCATATAATGGTCAACTCAGATTAGCTAGTGAAGGGAAACAGGAATAAGAATAATATATGCAAGGTATCCTTGATTTAACTTTGTATGCATATTAAATGTTTTTTTTTTTCAATTGTATATATATATGTAAATAAACTTTGTTGTTTATTAATTTGCGAGTTTGTTATTCCTGAACACTCAGCCTTTTCGATGGGAATTATACATAATTGAGAAGTTCCCTTGAATCTGAAATTCTCCTGTGAAGCAAAGTCAGATGTGTATGTGGGGGTGTAAGAAATAGAGGTCTATATAGTTATAAGGGAACAGAACAAATAAGGAATATTTAATAAAGAATTATTATTATACATATTCAAAATAAAATTTAAAGAAGAGTAAAGACATATGTATATTTATTAAGGACCATCATATTTCCTCCCCCCCCACAGAATGTCATCTGGGCCTCTAGTATAGTCATTTCTCATGCTTTTTAATGCCGAATTTAAATCTTCATCAGTGATAAAGAGGTTAATGAGGATATCATCTTTAACAGGTGATAAGTCAGGAAATTAGGCAGGTCTCAATGTATCATTTGTTTGAATTCTGAAAAAAAATGTTTGGCAAACTCTTGAGCAATACTGAATTCGTCCGATAAGAGAATTCCATCTGCGTTATGGAGTTGTAACTTTCTACTGGTTATATTCTTATGCTTCATGTAATTCCAGAATGATCTTCGGTGAACTCGGACTCCGACTACAACAACCAACTTAAGCTAGAGTTACTCATCCAGTACTCCTCATATTCTGAGGCCATCAATAACTAATTACCCGGACTACACTACAAACCGATAGCATTTCCTCATAATTCTACTAATTTGTAATATGGTATACTTCTCTTTGTGAAAGTACTGCTATCTTCTGTTTAGAACAGAGACAAATAGTTATGATAGTCTCAGAATTTCAAGGCAACTAAAGGACGCAGTGATCAAACCAATCAATATTAGAAAAGCTTAGAAGCCATTACACAAGTTTATTTTTAAAGCTTGCAGAAGAGAGAGATAACAAAAAAAAAAATCAAAGGATATGCTAAAGTTTAGATTATTATGGAGTCTTTCAATTATGAAAGAACTCAAAAGCTGGGAATATTTCATAACCACGAATGTGCACGCACAGCAACCCAAAAAATAAATTTTTGTTGAAAAGACATAAATACTGTTATTTCGGAGTACTGACCAGTGCATCCAAAGATTCACTGCACTCGTAATTAACAAACTAGAATCGAAACAACAATAAATTCAGTTTGCTAAAGTTCGACAGGAATATATGGCATACTACAGGAAAATTTCTCCAGCCTCTTCTCTGTTCTTTCCTCCATACAGAAATTTTGAACAAGCCGCAGATCGCCATGTCTACGATTTCCTGAATAAGCATATTCTACAAATTATCATTTCTCGCGCATCAAACAAGACAACCGCCATCTCTAGTGACAATACTTGCTCGCCACAGACAGAACAAATGTCGTCTTTGGGTGATATTCATATCCCAAACCGTCAGTAAGTCACAACTCGCAGACGTCAGCATCTAATCCCTAAGGCCTCACCTGGTAACCAAGCCTGTTATTAGCAGAAGATTACGTCAAGTAGACAGGAGCAGCAGCGGACGTGGATCTTATTAGGCTAGCGTGCTGCGCTTATGGTTATGAAAGAGAAGTTCATAACGAAACAAAAGAGAAGTTCATATGTAGACAAAAGCAAAGCGATGATTAAGAGGGTTGGCCGTCTAAATTTTATATTTATTTATTTTAGAGTGAGTGAGTATTAACAGCTGCTAATTCTTATTCGTGAAGCACTTCCCTCAATCGCTAAAATATGGAAATGGATGTATCATGTAGGTTATCTCTCGTTCTAGGAGAAACATAGCTAGACATCAAGCGGAAGTTTTCTGAAATGGAGAAGTGATGGAATCTCTCACTAACGCAGACTTCCAGTAGAAATTGGAATTTCTGGATCAGTATTGTCTGTGGAGTAGAGCTGCATACATGCGAATACAGAATCCAGTTCATATTAGGATTTTTAATACGCACCGCCCGCCCCCAGAACTCGCAAACCGGATAAAAAAGATTGTTTGTAAACTTCCATGTTAATGACATAAAATTGTGCTACTGGGCGTTTCGAAGACTCCCAAGTTGCCGAGTAGTGACTTGAAACTATGCCGGAAGATCATGAAATCGTGCCACGTGTACTTCAAATTAATTTACTTTAAATTTTGGAGGACTTAAGTTAATCGACGATGGATATAAGTCTACATGTTTTTTTTTCTATAATTTTAACTTTTTTTTTTATGAACTAAATGGTAAAGTGACTACACAGAATCAAGGAACTGATTTCGGCTAACAGGAACCATTCTGTCTACAATTAATGTTATCTCAACTTCCTATCAGGTTGAAACTACTTTAAATCATTAGCTGCTTCATAAACTACACACAACATTTAAGGTTGACAGTTGATCTGTACAAAGACATGTTTCTTCAGAAATATCTTCATAAGTGTGGAATAGGGGCCATTGATGGATAAATAATTGAATGTAGATCTGAAATAAGCAGCATGGAAAGATAGTAGGCAATGTATGAAACAGCAAATTTATCCGAGGAAATAAGCCTACGTGAGACGAATCACTACTAATTCTATACCCCTACATTAAGTAATTCTATGCAGTAATCTCCAGATTTACGCCCGCGTTTTCGATCTTTACATAAAAGAATTTGACACCTCAGATTACATTAACGAACCCAAACTTCGTTCTTGCAAACTTTTGAACTTCGGCTCCACAAAACGCGAACTTCTGAAAGTAACATGAATGAGAAGGAAATACTTTCTACATTTACATGCAGTGCAGTAACAGTGCAAACAGTACTTTCGTTTCTTGTAAATTTTGTGGTGCTACAACGGATTTTTCCCCCCTGATTAAGTTATTCTTTTAAATATATACATCAGTTATTTAGGCCAAAAACCAGGAAACCTTATAAATTAAAAACAAATCGCAATAAATAAAAAAAGTACAAACATCCATACCTCGAAGTAAGGCCACTGTCGGTTTCAAAATGACAGTTGTATTGCCTTTTCTTTAACTGCAAACAGAGAATGCATTGCAATGACGGTGGCGATTTTATATACAATATGCATATAAAATAAATTGAAATGTATTTAAAAATCTACATTATCCACTAACGCATTAAACAATGCAATAATGATAATATAGAGCAAGAAAATAAGAGAAAGATTTCTGGCACGCATTATGTGTACAGGAAAATTCTTTTCGATTTACCAACCACGTTGTTGTTGTTGTTATGGGAGTTTCTGGCGCAAGGGCTACTTTGGCCATATTGCGCCTACCAAAGGTAGTGAAGCTGTATGTGATGACTGCTCTGGGAGCAGTTAAAATCGATCATACATTTGAATTCGTTTTAGGTACAAAAAGAATTCGGAGAGGTTTGCATTATTACCTATGATGCGGCTGAGTGACAACGGTTCTTGTAATGACAACGAGCTGAAAATACACTGTCAGACATTGTTAAACAAGCTACATTCAATGAGTATATGCTTTACTGTCAGTGGTTTCAAGCAGTGCGTACACTGCGGAGGATCGTTTCCTGTGAGCAAAAAAAGATGAGTGAGGTGAGTATGGCCTATTCGGCTTCTGGCTAGAATTACTTCTTCTTTTCTATTTTTACGCAGGCTGGAATTCCATAATTGTGGTTCAGGTTTCAGCTGAAACAGCTTGTTCTGTGATTGATTTCTCCACATAAGTGCCCACTGCTCCATACATTTTTTTTTGGATATTGCATCTACTATCAGTATACGGGACCCAACCACGTCTGAGGAACGTAACAGCATTCGTAAATCGGGAGACTACTGTACCTGCACACTAAATAATCCTATCCGCAGCTTTCAAATAGAAGCATAATGAATTTTAAAAATGAATAAATTTAAAATATGAGGTCACAAATGAAACGCCCAATCTCATAAAATAAGAAATATATCTAATCTTGTAGGGTACCGAGATATCAAAGCATAGCAGCAGAATACTGGATTTATTTAGCTACAGCAGTAGGACAATGCATTGGTACTGATCCCAGAAATATCACTATATGTGTATCTACTTTTGCATTTACATAAGTCTAGAAGTACATAAAATGTTTGTAAATGATGCGCATATGGTAACCATCCACTGTCATCTCCCCTTCAAGGAACGTAGTTGTGATATTTCAACATTAATAGTGTTACACAGAATAATGTTCGATTCCTCCTACAGAATTAATAGGCTATTTTCATCGACGATATCTAGTGGAGTATAACTAAAGCTACTTGAACTGATTACAGGTGAAGTTTGGTCAGAATTGAGTCGTTTTTCTAAGCCAGAGGGCCGTATTTCATGATTACCTCTATTACGTTTTTATAGATTTCTTATCAGCACAGGTCCCCCCCCCCCCCGTTGTTTTTAGCTTCTTGGATGAATTAGGTCGTTACCCGATGTTTTTGTGACACAGAGATAAATTTATCGGCTGACCCTTCAGTGCAGGTGATATCTAGAGACTGCACACTGGATGAAAGTCAGGGCGATCAATATACACATCCACGGAACACGGACAACCATGATAAAGGAGGCAAGCCAATGACCGCTAGCGAAAGAACGGCTGAAAGGGACAAATACGATATAATAGTTTTCTAACTGAGCGGGTCGATTTCATTAGATGTCATTACCACCGCGAAACAATACAGTGGAACACAATGCTTGCCCGCTACTCCGTGAATTTAGAACTTTTCTAGTTCATTCACCAGAAATAAGTTAGCTTCCATTTAGTGCACATATCACTAAAGATAATGTTTGTAGAGTCGTGTATTAAGTTGTTTTTTGACACCTTAAATTAATATTCGAAACAAAAAATAAGTTATTATTATTAACATAAGATGTCTTAATGCATGCAATGGCCTTTGGTATTTTAATGTTTCTCTTCCGGAGTCTCATATGTTACTAAAGAATTCGGAGTCGCGATTTCCGTAATGTCACAATGGTTCCTAGCATGTATTGCAATAAACAGAGTCCTCTTGAAAAACAACTTCTGCAACGTCAAGGTTTTTATCTATTCCCATCATTCTTTAAGTACTCAAGGCTTTTCCTAACGGTTAAATTTCCTTTTTCAAACTTGAAATAGTTAAAAGGGTGTTGTGTGCATTATTATTTCAATTAAAACCTTACTTTCCCGTGCGTCAATTAAAAGATTACGTTTTCTTCAGGCTTAGATGATGCACAGAGAGAGAGAGAGAGAGAGAGAGAGAGAGAGAGAGAGAGAGAGAGAGAGAGAGAGAGAGAGAGAGATCGGTTTAAATATGTACCCATTTTGCAATCATCTTAACTGCAACTAATTTTTTAACAAAACATTGAGAATTCTGAAAATGTAGGATCAGCCGGGCAGGATATTGTTTACAGAGAGAACATTTTTTGGGAGTTAAGGGAGGAAAATGCCAGACGTTTATCAAACTGTAACAGGGTGCTTAATGATTTTGTAATAACTGAGAGCAAAGTAGAGGAGAAATTGTTGAAGTTAAGCATAAGAAAGACACCTGGGGTGGATGGGATCTATCCAGTTATATTAAAGGAGGAGACAAAAGAAGTAAGCAAACCCTTAGCCATAATTACGAGAGCACCCACGGACTGGAAGTGTGCAAACGTATCCCCAATTCACAAGGGGGATCTAAGGGTGACACGAGTAATTACAACCAGTTAGTTTAACTTCTGTTCGGGAGAAAATAATAGTCACTGGTTAAAGAAGCATTGCAAGATCATCTAGACAAGACTGCAGTAATAATTCATAAACAGCATGGTTTTTTTTTTTAAAGAGAGTCTTGTCTGGCAAATTTGATTGGATACAATGATGTGGTTACAAAGGAACTGGATGCAAAATACAATTCTGATATCATATACTGTACTTGGATTTCAGGAAAGCTTTTAACACTTTTAACGCAAGGAAGACTAATGTAAATGGAGCAGTATGGTATTAAGGGTAAGTTAGAATGGATAATCAATGGACGCTGCTCTTCGTGGACTAATGTTATTAGTGGAGTCCTACAGGGTTCGGTGTTGGGCCCACTGTTGTTTTGTATATTTATCAATGATATTGACGAAGGTATATCAGTCTTAATGTCAGCAATGGCAGTGTGCTACTGCAACAGGATCTAGAAAATTTAGGCAGATGGGCTGAAATTTAACGTTGAAAAATGCAAAGTACTGTATATGGGTAGAAGTAAACCCACAGAAACGTACCAACTGTGTGGTAATACACTGAGGGTAGTGAAAAATGAAAAAGACCGACCTGGCAGTAATTGTGCAGCCAGATATGAATCTTTCTGAACAGTGCAAACAGGCTGCCAGAGCAGGTCATGGGGTATTGTCAATGATATACAGGAATTTTGCTAGTAGGGAAAGGATATGATTATCCCTTTGTATAAGGCAATGGCCACACCTTGAGTACTGCCTATAGGTCTGGAGGCCCCATTTTAGGAAGGATGTAGAGTTTCTTCAGCATTTACAGAGAATGGCAACAAGATTGGTGAGGGGAACGAAGGGATCCTCTTACCAAGAAAGGCTAAGTTCTGCAAATTGCAGCGGCTGGAGACTAGGCACCTGCGAGGTGATCTGACTGACGTGTATAAGCCCTTGAATGGGTTAAGCACACTGAATTCTAATGAGATTCTTCCGCTTGCTCAGATTACGAACCTGAGGAGGGCAAACTCAAATCGAGGAAAGAGAGTTGTATAATAGATGTGCGGAAATTTTTCTTTAGTCAGCGGGTGGTTAATTGCTGGAACAAACTTCCATCTGTCGTTGTGGAAGTTGATAGCTTAAATAAATTCAAGAAGGAACTGGACAAAGACCACGATTATTAGGAATAACTCAAAATCGACATCAACGTTTTAGGAAAAGATTTTTGAAAGTATAACAATTAGTACGCTTTGCTTTAATTAATTTGCTTTAATTAGTACGCTTTGCTTTAATTAAAGAAAAATTAAAATAGTTTCATGCGTAAAATTAAAATTATTTAGTATATACTACATGCACTGTAGATTTTACACATACTAACATGCTGTACTTGAATGAAACTTTTGAAAATTATTCTACACTTAAGTATAGTAGATACAGCTTTGTGAGCGATTTTTATGAAAACTACATTACAGTATTTATTACTTTAAGTAATAAATAACTATTCTACTGTTCTGTAACAAATTAACCCCAAACATCAATTAAGAAGGTGAAAGGGTTATGTTTCTATTATCTGAAAAGGCAGTAGTCAACATTTCATCTTGTGTAATGGAACTCCAACCGTATATAATTATGGATATATGGAGTGAGTGGTGTTAGTCTTGTATAATCTTTATTTACATTTAAATTTTTTTTATTTTTATTTTTTTAATTTTCTGTTTTTACTCCGGGGCAGCAGCCAAATAGATAAAAGGCGTTATCAACCACATTACTTCCACAAGAATATTATCACTCCATATTTAGCAATCCGGGCACTCAAAACCACAGACAACTCAGTTGTGTTATTGTTTCATAATTTGTTAGAATATTTATACACAATTGTTCTATATTGCATGAGATTTGTATAAAATTTATTTCTATTATTCGTGGGAAAAAGATGTTAAGATTGCATCGGGGTATTTTAAATAGTTCTTATTTGCAATACACGCTAAAACTACATGTATAGATAATGGGCACGTACAGACATAGGTATACGGGTACTGTTTAGATCTACTCGTTTAATTTTCTACTAAACAAACGCAATAATTTGCTTCAGGGCGCTCAGAAAAATTACTGCTGTTTTTGTGCAGTGGGAGGGAGCTCACACAAGCAGTGTTGCCATTTTAGCGGTTTTCCCGCTAGATTTAGCGGAATTGCTTCAGGTTTAGCGGATAAAAATATGAAATAGCGGATAGCGGATTTTTTAGCGGGAAGAGTATAAATATTTAGCATTTTATGTATTTTGGCAATGTAACATTTATATTAAGAAATATTCATTTAAGAAATATTAAATTAATTGTTCAATTAATTATTTAATTAACAATAAAAATAATTCATAATTGAAATAGTAGGGATATCATATTTCATAGTTTTTTTTTATAAAGCGAAGAATCGGTTTTATATTATTCTGGATTTCCCTGAGGAGAACCCCAACAATTTTACGTAGTTACGCTCGCGGTCAAACGACCTGATCATTGGGTCATAGCTTTAAATTGTTGAATCAAATCTAAAAATGTGGAAAAAATTCTAATGACGCCTTTTTTTGAAACAGCGAAGGAATGGCATTGGATAATTTTTCTTCGTCGTATTTGTTTGGCTTCCAAGAAATGCGATCCGAATTACGGATATCTCTTTCAACGTTTCTAATAACCACAGAGCAATAAGTAATAAGAGTAATAAGTATTTCTAATAACCACAGTGTAATAATATCTTAGTATAGTCAGTCCTCGTATAGCACGATAGTTGTATTCCTAGAAACCCTCGTGCAATTCAAAATTGTGCGTTTAGTAAATCCACCAGCCGACAAAATCAATTCAAATATTTATACAGTGCCATAAACGATTGTGCAGATCCAAAAAAGATAGTTCATTCGTGTCAAACAAGGTGGTTATCCATTGAAATTGCTATAACAAGAATTTTAGAACAGTATATTGAATTAAAAGCCCATTTTGAAATAACTCGTTTGACTGACAAATGTTATACTGCAGAACTTCTTTATTCAATGTTCAAAGATGAAAGTAATTTAGCATATCTTTTTTTTTAAAACCTATCTTATCTGAAGTACAAAGAGTAAACAAATCTTTTGAATCAAATACTGCCGATCCTACATTATTACTACATGATTTAAACATGCTATTGTCGATGATTGCCAATAAAATGTTTTTGCCAAATACACATATTGAAAGGATAGAAGAGGACATTAATAATTATTTAGACCCTAAGCCATATTTAGGTTACCAATTTGAAAGAAAAATAAATGAATTAATAATAAATAAACTTATCACAACAACAGATGAAATTTCAATAAGAGAGAGATGCCGTAATTTCTTGATTGATTTGTATCAATAATTAAAACAACGCCTTCCGGACAACATAAAAGAATTAGAAAAAATGTCATTAATCTCAGTTAACAATATATTAAAGCAACAAAAAGAACCACTGATAAATTTATTACAAAATTTAAAATTGTCTGAAGTAGAAATTGAAAAAATTGAGCAACAGTATATAAACATTACTCTCGTTAAATGGGAAAACATCAACAATACAATGAAGAGGTCAGAAGTTTCGAAATATCGAGATGAAAGCGGTAAAAATCCATTTAAAGAAATTAGCGATTTGCATTGGGTATTTTAATTTTGCCATTATCCAATGCAGATGTGGAAAGAATATTCAGCAACTTAAATCTAGTAAAAAACAAAACACGCAACAGAATGAGTGTTGGCACGGTTAATGCAATCTTATCAGTACGATACGGGCTCAAAAGAGTTGAAAAGTTTTGTAAAAATTATGTTTTACCTGAAGAAGTGCTTCGCAAAATAGGTACACATGAAGCATATGATGAGGAGGTATTGAATTTCAAAATTAATTTAGATTTTTAGATATTGATTTTATATTAAAAACAGAAAAATAAATAACTATTTATATATACTATTTGTTTGTTTGTTTTTATTCACTACAAAGTACAAACAAATGAAAATTTAAAAAATTTGGCGGGTCAAGTGCTAAAAATAGCGGATTTTGAGTATGCGGCTAGCGGGAAATATTATTAAGAGTTGGCAACACTGCACACAAGTAGCTTTCACACAATCCACCTAAGTAGCTTTTGAAAAGCGTTAACACATTACAATACAATCAATCATATAAAATTAATAAATCAAACACAATAAAATCACATAAATTAAAACTGTTCGAAAAGAGTTCGCCCTTCAATTCTTTCCCCGTAGGCGCGCCTCTGGGAGCAGAAATTCCTATACTTTATGGGTACATAATGTGTAAATTCCGCCCTACTTATCATGATAGCATCAGTGACTGCTCAAAGTATTTCAAAGCAGAATTCCTCAGACAACACGTAAATTTTTTGTTGAAATATTTTCAAGTAGAGTATCTAAATCAGAGATAGGCAAATTGTAGTCCACATCCAGCCGACAGATTCATTTCATGCGACCCCCAAAGACATGCCAAAACAATAAATTTGTGTCAGCCTCTATTTTTTTTTTTTATTTTTTTTTATTCCGCTATAAAATTTATTCTTGTGACTCACATGGCGTCTGACAGACTGGCATTTTTTTGCTATTTCCTCGTCCTCATCGTTGTTGAGGACGAAGGAATGACAAAAGATTATTCGATTACTCAAGCGTGAGTGGGCAAATGCATGTACACGTTTGACAGGGCGCGAATACAATACACGAGTTTGAGTTCAGCGTGGTGCGAACTTCTGTGACTGCTAAATACGATGATGTTCTTGTTTTCCTTCTCTCTCTTCCATGTTGCTATCCGAGAAGAAACAAAATGATTATTTATTTTACGTTGAAAATAAAGAATTCTAAACGTCACTTAAGACATTTTATTTTTGTTATATTTCGATGTCGTTTGGGTAATATTCTTCCTAATAAGGAGCGTTAGTAACTACCTTCTTATGGACGGCTTCCTCAATCAGAATCTCAATGGAGCAGATGCACAAGCTTTTGCAGACGACCTCGTCCTGATGCTGGAGGCGGACAGCCGGGCACAACTGGAAGCCACTGCAAATCGGGCAATTGACTGCCTGCAAAAGTGGGCAAAACAGAACCACCTAACGATATCACCAGCCAAGATATCCTCAATACTCCTCAAGGGTTCTCTTGACACGAGAAGGCCACCACAAATCAAAATAGAAGGAACCACGATTAAACTAACTACAGAACTAAAATACCTCGGAATCGTATTGGATAAAAACTTATCCTTTACCCCACATCTCGTCTATCTCGAGAGAAAGATCAGGAACTACTCAGCCCTCATAGCAAGAGTCACACGAAAAGATTGGGGACTAAGGAAAAGGACCCTGTCTCTCTTTTACAAGGCGGCTTTTTTCATTCCTGCCGTCTCTTATGCTGCAGGTATTTGGTACAACAAAGCAACCATGGCTGTCAACAAAAGGAAATTAAAATCAATGCAGTGTAGCATCTTGCTCACCATCACAAGAGCGTGCTGCACTGTCAGCTCTCATGCGCTGCAGGCCCTGGCAGGATCACTCCCCTGGACCTGGAAATTGTCCACTGCGGCATGCTCTTTCAACTGTCCAGGGATAAAAGTGTATCCTGCATCGGCTTCACTACCAATCCAGCCAACAACAGCAACAGAGAAAAAACGTCTTATCAACCATCTCCAGCAAACCTGGCAGTCCCGATGGGCAGAATCAACTAAAGGCACCATAACCCGGACGTTACCGAGGTCTACCCACACCAGCCGGCCTGGTTCTCACCGGAGCTCTACACCACCTTCCTTCTAACGGGGCACGGTTCCTTTAATGCCAAACTTTCGACCTTCGGAATAAAAGAATCACCACTATGCCACTGCGGTGAAAATCAGACATGGACACATCTGATGCATGAATGTCCCCTCTTTGAGGATATAAGATGTCACTTTATAACAAAAATATGTTTCAACCCGAAGGATCGGGAACACGTACTGGGGGAGGCGGAGTACTACAGAGCCCTCTCGCAATTTGCGCACGAACTGTTCAGCAGACTACGAACACTACCACAACTTCCCTAGACTTGACACTGGAACTCTGACAACAATGACTAGGACTTTACTGGATGAGATCTAGGTCCCATGAGTGACACCATCCCACACTGACATCCTGATTATTGGACCAGCAGTGGACGAGATCCTATCCCAACACTGATCAACTATTGGACTGAATACTGTCGCGGACTGACGAAGCCACAGCTTTGCTGCATACACGCCATGCTGGCGATCTGAGCCAGCTCTCTTGTTCGGCCCTTTCTTCTCCCTCACCCCGGCAGGGTGGAGGTGACGGCTTTTCTGTCTCCTCCCCTCCTCGCTGACCCCACTCTTTCCTCTGGTGGGGCATGGGCATGCCCCACTGATTCCATCTGGGTTCGTTTTCCCTATTGACCTCATTCTTTGTCTTTATCCCCCCGATCTTCATTCTCCCTACCCAACTATCTGTATGCAAGCGAATGCCCCACACGCCAAAAATAACTATCTAAATTACGCTGTTCGCCCACCATTTTGGCTTTTCCAATTCTAGCGCAATATTCCCATGCAATTTTTTTTTTTTTTTTTAGGTCCTAGCCATTGAAATCTCAGGAAACTAGGTGACAGGACCTGCCAGAGTGAAAATTTAAACTAGTGGTTACCTGGTCTGCTTCCACAGGGCGAAGTGCGGGCAACGTTGGGCCTCAGCTGGGGTCCAGCGGTTAAATGGCCAGAGGAAGAACGGTACATAACATAACACATTCAATGATCCACACATTTAAATCTCTGGCCTTCCCAGTGAACTGGTATACTCATAATGAAAGCAACGCGGAGATGGGGGAAACCCCTGGTGCCGTTAGACACTTAACACACTTTACTCGCGTGTCCAATACGATGCTTCCCTTTATTTTTTGCGATGTCGATTTAAGTCTATAGCTTTCCTATATTTTTTTAGGATGTTGCGTATGATTTGGCCACCAACATTATAATGGTTCATTAGAGATTTAATGGATGCGCCGTTTTCAAACTTTTGAATAATTTCAAATTTTTGTTTAACTGAAAGCGCAACTCTTTTGCGTTTACCCATCATTTTTGCGATTTCTAAGCAAAAAAAAAAAAAAAAAAAAAAAAAAAATTGTCCTTTTGCGGTGCGATGAAACAACGATCGACGCGATGCACTAAAACAAACTAAACATTTGGGTTTTTTTTTTTTTTTTTTTTTGGAATCTTGAAGTGTCCCGGTTAATCCGATCACGGTAAATCGAGAGTCTGCTGTACCTTGAAATCTGCTCCAAGCGAAAAACGTAATACGGCTTTAAAGTATCCTCCCCTCCCCACAAAAAAAAAAAAAAAAAAAAAACAGGACCGTACGAAAAGGTAGGCAAAATAATAATAATCGTGCTACGATTTCTGTTTAGCAGACAATCAAAAAAATTCAATCAACGAAACTTTATCAAGGCATCAAAATAGCATATTTTGTTACCGTAGCAACATAATAAAAATGCTCATTTATTCCATTAATTTTTATGAAAACAAGGAAATTGGGTTCTGATACTTCCGACTTAGTATTATTAGCAGCCATATAGTGCAAGAAAGTCACAGGCTTTTGCTGGGCTACAGGTCTGCATGGGTTCGGGCCTCACAGCACTAATCATAATCGGGCTGCATTCGGACCGAGCAGAACAGATAACATTCTAGTTAGAGTACGGTACGGTACGGTAATATTTGGATTCAAATTTTATAAAACGTTATAAGTATTTCACGCTTCTTCGATCCTTTATGCCAAATAAAAATTTTATTTTTATTAGTAGGTTACTCGTGAGAGAGAAAGCACAGAACAAGGTATATTTTATAATATAGAACAAGGATATAAGGGCACAAAAGGTGATGTCGTACACGTTGGAACTAATGACATTAACAGTAAGAGATCTGCAAATTTACTCAACAAGTACAGCTCAATACTGAAAAAAAAGTCGCAAGTTTGGGTTAAATGTGAAAGTGTCTGCAATTCTGCCCAGACACGATAGGAGGGAGTATACGATGGGAGCCTTGTTGATCAATTCGGCCCTGGGGAGACTATGCAAGGCTCAAGGGGTAGAATTTTTTTCAGCATGGTCTGTGCTTGTTGACAGGAGAGACTGCTACTGCAGGGATCGGATAATACATTCACACACTTATATAGAAAGGGTGCAATAATATTTGCTGATGCTATCGAAGCAGTGTTAGGAGGGTCGGAAAAGTGCTAGCTTGGAGCGATAAATAGAATAAAAAGGTTAACAGTGGCCGCAGGCAGAGGCAAAAGTGATTCTCGCACTAATTCTATTGGAATGACCAGCAACATGGAAAGCAAGGCAATGGAGATTTCCAGGACTGTTGGGAATCAGAGGAACAAATAAATATATGGGCTGTGTTAGGGTAGTTAAGAGTAGAAACAAGTGCATGTATACAGTACTTGTATGTACACCAAAGCTAGGAGTATAGTTAATAAATTTGAAATTGAAGTGCTAGTCAAGACATCAAAAGCAGATATTGTTGGGATATCAGAGACGTGGTGTCACACAGATATAAGCAGTGGAGAGTTGGAATTGGGGGGGGGGGGGTACAAGTGTACAGAAAGGATAAACAGGCCAGGAAGGGAGGAGGGGTTATGCTGTTAGTTAAGAAACACAAAATCTAAGGAAATGTATCCAATCGTTGTTGGTGGACAATGCAATGTTGAGTCTAGTGTGGAATAAGCACTGGGAAAGGAAAAATGAGTAGGTGTGTGTTATAGGCCTAATGAATCTGATGAGTATAATGAGCAATTGTGCAGAGAAATAAAGTGGGCTAGTACATCAGAATGTCTTATAATGGAGGATTTTAATTTCCCAGAGATTGACTGGAATTTGTGGGTTGGTCACTTCGCACACTAGCAAGACTTTTTTGGATTTATTGGATGGCTGTTTTCTACAGCAGCATGTTGGAGAGGCAACCAGAGGAAGTAATACTCTTGATCTGATTATCAGCAGTGATTATTCATGCATTAAGAATTTCCAGATAAAATAACCACCTAGTGACAGTGATCACAATGTACTGATATGGGAATTACTTAAAGATGTAACTACCATCAATACTAAAGGGAAGAGCTTTTGCTTTCGTAAAGGTGACTACAGGGGTCTCAGACAGTTTCTAAATTCTTTACAGTGGGATCAACTGATGATGTTACGAACACTGAATTCTAAATGGAAACCCTTCAGGGACTTAATCTTGGAGGTTACTAGGCTTTTCATTCCAACTAAAAAAATGCTGTTCAGGCCTAAATGGATGTTATAGGAATTAATGAGGCTCGTGGAAGAGAAGAAATATGTATGGAATGCATATAAATTTTCGGGTGACACAGAAGCCTATAGCAGATATAAGGTTGTCTGTAATCAAGTCACAAAGGCAGATTACCAGAAAACTTTGGTAAAGGATGCAAACAAAAACAACAAAGAGTTCTTTACTTACAAAAACTCTAGAAAGAAAGGGATGAATCAGATTGGGCCACTTAACATAGATGGGTTTGACTATTGATGATCATGCTCGGGTAGCTGATAAACTGAATGAGTATTTTGTATCTACATTCACACATGAGGAGTTAATCAATGAGGGGAATGCCGAAAGTTTATCAAACTAACAAGGAGCTAAGTGATTTTGTAATAACTGAGAGCAAAGTGGAGGAGAAATTGTTGAAGTTGAACATAAGGAAGGCACCTGGGGTGGACTGAATCTATCCAGTTATATTAAAGGAGGCAGCAAATGACATATGAAAACTCTTAGTCATAATTAGGGGAGGTCCCATGGACTGGAAGTGCGCAAATGTATCACCAATTCACGAAGGGTGGGCTTCACAAAAGGTGACTTAAGTAACTAGAAACCTGTTAGTTTAACTTGTTCAGGGGGAAATAATGGAGTCGCTGGTTAAACAGGCATTGCAGGATCATCTAGACAAAACTGTAGTAATAGTTAAGACAAAGTATGGGTTTGTTAAAAGGGAGGTCTTGTCTGACCAATTTGATTGGATACTATGATGTGGTCACAAAGGAACTGAATGTGAAAAATAATTTTGATATCATATACTTGGATTTCAGGAAAGCTTTTGATACTGTTGCACATGGAAGATCGCTATACAAATTGGAGAGGTGTGGCATTAAGAGTAAGTTGCTGCAATGGATAAAGGGATGGTTGAGTGGGAGAGCCAGAAAGTCGTAATCAATGGACACTGCTCTTCGTGGACAAATGTTATTAGTGGAGTTCCCCAAGGTTCGGTGCTGGGCCCATTGTTGTTTTATGTATTCTTCAATGATACTGAAGGTATATCAGGATTAATGTCCAAGTTTGCAGATGATACAAAGGTTGGCAGGGTTGTTAATTAACGACAGTAATGACGGTATGCTTCTCCAATTGGATCTAGATAAAAGTTGGGAAAATGGGCTGAGAAGTGGCAACTTTAAAGTACTGCATATGGGTAGCAATAACCGAAGAGAAACATATCAACTGGGTGGTACTACACTCAGGGGAGTGAAAAGTAAAAACGACCTGGGGTAATTGTGCAGCCAAATATGAAGTTCGCTGACAGCGCAGACGGGCTGCCAGGGGCAGGTCATCGAGTTTTGTCAATGATATATAGGAATATTGCTAGCAGGGACAGGGAGGTGATTATCCCATTGTACAAGGCAATGGTCAGGCCAAACCTAGAGTAAAGATCCGGGGGGCTCATTTTATGAAGGATGTAGAGTTGCTAGAACGAGTACAAAGAAGGGCAACAAGAAAGGCTAAACTTGTGCAAATTGCAGCACCTGGATTTAGGCACCTGCGAGGTGATCTCATTGATGTGTATAAGGCCTTGAATGGGCTGAGCAAGCTGAATTCTGAGGGAATTCTTCCTCTTTCAGATTAAGAAACCTGAGGAGGTATAGATTCAAATTGAGGAAAGACAGTTGTAGAATAGATGTGCGGAAATTTGCCTTTAGCCAGCAGGTGGTTGATTGGCGGAAAAGACTTCCATCTTTTGTTTTGTAAGTTGATAGCCTAAATAAATTTAAGGCTGAGCTGGACAGGCATTTGGAACGAATGGAGGGGTGAAGTGGCAGGATTTCTCTCTCTAGGCTGATGCTAATACGGGCACTGTTTGTGTTGCAATCAAGGACAACGCGTGAACTAAGAATACCCGAATGGTCCGCTCTGGCACATTTTTTTTTTTTTTTTAAGAAGGAAATATGGATGAAGAAGAAATGTTCATTTTTTGTATAGGTAACTTTTGTATATTTTTAATGTTATAAAACTTTATTTGGCAACTTTCTTTTGTAAAACAGACTTTTAACTGCATTTGGCGACTTATTAGTAGCGAGAGTTGGTAACGCTGATTTCTGTTGTCTGATATCACATTCAGAAACGTTGTAATTGAGCACGTGAACATTTACGAATAGGTTTTGAGTTTTCAGTTTTTTCCCGTCAAATACGCAAAACAATGGGCAAGAATTCAAGTTTCCATCGAGAATTTCCAAACGTGTACTTTTGTGTACCAGCCACCAGCGCAAGCAGTGAAAGAAATTTCGGTACAGCCAGGCTCGTTGTGCAAGAGCGTCGAACTGTTTTAGGTAGTGAAAGCGTTGATTCCATTTTGTTTTTATACAATATGGAACAAAATACACCCGAAGGATGTTCAGCTTGAAAGTATGTCGAATGCAGTAAGTTGAATTTATTTAACTATTCACTTTTAAATGTTTGCAACTCCATGTTTATTTTTAAATAATTTATGGATTTTTGTAGTTTTCTCGCCTCAGAAATACTCTCATCTAGAAGACTGCAAAATACATTTATGTGAATCTAATAGTATATTCTTTAATAGTAAGCTTTGTTCATAATGATTATAGATAAACTCAGAACTCAACACTACAGTTTTCACATGACAACTATTTTTATCAGTCTACTTCGGTCACATGCAATCGGAATTATTACTTCCATCAACAAACATCACTGAGAATTAGATACAACTTGATTAATCACGTGACACAGCTGTGTTGTAGGAAAAACTAATGAAATTGGCAATTTTTATGAAATGATACACCAGTCGATAGCCAAGTTAAGAGGTCTGAACGGGCTCAGCTGGCCTTGTCATGTTTCGGCCCGATTCAGATAGAATTTTATCCAGCCTGACCGTACTCCAAGACGATAGCCTGGGTAGATAGCCAATACGATAAGAGGCCGGGTAAAATCCTAAAATTTCGACCCATGTAGTCCTCTATGCTGTACTGAAGAAGACAAGAGGAGGGAAGGTAGATAAGAAAATATAAATTATGCGCTTCCCTCCTCACGCAGATAACTATCCAGTTAACCTTTTAATTTCTTCAAACTGTCAGCCTCAACTACCAGAAAAGGAAACTTGTTCCAATAATGGGCAATTCACTAGCTAAAAGAAAACTTCCTACAATTATTCTAGTCTAAACTTCTTCCCCTGTAATTGGAATCTATGACTCCTAGTTCTAGAATTCTTTAGAACAGTGAAAATTCCGCTTTCATTTATTTTACTGACCCTCTCAGAGCCTTATAAATCTCAATCGGGTCCCCTACTAAGGCACCTATTTTCCAAGCTCTGTAAGTCCACATAATCGAAGTCTTTCGTCGTACGATCGCCCTTTTGCCGACCTCATCATGCGAATTGCCCACCCTTGAACCTTTCAAAAAGCTCAATGTCTTTTTTTCAGATGAGGTCTCCATACTTGGACACTGTATTCCAAATGCGGCCTTACAATTGCCTTCTACAGCGAGATTATGACCTCCATATCGCTAAAGGATATTGTTGGAAAAATTCTCCACTGGACACTGTGGGCTTTCCTATACCGAAAAACAGAGGGGGGGGGGGTACAAGTCTAAGGCTTTGAGAGCATTCTGGAGGGGCTGGCACAGCGCTGACTTCTGATGCTTGGATAAGCTCAGCAGAAATGGAGGGCCGAAAACGCTGAGACCTACATATCATTGGTCGTCGCTGAAGGAGATGGGTTCATAGGAGCATGGTCTATGTTCTCCTAAGCCAGAAGGAATTCATGCAGTGTGAAAATGTTCTTGTCATAAGTAAAAAGGCTTGTCTCCCAGAAACCATTAAGCACTATTTCCCCTGTTACAGCTCTCATCGTAGATATTTCCAAATAGCTCACCATATGAGCTATTTAGAAATGTTGGTACATAGCTATCTTGGATTCGCACAAAGCCATTGATTTTATTGACGGTAGAAATTTTTCCGGCTCCTTATGAAAGCTTTATCCAATGGCTTCTATGAGACGAGGAGCAAGTGTCCATGATCTCGAGCTAAATTAATGATATCGAGGTGTGTGGTGTGTGAATGTAATATAATACTACGTGACAGGATCTTCTTTTGTAGGCTTTGTAAGTTTAATAAAATGAAGAAAACAATGGTGAAAATCTCGATCTGTACCTACTCTGAGAAATGACATACCTAGATATATCCAAACGGTGTGCCGTTTGAATATATCTAGGTATGTTTCCTTGGAAATACACAGAGAAACGAAATACCAAGTAGGATTCATAGAGAAGTCCCAGTTACAACAATTGTGTTTATGCTGCAGAATAGTGATGTGGCACAGCTTCAGGAATAAAGCCTATCGTCGTGCACTTAAAAGTGCCCTCAGGGATTGCTGAAAGTTCTGGATGACGGTATCGAAAATTTTTCAACCACACTATTCCAATTTCTTTTTCATAGAAAAATTGATTTTTATTCCATTTTTAATTTTAAAAAATGTAATAAGCCATACGCATAATAAAAATGTCATTATTAAGCCGAAAACTTCTTTCCATCAAAAGCGTTCAGCCAGATCATTTTCTTCTTCAGGAGGAAGAATTTGTTTTCTACTCGCTTTAGTTTTCAGTACTTCATACGGGCTTTTCTTTAACATAACGTTGTTTGTGGTACGTTTAATACTGGATGCCTTGTAGCCGCCCATCTTTTTCCTCATAGCCTAACCGCTTCATTTTTCTTCCTCTAATTTGTAATCAGCAATAAACCTAAGAAATCAATCATTAGATACTGATTTCCTGATACAGAGAATATTAGCAGTTTCAGATCTCCCCACAATAGATGAATATACATATGCTCAATAAGTTGGCTGAATCAAAATACCACTTAGATCTATCTGAAACTAACATTAAGATTTAATACCACACTTAGCAGAGAATTAAAATACTTTTCAAACGTGGCGAATAGTATTTTAAAATACTACTCACCATGAATGATTTACGAGTCACTGTACATATATGGATACACAAAAAAAAAAAAAAAAAAAAAAAAAAAACTTTCCCAGCACACATAAAATAGATCATTACTATGAAAAGTAGTATTGTATCACTACTATCACAAAGAATTCTGTCAACTCTGTAATTAGTTAAACTTGATAAACAAAGACTGCTGATATTCTTAAATGAAATATCGAACCTCCGCACGATAGACGACTATCCCCTATTATAAAATATAATGAAAGTTTTCGAAGATAGCTCCCTCCTTTCTTCGGACGGAATTCAATCTTCTAACGATCTTTTCGTTATTATCTGATATACCAACTATTCCATATGAAGTATTTCGGGAATGTATGGATTTTTGCTAACAGGGACGTATATGGCTTGTCAGTCCGCATGAAGAAATTAATAGCAAAACATTTCATAATGGTTATTTTAAGTCTCTTCTGAAACAATATTCTTCAGCAAAGAGCTAGCTGCCATAAAAGAAGATATTTTTGTTCTTTTAAAGCATTGGTTTCTGTTATCTGAGGTCGTGTTTCCACCATACCAATAGCGATCAGTCCCACACTCCCTCAAATTATCTTGTGATTTCACCACAGGTGATGTCGAATTAAAGTAACCTGCCATACCTCATAGGCAAATCACGATGGAGTATAGTAATGAAACTTTAGTAATGCGTCAGTAGTGTGCAGGGTGGATTGATGAAAAAGGCATTGCAAATGGATGTTTCTGGTTTTCTTGGTCGGCACCTTGAACTGTAATGGTGCTAAACAACAAGGATCACAGACCAAGAAAGGCCCAAGTCATCTTTGGTTACTGTATTTTGCAGCCCGAGTTGGAGTCGATTGGCCATTCTTATCAACGCACCGAGCAGATCAAAGTGCAATTCGACCTGAGAGCTATTTAATTTTCTTCCTACATCTAACCAAGAGGCTATGGCCATACACGAGGGCGATTCAAATGATGCGTTTAAGTTATATTTAAAAAAAAAAAAAAAAAAAAACAACAATTTTAACCACACAAAACATTCAAAATATTTTCAACTTTACGAAGCCCTCACTAAGATTAACACCACCCAGCGCCGAATTCTTGCGAAAAATTTTGAACGGTTCCGGAGCCAGTCATGCACCGCCGTATTGACCGACTTAATTTAATGCAGCTGTTCATGAAGGTGTGTGGAGTGTCCGGATTATCTCGGGTGTCACAACACTATTTTCACTTGCCCAGGTCACGGAGGGCATTCAACACCTTCGAGGATGGTTTTTGAATTTATTCACCCACTCACGGACTTCAGTTTACTCTACACTCTTTGTAATACTGAAATGAAGTTCTATGATAAATTTTGTCCAGTTAAAACCCATTTGGGCTCCCAAGATTTGAAGAAAATATGAGAATGCTACCTCCTTTATTAGACTAGACAAAGACGGTAGGAAATTTAAAATCGAGAAAGAAGTTCGACAAGGAGACAATATCTCCAAAGCCATTGAGGAAGCTTTCAGAAGATTAGACTGGTCGCAGAAAGATGACATTGTGGTCATAAGCCACGATCCCAAAGAATTAGAGGAAAATCTTAATCAGTTATGCACAGTTAGTAAGGATTTTGGACTAAAGATGAATATGGCTAAAACAAAAGTGATTAACAAGTATGCCACAGAAAGTGAAATAATGATTGAAGGAGCAGTAATTGAAAAGGTGGAGTCATATACTTATCTGGGACAAGTTATTAGCTGTAATAATGATAAATGGCTGGAAGTCAAGAGAGAATAAATTTTGGATGGATAGCATTCAGGAAATATAGTCACATACTGAAGAGCAATATCCAAGTTTGTCTGAAACGTAAAATAATGAACCAATGTATACTCCCCACCATGACTTATGGAAGTGAAACTTGGGCACTCACCAAAAGAATAGAAGAAATGCTGAGAACTACACAGCGAAGAATGGAACGAATTATACTGGGAATCAGACTGTTAGATAAGAAGAGAAACAGATGGATTAGGCAGCACACTCAAGTAAAGGACATTCTTATCAAAACTAAAGAACTAAAATGGTCTTGGGCAGGACACATAGCTCGAAGACATTATGACAGATGGACTAAGAAAATAACAGAATGGTACCCAAGAGGAGCTAGAAGAAAACCTGGAAGACAAAGGCGGAGATGGATAGATGAAATTCATGAGTTTGTGGGTAGTAAATGGATGGCAAGTGCTCAAAACAGGAGGAACTGGAAAGTTGCTGGAGAGGCCTTCATCCTGCAGTGGATTGAAAATGGCTGATGAGCTCCCAAAACGAATTACAGATTACATGTCATTTTTTATGCTTGACCAAATTAATCAAGAACACTAGCAAAACCGCTATCTTGTACACTTGCAGCGTAAGGTCTATTACCAACAACGAACATAAATCAGTGGCGCCAGATTATGAAAATAAAGCATGAAAGAGCTATCAGTTTAATATTTTTTCCATTTTATTTATTATTTATAATTATTTTCAATAATTTACTGTGACTTAAATGTATTCATTTTAATCAAATCATTCCACTCGATTTCTGTTACGTAGAGGACCAAAACGACTTGGTCAATAAATAATATAAGCAAAGATGTATCGTTTGAAATTACAGTATCAATTTGATACCATTTGCTGAAAAATAACCTACATTTTAATTTAGAAAAAGGGTTGGCAACCTTTTTCACTGTGAGTGCTTCCGCCCCCCAATACGACTATAAAAATCTTTATGCGCGACTCACTTGGACAAATGGCATATTGAAATATAATATATACCAACCTATAGCAGAAAATGCAACCTAATGCAGCCGTGGCACCCACCCGGTGTCACGGCTGCATAGGGCTACGATGCCTAAGGTATAACAAACTAAATATAACGAAGATAATTTTCAGACAGTGTATTATTTCCTCATTAAGCATTTACCATCCTATATATGTTCAAAACAATTTCACATAACGTTTACAGCAACTTTTATCTTGCACGTTAGTGCTATTTTAAGAATCTCGCCAAATTTCATTATTCTAGCAAATAAATTGACTAAAAAGATATCCGGACAAAACGCACGCCAAGTTGATATTTTAGACCGCTTGCTTATTTTATTTATTTATTTGCGCTTTTCCTTTGTTTCTTGGTAGCTATAACCTGAAGTTTAAAGGGTGAAAGGTGGTGGGTCGATGTGTGCTGATCCTATGGCGATACTGCTATTGATTTCCCTTTAATGATGCTACAGCTGTAAATTCTCAGAGCGTCTCGATGGTATTCGTCGTTAACCTGCACTCTCCCCCCCCCCCCTTCTGCTATAACAATCCAAGTCGTGAATCACTGTCAAGGATGGCCAAAGACAACTGTTTACTGTTTCGGGCAAGAATGATTTAACATCACCCACCACCAGACTTCCTCACTATCTCAACACTAATATTAGAGAGAATTTTTTTTTTTTTGCTTTTGGTACATTTCCATCCCCCTCTCTCTCTAAATTCAAACTGGAAGGCTATCTCATCCATAATTTCCCAAGGTATACAACAATATGATAAAAGAGAATAAAAAACTCAGCGACCTCTTGGCAGAAATCTAATTTGACAAATTTCCAAAGCAACACCCGATGTCTAGCATGTTAGTCTATACTTCTCCCATTCCCAGATAATTACTTATTTACCGTTCAGAACGTACCGTAGTTGCTGCTCACAGCTGGTTGGTTCGGTGGGTTTATGCTAGTCATCGGTTAAATTTCCTACAGGTGTGGCTTAGACGTTCTTCTTCCATGTTACTACTCATATGTCGAGCCTTAAAGGTTGATGAGGCGAGCTAAAGCACCGCTCGGGTGCCGAAAAACCAGGAATGGACTCTTATAAAAAGTGCATAAAACTCTGGAGTCTAAGAATAAACAGTGCGCACGTTTCTTATATAACCAGGATTTTCACTCTGCACAACTTTTCTCATACTCACGCAACCAAGTCCGTGCCGAATTATCTCTCGACATTTGGTATAAGTACGTAATATTCAAACATGAGGTGTATCGCACTATTTTCTTTTTCATGTAAAGCTATTTATCTGCACAAGATGAGAGAATGGGGAGGGGAAGGAATCGTAGGAAAGAGGAACTACCTCATTCATGCTGGAACAGAAACTTCGTATAAAAAAATTGCCAAAGAACGTAATATATTTACTCGGAACCTATTTGGATGTAATGACCTCTGAAATAAATAAAAATTTCCGCTTATACTCAGTGACGATCAGAGGAGTTCACAAGATAGAGAGAATACAAAACAACACCGTATTTAGCAGCCACGGGCTTGAATCCCGGTCAGTTTCTTTGAATTTTCATAGTAGTGAGGAGAACTCTTTATTTACATCAACATTAAAACAAATCCACGTGTTTAGCGCCTAGAGCACCGTTTCTCAAACTTATAATAATTACGTAGATCTTTTGAGAGTTTAGTCTTACTGGCGTTCCCTTTCTCGGGCGAAGATAATTTGGAGGTAGTTTTAATACTACCTTATCTAGACTAGGGCAAATACAAAATAGATGTAATAATAAAAACCAACAAACATTCTTATAGGACAGCGTAGATATATACACGCTGCCCTGATATCTATTTAATTTCCATACCAGCCTGAAATTAAAGTACGCATGCTAGCTTTACTATTTTGGTATTGAGATTGTTACGTATCAAGCACTTTTTTTTTTTTTTTTAATTTTACACAACTTACAACATTCCTGAGCAATAAAAGATTAGTCAAAATTTAATAAAGCGAGCTTTTTGAAAAGACGGTCACTAGCAGTCTAAAATTAACCCAGTTACTGTGCAATATACAACAAAGTACTGTTGAGTTCTCGCGCAGAAAGGGGGGCGAAAACAATAAGAAGTAAACAAACAATATAATTATCAAGTGATTACTTTCCACAGATATCAGGTAAAGTTGCTTGGGTCACTACATGTAAACAACAGAGAGCGATAATACGAATATACCAGATCATTTTTAAAAGTGTAATCGAATAAAATTACGTACATGAAAGGAAAAACAAAAGAAAACACGAAAACTGATAACTTTATAATCTTTAATGATTCGATAAACTTCATAAAATTCGATCCTTCAGATTTTGGTCCTGGAAATCTGAAGGATCCTTCCTCCTTTATACGTTGTATACTTCTAGTTTGACTTTTAGCCTTTCAGTGTCCACATGGAGGTAAAGCAAGATGTGCTCCACGTTAGATCATAACACTCCTGACAGATGTTATTCTATTTGTCTGTTTCTCCACGAGCTCTTCCAGTTCCGTACTCGATATTAGTACTTGGTCTGTCATGGATTCTGGGGAGAGAATTCAGGTATCAGGTTTGGTATATTATTCCTCCACGTCTTTGTTCAAGTCTGGGAGTGTTGGGATATTAATGTCCGTCTTGAGGACAGCCTTTTTGATCCGCTTCTTACTCGCAGGTCCTTGTCGCAAGTATTCGTAATATACTGTGATTTAGTGATCACGTTTAGTCATGGTGAGGCTAAAAGAGACCTGGCGGTCGATGAATTCAGTGTTGTACAGTAATATGACATGTCTGGACTGTATACAATAAGAAGTCAAAAAATCTTCGGTTTAGCGGAATTTTCGAATTAACGAGAATACGATGTTACAGTCGGGAAGTGTTCTTCAAAAGAATGAGAAAGGGTGGGAGTTAATTGTCTCTCTGGGAAGTATAGTTTCTGACACAATGCCTGGCAAATAATTGGGCTGAAAGTCTGGAGGGGGATGAAGCGGGAGAAAGAGTCCCTCGAAAATATCCAAAAGTCCGGACAACTTCCGTTAGAGGGTTTTGGAGGAATGATGGCGCAATTACCTTTTCCCCTCAGGAGCACAGTCAGTGAACTAGGTTTTTTTTTTTTTTTTTTTTGGTTTGGTAGTTGTTGGCGCATCGGCTTCTGTGGCCATAGTGCACCTCCCAAGGTTTTTGCAGTACTTTGATCCAAGCCCGAGGCGGGAATCGAACCCGCGACCTTTGGGTTGCCAGGCAGGCACTTTACCCACCTGGCTAGCCCGGTCGGCCAGTGAACTAGAGGCAACCATGCTGGTCTATGGGGGGTGGGAGTAAATGGCATGGTAAACAGTAAAAAAAAAAAAAAAAAAAAAAAAGTGCACAGTGTTTATATCGTTGGGACATGTTTAACGCCCGTCAACAAAGGAGCACCCACCCTCCACAAAAGGAGGTAAGATCGTAGAGGCCTGGAATGAAATATTAGGCTACACTCCCCAATGCTTTGTCTATAACGGCATGGCTACCGATAATAACGAAATGGTTTTCGAGTAAATACACCGAAAAAAAAAAAAAATACAAAAGTCTCACCAGAAGGCAGTCCTCAGCTTGTAATCTATTGGAACAAAATTCAGTTTAAAGAAAAGTTATTACCGCTTTTTAAAACTATAATTTACGGAGCGTAAAATCACGTGTCCACTCGAAAAGACAGCCAAAATAGCGACCTAAATTGTACAAGGTCCGTGAAACCCTTTATGACTCCATTAAACCGATAAATGAGAAAGGGGGCGATGAATACATCAAGTTAGGACTACCGCGGAATGAAGGCTAAGAGTAGGCCATTAACCACTATATCATTAAGAAAAATTAGAAACAAGTTCAAGGTAGGGAAGTGTGGACAAAGGGAGTGGCCGGCTAATTTTTTTATCCTTCTAAGATTATTCAAAAATCATATTCTTACATTAGCGGCACTGACTGAACAATTCTCATATGCTGTTATCCGCCACTAAGAATGAATCTCGTTTTTCTACTTTTTTTTTTTTTTTTTTTGTGAGGGAGGAATAACAAAGGCAGGCCCCCAACCTTGAATTTGCAGTTCATATTACTCAACCATAACTGTGCCTAAAGTGCAATGTCACGCCTAAAACATTATCACAAGTTGTTCAGAGTTCACAGAATGCGAGAGAGAGAGAGAGAGAGATAATCTTTAATGCCCTTCACGGCCAAAAAGCCAGGGGTTTACATTTGTACAACTTCCCGAAACTTCCGGGAAAATAGAACAATTAATTTACAAAAACAGGTAATTTTACAAAAGAAAACATATTTTATACAAAGGAGAGAAATCCTTACGAGAGTTAGGTCTGATTGAGCTGACTTAACATCGAGATAAGAGCACCAGCTCAATCAGACAGGAACAGATGCAAGGTACACATGTCAATGCAGATTAGTCCTACTAGACATAATTTTTTTCCTGTAAGTCCGGTCAATAGCGAATTTGTTCAGGTCGGCGTCAAGTGCCTGGGTTTGCTTGAACATCTGCTGAGGGAGGAACCTGTCCGAGAGATGGAGTCGCGCTGCATTATGTTATAATGCATTATAACAATTATGCAACTTGGCTACATTTTGCATTGAGATTACCACGGAAGCTGACAATAAATGGCCATGGAACTCCCAATTATCGCCTTCACCTGAATGGCACGGTCAATGAGCACATGGACAAAGGAAAATCTACAACACGTTCTGAAGATCCCTCTCCAGTGAAAGATGTAGCGTATGTAGCTTCACGACCAGCTTCATTACAGTGTTGGATTTCTTTTGAATTGCAATGCCCTATTTGAACTGGATTCTTTCTCGACATCTCGAACAGATCTGAAAAAAAGGTCACAAAAGTTCTGACTAATGTTGCATTCGGATGTCCTCTTTCAATATGTCGCATTTCTAAGCATGAAGCTTAGAAATGAGACATTCACAGGAATTCTGAAATAATGGACACTTTCGTGTAAATTGATTCATTTCGCCGCTTAGTGTCAACATTACGGGATTACAAAGCATTGCATGCTTTCAAATTTGCAGTTCGTGAAGTAACTGAAAACACCACCCAAGAAGTCTTTGAGCTAAAAACTTTCTTGCAACATTTGAGTGGGCTGCTATAAATGTTACTGCCTTAGAGCAAGAGAGCTTTCAATCGCAAAGAACCAAATGATACATAGCCCAGTCAATTAGCAGAAGATTTATTGTCTTGGAATCTGTAATGATTACTGCAATTCCTTCGATCATTTGCTTACTTTAGTAAGCAAATGGTCGAAGTCACAGATACAACTAACGTATGAAACTGGGATATCATTCCTGGTGATCCAAAGAATAAACTGCCGTTAAGTTGCCCTCTTCAGCTGGCTAATCTACACGTAAAATGCGCTCTGGAGAGACCTAATTCATTCGGAAGAGCTCATTAGGGTCACCGGCAAGCAAAACAAGTCGGAATCTCATCAGTTGTTTCGGTTATATATTCTGAACATCACAAAAATTTGTCTCACATGTGTTAAGGAGTACAGCATGAGATGAAGGGCTCATAGCAGCAATTCGATTGCATCCCCCCATCTTCATCTCGTTTCCTCATAATTATACGAGTTAGTGTCGTACGCACTTAATGTTTAAAAATTTCAGAAACATTAATTATCAGAAATGCCACAATAATACTTAGATTTACCTCGAACTGTGATGACTTACGCCATTAGTGGTCAAAGAACTTGTAAAATGCTTCATATTGAGTTCAGTGCCCGAAATCATCAAATTGCTGTTCCGCTAATAAGTCAATAAGATGTTTCTTTAATAGGTGCATATTTATTATTTAGTTGTGTTCTTTTTATACTCCTGCATGACCACACAGGTCAGAGGAGTTCAAAACTAATTTTAACAAGAATGTCCATTTCAAAGATTGAGCTACAAAAGCAGTCGCCACAACTATTAAAATTAAAAATGCATGAAATAATAGCGTGCAGAAATATTATTCGCGAATGCCGGCTAGAAATGAAATGAAGTTTCAGCTACCGGCTGACCCTTAAAATTATTATTAGCCATATGGTACAAGAAAGCCTGAGGCTTATACAGTACCAGACAAAAAAAAAAAAAAAATTTCTGAGTTACCTTGAGAGAGAGAGCGAGATGATGATATCCAGCTCAGGACCCTGGGTGTGCCAAGCCCATACTCACCAGATATGAGTCCCTGGGGATATGGATAACAAAACAATAATAAATAAAGATTGGGAAATGGAAAAGAAGAAGAAGCACTTTGCTTCAGACAACGGCCGGAAACGTTTACGAAATTTATCAGAAGAAATGTGAATACCTCAAAAATGAATCTATTAGGTAGTGGCAAAAAGGGAAATTTCCACCGGCGATTATTTTCACTGTCTGTTAACACCTAAGCCAACACCTTGTTAAGCTGCTTGCTCTCATCTTTCTTCACGCTGAAGTAAATTTGAAATATCTCCGATAAAAGAACTGTCGGGAGCTTTCGGTCGTTTAAGATTCAAATCGAACTTGATAATCATTTAGTTATTCATCTTGCTTATGGAACAGCATTATTATTACTATTATTATTTTAATAGATATATATATATATATATATATATATATTATTTTCTTAAATATACTAAAGAAAACTGTCTTTGTTCTGCAGACCAAAACAGGATGTTATATATGCATAATATTATAAGGGGAACTACTTTTGCAGTTTGATTTCAGCGTGTTCCCTCAGAGCCAGTAAATTCACAGCGAACAGGTTAACTCCTTTCGTCAAGAGTTTAAAGGAAAATCTCGAAGTTGGCTCAAGTGATGGGACTGCTAAAGAATAAGCGAAGGCCAACTCGCTTCACGCCGATTCCTTCAAAAAAAGCGAGAGAAAGAAGAACGCAATTATTAACGAAAATTGACTTCTTTACCTCGGAACGCAAGAAATTTTCATTCAAAGAATGAGAAAATGAGCACCGATTTTACAAAGCAAACAAAACAGCCCCTTTTGAGAAGAAAAGAATAAAGAACAGAGTAAAGAGACGTAATATCTATAGCTGTTAGCACACGCTTCAGTATTTTATATTCTGCTCACTGAACCAATCAACAATTAGCTCTGCGCCGTCTACCTACTTCAGTTTAAGATATCTGGAGAGGTGCCTTGACTACAAAAGTTATCTTGACTACAAAAGGAGCCAAGAATATTTGCTCAAGCTCCATATTTTCAAATTCAACATCGATATAACCTTTACTGGTTGTAGTTTTCAGAATTATGTTAATGACTTGTTGGTTCAAACTGATTGGACATTGAGAGATCATAGGGTTATAACTTATAATACTGATGATACCATTCCTGGTAATTATGATGAAAACAGGACGACAGAATTTGTGAGATTTTTTTTATTAAAAACATTGACTGGCTTGTCTTTGAAACACAATTCGGGCGAATTACTTATCCTATAATTCGGATGCAGCTGAGGTAATCCCTGTTACAGAGTTAGTCTATCAGATCTAAAGCGTTTTACTGAAGGCGTCGTACAAGTCAGGAAGAAAGAAGCTTGTGATACAAAACCTGCTCTTGGTGGAATAATGAACTAGCAGTTATGAGGAAGAATGTGCACTCTGCTAGATGGAAGTTGACATAGACATTGGCCAAATAATGAAGTGGACAGGTTATATAATGAATACTTGACAGCTAAGAATACGTATACTAAGGAATTGCAACTAGGAACGGTTAATGTGGATGAGTTAGTGTCTGCAAGTAATGCGGATCCATGGAGTCTGCTTTACAAAATTTCTCTTGATTTCTCTCTGAATTACATCCTACAGAGTAATTCGGAACAGTTCTCAGTGGTGACGTTGAAACTACATGATGCACTGATTCTATTGAAGTTATAGTTAACCGTTTCCTTCAGATGATACACTAAATGAATCGGAATACCATCGGGGCATTAGAACATCTAATATGAATTATACTATCCAGAATCAATCTGATTTATTCACCTTAGAAGCATTAAAGATTTTTCTTAATAAAATAGTAATACATGAATGTTCAGGAACAGACAATAGAAAATATATTCATATTAAACTTTTTTGAAAAATTTCCAAATGTTTTGTTGAAATTACACAAAATATTTATTTGATGGAATGTTTCCCAAAGAATGGAAGATTGCGCTGTTAAAACTAGTCAAGAAACCTAATAAACTGGCCCAGGACCCTAAGTCATATCGCCACATTGCTTTGTTGGCTAACTTGGAAAAGGTTTTGGAGCGTCTTAAGGCGTTACATACAACTCTTCTATTGGGAAAAAATATGATTTCCTCGGAACAATATCGGTTCCTGGCTGGGCGATCTTGCGAGGACGCCCTTGTGGACTTTGTTTCTGATATAAAGTATTCAGCGGCAAAGTATGGATTGGGAATTTTTTGTGGACTTTGGACTATTGACTCCCTATGGTGGGAGGGGGGGGGGTTAGATATCGCCTTAGAAAGGCAGACAATTATATCACTTATACAGAAGCTATTTTTTCGAGAGGTTTATGGCCTGACGTAGCCGAGTGGTCAGGAGCGAGAGTGCATAGCACGCATTCCTTGAGTAAACCGGGGTTCAAGCCAGCGAAAATAAATAAGATAAATATTTGTATTGACGATTTATTGTAAACTCTACTGACGTGGTTGTCGTGCCGGAGTATAAACAGAAAATTAATAATAAAATCATCACTGTATGCTTAGAAAAGCAGGTGAGGAGATGTCTACAGGTGCATGTATTGGGACCCCGGTGGATAGAACGAGAATTTGAGAACTGAAAAACTATCGCTTTTCCAGATGACCTTACATTACTTATTAGAGGATCTCAAACAACACTGGAGTTAAGTGCTAACCATGTTTTGTCAGATTTACGAAGTCTTTATGGCCTTTAAAGAACAAGCTGATAATTAGCACTACCAAAAAAGAGAAAAAAAAAAAAAAAAAAAAAAATGTTACATCACAGATGGATCCGAGACGTCCTCCGCAAATTAAAGTCAATGCAATTCGGTTGCCCATAGTCAAAGAGAATGAGTATTTAGGAATACTAGTAGATAAACGCAGTTTTTATCCTCTTATGGTAATATTTGGGAGAAAAGGTCAAAAAGGTTTTCAGCAGCAATAATCAAATTACCGCGTTCAGATTGAGGATTATCTAGAAAGTCTTTTGCTATATTACAAAGCAGTATTCCTCTCTATGATAGCCTAAGCAGCTAGAGCTTTGTTTCATAGGGGATTGTTCGACATACAAATACATTCAATCGATACAGGGATCTGTGCTTCTGTTTGTTCATCGTGCTTGTAGAACTGTTTCCACATCTGCACTCCGGGTCCTTGCTGGGGCATACTCTTGGATTCATTTGTCGTCTTTTGAGGCTTTTATTTATTTTTATCATTATCGAATTAAGAAACACATTCCAACAACGTATTTAGGAACAGAGTTAGAACTGCCGAACAGTCCATAAGTTAAGGGGGAAAAAAATGCTAAAATGAACTAATTAATATCTGGCAGACGAGGTGGGATAATTCTTCAACTGGAGTAATAATGTCAAGATATTTTATTACAAATGGGACATATATGTTAAATAAGGTGAATCAAAAGTAGTTTTTCTACTTTTGATTCACTATTCTTGATAACTTGGCATGGATCGTTAAACGAGGAGTTGTTTCAGATGGTAATAAGTGTTACAAAATTATGTCTGTGTGGATAGGAAAAATGGAAACACGTGCGTTATGAGTGTCCTTATTATACTGATTTACGCTTGCAACTAACAATGTTAGTGATTTTTCTCCAGGGAAGGAAGAATATTTCCTTTCTAACAATATGGTGTTCCAAAAATTGCAGGATTTTGCTTCTGCAGTGTTAACAAAAAGGAAATTGATGATTGGAGCTGGAAGATGTAATATCTTTGTTTGTTGTTGTTTGTTATTTGGTTTTTACGAACACTAGCAACTAAGGCCATATTGCTCCGGGGATATGCGGTGGTCATTCCCTGACCTTTCCACATCCTCCGTATTTGGTGGTCACGGGCTCGAACCCCGGTCTAATCAAGAAGCGTGTGCTACGCACTGCTGCTCCTCCTTCCCACCTGGCTACAGAGGTGCCGAAGTAACATCTAAATATCGACTATTTTATGCATGGTATTGCCTAACGTTCCCTCCTGGAGGCTCACTCCAGAGGAATCTGGCCCAGCTTTTGGCAACATCATATGATTCAGTCTCGAACTGATACAGTAAATACAGTTTTTTTTTTTTTATTTATTTATTTCAAAATAAAAAAAAAAAAAGTTTCCCATGGACCCAAAATTAGAGAAGACAATATTAAATTGTTTTCTAATTTTAATTAAAATGTACTAATAGATTTACAAATCTTGTTTTTAAGAATAATTAATGAAAAAAATTAGATGCGGTTCGAAGGGGAAGTGATAAAATAAATCAAATGAATGACTACCCCCCCCCCCCCCTACATTAAATATTCCGACCCATATTTTGCTAGTTTTAATACCAGCGAAAAACATCACAAAAAAAGTTAAGGTACGCAGTGCATTCCATTTCAAAAGTGCTCGATTTTTTCCCCCTTAAATTAGATGATTTTTTTTATAATTATATAATATTTAAAATAAGTAAATCTTTATTGAATATACCACAGCCAATAAATAAAGTAAAAAGCAGTGTTCCCAAGTGACACCAATTTCACGAATCTTACATCATTGTCTAATGTTAATAATACTGGATTAAAACCACATTTAATAAACGAATTTCTTTTCTTTTAACTTTTCAACACATTGTATGGAGAAAAAAAAATAATTGTCAAATTAATACAGGCGCATGTTCATATATAATAAATATGCGAACGCGCCTAAAAATATGGCCAGGGCTAAGCGACCGTTTGAAAGAAAGAATTCATGGAGGCATAACAAAATGCAACAGGTGGACAAATATCTACAGATGCTTTTGATTAAACCATAACAGAACGTCTAAATTGCCAATTTGAAAGTACAGTTCCACTCCCCTTGACGAGTATTATAAAAGTACCTTAGTAGGAATCCTAATGAAAACAGATCTGACTGAGAGAAAATAAGACCACAGAGATGTCTTCGATTATAGTTTGACCTCAGCACTGGACGCCGCACGTACCACCAGCAAATAAATTTGTGGAGAATTGTAAATAATGGGTCAGTCGGGACCGTATTAGGCTGCAATATCCAGAGGACGTGCTGCAACTAAAGACCATTACGTCTCTCTGATCTACCGGTTGGTATTAAGAGAACAAATGACGCAATTCAATCTAACTTTTTCGTTACTTATAATGGTTTCCATTGTGGCAATTTATTTCATAATGATTATCATCCAAGCTCTGTCTTAGCGTTCGCCGATCATAGTCACTTAGTTTTGTGTTAATATACACACTACTTTTATCGAAACGTTTTTTGCCCGAGTATTTGTTAAGTTCTAAACAGGTATATAAATTCCATTTTCAGACGAATGGAATAACTAACTTTTTTTGTAGATTTTTTTTTTTTCTAAAACTTCAGGATTAAATAGCTCATAATCCTTCAGTTGTTCTTTCAACTTTTGAAAGAAACAATCGTCCTCCAGAAACATTACGCTCACTTCTGCTTTTACCCAATATCCAAAATAGTTGGAAATTTTTGCATTCGCAAAACGGAGAGCTTCATTCGTTTATTCGGTGACCAGAAACAAGTCATAACATGAAACCATTAAGATATCCAAGATGATAACTACAAGATTAACTATGAACAAGGGATTATTACGAAAGAAATGTCAACGCAATATTCTGTTGTCGAGATGGTCAAGTTCGGAAGACCGAGTAATTTAGACAACGAGCATGAGCTTCTCAATATAAACTTAACCCTTCTATACGTTGATCTTATTGCATTCTTTCCACTTCGCCCCGGTTATGAATACTTAACCTTGGTGCATGAAGATTACATCCTGAAGCTTTTCGTGCTATTGACTAGCACACTATCGAGAGTACAACACTTACAAAAACCTTAGAATTCTCATCAGTTTATGTAGATATCTTGGTAAAACCAAGATTCGAATTAAAACAATCTCGGAAATTTCTTGGGATTCAGTTAAAATTACCTATATTGCAAAGGTGTTAAAAATTTGAAATGGTGGATCGAAGTTAGCATTTATTAATTTTGGAACTAATATATGCTTACATAAGTAGTAGCCGAGTGGGGAAACGCCAGGGTATGGTAGTTCACGTTTTTGAGTTTCCGTAATTCTCTCCCATATCACTTAAATACTGTGCAGTTTTTGTATTTTCTCTTCCATCTTGTAGACCAGGGGTAAGGAACCTCTCGCCCGCGGCGAAATTTGAAACCGCCATTTGCATAATTAGTGCAATAATTAGTGCCATCTAACATCTCTGAACTTTTCAAAGCAGGGCCAACCATTAAGGTGCAAGGTAAGAAGTTTCATTAACACTACAGTTATAAACAACTGTGGTGTTTCGGCATTAAAAGCATTATAACTGTGTGGTTAATTAATGAATTACATTTTAATTAATATTGCTTAGTGTGATCACGTGCATACCTATGAATTTGTAAAATTTAAGATTCATTATTTTTCTCAGCAAAGATGCGCCCCCGACGGTTCTTATGCACTGGCAATTCGCCCTTAATACCAAAGTTTCCCTAACCCCTGTTGTAGACTATTTGAGCTATTATTATTATTAATAAGAGCCACATGGTGCAAGGAAGCGTGAGGCTTATGCTGCATTGGGGGGGGGGGGGGAATCCCGAGTTAGAGATAGACAAAAGTAGAAGGGAATCACCAAGAAAGAGAATAATGGTGATATCCAGCTCAGGACCCTGGGTGTGCCAAGCCCATACTCACCAGATGTGAGCCCCCGAGCTATGTAGTGGTCTCGGATTGGGGGGGGGGGGAAACAAAACATTGTGGTTTAAGTTTATTAGGGTATAATAAAACTTAAGTTGATTAAAGCCTATGTTAGAAGAAGAAAAAAAATTAGCTTCCATTTCAACTCCACAGTAACTGGGAAATACTGGGTTCCCTTGACAATGGACCATGTGCACTCACTGCCTGGCCACATTGAAACCACAAGCGATTTGGGATATATATGCGACAATCCATGCATTTAAATCTATACAATACAACACTTCCAAAACCCATGTGACCTCACTATTGCTCAAATCGCTTCACCGGCAATGTGGAAACTGAGAGGATCTAAAGGACTTACAGAGATGCTATAGCAGGTACTATTGTAGATACGACGCCTGAATTTGTCGAGTGTTCAAAAACTACCGCAATATACAGTGAACAGCTATCATAGTCTCATGCCCTTTCCCCCCACAGAAATCAATTCATATAAATGAAAAGTGTATTTGGCGTATTACTGTAGAACGAAAAGTCGGATCAAAGCCAAATTTTCAATCGATGTTCGGTTGAAAACCTCAGGTCCAGTTATAATTTCATAGCCCTCGTACCCTCCCCCCTACAAAATTTGGCATAAATGGAAGTACGTTTTCGCATTAACCGAGAATAAAAATGCGGACTGCTATCAAAATTTCAACATATATTCTGCTGGTCCCTGGGATGGTTCTAAGTTTCATTCTCGATTTCATACAATCACCTCTAGAAATATTACTCATAACATAGCAATATTAGAAATTTGGAACAAGAGCTTTGACCCATATCAAAATTTTAATGCTTATTTTGGAATTTTGACAAATTTACGCCTGAGTTGACTTCTTTCGTTATAAATTGCGATTATTATTTGCTGATGTGTCTGAAATGTAACGCACTGCGTTTATTAACTAATTTGTTTTAATGAATCACCAGTAACAGAGAAGGCTTTCTATTTCCACTAGAGTAAAAGACTTGTTAAGAAAGCGTCAAATAAGTGTTTTAGATTATCACTTACTAGTCGACTCGGAAACGTTTCTTTTGTCTTAGTTAAATCGACCTGGCTGGTCATTTGCTGAATGCCTTTGATTGGTGACATTCACTTTCTTAAATAGTGTCAACTGACAACTATGTGGCTAATTTCGAGATTGATCACATTCACAAAGTAACGAAAAGTAAACTAAATGAACTGAAATGTGTAGGGGTTATTTTTTATTATTATTTTAGTAAGTTACCTTACGATATAACTTACTAATTTGTCCTTATCTTCTTAAATTCCCTTCAAATTATCTCAAGCCTGTCGTTGACCTTTGTTATTACTTTTATAGTCGTGGTATGTAAGAAAGTGTATATAAGATCTTATCCAGCGCATAAGTATACGTGCCTTGAGTGTGGTAGTCCCGGAATATAAACAGAAAAGTTATTTTAATATTCTGTAGTTTCGGGAAAAAGTATATCTGGCAGAGCAACAGCGCACACACACTTTTGAGTTGATCGTAGTCCAAATCACATGACTTCTAATAGGTTGACTTAATGCTTGTAAAAATGATTAGTTTATAAATAAATAAATTTTCTGTTTATACTCCGGGACGACCAAACGGTCAGAGGAGTTAACAAGATAGACAGAATACAAGAAACAGCACCGTATTCAGTAGTCACGGGCTTGAACCCCGGTCACTCAAGGCACGTGTACTTATGCACCCGCGCGCCTGACCACTAGGCTACGGCGGCCTTCTACTCCAGTTGCGCAAGGGTATAAACTAATGTGGTAATATTAATATTTAAAATGCTACTCGTTACGATGGGGGCATTACCAACCCATGAATTACAATATTAATAAAGGTCAAAACATACATTATATCTAACCCTTTACAATTATCAAACCACATAAGGTTATACGCAATGATGTTTCACAAAATACTATGGTGCCATATACACAGCTCGCTATTTCCTACGGTCTGCTTAGGCAAAAATATAACATTCTGGACGGAATACATTATAATCAACACACATCTAATGCACAAAAGCGCACTAGTCATGGCTTTGCACTGTATGATTTGGAGGGTAAGAGAGAAGAGGGGGGAAAATGGAAGGAAGAAAGAAAATTGGCTTATTTACGTTTGTCATTGTTCTACCAAGGGTTCATAAATATTAATATCAACGTTAAATGCATACTTAAAGCAAAATATTAATATGAAACTTAAATTTCACTAACTGTAATTCAAATGCTGACGCCAAGAAATTTAGACTAGTATGCATATTTATGTTTAAATTTACTTACCAAGAACAAATATGTATAACCACCGCTATCGTACCGTTAAACACTCCTGTAGTACCATGCATCAGTGAGTAATAACTAAAGCTACTGCCCTTATCGTCTCTCCCAAAAGCGCCCTCTAGAAACTGCAGCTCACTTAATTATGCACCTCTTCCCCTTTTAATTAGAAGATCATAATGAAAAACACAAATTGCAACAAAAAAAAAAAGAGAAGTATATAAGATCTTAAATATAATAAAGTAGACAAAAGTAAGTCTCTAGAAGTCAAAAATGGGTAAAACTTGCCTAAGTATATGGGTAACCTTGTCCAACGTTACTCATAACATGACGTCCAAAACAAGAGGCATTTATAAATTAATAAACTAAGCCGGAATCTATCAAGAATTCGTAATAAACAACGTCACTGTATTTGTAAGTTTGCTTATTATTAATAGCGCATTATAGTTACCTATGTGATCCCCTTCGTTTAACATTTGTATAATACTTATTTTTTTAAGCGTTTCATGATACTCCCCCATTATTTTATTAATTAGTGCACTTGCATTTTATTCTTTGTATTTATTTCATATTATTAGTCATTTCATGCTTTATGTTAAGAAAGTTCTAATGTGGGTGGAAGACTACTCATGCAGTTTATTGGAGGGCACACGGGTAGGGACGATAACGTGAGCAGCTTTTCAGTATTGGTCAATTGATGCATGGTGTCACAGTCGTTTCACGATAAGATAACGGTGTTTCTGGATCATCGCCTACTTTGGTCTTGATTATATACTTCATAAAATTAATACACGTATTAACCATCCATGATATTAATATGAAACTTAAATGATTATAACCTTAATTCTTTCATTACAATTTTGGCTGAAATTATAACCACAGCTTAATATTATAGGTGATTAACGCGTGTATTAATTTTATGAAATTTTATGGTGAAAAGCTAGTAGAAGAATAAACAGACATAAGATAATTACGTTTTGAGTCTCATAAAATAAGAACCAATGATAGGTGACTGCGAGATATATACATGGAGGGTCAAGCTGTTTATTATATATATACACTTTTTCTTTTTTACTCGCCACAGCAAATCACTGTATCAGTCAGATCGTTAAACACCAGCACACAATCTTATGTGTGAGTAAAAGACTTGCATACAATCTTATGCGGTTTGATAAATGTAAAATATTACATTTAACTCTTCAAACATCTTTTGACCCTCTTTAATATTATACGTTAACAACTCCGTACTGTGTGAAAGAAACATCTTAACATGTCAAAATAGCACGAATGCTGCATTTCAGCCGCTAGTTGTATACATTACATGTCTTGTGGTTAGGCGTTGAGTCAGCCAATGTTTAGTATCTTCGCCATGATCGTACAGGTCACTTACTAAGCAGCACAATGAACCACCCATCTGGAATGGGTCGCTCAGCGCAATGAGCCACCATTCAGGAACAGTCACTAAGATCACTTAGGCAACATCTAGGATAAGCCTCCAAATGACAAGCAATCTCATTTCTGATTATTTTCAGACCAATTGTTTACTTTCCCAATTTGCATGGAAGTCTGAGACTTGACTTAGTTAATCTAAGAAACTTCACACAGACAAAGTCATAATAACAACAGAACAGGATCAAGGTTCACTAAGTACCCTAAAGACTGTAATGGCACCAAAAAAAAAAAAAAAATCTCCAAAGCAATCTGATCGCGTAATTCACAACATGAAATCTCTGCTCAACTTCTGGCTTCACATCCAATCAGTCTCTCCACTTTTTAAAAACAATTCTCGCTAAACTTCTGAAGAAAACTTCTTTTCTCTAGTGATGACAAGCATGCATTAAGGAGTAACGGAACCCACCAAATATTCAGAATACTATCTCTCATCCATGCTTAGTCCTAAGATATTTAACATTAAAATTGAATTCTGAACTTATAATCATACAGTTCCCCTATAGAAAATTCATCAAGTCTGATCTGTAGTCAGTTTTCAATAGACTCATAACATAGCAACATTCTCCTCCCATTAGACACAGCTCTCGCAAATTCCTGAAAGGCAGAAAAATCTTCATTAGAACCAATAAATAGTTGTTCATCGCGCGGTGTCAAACTATTCGGACTTGGCACTCTGGAAATTAGTTACAATCTGAGATCAGCATATTCCTGACAATGACACGTAATACTAAATCTCGTCAGAACCACAAAAGCAATTAATTCGTTTAGATATGACAAACTGATTTAGCTTTGCGAAAATTGATCCATGATGGGTCAAAAGAAAAGTACTCTGCACGCCTGGAGCAAAACCATGAGCATTCGAGATAAGCGGTATTCTTCATATGTGGAAAGAACTGAGTAATGCGCCCTTTGTTTGAGTGGAACCAGCGTGTTACCCCAACATTAAGTGTTGCAAAATTCTCATCATTTCCTTCCTGGGATCGTTTGAAATACCTATTTACACTTCACCAAAGTTGTGTGCTACAGAACGGTGCGAAAAGGACAGGGTTTGACAATTCATTAAATATATTAAGCTCCCTCATCCTAGATCGATATCGAAAAAGAAAATTCTGATTTCTAAAGGAGAAACATTTCTATCCACTTTGGGGCACTGGCTAAATCACTCCAATTCCAAAGACACTGAACCAAATTCATCATTTAGGAAATGATTCTGAAAGCATCCCCACTCACCTGAAACTAATGAAGGGGACTATTTTAGGTCTGACGTAGCCGAGTGGTTACGAGCGAGAGTGTTCAGCACGCGTTCCTTGAGTGGACCGAGGTTCAAGCCCGTGACTACTAAATACGATAAATATTTGTATTGACGATTTATTGTAAACTCTACTGACTTGGTTGTCGTGCCGGAGTATAAACAGAATTTTTTTTTTTTTTTTTTAAACTTTAATTAAACATTAGACCTCTTAAGCTACTTAATACAAAAATGTACGTATTTCTTTAAGCAAAACTGAGAAAGCGAAATGTATTAAGGCCGCCGTAGCTTAGTTAGTGGTCAGGCGCGCGGGAGCATAAGTACACGTGCCTTGAGTGACCGGGGTTCAAGCCCGTGAGTGCTGAATACGGTGCTATTAGTTGTTCTGGAGTACAAACAGAAAATTTATTTATTTTATTGTATGATATTGACTTCCTCATAATACGAGGCTATTGCTATCGCCTAAATCAGGAGAGTCAACATTGTTTTTTTGGTTAGGGGCCAAAATAGATAAAGCGCTGAGGGTCGCGGCCAGCAAGACCAGGTCCTTACCATTAATTATTCATTTTTCGAAAGAGCATTTAATTTTTTTAAAATACGTTCGTATTTAAGGATTTTTTGAATTAAATACGAAACATCCCCAATCATAACATAATACTAATAATTATTAAAAAAAAAAAAGTAAAGTGCAGCCATTACCAACCCACTGCAGGATGGAAGCCTCCTCAACAATTCATGCTGAGGGAAATGGACCATAATCTGCCACGCTGGTCCAGTGCGGGTTGGCAGATCGACCGTATTCAGCAGTCAGGGGCTTGAACCCCGGTCTACTCAAAGAGCGTGTGCTACTGCACTCCCGCTCCTGCCCACTCGGCTACGGAGGCACCCTAATAATTATTACTGTATCGTTATAACACTATTGCTAAATTTTGAGAAGGATTAAAAAAAAAAAAAAAAAAACATGAGAAAGCAATACAAAAAATTCGAATACATATTAATAAATAAAGGCCAATTTTCAAATATGTTTTGTGACACACTAGTTTTAAACTCGGGGGATGATAACACGCTGCCTACATGGCCGCCACAATAAATGAATGGGAAACCTGCGGGCTGGACACCCCTTGCCTAAATCCGATTCATGGCTCACCAGAAATTCATTACGCTATCAGGAATCATTCAACCATCACCAAGTTGCTTTCTAGAAATGATAAAAGCCTACTGCAAGGGGAACTATCGTTATATTCAAGAAGCCTTCGATTTGTCAATATCCCTTTTCTACTCCACCTTTGTGTAGCATTCTTCAATACAGTTTTCCACATCTCGTCTCCAACTAGAATCCATCTTCAAGAAAGATTTCACTATAAAAATCAGAATTATTAGAGTTTCAAGGTCTGAGTTACTCGTTATAGATCTGATGATCCCTTTTACTGCTAAGAGAAACAATCTCTATTCATTCTCGTGAGCTCGTTCTCTTATTTAAGGATAAGGAATTTAAAACTGACCATGCAAATTACCTTACCAATTTTGACCAAAAAAGTCAGCCCTTTAGATTTACTCACTAAAAAAGACGAGCACCCTACCCTGTCACAAAAAAGCATAAATTTCATTCTGTTGATTAGCACACTAAATTTGGAGTTATCCTTGACCAAAATCATCGCTTAAATGGAAGCAATGATTTTGCACGATCTTGGAAAAGCTGCAAGTTATGATGCCTTATAATGGCAAGCAACATATGCTAAACATGAGGAATAAATATACCGAAAACACCAATTACGCATTTACACTTATTCGCACTATACTATTTTATGCGGCCGAAGATCTTTTTCGGAATATGTTTTCCCACATCTACTCTCCACGACGAACGCTGGCTGTACCATTTATCTTGCCTGGAAACATCTGCTTAACACAGTTTAATAACCATATATAACTGTTGCATAGTCGTAGCAATAACGATCTATATGTACACTTTGTTTTTGCATTTAAGAAATAGTAACAGAATTATGCACGAAAGCAATATTCTTCTTAAGACAAAAATATTCGTACCTTATACAATACTAGGAAATAATTTATCAGAAAAAGCAAAATGCATTTTGGTGTATGATATTGACTCTCTCTCATTATACGAGGCGATTGCTACGAATTACCGCACGTTTGTGTTATAATAAAGTAAATTTTATTTTATTTTATTTTTTAAATAAAGTAAACAATACTTCGTTTAAAAAAAAATGAAGCAGTGTTATATATTTATAATGCAGGCCACGCACGATCCAAACGGCATTATGAAATTTTTTGTTCATTCAATCATTGCAGCAGCTGACAAACTATTGCTTGCCTGGCTAGATACAAGGAAGTAAAATTCAACAGCTGTCAAGAAGAATGGATTTTCACAGATTATGACTTTCATAAACCAGGAAGTCTTAATGCTTTGAACTATTTGCATTTTTCAAAATTTGGTGTTACAGCAAAGTAAATTAGATTAATTCGTTTTGAGGCAAGTCTACTGGTCCATAACTGAAGTGGGGAAAAAAAAGAAGCGCGCTTTTTATGATAATATTTTTGGTGTGTAGAAATCAAATTACAACCTGGAAATTTTCAACAAGTTAAAACGCGGTAAGTAACCTCCTTTCTCGAGGATCGATCGCTACTTGAAGTTGAACAGCAATATACAGTTGCCAAATACGTGGCTTCAGAAGGTCGTTTACAGCGCTGGTCATCAACCTCTTTAAGAAGACCTACTTTTCGTTTTCACCAGCTCGCATTTTTTGGCGAACTGCACCCACCAATTTAATAAATAGTCGTACAAATATCCACGAGACTTAAAAGGACAACTCAGCGTTATCGATTGAAGCTGGTAAGGAGAAGTGATCGAAATGTTGACGACACTAGTCTAGACCAGCAAAGTACAAACTAAGTCGCTCATTCGGTATTTGGTCGAGCGCCCCCTGTCCTTTTACATTTCACCAAAAGCTAAAGTTGAAGTATATCAGCATATGGCAAAAAAGAAAGGGGGGAAAGCATCCCAGGGCATTTTAATGGAAGGGATAAGCCCGAGTGTCAGACCTAATGAGCTTCATATTCTATTATTTACGAAAGCTGCTAAAGCTTGACCACTTGGCAAAAATTCTAAGTGGCCTGGCTTACATAAAAGGAATCGCCCGAGTAGGTATATTAAAATAAGCAGGGTGAGAACGTTTGCTTATTTTCGAATTGCATTCTTTACGGAAATGTAAAAATCCTTCTCCTGACACGGCTACAAAACGCCCCAAAAATTCCAATGTTACATCTCGTTTGCGACTGTTTTACTAAGCAAGCTCTTTTCAGAGCTTGAAACTATAAATTTATCACATCTCCAAGCAAGAAATTTCTTTTAGAATAGTAAAACTTCACAATTTCAAAAGACAACTAATAACTATTTATTAAGTTCGAGAAAATAAAATACAAACTAGCATAGTAGAAAAAAAAAATGTGCGCAAGCTCATTTCCGCACATAGTAGAGAAATGGCGTGGGTACCAAGGGGAAAGAATACATGATCGTGTTATCTCCAATCTATTTTAAGCTTCGTTAGGATAAAGTATTCTTTAAATGAAGTAAAATGACCAATATTCAGAAATCCCGGAGAAAATGGACGGAGGAATGTTTGCTTTGATCCTTATCATTGCTTCAGGTCTGCTCTTGTTTTCGCCTTCTGTGATTTAGAAGTTAAGATGAAAAGGAAATTCATATATCACGGGTTCAGGCCCCCAATTTTACACCGCGGCAGAGTCTTTGCTTTTATATTTTAGTTTTTGCTTTTGTTTCACAGTTTCTTTATGACTAATCTAATTCACTGTAAGAATTTTGAACCATTGCAGAACAACCATTTTCATTATTAAATTGAGTTTAATAAAGCATGAACCACGTACGTTTCATAGTTTATTACTTTAACTCGCTGCTATAGGATTTGACAAGAGTAGTGGCGAAACTACCATATCGTCAGATCAACCACCGCGGTAGCACAGGAGCAGCATGTTCGAGAATGTAGTTTTGTTACTGACCGAGTAAAAATAAATAAATAACAAAAGTAAACTTAAATAGATATTTCACGATTGTTTTTATGGCGAATTAGTACTGCACTAATATAAAGGAAAGTGAAAAAAAATGGTAAAAAAAAAAGAAATGTAAAAAAATTAGAAACAAGAATATATTTATCATAGGTGAGGATTGAAACCGGAGCCTCTGGACTGATACACTTTTGCTTTAATACCCAGAACGATACCGAGAAGCAAACTACAAGTATGGCAAGAAAAAGCAATATTTCTCCTTTGATTTTCTGCTGGATATAAATAAATTATATTTATACGATGGGAAAATTCTCGCAGTAGCATAGTGGTTAGAATCACAGTCCTCTAGACGTGTGGAAAAGGCCAGGATTTGAATCCGGTTATTGACGCGAGAAACTTCTATGCGTTTTTTCACTCCGTGGCTGAATTAGACGGTCCCACCCATGGATAACAAGGGCTCCGAATTTCCGGGTAGGGGGCACCCGGAAACTAGGGTGTTTCGTCCAGTAAAAAGGCAAACGGACCAGAAACACACGCACTTTATGCACATAAGTGGATGAGGTTGTTCTCAGGTAACCCCAATATGACAGTTCGTGTGAATGCGTGATACCTCACCATATCAACGCCAAGTCCTATTATCCCTCTAAATACCCCTTCTCTGGACCACTGACACGATATACGCGAGAAATTTTGAAAATCTGATGAATATATATATATATATATATATATATATATATATATACACACACACACACACACACACACACACACAAATGGCGGCCTGACTGCAGTTGCCATTTCACCGCAGCAGATATTAATTCACTTTGTGATGAGTTCATGAAAACTGTGGCTAATAAGGCATCAGGCGTACAATAAGCCCCTATGTCAATAAATAAACTGGCTTATCTAACTTTCCAACTGAACATTACCCTTGCGCAAATATCTACGATCTAGTCATTACGATCACAGCACATAAGGACTCCTTAATGTATATCATCAGTCATTTTTAAACATTTATGAACAAAGTCACAGTATTTAGCAGTTACGCGAGTTTGAACCACGATCAGCTCAACGCGTATACTGGTACCCAGCATTTGACACTCCGCTACGAAAGCGAGTAAATACCTATCGGGGGAAGAGGGGGGGGGAATTCCCTTTACAATCGAGAAACGGAAGAGTGTGCGTCATCTTAATCGAAATCTGTGGTGCAGAATTAATATTTTCAAAGACAACTGTAGAGTTATGAGAACAATGTCGCATAACTGAAATAGTACGGGTTCTCCAGCTTCTCGCTTGTAAATTCCGAAATTTTACGTTCTTCATGCGATATTTTCGCTCCTTACATGCGTACTTCGCATTTCAAGCACGATTTTACTCTCTCCGAGACATCTCGATAAGTCATATCAGTGGCAAATACTTAGCCGTAAAGTTACTGTGAAACGTTTCGTTTCATTTTCCTCCTGCATTTAATGGCCACCTCTTAATTCGGTATTTATGCGATAAAAACTCAGTGTAATTCCCTTTTGGTCTGAATGAGTCTTTACATTCTTTAACGAAAGCGCTGATGTGCTAGCGAGTTTTCTTACGATAAGACCTATGAGTTAGAAAGCTGAGACAATGTTCAAAGTATATTCTCTTCCGTCCCCTCGTCTTCTTCCCCTTATTTGCAAACTGTGAAGTACGTGAAACAGGTAATGCACGAAAGCTGACACCAGTAATTCCAACAATCCTTTGCAACACTTCTCCCACCCGCTTCTAGTTTGGGAAAAGCCCACGCATGAGTCGGCTTTGACAAGCTCGAGTGCTCAACGTATCTAAGTCTAGTGTAAAACAATACTTCGGCATTAAATGACACTTGATCCAACGTTCCTTGAAACTCAGCCAGGAAAAAAAAAAAAAAAAAAAAGTTTTCGTGTAGGACTCTTATCAATTATTTTACTTGTTTTCTTAGTGTAGAAGCGTGTCGAATGTACTGTATCTGACGTGGTGTCGCCTTTGACAGGGGTCTTGGACTAAGTAAACTGAAACGAGTGGGCGAGATTAGATAGCGAGTGAATCACACAGTAAGTCGGTCGCACAGTTCATCCCTTAGTTTTTCCAACAAAGCAGTGTTGCACATATACATGGTAGTGAACTAGCACAGTATCCCTCACAATTAATGAACAGCAATAAAAATCCTCCCAAAAATGGAACGTGTTTTAAAAGTTCAAGTATCCATTTCCAATTAATATTTCGGCACTAAACTGCCATGGCCGCATCAATGTCATACCTTATAACGTTTCAACGAGATTTTATATAGAATAGAATCTTTAATTTCAGCAATGAAAGACATACAATTAGTCCCGTCACGACATGGTGGTGCCAGGGGTTTACAAAACATATTCACAAAAGATACATGAGAAAAACATAAGTTACATCAGATTATTAACAAAGCACAGTTTTACAATTTCAGTTCGACGAGGATACCCTTCCTGTATTTTTTATTATTGACCACTTCTTGGAGGTCCCCGTCGATGGCTTGCAGTGAGGGCAGCATCTGCTTTGGTAGGAATCTGTCGGTTAGTACTAGCCGGTTACGGTTTGCTAGCAGCTGTGCTGAAGACCGGAGATAAGGGGGAGGAATGCGCCAAGAGCAGTGATCCCAGAAGTTCGGCTCTGTAATTTTACCGGTGGCCATCTTGATGGTGAACAGCAGCCTTCTTTCTCCGATGTAGGACCGGAGCCTGCGTAGTTGAAGAGCTTCTGCTAACTGCGTTGATCTGAGAGCTGGGGGAAGGTGGAGTTTGCTGTTGGCCCATTTTAGAAGCCAGAATTCGGCAGAGAATATTCTTTTAATGTTGGATTCGGCAGCCGAGGCCCATATCTCTGAAGGATACAGTATTGCCGGGTAAAGGATTGATACGATGTATCTTTTTACCAGTTGTGGGTCGGTGGTGTGGAGCAGCCGTTGTTTGGCGACCCAGCGTAGTGAATTCAGCCTCGACTGTATGAGGTTTATGTGATCATTGAAAGATAGATAGTTTGGAGTCGAAAACGACCCCCAGATCTTTGTGTGTTTGAACACTTGGAACTGAGGAGCCGTTATTTGTCACAGGCACAAATAACTTATTCCACAGAATAAGTTATTTGTGCCGATTTTAGGGGGTTGATTTGGAGGTTGAAGGTATTGAGGTAGTCAGCCATGTCCTGCAGTTTGCTAGTGATTCGCTGAGTGATTTCGGCTGCCGAATTCGATGGCGATATTCTAGTAAGGAGCTTGACATCGTCAGCATATGTGATCCAATTGCACTTATTGGTCACAAATGGCACCATGATTGCTGAGAAGAGAATGACAGACAGGACCCCCCTTGAGGTACACCGGCAGTTATGTGACGCGTGAAGATCTTTGTTCCAATCTTTAGAACAAGGGTCCTCTTCGATAGGAGAGATTCTAGGAACCAGAGAACATCGCCGCGAAAATTGAAGTAGTTTTCTAAGAGACGTAGGAGATTAGGTGTATAGATGGCATCAAATGCGGAATGGATGTCAAGATATATAACTGACAATTCCTGTCTTTGTTCAAAGGCATCTAAGATGTGCAGAGTGGTTGTTGCAAGGTTAGTTATAGTTGACCTTCCTGATATCCCACAGTGTATTTGCTGAGGACTGTCACGGAGAATTTGATGGGTGACAGACGGTAGCAACTATTACATTAAGTACTTGAAATACGCAATTTCTTGTCAAACGAAAAGCTCTATGTTAGTGAGCGGTTTAATGGAGTTAACACAAGTGAAAGAAAAAAAACAAAAAACTTCTCAAAACATTACTAGTAGTTCATGTAACAAAAGGGGGGGGGGGAAGAAAAGAAAAAAAAATAAGGACTTGTGTGCAGGTTCAGATGATCAAAATAGCAGTTGCCATTCTGATCACTCACAGGTTTGTCAGGCAGTCAACTGTGCGTGAAGCTGCATTATCAGAAAAATGATAGGTGTAGTGTCAGACTGTTTTGCTTTAGAACTGTGTGTTAACTAAAAAAGCAAAGTTTTAAAAAAAAAAAAGTTCGCGTTCTAAAGCTTCTTACACACTTAAAGAACGATCTGAACAGCATTGTGTGCTGGTGACACTGTAGAGGAATGCATGAAATGCAAGCGAAGTTCTGTAGTTTTCACCAATACTTGGATATACAGGATTTTGGGTTCTTCTTCACTTGCTGTTGACAACCGGAGTGTCTACCTGATGCGTCATGAGCTGGTTCAGTGTTGCGATGTTACGTGTTAAAATGAGGTGTTTTCATGGCGTGAAGTAAAGACCCGAGTATAATTCCGCTCTCAAGATCGTAAACGAATTCCATGCAACACGATTTGGTCATAGTAGGAACCCAGTATTTCAACACGACGGCCCTCGTCACCAGGGTCGCAAAAAGGGACTGGGGGGCTAAACAACAAAACCCTCAAGCTCATATACAAAGAAGCCTTAACAAGTGGTTTTCAACCGGGGTGCCGCAACAACATTCCAGGGGTGTCACGTAATTTGGGTTTAAGTTACTTAAACTTATTATTTTTTAATTTATATGTTTATTTCATTATAAAATGGTGTACAGTACCTTTTTAATTTTGTGGTGATCTAAAAAGTCAGAGCTGTAACAAGAAAGGAGAATGATTTATTGCAAGTCTCATTTATAGAGCAGTATCGGTAAAAAACAAACCCGCGGTGATAAAAGTATCACATATCAGTAAAGTCAAAAAGAAGTGTCGCATCCTACAGTGATTCCCACTTTTTTTTTTCGTGGGCAAGCGACGAGCAACTACTGTATGATAGACAAAAGAAAAGCGGACCTGTGAAAAGACCAGAGTTTTCTAACATTTCTATTCAATCAGTTCCTGTCAGCTTTCACAGAGAACCACACACAGAAGTTTGCAGCTTTATCATGGGAGGGGAAGAATACACTTTCTCTAGATGGTTCCCTATCGCAGAAAGTATTTTTATTCGCTGTTTTTGGTACCTTGTAATAAGGCTTCGTCTTATCAGTCACTGTCCACTTAGAATTTAGGAAAGGATGGACCTCATTACTATGCTACTATATTCGAATGGTATGAATTATTAAATTACTTCCCTTAAGGATATGAATCACTGAATGGCATGCACCACCCTCGCAACACCAATGCACACGTACATGCGCTAAGAAAGTTTTAATTTCAGAAGGGAGTTAAGGCTGCGAAAATGGAATTTTCTTCCTCAACAGCCTTGAAAAAAGGCAGCATTCCACGGTAGTGTAATGAAGGGACAGTTCACTACACTGCAGAATGTTTGCAAATTGTGCTACGTGATAACAGAAGCATATTCGCAACCGATAACAATCGGCATAGGAAGTGTTCCTTCCATTATTTATGATCTCGAATACTGTAAAGTTGTAGCTCAGCATGTTCCAAGGTTACTGAAAGAAGGGCCTGCGAATTACATTTGAACTTGTTACGCTATCACCAAGAAATGCGAATTTTCGAACGAGAAGTTTAACCAACCAAACTTAGTTAAAGCTAATAAAGATTGTACCAGTTAACTAGTCTCATACATCGTCTGTCTGTGATAAAGTAACACATCTTCAGAACTTATCAGCTAGTGTAATGAACCATCTGTTGCCAAAGCAACACAGCGTCGGGTGTCTTCTCCTGAGAGGCTTATAACCATTTACTTTGACCACCGTTGTCTTGTCAGTCTTCAAGCTTTATGCCAACATTAACTTGGAACAACACGCTGAAACTTTGAACCACCTGCGCCTCAAACATCAAACACAAATGGTGGGGGACTAAAGGATCTTTATGATAAAGCATGTCTATAAGTTAACAACTCCATAATGCCTTTTTCAAAAATGCGTTATTTTTAAATAATTCATTTTAATTTATATGAATTAATATGAAATCGCATGAAGTCAAAACAGCCGAATTTCTTTTTTTATGTAGATTATTGAAAGAATGAGATGCAGTCTAAATGCTAAAGATGACTTAAATTTTTGAAACTTGTTTTAATTACAAAAAAAAAGGGGGGGGGGAGTATTTGATTCACATGAGTTAGATTAGAGTTCGCGCCTAAGACCACAGAATTGCCACATTGACCATTCTGATGAACAATTACCACCATCGAGTTTAGACGACATTCCCCATCCCCAACAAAACGTATAACGTTCACATGTAAGAATCCACGCTCTGGACAAACTGAAAGTGCCGCAAAACTTTGCAGTTGCGGGTATTTCACCAAATTTAGTCAATAAAGGCTTAAATAAAGTTAGCTTCGAAATCACGACCGGCAACAACAACATCGGTTAAAACATACAGAACAATGTTAACGGCCTTACATAGCGCGCATTTCGTACCTCCCTGTGACAGATACTTTATTTCCTCTAGAGCAGAGGTTCCTAAAGTGAGGGCCCCCTGGGGACACACTTGGTTTTTTTTTTTTTTTTTTTTTATGGGGTGGTACTTAATGTTTGCATGATGCACTTTTTTTTAACGAAAAATGGACCAACCATCCCAATAATCAGAGTACGAAGCGTTTTATTTATTTTTATTATTCGTATTTTATTTCTTTGAGATTAAATGAATTGAAGTATATATTAATTTATTAAAGTATGTATATTGATAGCTAAATTATGTCAAATCTGTTTTATTTGTCCTTGTTCTGGAACTTGGGGGGCGTGAAATTTATGAAAAATTTTAAGGAGCTCAGGGTATAAAAATTTGGGAACTTCTGCTCAAGATTTATCGCGAGAATTTAAAATCATCAGTGTATAAGTTTTTGAAAACAGACTTTGGTCAGCCAAGAGACCTTGTCATCGATCGAGTAAGTAAAAATTAACTTAGTGCTGGCCACAGCAATTTCCTTTCCGCTGAAAAGAATACACAGATTAACGAGCTCTGTTCTGTCTCTTGCCAAGTATGAAAATGATTTGACCTCGCCATCTCAAATATGGTTACGTTTGGCGTGTGATTCTGATGAACTGGGTCGACGTGTAGTAGTAACGTGACTGATGAAGAGCAGACATGGCGTTCGCGTCACCTGCATGACCGTGACATCAGTCTGGGTCAGACGACGGTGGTAGTCGACCTCACGACTCACAACCAAGCGTGATAGAAGGGATAGGCTAGTACTATAGTAAGATACTGAAAACAGGAAGTAAATATCAAAAATTTGTTCATATATTGGAGGAAAGGAAACATGAATAAAGATGGAAGGCGATTAAAGTATTTAAATACAGAACTGAGGAAAGACAAGACTATTAAAAGGGGTAGTTTAAGTATTAAAATACTTGAAGGAAAACTGTTTCGGTTTTGAGATCGGAAGATCAGTACCAAGTAAACAACCCATTTTTATCTATCATTAAACTGTTTTGATATACCTTACCTTCTCTCTCCCCCCCCCTTTTTCATTAACACTGATAAACTTAAGTGATGGATAAAAAACCAATGTGTCTAATTAATGCTGATCTTCCATATAAAAGAAACTCATTCTATATTTCTTTAAACAAAAAAAAGATGTAAAATGTACTGAAACCGACAAACCCATTTTGATTAATAAGTTAAATAACTAAAAAATACTTGAAATGAGCAAAAACTAATTTTATATCAGCAAAATAGTTTTTTCCCCCTTATACAAAAAAAAAAAAAAAAACTGGTATACACAAATAACATTAGATAGTATGAATCAGAGCTGTAATACTCAATGTTCTACGTTGATAATAATATTAGTAAAATAATAAGAGGAGTTCAACCTCAATATAGTACGTAGAACACTTCTGTATGATACCCTCCAGAAATTAAAACGGAAAAAACCGACAACTTACCGGTAACATTAGAGTAAAATATAAATAATTAAATAATCAATTTAACACAATTCAAATCAATTTAAAACAATTAAAAATCAAATTAACGCAATTAAAAGAATCTAACGAAAATGAAAAATCGTTTTGAATATTTTCGTTAGATTCTTTTAATTGCGTTAATTTGATTTTAAATTGTTTTAAATTGATTTGAATTGTGTTAAATTGATTATTTATATTTTACTCTAATGTACCGGTAAGTTGTCGATTTTTTCGTTTTTTTCCGGTTTAATTTCTGGAGGGTATCATACGGAAGTGTTCTACGTACTATATTGAGGTAAACTCCTCTTATTATTTTACTAACACAAATAACAAAAAACTTCTACTGTACTGCTTAAAATGGAAAGGGGCCTCACGTTGTTGCTTGGCTCTCAAGCAAGCTGAATTCGGCTCTTATGTATACAAGAGAGAGGCTTACATCAGGATATGTCACAAACGATCCTTAAAGAAATCAACTAAACCGTTCCAACAATTTATACACCACGATAAATATATTTTTAATAAAAAAATATCATCGTATTACAAACCCCTTACGAAATTCTTGTTCACGTGCACAATATTTTATGCAAATGAAATAACGATTCATTTCATTTGCATAAAATGTATCGCATTATTGCAATCTCCTTAAAACGGATTTTAATGGAAAGGAGAAAGCGTTTGGAATTTCGTCCACAAAAACTCACGCTCCACTGCCCCAGAAAAAGACCCTTCAATGTGGTTATTAGAGAAAACAACTTTGCAGCATTCATCCTTCCTTCGGCATTTTGTCACATCCCGGAAAACTTCAACTAGGCCTCTTCTGATTATGAATAATAGGCCTACACGGAGTCTCAAACACTGCATATTTGGAAATCCTATTAAAGGATGTCTCGGTTACAGAACAACTGCGAAAATTACTATCAGCTGTAGTGCACCGATTCCCTAAACTTCCCGTCTATTAATAAATAAATACAGATCGCAAAGAACCAAAGAAGTGATGGGTCTGACTAAGGAGAGTATCATAAAATTTTTAATAATCTAAGAAAAGAAATAAAATCCCATATATACTTGACACGGCTACTGGTAAGCAGAGGTGTTTACTACCTCAATGTAACTTTTATTACAGATGATAAAAGAGCACAAACCAGACATGGCCGAGTGGACAATGGAGACGTGCAGTAGTATGAATTTGAGTTGACCGTGGTCCCCAAAATACGGTTTAAATAATATAGTTACGCACTCGAACTCAACGTGCGAACTGATAACTACGCGCATGTTACGCCACCACAGTCATGATGGCTACATCGGCATACTAATGCTCCTTACTACTGAACTCGCTTCGCGTAATTCTGCATACTTCAATAACTTTTAAGCATGCTAATCTTTAGATTATTGAAGTATACTTGTTTAAAAAAAATTAAGTCACTTTAAATACTTCACTAAGAAACAATGAAAAAGACCCGAAGGATTATGCAGCCAAATATGATGTTCTCTGAGTATTGCAGACTGGAAGCACGTGGGTTTTTCAGTTAATATACAGAATTTTTGCCAAATAGAGATAAAGAGATGATTATCGTGTTGTATGTCAGGCCACATCTTGAATACTGCAGAAAAAGGAACAAAATTGGTGATGGTGGGTGGGGGGAAGATAAAGGGTACTCTTACCAGTAAAACGTCAGTTTTTTTTTTGCAAAGTGCAGCATCTGGAGACTGCGAGGAGATCTGATTGAGGTGAAGACTTTGAATAGATTGTCTAAATGGTAAATTCAATGCTGATATATTTGTGTTTTTGTATGGGCGGCTCCTAGAACAGAAGTTCATCTCCGCCTCGTTGCTCTGTTCAGTTTTTACAGATACTCTTGTCAAGGTAAGGCCAGTGTGTGTCATGTAAAAAAAAAAAAATATTAATAAAATAAATAATTAAATTTTTTTTTTATTATTTTGATTATCATGTTGGATGAAGATAGATGAAAAGGAAGGCGAGAAAGAAAGAAAAAAGTTTTTCATCCCGCACGGGAGAAAGTGATAGGAAAGAAAAACTGTTTGTGAACTGTTTGGAAAAGATTTCCCAGGGAGGAAAGAAAACTTGTATAAGATGAAGAGAGGGAAGGAGTAAAGAGATAGACTATCCCGGCCTAGGGAAGTCCCAATCCGTTGATAAGACTTTTTCCTCTTGCACATGAGAGGCATAAATTCAAATTGAAGAAGGATGGTTGCAGGTTGGATCTGAGAAAATTTGCCTTTCGCCAAAGAGTTGATTGTTGGAACAAACTCATCTGTTGTAGAGGTGGGTAATTCGAATAAATTCAATGAAGAACTAAATAAAGTGTTGGCGGAGATCGATAGAAAGTATTGGCAGTTTCTATAAGCTTGCTTTCTTGCATCATTTTCCACTGGTACTAATAATAATAAAATGCCACTTGAATTTCTAAGCAACAGAACGTTTAGTTTTCTATCTATGAAACAGTCTTGGAACGCACTCATTTACAACAAATGAAAAGTCATTTATCAAAAAGGTTCTGTCGTTTCACTGCATTCAAAAAAAGAGCACCCAACCAAAGATGGCTGTCGAAACTGCGACTGTCTCTTTGTTCGACTAAAAATGTGAAGATGAGACAGCACTAACCAATCCGCCAATGTGGCATTGCCCTTTAAAACCTCAAGTTACAAAGTACCTTAGCTCTGTAAATAATTACTCTTGGGAAATCAAAAGGGGGGGGGTAATATTTCTGGTGAATGCAGAATTTAATTCAAGTAGTGCTAGAAAGGCAATTCTTTCAATATAAATTCGCAGTAAAAAGCACCATCCGACCATGAAACGGACTCCGAAACGTGCTGATGAGAAAAGCTGAATGCCTGAATGGAGTCCACTGTAAGCAGCTGGTAACAAAGGTAATAATGAAGCTTTTGTATCATGCTGTGTATTTTGGTTCCAAAGACTTCAATATAAAGGCAATGAAGACACGTTTAATGGGTCGCTGAAATTAGGATGCTCGACTCTCCTTTTCAGATTCTTCAAGGCTTAACTTTTCCTATCGTATAATTGCCACTTGGTATTCAGTTCTTTATCACCAATCTTCGGTAACCTATTAACCGACCCAACGTACACGAAATCAAGCTTACATTTAAGATAATTAGAATTAAGTAAGAATTTAAATAAAGATGGTGCAACAAAAAAATATATATGGCTGCGATATTTGTTTCTTAATGTGCGTAGGTTTCAATTCTTGCAATTTAATCTACCAATTCATCAGTGGTAGCAGAGGCCCACTTTAATCTTTCTAATGCTTAATGTATGTACTGCGGTGCAAGTTAGGTTGTCTAGAATTTCTTTTTAATGCTAATTCCATTATATTATGGTCTTGGATCCACTGTGCTGAATTGCATCCAAATTTAGAATTAAAAGTCATTTATATTTTTATGAGCAGTTCATCGAAACATTTTCATCCGAAATCGATCTACATACGCACACAAGTGCGCAATGAAAAATGTTTCGATGAACTGCTTTATAAATACGTACAGCCACCATCCTGTTCTTTCATCTGATCTGTTTTTCGACCAGCAGGATTTAAACTACAATAGATAATACAATGGTCTTACTTCTTACAGCAGAAAAAAAAAAAAAAAAAAAAAACTTGCCTTTGTAACGAGTTGCCAGATATTGCACTACTGTCAAAAGATAGATTTAGCTATATTACAAATTCGAAAATTGATTTAGTGTCATGGAAGGTTACATCGAACAACTTCTTTATAACTGTTTTGTCCACGTGTTGCCATTAGAGGCAACTGCTATCCAATTAGGGACCAGTTAGTCTTGAAACAGGCTGTCCCAGTCGTCTAAATAACAAATTAACCTTTTCCAAAGGCAATCTATTTGAAAGTGACGCAACAGCAAGTTTTTTCTGCTGTGAGAATTGAGACAATACATTTCAAAATAGTTCTGCAAGCATCTTATAAATAGAGAAATGTTACCTTTTTTTTGGATGGATTCTTAAAGACAGATGCGATCATTGATACAAATGCCCGATTGCTTTGCAAACATTTAAGGACTGTAAAATGTTTTTTTGTAAAATGGGCCGGATTTTAAAGAGAACTATATTTACTTGTCGTTCGAATCAAATTTACGCACTAAGAAGGAAAAATTGTTTTTTCTTAAGGGATGTCTTAGTACTTAGGGGAAGGGTTCTTCATAACTGCAGCGACAAAAAAATTCATCGCAGTAAGAAAAACGCGATCCGAAGGGGCGAAAGCGGATGGGAGGGGAGTGACGAAAGCAAAGCAAGAAAAAAGTGACTCATACGCAGGAAATTAGCTTTTCTTTATATAGGGCGTACTCTGCGAAGTGGCACTCCGCTGAGATATGCTGCAAAAACAATGCTGGAATGAAAGAAGTGAAGCAACTCCTCTGGGAGTATTTTTTGCTCGGCGACTAGAAAAAAAAAATTTCAGGCGCTGAATTGCCTTTTTATTTTTTGTAGAAGAACCGCAACACTTCCGTCTCCTCGAGCTTTCAAGCGATTACGATACGCAGTAGAGGAACCTCTTCGCGTGCACAGACCTGTCCGTGTCAAGATTTCGTGATTCAACGCTACAAATACTGAACTGTCGTGATTTCCGACATCCGCTTAACATGTCGCAGGAAGTTCCGATATCTACGTTTTATTGTCCTTTAACCCCTTAGTAAATATTTATGTCGTACAGTGAACTTTCTTGATCCTCAGCAATTCAAATGGCCAATCAAGTTGTCAACTGACGTTATGAAATAATAAGACTCCGATTAAAAAGGAAAGAGTATTATAAAATAAAGTATCAAAGCAAAAATTGAGGGACCGAATCCGATGTATCTCCTTTGTAAGGTATTCCGCCTTAGAAGCCTTTGCTTTATGACGGACGACACAAAAACTTAAATGCATAACACTGCTGCCAAATCAAAGTCATCCCATATGAAAGAAGTGTGCATAAGAAGTGTTCTCTTACGTTAATTTAGTAACAACCAAGCTAAAGCCCAATCAGTGACAAATACACGACAAACGTACCCTTACGCCATCGGAAGCAATGTGACAGAAGCGCTAAACTGTTCATGACTGCTTCTTCCAAACATAAAACAAGCTGTACTATTTAATCATCGGCCAATATACACAAAACACGGATATGAGCGAGAAGCTCCGATCCAGTTAAAAAAAAAATAAATAAATAATAGATAACAATTATAATCATCATAATCGGCTAATGAATATGACCTATATGATAAAAATATCGAGACATTTAATTCTGCGTGCTTCAATTGTGCATCCACTGTATTGTGTACTGTAACCGAGGGCTTATTGTCAGACAACGTTAACTACAAAATTGCATTTTTGTTTTGAGACAACTTCAGTTAACCTTATACAAATAACAATGCATATATGTCATAGAAATGTATTTCTCTATTAGTTTACAAGTTAGCTTGGGCTATAAGCACATTTCCGGTAAACCAAGAAAATGTCAAATGTTCACTACAAAATGATTTTGTAACGTTGTCTGACACTAAACCCTCGTACTGTACTCCGAAAAGGCATGGGGCGTTACAAAGTCCAATAATTCGTGATTTTACCTTGAACATTGAAATAATAAACGTTTAAAATGATTCTAAAAAAGCTTCATTTAACTTCCGCTATGCGTGCTCGGCAAAAAACAATTTTTTTTTTTCGTTTGTCGTTTTTCTAAAAATAGCTTAAGATGAATTTCAATATATCTAAGTATGAGGTTGGATTGGTTAAGCTGTAGCTGCCAATCATACCAACGATGTTCATGAAATGTGACGACATACACTGGAATGACACACGCAGCCTTATTGTTCCTCTACAACTACAGAAGTAGTTTTTATCCATTTTTATGCTAACGTGCAATATTATATATGAACACTGCATTTTTGAGAGTGCCTTAGTAGGAAATCCGCTTACCTGTTCCTTCACAGACTGTAATATGTTAGTTTGTTCTGCCGGCAAATACCCATATACTAAAGATTCGTCCTGCTCGACATGCTGTCCCGAAGGCATCCTTCCCTCCGGTTTAGCAGTTGTTTACCTGCAATAATACATAAAAACATTACCACATTAGTGAACAGTCCACACATAATGGTTGATATTGTTAAATGGTTAAAATTAAACGATATCTCCTGAATGCAGAGACTGGCACACAAACTAGCAATACCTGAGGAAGATCGAGCTACAGCATATTCATAACGATATTAATTTATAGTGATTTTAAATATCTAAATAGTAAATATAGCAAAAATACTATTATGATTACTATATGAAGTCAATCGCTCTAATGAAAAAAAAGGTTTGCCTTTGACGTGAGCATTCTTTCGATTTTAGCGCAGTGTATAATGCAGTGGTTCTCAAACTTTTTAATGTGAAAAAGTCATCATATTTCATGATGACTTGTTACACAGTTGCATGAAATTCAACGACCTTTTGTAGCGACGGCCACGATGTAAGCCGATGCTAGATTTGACGTCGCGGCACCCCTATAAAGAGTAAGTGGCGCCTTAGGGTGCTCTGATCCAAGCCCGAGGCGGGTTCGAATCCCGCCTCGAGCTTGAATCAGAGTAGAAAATAATAAAACTTTGGGAAGTGCAATAGGGCCACAGTATGTCTTCCTGGCGCCCCTGATTGTGATAGATAATTCCTTCATGTGCGCCCCTGAAGCTCGGCGCCCGGGAGAAAGCCCCCTCTACACCCCTTTGCTACGCCCCTGCAATCTATGAATTTATAAAAATTACCATTTCAATGGTCTACGATTGGCATATATTTATTAATAAAATAATTTAAATAATACAATGAATATAACAAAACAAAAATATCAAAAGAAACTTACAAATATTCGTTTATATCTGCAGAGAATTTAATTATATATTAACTACAAAGAAAGGATATTTTAGTGTTCTACTGTGAATGTTCATTCAGGGTCGTTTGTAAACGTTGTCGCAGTTCCAAATAGTTCATTCTAAAAAAAACAAGGTACGTATTGCAATAAATTAGAGAAAACTAATTCAGAAGCAAGAACGTTGCAGAAAAAAATAATAACATTGAAATCACAGCGGTGTTGTTGGAAGTGGCATTATCGCTGGAATAATGCCATTCAGCCGAGAATTTGTAATTGAATGACCTGATTTCAGCAATGGCCCTCAGTCCCCAGCAGCTTTCACTCTCCCTCTTACGGCAGCGAGAGGATCGGAGTGGAAGCAGAGGGTGCTAAGAATCTCTGGGTACGACCAGGCTGCCATGCACGGAAATTGAACCTGGCATGTTATAACGTACGATCACTCATCGGTGAAGACAGGATATTAGAGCTGGAAAAGGAATTAGAAAATGTGAATTGGAATATCATTGGTTTGGCTGAAACAAGAAGAAGAAATGAATCACTTATAAGTTTATCAAGTGGAAATCTCCTGTACACTAATGGAAACAGTGAAAGGAGTGAAGGTGGAGTTGGGTTTCTGGTCCATAAAGATTTTAAAAACAACATTTTGGAATTCAAAAGTACATCACCAAGGGTGTCAAGATTAATACTCAAGATTTCTAAGAGGTACAAGCTAAAGATTATAATGATTTATGCACCAACATCGAGCCATGATGATGAAGAGGTTGAAGAAATGTACACTGAAATTGAGTCTTCTAGATGAGCAGAAAACCCACTACACTATTATTATGGGGGACTTCAATGCTAAGGTTGGAAAAAGGCAAAACAGCGCAGAAAGAGGAACTATAGGAAATTTTGGAATTGGGGAAAGAAATAAAAGAGGTGAAAGACTTGTGGAATTTGCAGAATCTCAAGGAATGTCAGTAATGAACACTTTTTTCAAGAAAAGGGTGAACAGAAAGTGGACATGGAAGAGTCCAAATGGATTAACAATTAATGAAATCGACTTCATCCTCACTAACAGAAGATATATTGTGAATGATGTTACCGTCCTGAATAAGGTAAATGTTGGAAGTGATCACAGAATGGTAAGATGTACACTTGATATAAATGTAGGAAAGGAAAGAAAAAAACTGACTCGAGTAAATAATACAAAGGTCTTTGAAATAACAGAGGAGGAGAAAAAGCAGTATGTACTGGAACTTAAGAACAAGTTTGAGCTTCTGCAGACTGCTCAGGACCAAGATATCGACGAGGAATATTACAACTTTCTGAAAGTGATAAAGCCCAAGAAACCTATAGGGAAACAGAAATCCAAAGAAGAAAAAATTAGTCAAGAAACACTTGTCATGATGAACCAAAGACGACAAATGAAGAGCAAGAAAAACACTGACAGGGAGAAAATTGAGTATACTGAGTTATGCAAAGCCATTAGAAAGAGACTCAGAGAGGACATAAGAAGATTTAACACAAGAAAAGTAGAACAAGCATTAAGGGAAAACAAAGGATTTAAATCAGCAGCCATGAGCAGTAATATAGAAAGACAAATGATACTGGTTCGAGCCCGTCACCACCAAATACGGAGGATGCGGAAAGGTCATGGAATGACCACCGCATATTCCCGGAGCAATATGGCCTTAGTTGCTAATGCTCCTAAAAACCAAATAACAACAAGAAATGATACTGAAACTGAAGAATAGTGATGGTGTACTTATAAACAGCAGAGAAGGCATAATTCAAATAGCAGAAGACTACTATAGAGAATTATACAAGGAGTGAGGGAATGATGCCAGCAGTGGGAGAAGATGGATTGCAAAGTAGCAACACATACGACATACCCGATATTCTTCCTGATGAGGTAGAACATGCATTGAAGAAAATGAAGAATCAGAAAGCCCCGGGGGAAGATGAAGTTACTGTAGAGTTGTTAAAATTGGGAGGAAGAGACATAACACAAAAACTGGCAAGGCTCTTCACAAAGTGCATTAGAAAAGGTGTGATGCCTAAGCAGTGGAATAATGCAATCATAGTTTTGCTGCATAAGAAAGGAGATAAATCAGAAATTGGAAATTATAGACCAATTAGCTTGTTATCCCATATCTACAAGTTGTTCACAAGGGTCATTACTAACAGATTAGAAAGAATACTTGATGAGAATCAACCGAAAGAGCATGCTGGCTTTAGGACAGGATTCTCAACTATGGATCACCTTCACGTAATATCACAGCTAATGGAGAAAGCAAATGAATATAAAACACCATTATGCCTGGCATTTGACTCTATACAGCATAAGGCAATGTTTCAGGCACTGGAAAGACAAGGCATAGATACTCCATATATTATGATTTTGAAGAAAATATATGAGTGCTACATCCTTTATTAGACTAGACAAAGACAGTAGCAAATTTAAAATCGAGAAAGGAGTTCGACAAGGAGACACAATATCTCCGAAGCTGTTTACTGCTGCCCTTGAGGAAGCTTTCAGAAGATTAGACTGGTCGCAGAAAGGAGTCAATGTGAACGGAGAGTACCTAAACCATTTACGATTTGCAGATGACATTGTGGTCATAAGCCACGATCCCAAAGAATTAGAGGAAAATCTTAATCAGTTATGCACAGTTAGTAAGGATTTTGGACTAAAGATGAATATGGCTAAAACAAAAGTAATGATGAACAAGTATGCCACGGAAAGGGAAATAATGATTGAAGGAGCAGTAATTGAAAAGGTGGAGTCATATACTTATCTGGGACAAGTTATTAGCTGGAATAATGATAAATGGCTGGAAGTCAAGAGAAGAATAAATTTTGGATGGATAGCATTCAGGAAATATAGTCACATACTGAAGAGCAATATCCCAGTTTGTCTGAAACGTAAAATAATGAATCAATGTATACTCCCCACCATGACTTATGGAAGTGAAACTTGGGCACTCACCAAAAGAATGGAAGAGAAGCTAAGAACTACACAGCGAAGAATGGAACGAATTATATTGGGAATCAGACTGTTAGATAAGAAGAGAAACACATGGATTAGGCAGCAAACTCAAGTAAAGGACATTCTTATCAAAACTAAAGAACTAAAATGGTCTTGGGCAGGACACATAGCTCGAAGACATGACAGATGGACTAAGAAAATAACAGAATGGTACCCAAGAGGAGCTAGAAGAAAACCTGGAAGACAAAGGCGGAGATGGATAGATGAAATTCATGAGTTTTTGAGTAGTAAATGGATGGCCAGTGCTCAAAACAGAAAGAACTGGAAAGTTGCTGGAGAGGCCTTCATCCTGCAGTGGATTGAAAATGGCTGATGATGATGATGATTTCAGCAAATGTATCTACTTCAAAGGTAGATACATTCCAATGGTGTGCAAGTAATCCTATCTGGGCATCATTAAATCAGTCTTAGTTCTGATTGGTCCCCCCTGTAATAACAGATGCTTCCTCTATATGTATATAAAATGCTGAAATATTTAAGTTACATATTCACTATCAACTGTCGGATTTCTCTTCCTCTCCCACGCAAACTTTTATTGATGTGATTTACCATGTCACCAGGTGGCCCTTCTTGAATCACATTCGTTCGTATACGAATTTGTTTTCTCCCTCTCCCCCAAAGATCACCTGATAACTAGTTGGCCACCACGCCTCACGTACCACTGGATGACTAAAACAAATGGTTTGGGTGGGGGGGGGGAGAGGAGTTTTTAAGAGAAGTTACAGTCCATTAGCCAGAGAGCGAAAATACGCGAGTTATTGTAGTGGCACTTTGTCGCCGACCTGGCTGTTGACTTCCGTGAAATACGATGATCACAAAGTTCTTCATAAGATCCCAAGCGGGGTCCTTCGCCTTTTCGACAATACGGACTCCAAGAGAAGTGGTACGATGGAAGAGATGATAAAGGGCATAAGTGAAGACGACGTTGAATGACACCTTCGGCACAGGCGGGGAGGAGAGTTAGCTGTATAGAGGAAGCAAACAAGTGCGGGAAGGGGGGGGGGGAGAAAACGACATGTGGTAGAGATATCAGGAGAGCGAGAAAGACAGAGTTGCTATGCGTCTACTGCGAAGTGGTGTTTGTATCGATTCGCTCCGCCAACTCAAGTACGAACTCGAGCAAAGGCAACAACTTCTCAATTAAGAAAAGGGGAAAAATTATAAGAAGAAATGAAACAAAGCACTGGTGTAAAGTTAAATTCTCCGACTCGATCGGCAATAAGCATACTCTCAAGTAAATTGCAGCATAATGTGTGAACAACTATTCAGGGCTTCCAGCCTCTTTCCCGCAGGATCAAAGATCAAAACGAATAGGTTGGCTTCCTTCTTTTCTCAATATTGCCAGAAAGGAAATTTGTGACTTTTATTCCAGAGTTCTCGCGTAACAATTACATGTTAGATGGCTTTTAAAACAGCCATGTTCAGGAGAGACAGTTACTTAATATATAATTTATAAATAAATGAACAAAGACCAACAAAAATACTTGTCAAATATTTGTACCATGGTGTATAAATTGCATTTAAGGTTTAGCGGAGCAATACTATTTCTCTTCGGATAAAATACGCACCTGGTTTGAGGGGCAGGCGGTACCGAACAGTTCGAGAAACGTTTTGAGGAGGGAAAGAAGACAAATCTGTAATTACTACAGGATCGCTACAGATGAACAATTATATTAATTGCGCTGTGAATTAACAATGATTCGTGTATTAGCTTAACGTGGTACCAACAGCTGCAGTCCCTACAGTTGGCATTTCAGAATAAGCCAAAGCCCGGAACGTGTAATGATCACGCGAGAAGAATTAACAGCTCAGCAGACTACATCGTTATCAGTATAATAACAGCGGCTAAATGAGGTCACGTTCCTGGACCTTGGGAACGACATAGCATTCGTGGAAAGTGTGCCGGGTGTAAAAATGACTTCATATGTGTAAATCACTTCAATTAATACGTTTTCGATCCCCTGCATTTCATCCAGGAAAACAGAGGTGGCATATGGAGCGGCAATCCCCGGCCTACACGTACACGAGTTCACAAAGAATGCGGTGCAGCTCATGACAACGAGTACCGATCTGTTGAAAGCAGTCACCCCGTCTGCCGTGATGTGCAAGATGACAGAAAGCTTCCTACTTCGACAAGAGAAGGCTCGCACTTCCCTAAACCTGTTGTGACGGCAGTTAAGAGTGACGCACAAATTCCTCGCGTGTGTACGTCGTCGTCCTCGCTACTGACAGTTGTTACTGCGTTACCGACAGATGGTTCGCAGACACATAACGGCCTTGCACAAGGCATTCGCAAAAACAAAACAGCTGGTCAACATAGACGGGGGAGGGTGCGCATCTTTTCAGGAAAAGGAGAATCCTCTAATTCACAGAAAACGACACGTGCTATGTCAAGCCTTAAACCCTTGCGTCCCTCGTGGTTTATCTGGAACGGATGTGTCAGCATTTTCGCTTACTGTCACCCTTCTGTTATATGAAGTACGTTTCCGTCGCATTGCTTCGTCGGAAGTTCAAGCGCGGTCTCCCATGCACGCATTTCGCTTCGTCTGCTGTCTCGTCTCAGTCTAGCACGACAATCTGTCTTAAGTTCTTTTGTATCGGTCAAAGTGTGTGGGATTACTTCGTTATTCCAGCCTTACAATAAAGCCGAATCGGACACACAAATTCCCGGACTTTCTTTTCAATGGCACTTGTTAAAACAAACCCCACTGAAGTCACAAACTTTGTCATCTACGATTTTTTTTTTTTTTTTTTTTTAAGGTGGGTGGGTGAACGCAATAATATCTCCACGCTTTTGCTAGAATTTGTATCGTATAAAATGTTGCTTTTCGCATTTCCCTAAACCTGTTGTGACAGCAGCAACAAATTAGAAAAAAACGGCACTGTAAACGTGGCCAAAATGAAGAAAATTCTTCTTCAGTGAACGGCCACCGTAGCCGAGCGGTCAAGCAAGAGGGCACAAAGTACAGGCGCTTGAGTGACCGTGGTTCAAGCCCGCATAACTACCAAATATGGCAATGTTCTTGAAACTCTGTGTTGTGAACTCCTGACCCTGTGCGCTCCTCCCGAAGTATTTACAATTTATTTTAAATACTCCAAGACGAAAACCAGAATATTTAATTTTAAATATTCTGGAAAGGTTATTTTAAATTTATTAACTGTGAACAAATTAAATATGAATAGATGAAGTGGTGGTAACATTAAAGATTCAAAGGATTCCAACTATCAGCTGGAAAGATGATATGCCGGCTGCCTTTTCTTTCAACTTAAACTACCACTAACAAGTTGGCCATCAGGCATTGTAATGGGGTGACTTAGTTTTAGCCCGCCTGTAGCTACCCTAATCCGAGGAACTGAAGCCTGATTGAGGATGCGTTCTGTCACGCCTCCCTAACCGTACACATCCTCCAAACAGAGGTTCGCTCTCACATCAGTAAAAATGAAACAGGAAAAAGTAAACGGCCACACAAACAAGACATGCCGTGGGAAACAACTATCATACAAACGTCACGGGAAAAGGACTGGAGAATTGATTCAATAAAGTCAACTTGTGTAGTTCTTGTCTAAATATACATTGTTTTCATTATTTTTTTAACATTACTTAATGACCGTTTAACAACTAATTTCTAAATGCACCGAAAGTTCGAGCACATTTTGTAATTAATAGTTGAATCTGAATGTCAGGGCCATTGAAAATTGGTGTATAATATTTGGAGCAACGTTTAACAGAAGGGAAAAAGAGAGACAAAAAAAATTATTTAATGAAATAAGATTATGCCCATCATTGATATTGGCAATAGCCAATATTTGTCAAGTGCATAATCGAAGCCGAATGATTAATAATAGACTATTTCAATAATCGATTATGAAATCGAAAACAACAAAAACTGAAGACAAAGAAAATGACAGTGGAGGAATTCATCTGATGCTACCAATGGTTTCGTGCCATAATGGATTATTTAAATTACGCCCATCACTTACCAAATACTAATTCCAATTAATATTTATCAATCAGAGATCTGATTGAGAGTAGCATGACTCATCAAATCGGCACACTCGAATAAACAATTCCAAGACGGGCAATTCTAATTTTGCACCAGTGTACTACTGATTGATGCAAAATCTTTCAGTTCCTGAATCTGTTTAGCTCCTAACGATATTTATTTTTGCTTTGGCCAGCCTGCTCGAATAACAGACGTTCGGATAATCGAGGTACTACTGTTGTAACATTCTCAAACTCAAGTAAAAATATTGTCAATCAAAAAGTATTATCCTAATTCTCTAGTACAGAATTCAAATTGGTGTGAATTACATTATAATGAATCTTCCTCTTCCCGGCATTTATTAGCATTTATGAAAACAGTGTACAAATCACTTCACTTCCTCAACAGAATCAATTCCAGAATCTTCAACTTATTCAAGCTCTAGCGTACAAGATAAGTTATAAATTGGCATCCTTAACTACTACGTAATCTTATTAAAGCTCTTATGCTCAGTTATGATCCTTTCGATCCTCAATTCGCTTTTTCAAACTTGGTTTCAAACCAGACCACTCGTGCCGATGTTTTACAGAAAGCATTAAAAGCCTAAGTGGGTAAAAGGAGTTGGTATAATATTTATCTCCGGTACAATATAATCACATCCCCACATAGGATATGATTATATTGTATTAGATTATATTATTATTTTTTTTTTTTATGCGTGGCCCTTTTCACAACGTGGCTGAGTAATCTGTCTCAGGCGAGAGTAGTATAATTTTTTTCTCCTGGAAACTCCGGTTTTTCGTCCATCAAACAGACTACAGAACGCACGCAATTTTACAGACATTACATACGAGACAAAATTGGGCTAAGTTGCTGATGCGCCTAAAATCGAACAACAAAAAGCATTCAAATTTGAGCTTGGGCTCAAATACTATGAAATGAAAGTGGAAAACCTGCTTTCTCGCAAGGTCTTCCATTCTTTCCTCTTCCCCCACATAAAATACTCGTAAGAAGTAAAAGGATCCATGGTGTAACTTTTGCTAGAAACACTTGGCTGCAGTCTGTTATTCCTTGAAACAGTCTTACATAAAATAAACTTTGTTTATATTCGGGAAGGTTACACATGATCAGAGAAGTTCATAAGATAAAAAATACAAGAACATTACCATATTTAGTGTTCCGTGAGCTCAAATCACGGTCAACTGAAACGAATGTACCATTGTAGTCTACACTTAACCACTCGGCTACGACATTAACAATTTGGATTTTATTTATTTATTTTATTTTTTTAAGAACAATTCGTGAAGAAAATCTCTGTACCTTAAAGCTACTGCTTCGATTTAAGGCTCCTTCAGGAATTCTCGTTTCCCACAGGATATCCTGAGTAACCGCGAATTAGTAACCATAATTTGTACATAAGTTCATGAATTGCAGAATCGAAACCGACCAGTAAAGTTCATGGAAAACGTAATGCCAGAAGGCTGTTTCTTTTTATCTGCCGGCCTGCAACTAGTTTCTCTGAAACACAAATGTTTTAAAGTTAATTTTATGCAAGTTATCGTACAAAAATGTTTGGCTACAACATTTATTAAGTTCATGAGTCTGATTTGTGGTTGAATTTTATTGTTCCTTTTTTGGATAGCACGACATGGGCGGTTCGCAACGTGACTGGGTAAACTGCCAAAGAAGCGGTTGTTAAATTTAACAAGGCAAGAACATACAGGTGTGTGATGCAACACTTCCAGAAAGCTAGATGTTATTACGCTTCAAGATAATTCTGCATTCCATATAAAGTACTTAAGCGGTATTGCGAATACAGTTTAAGTTTATAATCCTTTAAACACGTTATGGAAACGATGAGACTTATAAAACTGAAGTCTCCAGAAAGAGTAGCCCTTTGTACTGATGGATAATCTTGCTATCAAGATGCACCTTATCAACTGACATGTACGTATCTAAAAAGGAAAATGCAGCACCTGGAAGTCAATTCAACTCCGCTGTATAATTCTATGATGATAGAGACTCTGTAAAACAAACAAGTGTGTGTTTGTAAGAGTTGTTTGCGTAGATTTGTCAGGTTATGTTGTTTTGCTTCGCTGTTCGCCAGGAAGCAGCTATCAACCAGGAAGACTGCTTACCGACACTCGTCTCTGGCAAGAGGAGCTGGGTCCCTACTATTATTGTCAGCCCCTTATCAACTAGTAAGTGGAGTACAGAATGCACACATTTATCAGCAAATTTCCCATTACATCTATGCAAAGAGAGAAGACGTTTGACCGTGTAAACAACTATTTTTGGTTAACAAAAGTCTTCCTCTGCGTGAAAGAAAAAAAATATGCGCTTCACTTTCACCTTGGTGCTGTTTGACAGTCATTAAGTAGCCAATGGCTTTAGGCCGAAATGGGTTTACACTATAAAAAAAAAAAAAAAAAAAAAAAAAAAAAAATGGAGAGAATAAAGGTTTTGTGTTGCCAAGTTTGACAGCACAAAAACTTATAATTCCAACAGCTATAATTACCGAGGAAAAAGGTGATTTACAACAGAACTAAGCGAGGAATACATCGACTTTGTTTTCTTTTGTATATAGTGAATAAGAATTAAGTAAGGCTTATCGACTAACAATCGTATGGCGTACAAATGAACTCCGCATTTTAAGCCATTAATAATTTTAATAGTGAGGTTTCTCCACACGTATTGTCATTAGACGTAATCTTCGCAAGAGGGTGCTGAACTGAGAAACTACAGGTCAATGGAAAACCTGTCTGGTCAGTATAGATGGGAGAAAGGTCTCGCCTGGGTGAACGTTTATTGCTTGAGAATTACAGGAGCTTCTCACACACACTATTGTCATTAACAAATATGGGACGGTTTAAATAGTAATTAGAAGACCCGAGGGAGGGGTCATTTGTCCTCGCTCTCGAACGGATTCAGTAGAATACACGGGTACCTCATTATTTGCAATGTTTGGATCGGTGTGCGAGGGAAAGGGGAGGGGTGTCAGAAAGACGGCGTCAAATCAATGTGAGTAAGTCATGCGTGGCTACTGCAGAGATGTGAATACTCAGCCGATCGATTGACAGTGGCGTATTCAGGTAGAGCCAGAGTTCGTATTCAAGGAAGATGGAAGGGAAAGGAGCGTGTCGGTGAAGTTACACTACACCGATCACCACGGTTTTGTCCGATTAATACCTCCATAACCATCAGTGATTGTAATGCGAACGGGTTCAATAACTGCTTTATCGAAATTCGCTCACCCACGTGATCCCAACAGAATGGAAATAGGAAATTACAGCACGGCAACGTGTACGGAATTCAAATCCTGCTGATCTGGTTGTAGTTTGCGGACGATAAATGTCAGGCGTCTGCTTGGAGGCAATGTATAGGGCGTACCCGACAAACAGGCGTACCCGAAGTTTAGGAGAATACACGTATATTGTCAAATGTTATCTTGGAAATACTTCGAAGGAATGTCGATGCGTGACTAAAAACACCAAATCGGAAGGGGAAAGTGGAACAACAGCAGATCTGTAAGATTCGGAGTTACAACTTACTGAATTGCATAATTAAATCACGTAATATAGTAATAAAACTTTCAATTGGTGAGGGCGGTTTTAATTTGAAAAACTTGTTATTAATGTTGGCTGGAATCAAAGAACACAACAAGAGAAAAATACATGCATTTCAGTTTTAAAATTCCCATCTTGTAAGAAGCGCAGTATACATGCTGTGGTAAAATGCGATCCTAGGCAATTTCCCCACAGTGCTACCACCAGAGGTGGTTTGAGTTCAGGGTGAATTGGTATTGGTATTGTTATTTATGGCTCAAGGGCTACTAGAGCCATATTGCGCCTATCATCCAGCGTGAATAAAAGAAATCTAAATACAGTATATCTGAGTGAGAATATATTCTAAATTCGGTATCTTTATTAAAGCTGGGTAAGTATTTATTCCCGTTCATGAAATCAAATTCATCGATATTTTACTTGACCAAAATGTAAACCAACAAGGTTACCTGCTCTCCAAAGCATTCTGGAGCCTTAAACTTGACTTATGCCGTTCTTCACAAGAAATTGTTGGGAGACTTCTACTTAATTATTTCAGTCCAAACCTAGATTACATCTCTGAAACTTTTGTCCATAACTTCTCAAAAGAAACTGGGTCGAATAGAGCGCAGACAAATGTCCCCCACCCCCTGCTTCACTTCCAAATCAAGCTTTACAACATTCTCTCCTATAATCCACTCCAGTGCACAGCTTATGCTCAGAAAATCATTACAGGCGAATCTCTGCTCTTCTGTTCACTACTTCACAATTCCTAGGAGACCAGGAATTGGTGACCTTAGGCCAAGTCTTTCGATACCCAGACAGCTTTCGATCTTCAAGAAACTCTATCCTGAAATATTATTGATATCCTCAATGCCGCTGATGTCGAGTGATCTGTGGCACTGGACAGAGATTTCAAATGTAACCCTCTCAATCAAGTCAAGTATCCAAAGTATTTTATTAAATTTTGTCTGTAATAGTCTTAATTCAGGCATAAAAAGATAATCGGGAGGGGGGAAATATTTTCCTCCGCCAGACCAGAGTTTTTCCAACAGGCAGGAAGATACAAAACAAGAGTACAATACTGGAAATCTACAGCCACTTCAGAGCCTCAACTGTCACCGCGCAAGTCCTGAACAACCCAACCATACGATTTACTTTGTACAAACCTTTTATCATAGATCAAACTTATGTTAGGTGCGGCAAGCAGTGCACGACGAATTTTCACGTTGTCAACAGAGCCAGATAAAGTAAATGAACCAAAATTATTCATTGTTTCTGTTTAATTGTAAGCTGCCCCGAGGTCTACGAATTATCGGAACCGAAGTGTTTTTATGAAGACGTAAGCTACAACTTGCATATCCACGGAGATGAGGTTAACGCTGTATAGTGAAAATGCGTTTATGAAATATTCACACACACAAAGGCAGAGCAAAGAAAGCCAATGAATGAAGACAATCTTCTACCATTACTTCTAATTCTTGCGTAATATCTTCATACTTCAAAATTAGGAACGCCGGAATGAACGCTCAAATTCCCGCGAGTCACGGGTCTAAACCAAATAACGATTGTGCCAGTGAAGTTTATTAATCATCCGCGCAGTGCACAAAGTATTAGGTTCATTTCCTTCTTAAAATCTCAGATCGATAGTATCGTTATCGTGTGCGTTGAATCACGAGGGGACCAACGTTCAGACGAATGATGAAATCGACGCCTGCATACCTCTGGTGTGATCATCGATGAATCCCCACCTAATTAATAAATCTCCTCTAATTACTTTGAACTTCACAGTTTTATTGGCTTATAATAAATGCAAAGTCACTACAGCAACTTACATTTGCCATCTACCAAATTTCGACACGCGCGCGTGAGTCAATGCTCACGAGCGCGTGTGTATACATCATTTTGACCATAATTAGACGTGCACACTGGCGTTCCGGTCTTTCACGTGAGTGGCAAAGCTGGTTGCGAGCATGCGTCATTAAACGATGGTGCTCAGGCAAAACTGGCTGTAATCCCAATCACACCCCTCTGTTTATCCCCCTATAATTTTTCACAGTGGGGTGGTCTCATGAGACTTCTCATCTACGAGACCTTAATCTACAGTAACGATAGTGGAAACGTGCAGTATTAGCGAATGGAGTTTCCCCATTCCGTAAGCCCCGGTGGACATTTCACTCTCTCCCCCTTTCCCCAATCCCCCCTGCCCTTGCTCCTGTAGCATTACGATGGTGGTAACGACTCGAGCCACTGGACCGTGCAGGCGGTCGGAGTTGGATGAAAAGGCGGGATGGTGTTGGGGGGGGGGGGGGAGAGATAAGGAAGAAAGGCCGTGAGTCATAACGGCTACTATGACATCCTGGAGATACGGAGAACAGTTCTAACAAACTGGTGGTACTGAGGTGCACGGGGCATTTTATGGGGAAGTACTTGACCGCAAGGGTTTGTTTATCGCATGCTTATGAAGGTGTGGTTGCTCCCCTACCCGCCCTCATCCAACACGTTGCATGAATAAACAAGGACTAGTGGGACCGAGACGGCCTGTTTAGTGACAGCCACACTTGAGATGAACTGATAAGCGAAATACGACAATGGAAAAGAGAAAGCGTTTCTTCACCAACGTTTTCTTCTCAGAATTCCATTTATAACTTTCCAGTTTTTTCTTATGAGCTTCCTATTGTTAATTATTGAAATAAACCTGCACACAATATAAAAGCAGGAATATTGAAAATATTACGACTTTCATTATCCTTTTTGTTGTTAAGGTAAGGGTGCATAAGTACACGTGCCTTGAGTGACCGGGATTCAAGCCCGCTACTGCTAAATATGGTGCTGTTTCTTGTATTCTCTCTACCTTGTGAACTCCTCGTCTTAGCAGAAAATTTATTTTATTTTAAATATTTTCCATGGCAAGCTTAATGGCATGGAGCTAAGCAGTATAATTGCTGCACTCAGCAAGAAGTGAAAGAAACAGTTGCATTTAGGAAGACAACAGCTGCACCCACTTTATTTTGATAAGCTCATGAAAACATAAGTTCATCAGTACCAGACTTTGAACCATCAGTGTAGATCTTAGAAAAGTGGGAATGATTTTATGTATGGAAAAGATGTAGTTGTTGGATGTTAATATATGCTATACCACCCTTTATTCAAGGGGGCATCGAGATCTCTCAAGACATTATGAAGTTGCATATTCCAGCATTCGGTTCGATTCTCAGTTTGAAACCAGTAGGCTGAACTGGTTTGGGTTTGCACAGTGGGTTGCCCACTGCAGATCACGTAGTAGTGGCCAAATAGGATGATTGGAAAGCTTTTCATTTTAGCCGAATAGTTCATCTGTAACAACCTTCTTCTGATATTGAGTAGAAGATGGCGAGCCTTAACACAGACGTTGAACTGCGGATGTTCTGTATGAACCCAGCACAATCTTAAGAGAATAGTGTTAGATGGGAGCAAGACGAGCCAAGGTACTCTAGCAGAATCATAAACAGGTGCTCAACAATCTGGTCGAGATCTAATTGGAGACAAATATTAATGGAGCAGGGTATAACGATCTGCAACCCACGATGTAATAGAGATGATCTGGAGTACGTTCATTTTCTTAATGAAAATAGTTCGTAGATGTTTGATGTGCTCTTGGAAATTTAGCTTATTATCGAAAATTAGCTCTAGGAGCCGAATACTGTTCATGATTGGAAGAAGTTGCCAAGTGGAACTCAGGTTCGGGATGCATTTTGTGCTTATTGCAGAAATGTATGGCTGTAGAATTTGTGGTTTGTCTATATCCATTCTGTGCCATCCATGGTTCAAATGTTATTTATTAGTATTCGTAAATGCCGCTCAGCATAGCTCATATTCTGGGAATGATAGGATATGGAAAGATCATCTGCGTACAGACATGAGTTGGCAGGGTTTAGAATGCTGTTCGTGATATGTGTTTTTTTTTTTAATTGGCACTGCAAAATTCAGGAGAGACAATATTTGCTGCTAACGGTTTCAACTGCTAAGTCTCCAGATTTGAGTCTTCGTACCATTATCCTTGTAAAGAGGACGATTTTGGTGATCTGGCTAGAATTTCTGAACAATTCCAAATATAAAAAGGAGACTGCGTACCTAGTTCATTTGTTAACAAATGCAGTATTAGGAAAATTCGATATTCCATTTGAGGTCGATCTGTTTTCATCCTCTTCCGGTTTGGTTGTCACAATCGTGTTGCTGGAAATCCATAGGTGTAGGATTTGCAGTCTTGAGAGGAGGATAAATTTTTGTTTTCCGTAACTGCTCCTTTTCAGTCTTGGAAGGATAACTTTTCCTTCCAAGTTTCCGGCAAGGTAGGAGCAGTTCCATGAGGTGACCAAGCTGCTGTTAGTTGTGTTAGTGATATAAGAAAAATAAACAAAAAGAAAGATCTCTTTTTTGAGTCTTTGCCTACTAGAGCGAAAGAGCTACTCTAATATAAAATGAGGAAAGCGGTATTTGGAACAAAAAAAAAAAAAAAATCTGTACGTGGCAAAAGCTCTTTAGAAATAACGCTTTAACGAACGCATTGAAATCACTTTGGCCAGGGAAAGCTTGCCACTCGGGTTCCAATTATCCTTGTAAAGCGGACGATATTTAGGATTGGACAGCGATTACAAAATCTTCCGTTTAACTCTAAATTTATGTAGGAAGAGCCCTCTCGTGCATTCATTTTACGGTTAACCAACAGCAATATGCTAATGTAGGAGATTTTCACCTCTTGCTAACAGACCTGTGACGTGTAATAAAAATAAAAATTGATTCAATTATATTCGTAAATATGGGAAGACAACTCTAACAAAAACGATTTGATCAAACTTAGTGTGTTCATTCTTTTGGATTTTCCATCAATTGTGGCGGCGGTGGTGGTGGTGGTGGTGGGGAAACGTTCCGTCACCCGAACACTTAATGGAGAGCAGCTGGAAAGGACACGCATTTCCTGCTAGCCCATATGGCCATTCAATTTACTCTCTCTCTCCCTCCCTCCCTCCCTTCCCCAAGAGGCTAGTAAAATGGCTAATATTTCAAGGTCATGGAGAATGCCATCTTTCAGGAAGCCGAATGAACAAGTTTATAAGCAGTTCTTTATTTACCCCTCTTTCAACTCACGAATGTGGTCTTATTCAGAAAACAGTTAGTGAATCTTTTAATGTCCAAATAAACATATATCATATGGTATTTACTTTTGAAAATGATTATTAGAAAAAAAAGTAAACTGCAGCCATTATCAACCCACTGCAGGATGGAAGCCTCCTCAACAATTCATGCTGAGGGAAATGGACCATAATCTGCCACGCTGGCCCAGTGCGGGTTGGCAGATCGACCGTAGTTAGCAGTCAGGGGCTTGAACCCCGGTCTACTCAAAGAGCGTGTGCTACTGCACTCCCGCTCCTGACCACTCGGCTACGGAGAAAACACGAACTTAACTTCCCTAAACTAAGTCCAACAAATAGCCAGAATGTGCTGTCCTCGTGTTGTAAGCTGCGAGGTTGCAGATTTGTGGTTCTGAGTGAAAAACAATGAATGAAATTAACTGATGGTACCAACGGTTCTGTTTCCGCAATCAGAAAGCACAAATGCAATTTCAATTGCTCATTGTCCAAGACAGTAACATGAGCAACGTACCCATCCATCCCCAACATAAAACTGACTACCTCTTTTTTATTTTCTGTTTACTTCTTTCTTCCAGTTCAATTCCAAGTCTCAATCGAATGAGAAATGGTGTCTTCAACAGCACTGGATCTTAATTTCTGAAATCACAAAACTTTTTACATCACTGAATAATTACGACTCTATTTGGTTCTCTGCTATTGCCTAATACAGTGTGTATTACATTCGGAGTTTCAATGTAGAAGACAGCCTCACTCATCGAAATGTGCGTCAATTTTAAACGGTTTTTTTTTTTTTTTTTTTCCCCTGGATCTCAAGGCTAGATTTACTGGGGTGCAGTGGGCACAGCTGCTGCATAGCCCAAGGCAGAGGGGTGAGGGTGGCAACACAATTTATCTAAAAACTCTGACTACGTAAATATATTTATGCTTAGAATCCACTTTTTTTTTTTTTTTTTTTTTATGCACGCACATTATATTATATCATGTGGCAAATCCACTGGGTAGTACATGCCGCAGAGGAACCTTCTCTGTAAACTTATTCAGTTGAACAGCAATGTCTGAAAAATGTTTTTAATGTAACAATCCGGATATAGTAATTTGTACCACTTAAATTAATTGTCATAATAAACAGGTGAAATTATTCAAATTTCAATTTATATTACACATATTATTCTTATTATGAAGTTTGTTACTGAACTGCCTACAAGTAGAACGCAGTGGTTTTTTTAATATATCTTTCATTAATTAAACTATAATGAGCTTATTAAAAGAAGTACACTGGTATATGCAAGAACGAAAAATTATCACTTTCATCGTAGTTAACTACATGGACTAAGCCAGTGTTAATTCCTTTAAAATTCCAGATGTTCTTCATTACAGTCAGCGATAAGTTCCTCATCTTCCAATTAATTCTCATTTTGTCCTCTGGGACAAAATGGTTCAGCGGCCATCCATCCACCATCGGCAGGGATCTAAGCCGAGCAACATCAGAATAGGCATTACTTCGCAGTATTAAAGCGTCACTTCAACAAACAACCTACCTAATTAAATTTCCCGCTGTTCCTGCAGTTTGAATGTTAAGACGACGACAAACACGGTCCTCTATCAGATGTCTGGACCAATGGAAATAAAGAGTAAACTAATTCGCGTGCGCACTGAAGATAACGAAAACATTTCGGGTACCCATTAAAGTAGATATACATCTTTGCTCTCAGAGACTGAACGAACACCAACCACGAACAGTGCACAATTCCGATAGTGAGCGGAGTTATAGATCTTCTACATCACCCGCCTTCACTACAGTGACGACATAGTATAGACATCATTCGAAAACGCTCATTTTCTTTGCGCGTGAGTACTCGCACGAACAGCAATATGGCTATATCAGCATTTGCATTTCTGTTATCTAATATGCTGTATTTCACAACCTTATCGGTACTGGACTGGGCTGTCTGCGATTGATATGCGTTGCAGAAAATAGTAGAGTTGTTTCCATAACAACAGACTCTCTGTAACTGGTATAAATGTTCTTTTCTGGTAATTTAAAAGCAAATATGGTCAGTCTATGATGGGGAATGCTCATAATGTTGACAGTATTTCCACTTTCAAAATCTCATTAAAATATCATTTTGAAAAGAGTGGTAATGCCAAAAAGGTCTGCATTCCTTTTAAGAGGAGGCAACGTATTAACGCTGCGTTCGAATTTGTTAATTAAAACAGGAAAATGAACTCATTCAGTCGTAACTACAGTTGGAAGTATGTTCTGGTTAACCCATAAAAAAGTTCGCTCCTTTATTTAAAAACACTCATCAGTTAGTCAGCTACAAATGATAAGTCCTACGTTAAAAAAAGAAACACTGCACACGTAATAAGGTTATTGAACTCGATGCTCCTGAATAGTCAAGTCGCATACTCGTACAAGAGAATATGAAACCCTTCTATCAACACTTTGGGTGCGTCTGGAATGTTCACCTGGAGGTTTCTATGTAAAAGCGAATGACTAACTCCATCTTTAGTTGTGGAAAAGGTGTAGAGATTACGTTAGATCGATACCTGCCATACACACCTAACTGGTCTCAGTCCATCCCTTTCTTGCAGCTCCTGATACGTCGAAGTGCCGCTCTTTCTTTGCCAACTAATCAACGCCTTTAAAGATTCTCACCTTTCTCATTCCGCCCCCGGCATAAGCCACCCCTTAATAATTTTAAGGGCGATGCTCTTTTTTTTTTAATTGGTATTTCTGTGTCGTTTATTAGGTGTGTCTTGACTCACGCGGTCCACTGGTTAAAAACAGTGGATAGTTTTAAGGTCAATAGCACTTTCGCTTTTCAACTGAAAGGAGCCAGGCAGTTTGTCAACATACTCAACAACAACTTAGAAGTACTCATACTACAACAAGTGGGAACTACAACAGTAGTTCGCCTAAAACGGTGACAATCTGAACAGATTTTAGATTTAATGCACCGAAAGACCAAGGAAACTTAAGCGTCTGCAGGGTAATAATACCATCCTTGCAGGAGCTTTTCAGTGCATGCTTCCGTGTCTTTCGAAAAAAGAATGGCATGAGCTGATTGCCAACTACATTCTCCACCTGTTCAAGAGTGAACAGGTGGAGAATCTGACACGGCGGGTGAAAACTAGGTCGAGCATCGTAGCGTTTTGATCACGGTCAAGGCAGATATTCCTCACAGTATTCCTGTCCTATACTGATATCCATGTAGGTCAAAAGATAACAAGCATAACCTACTTCATAAATAGTTCAAATGTCACGGAAACCTCTCCACACAGTGAACGCCAAAAGATCCGCTATTTCTATTCACTTCAACGTTTTCCTGAATACCTTTATACGGCTATTTGTCAAGCGAATTTAACTAATTCGTTTATAGTCCTCTTTGGAAAATGGGGCTAGGCCACTTGCCTCTCGTTTAGAAAAACTAGTTTCAGTCAACATCAGAAAATTTATATTTTCAAGCAGAAGCCAATTTCGTTTGCATTAGAGGAGGTACTAATATTGGCAAATGATGAAAGGAAACAAGCACCAATCAAGTCTCATTTCACACATCCATTCGCTCTAAAAATTTCTCCAGTTCTTCCTTGAATTTATTCTCATTTTTTTCTAAAATGAGAAAAAATTCCTAGCGCGGTCCTCTTTAAACACAGAAGTCGTATCATAATCATATATAATGGAGAGACTTTCTATGCGCAATCGAACTAGGAAGCACGATCCGCTACACGGATCTTCTGGCTGTGACTAATTAACGTTAACGTCTACAGTATTTCCATTATAACGAACAATCTTCTGAAGGGATTTTCTCTTTACAATCATTTGAACAGATCCTTTTTTTTTTTTTGCAATGGAAGACGCTGTACTGCATGCTTTAAGTAACACCGTTTTTACATGGCGAATTGATTAGTTGTCTGATGACATGGACCAGTTTTATGGAGTGAATGAAAGGTTGAGATTCTGCACGTCCAATAACGCAGGGTTTCTCCCCCCCCCCCCCCCAAATCTTAATTTATTTTTTTTTTCACATCCAAGACTGCTTATTTCTTTTGTCATATGATTAACGATGTGCATAATTTAAAGAAGAGTTCGATCATTGGGAATCAGTCATTCCACAAGGAGACGAGCTTTGCAGATCAAGCAATTAAATCTATGCTTTCAAACACATATCTATACTTTGAGCATTAGAACCTTGTGGGAAGATTGTAATGTCCAAGAGCACCGGACTGAAAAGGCCTGATCTAGAAAACTGAATAGCCAATCTAACCGCCCTCAATCAGCGTTTTTCAAACTGGGATCCATGAACTCTGAAGAGCGGTGAGGGGATCGTTAGATTGGTCTTCGGATCACTACTCCAAATAACTTACAAGAATGCTGTTGCAATTTATTGTCGCCATAATTTGTTTCATCAGTCATAAATCGTTACCGACAAATCACTAATCATTTGTGAAATACTCCCGAAATTAGAGCTACTCCAGCCGCACATGCAGTTTATAATTGTCTGTCAAATGGGAGAGCTATCAAATGTAAAAGTTAAAAGAAAATTGGGAATTAAATTTTCCAGAATTTTTCAGAGGCAAAAAAGATTTAACTACGTCCAATTGAATGAAAGAAAGCCAATATTTCATCGTGCATAATGAAATTAAAATAGTCGTTTCTTTGTGTAATTAAATTAAACTACAATTTCGGGAGAGAAAATTTAATATGAACCACTTATTTTACTACGCATGCCCAAAAACAACCGCTGAAAATGTTATCGAACTTTCCTTCCTAAGCACATTCTCCGCATCGCAGATAAGGCACTAATATCGAACATGCGAGACAAGGCGAAGAAAGGGACAGACTGTCCAGTTCGTGCCTGCATCGTATGGCTGAGGCAGGCACGGGTATTCAGCAAATTCACCCAATCTGCTTACTGTGCACTCACGCCGAGCACGAGCAGCTAATACTGTCCTTTGTTGATGCGGCATTTTCTCATCGTGGACTGAAATCTGGCTTTTTTTTTTCCGCGGGGGGGATAATAACAATAATATATCGGAACGTGGAGTTTTTTCGTAAATAGAATGTCATTATATTGCCTTAATTAAAGGCAAACACTAAGCTGTCATTCACTAAAACCTCAACAACGTAATTCAAAGAGACTTCTCTATATTTGGACTGCCCAATTAAAAGATTAGTCTCGTATAACATGTTTCACAGTTTAAAGCAATGTAACCAAAGAACACATATTTCCACCTGTACGTAACGAAATGGATTAATTTAAGAATTCCGAGGAGTTTTCGAAATATCACACAACGATGTTCATTTCGCTGTAATATTTATACACAAACAAGAGTTCTCTCTGCACCCATGAATGAAGATGTAATAGCAGATATTATTACAAGTGACCACAGCCCAGAACCGGCTTGTGGGACGAGCCACAGCATGAAAATTCATATAAAAAATTCTTCAAGGAGCGAAACTTTTCAGATGTACCTCAAGAGGTTAAAATACCTGTAGCCGCCACTGCCTCCAGGAGACATGAAGCAACACACTTCAATTCGAATTCAACACTTTACTCCAGTTGCAAGATAGTTGGTTCCCCCGTCTATATTTCCATCCATATTAAGATTATTCAAGGATATAGACTAAAAATGTTTTGGAGCTAAAAGCCTCCGAAAAATTTACTAATTGAACAAGTTCGATTAGTGAATGCATGTGATTAACAAGAATTTTTTTCCCACCGCATCTGCAAAGACTGTTTTTATGAGGCACCTTACAAGAAAGTATTTTAACTATCCTGAATATTTGAAAACATTTTAACAAAATTTAAGTGATCAAAAGTCACTTAATAGAGTAATTAAATCCAACGTTTAAGTCCTGAACATTGTTCACTGCTCTTCATCCTAAGAATTTAATACACAACACATCTTTCTTCAAAATGATCGTGGAACTGAGTTTATGTAAAAGATTCGAATATTATCTCGCAAACAAGTAACACACGAGAATATTATAAAGATATTCTTTGTGTCAGCTAATTAATGAATCAGTTTCATACACAACAAACACTTTTCTGCTAGTCTTTGTGAATAGCCGACTGCTATTCACAAAGACTATTAGACACTGAAAATAATGCTTTACGGTAAAATAACCGTTAAGTGACAAGAAGCACATAAATACACGTGCTTTGAATGATCGTGGTTCGAACCCGCATGATTACTAAATACGGTGATGTTTCTCTCCATCTTGTAAACTTATGTCCCTGTGGTCGTCCCGGGATATAAACAGAAAATGAATTTATTTATTTTATTTGGAAAAATGATTTGTACTAAAGCTTTACTTTGGAGTCCATTCATTCATCATGGGTTATATGAACACGTTTCTTAAGATAGATCTGATTATGTATTAACAAAAAAAAAAAAAAAAAAGGGTAAAAAAGACGTTTCAAAAAAAGGACTGTACCATCTTCAAAAGGATGTTATCTCCTAAGTAAACTGAAATGAACAATATAATATTTTAAAATGCAAAAACAGCGCTATTTTAGTATTCAGAAACGTTTTTTCCAGAAAATGTACAAAAAACATCAACGCAATTATGGGTAACAAGGAACGCAAAACTTTAAATATCAGGGCAATGTGGAACATTGCCCTAGTTATAATATTTTCACTGACGGAATAGTTTACTGTTATTAAAATAAGTTTAATTTAGTGCTTCTAAGTTCACTTCACTGTATATGAAACGAAATATCCCTCGAAACCCACACACGAGAAGAGTATTTCCAAGTTAGAAGAATCAATACTGACATTAGTTTCAAACATAATACAATCTTATTTTAATGAAATTAGGGATATTATTCTTTCGTCGACATCGCTGTTGACAACGAGAGAGAAAACTGGGTTGTGTTTTTTTTTTGTTTGCTTGTTTTTAAATAATAAAATGGATATAAAGATTTCCACGAGTTCAGAGATCAACAAGAAAAATCCTCTTAATACTTAGCAATGTATATAAAATAAAATGTGGCGCTTTGCAATTATTTTCCTTGTATGTAAGTTGCCTTATCGCACGCAACTATCATTTGCTCTGTAGTCGATATATAGCTTCTAATAAGTCGCTTAATACCACAGAACTACAATCGTTTTAAAATGCACGGCTGCCATTTACAAACAGCCACGATAATAAATTAGTATGGATTGTAACAAGAAGTTCGTATTTCATTTCTTCCGTCAGACTTAGTACAAAAATCGGCAAGCTTACCACCAAATATTATTGAGAGAAGGGCAAAATGAAAGGTAATCTGCAACGTGTTTTCATCCCCCACTGCGACATCTAAATTACTAAAGATTTAAAAGGCTTATTTCGAGTACAAGCAGCTGGGAAGGAAGATAACAGACGCATCGGAGAATTTCATTTATTCAACATGAGAAGACGATGAGCCTGTTATAGAAACGTGGGTCAATAACTTTCAGGTTGCCTTTGACGTTGGCATGACAACGGTATTCCGGACAGCTGAGCCGATCGAAGAATTCTGTTTTATGAAAACGTAATTCCACACCCCCCAATCCCCGCGCATATCCAAAACCACTTAGATTCAGGAGCACGAAGAAATTGAGGACAGACAGTTTTCGTAATAATGCACGCGACACCCGAAAGGAAGACAATATCCGACTTAGTTCTTAAAAAAACTAATCTATTTTAATCCATAATTAAATAAACTTAAGAAAGATATGTCGGATATGCATGATATAAAAAGTTAAGATAATTCGTCGATCCAGTTTATAAGAGCGCGACCATCAAAGTATCTTATTTCTCCAGTCAGTAGGTAAGACAATAAGAGGAAAAATTGCCTGCCTGTAGAGCAGCTCATTTTTCTAGTGCTTAATGGAATAGTTTTAGGAAGGAAATTCCTCCACGCATCCTTTAATGTTTCTCAAGGCTGTTGTTGGCCTGCGATGTGCAACAGCAACTTTATTAGCCAGGAGTCTTCGTACTGAAGACGTTCTTGGTAGTTTATTAAACTTGACTCTTTTGGAAAGTGGAATTATCTGAGGGTAATGAAATTCCAGAAGAAAGCCATATTGAGCAACTACGATCAGATTTGTTAAACATGTATGCACCTTGTGTGTGTAAGATGTACGATAGAGCAGCAGAGTTTCGATAAAGCCTTACATTTAATAAATTATACACGGAAAATTAATGTGACTAGGGGGGAGAGAAGGGGGGGGGGTATTAAAGATCATTAAAAAGGCAATCCACAAGAAACAATACCATCATGATAAATCTTTGTTTTGAGACACAAATAGCTCGTATAAGCATGCACTTTCCCACATTAACCAATTTGCCTTTATTAAACATCAAATACTACATTTAAATGGTTCTGTAATTTATAGAAAGAAGCTTGGCTTTCACGCCTATATTATGGAAAAGCTGTCTTGATGCCATTCATTATGAAAAGGCTAAAGATGACGTGTCAAGTCCTTTGTTGGTACAATTAAGCGCTCTTAATAATTGTACCCCGAGGGAAATTTAAAATTCTTGTAGGTAGTCGTGTAAGCTACTTAATTCTTTCTTTCTTCCCTTCCTTCCTTTTTTTCTGTTCAGTTTTTTGTCCGACATTTTCCCATCAAACAATGCATTTCCAATGGAAGACATCGATTACGGTAACTGTCTCTTGTTTGGGAAGATCGATCTTCCGTGTGAACAATACGTGCATGGAATGTTGATTGCCTAAGATATCCATTCCTCAAGTTTTTCCAACGGAAACTGTTGGAAATAATTATAAATTTGTGTGTGTGCGCGTGTACTGGAGAACTATAGCTTTGTTTGCACCACTTTCCTACAGCCTGACAGTGATTAATAGCTTTTCGCCGTCCGCACTGACAAAAGCCTGTGTCGGTACCATGCAGAAACATCGATGGAAGAGAGGCAAGTAAAATTAAAGGTGTAAACGATGTTACGATTATACTTAAATATGAAAAGAAAAAAAAGAAAATTATCATTTGATGCAATTTCGTGCGAAATATCACAAAAAACTTCGAGATTAACGTGTGAAGAATTTATTTCAAGAAAGGAATTACAAATTTCGGGATAAATTATAGAATTCTGCGCTATTTTAGTCTGACTTCAATCTCAAATTCATGCTGCATTCAGCAATAGAAGAAATGGAAAGCCTTAAATCAAATCAGGACCGAGTCACTTCTACTTTGACAATAGTTCAATGCGACAATGGTTCCCAAAGAGGTGCCACCGTCCATTACATGAAGTTTGGTCTGTACCACGGATAACGAGTACAGAATCGAACATTGTCAACTAGCTCAGGGATCTTATCTTATTACAATTGCTTGTTTGAAGTAAATAATTATATATAAGAAATTTCATTTGTGTCATAAATACATATATCAGAAACACACACACTTTTAAATTTCTTTATCTACTAATGATTGTTCTGTAGTTATCGTGTAAACATAATGACGACAGTGTCATAATGGGAGATCACTGCTAGGAGGATTTCAGAAAATGCCTGCATGTAACTCAGGTTCTAATTTAGGAATTGAAGAGAATCTAGACTTTGACGAAGATAAATTCTTTAAAATCGTAAGTTTCACTGCCTCACCCTATACTTATGCAAAATGATATACATGTACACATAAAACAATGTTTAAAATTTGAAGGAGTTTAAAAGATTAATAATAATGATTTTTTTTTTTTTAATATTAAACCACTCTTATATACCACGAGAAGATTAATACTATACTTTATTAGGCTGTTCACCTACATTACTATACATTAATATGACGTTTCGGGTATCTTAACGATACCCCATCATCAGACAAAGCTGTTTCGATTATGGGTATCGATAAGTTACCTGAAACGTCATATTAATGTATAGTAACGTAGGTAAACAGCCTAATAAACTATAGTATTAATTTTCATGTGGTATAAGGCTGGTTTTAATATAATAATAATGAAAAACAACCACTTAGCGTCCTTCCCTAACTATGTTATTTTATTTTATTTTTTTTAAGGAGAAAACAGTATATACAAATTATATTTGCTGTATATCTACAATCAAGGTGACTTTCAAGGGTCAACCATCAAGATCAAAAGGAAAAGCAGCAACATATGGATCTACTGTTTCTGTTAAATTAAAATATGCAGTATAGCTATTCTGGAGGTGATTATTCTAGACTAAATAGATAGGTCTTAATTTTAATATTATAAAATTATGTATTTTAAAATTAAAGCATCGTACATGCTGACTATTGTTGACCTAAGAGAAAACCAAATGAAAGTTAAAGCAGACCTATAACTTTGATATTATAAAATAATATCAAATATACTACACTGTATATAACAGGTGTTCATAAATTATTCATCTGATTATGGAAGCTCGATTAAAATTTTATTGTAATAAGTATTGTAAAACGGCTTACTGCACTTAGTAGTGGCAAATAATGCAACCAAAGCAAGTACTTTGAGAAATGCAAGTTCTTTTAACTCTGTGACGTTAATTTTTTGCATACACCTTGTCTTTATGTAGCCCCATACAAAGAATGTAATAGGCGTGATAACCAGAGAACGATGAGGCCATGGATTGGGACAAATCGGCCGATCCGATTCGGAAATTAAGGCAATGGTGAAGCCACATTTTGAGTACTGCACAGAGGTCTGGAAGCCACCTTTTTTAGGAAGGATGTGGAGCAGCTAGAACGGGTGCAGAGAAGGGCAACGAGATTGGTGAAGGGGAACAAGAAGTGCTCTCACCAAGAAAGATTTCAATTCTGCAATTTGCAGAACTAAAGCAACTGAAGTGCACAGTTTGAATAAATTCAAGGAAAAACTATATAAACTATTGGAGGGGGATAGGCAGGTGATGAGAAGCGCGCTCGCTCGCTCTCGCTCTCTCTCTGTATAAGCTTGTTTTCTTGAATATTTTCCACTACTAATACTAACTATATACTTTCAAATAATACGGTGTGGATTAAAAAAAAAAGTGCATTCACTCAGAAGTAGTTGTGATAGAACGATGATATTTTTGTTGATACTTTGAAATCTCTATAGCAACCACACAAATTTTGGTTTCGATCTGGGAGTTCGTTTTTATTTATTATTTTTTTTTTTTATTTTTTTTTTTTTGCAGGGCTGAATCTGGAGAACATCATCCATTAACAGTTGCATATAAGTAAAGTGTCTGCTAGATGGGTTCCCAGGCTTCTGACCCCTATCAGAAAGAAAGGGCACAATGTGCACATGAAATGCTGTGGATGTACCACGAAAGCAGGCAAGTAGAAGACAGGATTCACTCCTAAAATTAAAAACATCGGTAGAATTTCACGTATTTAGGGAACCTAGAGGGGGTCGGCTTTTTAAATGCTAGTTCTTCAAACTGCCAAAAAAGGGCCAATTCGTATATGAAAATATTCTACAACAAACTTCCGTATTAGCAACTACTTTTAAAGGTCAGCTCCAAAAAGCAGAACACGCACAATAACAGAAAATTCCACGGCAAGCATTTAAGTGGAATGAGTGTTTATCCGACTAGACATTCGACAAAGAATGCAATTCTGTGGATCATGTTTCCTTAGCAAATACTGGTGAAATATATCCAATAGAATTTAGTTGAAATAAAGCCCCGATGTCATTCTCAATACTTAAACTTTGTGCGACATTGATACTTCATAATAATGCAATTGCAGTGAAAAAAACCTAACTATATAGTATTTTTCCACCCCCCCCCTCCCCCGTCAAGATTCCACTTGAATTTTATCATTTTAATAGAATTTTGATTTCAATGCTTCGAGCTAAACAGTGCCGATATTTTGAGGTCAATGACTCATGAAATTTTATTAGAAGTACAAGCAGACATCAATTTCTCGAACATGTCTAATATAATGCCATTACTTAGCAGATGAAAGCGTGTTTTGCTTGAATGGCTTCAATTCCTATTGTCTTTGCCCCTTGTGGTTTCCAATCATCATTTGTTTTCTTTTGGCTGAAAGAATTGGGGATGTTTGTAAAATACTGAACTATAAATAAACTTTATCCTAGATAACTTTTGTATATAAACACCAATCAAGAATTTGATCCCGCACAAATTCCAGTGGCATGCTATACGAACTCCGTGCCATTTGTAGTCGATCCTTTCCTGTGCTTACTGGATTATGAGATCATTGCACCGCCATCTTAAGTAACCCATTTCTTTCTTCAATTTTTAAGTTTCTTAAATTCATAAATCTGCTTAGTTTCCCATCATTACTTAACCTCTGAAAAAAGTTTCACCTAAGGCCAATCAAATTTTTCTTGTCGATTAATGCGGATAAAAAAAAAAAAAAAAAAAAAAAAACTTTCATTTATGCCGATTTTTGTGAGGGGGGGAGGAGGTAAATTAGGGCTATGAAATCGAAACTGGACTGCAAATTTTCCAAAGGACCAACAGAACATAAGCTGAAAATTTGGCCTCGATCTGACTTTTCGTTCTAGAGTAATATGCGAAATATACTTCATGTTTTTATATGAACAGATTGCTGTGGTCGGAAAGGGAACGCTGTGATTGACCTTAAAAGCTTTCCACGGAAAAACGAAACATACGATGAAAATATGATATAGACTGAATTTTTTTTTTTTTTTTTTTATTATTACGTAAAGTTTAAACGTCCGATAAAATACTTCCATTACCAGTAAAGATAATGTGCATTATATTTCAGGCGCATTTTTTTCTTAAAATAATATTTTTTTGTGATTATTTGATGTGAAAAGTAATAGTTATCTCTATCAAATATTAACTATAATAAAATACTATAGTCTTACACTCTCGAAACAGCTGTTCAGTTTAATTACAACTGCATGATATTTATTACTTTCCTTCCCTAATCCTTTTTTTTTTTAATGCCTGCCCCCCTCTCTCTCTATAAGCGACTCCACGTTCACGAGTATTCCATAGCACTACACGCAAAGCGTGCACAGACTGTCTAAAGATAACAATACAGCTTTAAAACTAGATTTAATCTATGAATTTTTATTTATTTTTCATAAAAATTGTATGTAAAGAAAGAATTTCCAAATTTCTACTTGTCCGACTGTATGAAACTACATCCACTGAGAGGCAAGTTGTTACATGCGAACGGACATGGTGAAGACAATAGGGGATTATGCATATATGATAACTTGCCTAAAAGGAATAAGAATACTGTAATACAACTTTGGATAAGTTTAAAACTGAAAATATTCAGTATCAGAGCTAACATTGATGAATGTAAAATTATCGAACAATGTTGATCTCATTTAATCATATCTAAAATCTTATTCGGGGTGGGGGGATAAAAGACTAGTGTTAGATCAGTCATGAACATATAAAATGGAGAATTGATCGATTTCTTTAGTGAAAAATATATCCTTTTTGCCCCATTAGTTTCTTTCCTTACCACTCCTCTAAAAAGGCCCCTCACCCGAAAGATTTTGGTACCCATCACATATCTAGCTCCCCTCTAGTCTCACTGTTTGCCGGAGTAAAGCTCTTCAAATTTCTCCCAAACCTTTTACATCCACTTCTTCCCTATAGAAAACATTTCCTCATTACTTTCACAAACCTGATAGAAACGCAGGTTGCCAAGGGCAGCCGTCTACTGCTCTTAACCTCGTATTTGGCTGTCGTTAACCAGTTAGCGTCGTAAGACGCTCAGATAAAGATGATTAAGAGAGTTCGTGGATCGTAAGTGTCATCGGCATAAAACAAAGCGAAAAAAAAAAAAAAAAAACTGCTTGAAGCTGTTGAGGAGGGAAAAAAAAGATCACGGAAGAGGTTAACATGCAATCGGATAAGGATGTTTCCTGTTAGGACACACGGAAAAGTCTGTCATGGCTCTTTCTGAGTAATTTTGAATAGTATCCTGTTAATTGACTTCTTTTCTGGTTGTAAAAACAACGAAATAAATAAAAAAAAAAATTATGTTGGAAGGATGGAAGAAAATGTAAGGAAGTGCGACACAAAGAAACATCTGCATCTCTTTAACGATAGTGGAAGAAATTAAGTGCAGTCGTGTTATCGTGTTTTATATTTATCTGTACGTGTTCACGTGCCGATTTGCGCAGGTTGAAACATCCTGGCATAACTTACGAGGGAACATGACGAAATAATCGAGGTAATCATGAATTACGCGAAGAAATTCGACTGCAAACTTTCTACGAATGTATCACTTTTCATATATGGTATACTAAATAGACCTGAATAATATCTGTTGGGTTCATTTTTGTAAAACTTAGGGCAGAAGGGCTACACTCCGCGATACCTCGCAAGCACATAAACATCTGCAAGGATGGATTCACTGTACCTGATATCAAGTAATTCCAAACAAACAGCAGAATTCTTATTGCTTTTTTTTTTATTTTAACATGCGCAGTTTGGCCATCGCTTATTGAAAAAGGATAGTTAAAAAGATATAAGCAGAACTTATAACGTTCGCTATGTATTGCACGTATAACAGTATAACCATTTTCTTTTATCTACCGGTTTCAGACATAAGAATAGACAATAAGAATCGGAATAGGTTACTCTGTAGGCGGACAGTAGGAAATTTTTCGTATTTTCCAATATAGAAGATTCCGCGTTCGAAAGCTCGTCTACAATATTAATAGTTTAACCTTACTTTCTGTTCAGTCATTAATACTCGAACAGTATTAGGACAACACATATTGACTTTTTATTCGCCAATAATCTTCCGTGACATTACTGGGAATAATTTAAAAGACCATGATCGAGCAAGTTGTCGTCATGGCCACCATTTGTCACTGCAAGCTAAGAGATCACTATATGGACAGAGGGAAAAAGTAAATTACTGTCCATCAAAAAATAAAAGGAACCCATTAACAAGAATATTAGAAAGCGTATCAAAAGAGAAATCACCTGCTCAAGTCTAATAAAACCCCAAAAACGTAAAACGATCACTGCAGGATCACAATTTCAGCTAAACCTACTAGAGTCTAAACAAAAAAAAAAAAAAAAAATATATATATATAAAATAATAATAAAATAAAATAAAAATTTGGTAAAAAAGAAATATCTCGCGCGCACACTTAAAAAAAATAATAAAGAAAATAAAAAATAAGTCCCTGACCTAAAATTGGAACTCCGCGACTACTTTGCCTTACTGGATGCGTCCCATTAAACCAACGTCCGCTTCTTCCACACGCAACGCTCATTAAGCAGAGATTGATCAAAGCAGGCCGTTAGTCCTGGGTTGATAAAGCAGTAATCCTAAGGCCTAAATAATTGAAACTGAGATTGTGCTGGAGGCTATTGCAATGCTCATGGAACCACACACACAGTTCATAATATTCATGTCAGTGCCATCAACATCATCCCCCCTCCCCCTACACACATTACGACCACTAGAGGGGGAAAAAAATCTGTTTTCGATTACAAGAATTCTCCATGAGTTTTGCTATCCTGCAATATCTTCTTCATAATGATGCTTGCGCATGGTAGGAAACGAGGATTAGCAAGCGAAAATGAAAGTCAAGTCCTATCATTCATTCAATGAACGATTACTGGTAAATGGGGGAAGGGAGAGAGTAATGTCCAGTAAGAAAACTTGCCACTGTAAAAGGCACAAAGGTAACCAACCATAATACGGAACTCAAGTTAGGTGGCCTTAATGCTATGCTATATTTGACTGGAGAAAGAAAGAAAGAGAGATCTTTGAAATAAAGATGAACTGCTTGAATTAACTTTTTTTTAATGGAATCTATATTTCTATAATGACCACTCTTATACCACGTGAATATTAAGATAGTTTATTTAGCTATTAACTAAATCACTACACATTAAGATGACGTTTCAGTAACCTTCAGGAACCCAACTTCAGACCACACATAGGCTGCTTTTTAATGCAAGTCTTTCTGTTCCGGCAAGGTTACAGTAATGTGTAGAGGTTTAGTTAATAGCTAAATAAACAATAATATTCAAGTGGTATCAGAGTGGCGATTACAGAGATCTATATTTCATGGGAAACCACCATGTAACGTCCTTCTCCAAGCTATATTAACCCGTTTTTATAAATACAGAATTAATCCAAATATGTTTGACATATTTAGCTCAGACTTTAGATAGACTGAGGGACGAAACAAATACTGGCACCCAAGTAAGTGGGAACTTTCAAGGTACGAGGGTTGTTTGATAAGTTATTAGCCTAGCACAGGATTTATTATCTGTTGTCTTTACACTATTTTTCGGTGTCTCTTTGGAGCACATCGAAAAAGTGCGGTCTTTTTTTTTGAAACTAGAGGAGACTGCACTTTTTCCTGCAATGGATGCTCCAGATTCGTGATACCAAGTTTGTATTCGCTTTCTTGAACGTATTGAAAACAGTGTACAGCAGCTATCACCTCGTAATCCGATCCAAATTTCTTCCGAAACGGGGTTTTTTTTTTTAAGTTTCGAGAATAGGCGGAAATCAGATGAGGTTAGTTTTGAAGGGTTTGGTGGGTGGAGTGACAATTCACAGCCAACCAGTCTGAAACAAAAAACGCCTTTAGTGAGCTTTCCTGGCTCTGACTTGACCGCATCTATTAATTCAGTTACTAAGTTATATAGTGCTGTCTGTTGTTTATTGCTTGTCCCTGTGGAAGATAATCTACCATTATTATCCCTTGTCGATCACAGAAGACACGCCATTACCTTGACTTCCGATGGTATTGACTTGGCTTTCTTTGGAGGTGGTGAACCAACATACTTCAATTGTTCCGATTGCAGCTTTGACTCTGGCTGGTAGTGACAGAGCCATTGTAGTTACATATCTGACCAGAAACTGTTTTGAGGATCTTCTTGATAAAAAGAAAAAAAGTTACTTTCAAAATTTGAATCGAAATCGTTTCCGATCGGGTTTTTCCATCGTGCAAAAACTAATTCATTTGGTAGAATGTTTTGTACTCACTCAACTGAGATGCCTGTAACCTCTACTATTTCTCTAACAGTTACTCGTCGATCATCCAAGAACTTTGATGTTTCCTCGAAGGAGTGCTCTTGATAGTCGTCCGCTGCTGGCCACATTTAAATGTGAAGGGGCACACTCTCCTTAATGTATCCGCTCGAATTGAAAACCGAACGGCAATAAAAAAAATACTGCAGTTCGGTTTAAAATTTCCCTTCCCTGTCCCCCAATTTATGCTGGCTTTAATTTCAATAGGATCGGTGGAAAAAAAGAAAAAGTGATTTAAGCCATAACTTTGCTTGCGTTCATACAAAGGTTCAAACTAATGGAAAAGAATAGGACACACTTCTATGAAAGGCTAAAAATTTATAAAACAACCACCTTAGGTTTGCAATCAAGTTTTGTGTGAAATTGAAAGAAAGTGCAACTGATGTGTAAGAAAAACTGAGAACGGCATGTGGAGAGGATGGCATGTCACTAAGTGTTCCGTTGCCACAAGATGTTTTCAGAGGGACGTGAAAAAGTGGAAGTTGAAATATGTGCTGGACGGCCGGCAACCACTCGAATTGACGATAATGTCCACAGAGTGAGGGCGTTAATTGCGTTCTTAAATTTTGTGAACATCGTCGAGACGCTGTTCACAAAATTTTAAGTGAAGGATTTGACCATGCGAAAAGTGCACGCGGAAATGTTTCTGCGGGTTTTGAATGATGGACATGTGAAAGATCAGCAATCGAGCCAGACATGTTGAAACGAGTCGTTACTGGTGACGAAAGCTGGTTTATCCAGTACGATCCAGAAACCGATGCCAAAATGAGGAGTGGAACACGAAAATATCAAGTCCGAAGAAATGTCGAATGGCCAAATCAAAAGTGAAAACGATGATTGTGTTTATTTGTTTATTTATTATTATTTTTTATTATTATCAAGGCATCATTCACAAAGAGTTTCTGCTATAGGGGCAAACAACGAACCAAAACTACTATAGAAAAATTCTCGAGCGGTTACGGAAAAGAATCGTTCGTGTGCGAACAGAGATCAGTAAAAATTGAGTCCTCCACCATGACAACTCTACCCGATTCTAACTTCTCCATTACAGAATTTCTGGTGCAGAACAGCATTCCAGTCCTCCAGCAATCGCAATTCTGGGAGCAAAAAGTAATCGTGATTACTTTTTGCTCACAAAATTCAAAATGAAACTAAAATGAAATCATTATGAGTCGATAGATAATTCAAAAGGCTGCAACCAACACTGTAGAGGAGCTGACAGAAGACTACCAGTCTTGCTTTAAAAACATTGTATACAATGTTGGAGACATTGTATAGCTAGAGGGAAGTTATTTCGAGGGTGACCACAGTTATTCTGCATAAAATTAAAAATAATTTTTTATTGATTTAATCTCATTACTTTTCTGACAGGCCGTGTGTGTATGTGTCATGTGGAAACGGTGAATTTACACAAGTTTCTTTTAATTTTGTTTGTATATTAGAAACACTAGCGAGGAAATATACGGTTGATTTTTAGTGTCTAACTAAAGTAATATTAAATAGCAAAGAACACAAAGTAACTTTAAACAGTTTCGTGTCTAAAATATAGATAAAACTGTTACTGCTTCATTTTAGGTGGAAATCCTGAACGTTTATTTTCCTATTCAACAGTTTTCCAATGTCTTCCCATTTCTCTAAAGCAACAACTGGAATGATTTGTCCTTCTTGACATGTGGCAGACCTGTCTAAACCATATGTAGCTCCTTTCAACAGGTCTGAATTCGAATCTCGTAGGAAATCTTAAGCCTGTTCAGTCGGAGCCGTACTTAAACGATCTCAGATAAAATGAGTAGGGTTTTCTCCGCGAGTTATTCAATATGGCTTAAGATGATGAAAACTACAAAAACAACGACAAACTGGGCTGATTCTATTATGAGCTCTTGTTCGAAAATCAAAATATCTCGCCAATTACGTTCTTCTTAAATCGGGTATTAAAAAAATAAAAAAATAAAAATAACTAAAACTATATTTAGCTTTAATTTGGCTTTTCGCTAAGATTTCGTCGATTACTTGGGATAAAGCAAACAGTTCACAACACAAATCCCCCCCACCACTGCCAAAATGTAATACATGGTATCCTTAAGACTGAAAACTACTCCACGAAACCTAGAATCATTTTCAGATGTGATCAAGAAAAGAGTGCGAGTACAAAAGTAGAACAGCTGTCCATCATCCTTATTCCAGTCGCTTCTTCGTTGCATCTCACGCGTATGAACATCCAATAAATTTGAGAGAAAACGGAGCGTATAATTCTCCGTTCCCACGTGTGTTTCGACTACGTCAGAAGAATCACTGACCTGTCTTAACATAATTAATCGATCTCCTCCTCGCTCTCAGCTACTCACGAACAACCTTCTCCAATAACTTGGGTCGATATCGACACATCTCCGTCTCTCTCCTCTTCCGCACTTCGCCACTAATTCAAACTCGGTTAATAAATGAACGGTGCTCTAAGTTTCTAGGCAGGAGCACGTGCACGGGGAAACAGGACTTCCCGACTTGTCACATTCTTTCACAGTGCGCACGGCTATAAATTCAGTTGTAATGTAAGGGGAACTATCGCGTAACAAACAGGCAAAATAAATCTTCCGTTTTTAATCCGTGGTAATCGCGCACAAGGAAAACATTAACGGGGGTGGGAACAATAGGAAGAGCGAGAACCCCTTTCAAAAGGTACACTCCGTTTAGCATTTAATTCGTTTTAATTCTTACCTTAACGGTAAGAATTCAAACAAATTTTAAAATCTGTTAGGGTTAACTTACTGCGGGCAATAACACCATCAACTCGCTTGTTTTAGATATAGTTTTTGTAATCGCAGTACCCAATTTATATCCTTCAGATGAAGATGCTATTCCAAATGACTGCCAATGTTTTGTCCAAGATTATTTCACGTTATAATGATTTATACATTACATCAAGCACATTAAAATGCCAGTGTTAAATTTAATTTTTTGTTCTTAAACAAATTAGAAATTGTTCCTATAAATTTTGTAACGAAATTAGGTACAAGACACTTATTCCAGCACTAACTTAAACGAACTTTGAACGTTATTAGTAATTTTGCTAATAGAGAAAAGTAGAAGAAAGAATTTATTTTGGAAATCTGTATTTAAAAATTAGTTTGTAGTATTTTATGATTGAAATAAAATCCTTGAATTCTATTTGACTTATATTTTTTCGGGCCCCTATCTTTTTTTTTTTTTAGGCCTTAATGGAAACTACGGCTCTGGTTGGATGGGAAGTTCATCTCGTCAAGAGTTCCCCCCCCCCCTAATCATTTCAAGAAGGTGAATATTTATTAATTATATACCACGAGTCAACATTTCTGCTTTTCGTAAAACAATACCGCGGCTTTTGTCTCAGAAATCGCATATAGAACCTTTAACGGCTGAGATATTGGCCACATATTCATTAGGTGAAAAAAACGAATGAATGACGTCGGTTTCTTTTCAACTCCTATTTGCTGAAAACGAATTTATTTCCTTCAGTTGCCTCTTTCTAAGCCTTTCCTTAGACTTCCAGCAAAAATTCCATTCTGGAACTTTGTCACTTCTTTTCAATCTGATCTATTAATGTTCTAGAAATGTTTTACTGTCTAGTAGAAGCAGCAGAAGCAGCTAATAGTTTTAAGCTTCTTTGGTTGTTCTAATTTGCTTCCTGAACCTAGATTGGTGGAAAAGGAAGGCAAGAAATCCTTGCCTAGATTTGAGGACAGATGGGAGGGGGGAAGTTTTCAGTTTGGCACACGCGTGTATCCTCTCCCCCTTAAGCACCGGCCCGAGGGTGAATATAGTGGCATAGTGTTTTGTGGAATTTGCCACCGGTGGTTTCCCACATCTGCTCCAAGGTACTTTATGAAGTACAGAACCTGAACATTATCAACTGAGTTCACATAGCAGGAAGCCAACGTAAAATAATAAATCAACTTCTTGAAGTATTTAAGCCCTAGAATAGTTTTTCTGGGAATTAAACTTCTATTCAAAAGTCGTTATTATCTGAATTTACCCTAAACCATGAAACAGACTTGCGAACGTACACTCTCAATGTGAGTTCCATCCCTAACTTCAATCGTACTCCGATATTCCATTTCAACTTAAACATGACCACGCAGAATGATATCAGAACCATATGCATATGGTTTAACATGTTTTATTAACATTTTAAAAGTGCAGTAACTGTTTACAACTTCTACTCTCAGAGTTACGAAATTTCAATGTACTTCTAAGTACTGTACTTTGATATATAATATCTCAATAAACTTTTAAGTAAGCTTTTAAGTTTATTGCGAATGGTGCAAAAGAATCGTCACTTTTTTTTTTCTTTCTGTTCGTTTCCTATAGAATTTTAGTAGATTTTTTTTTTAACAAAAGAAAAACCAACGACCCATCTATTAAAGAATGAATTCTGGTGCCAAATGCAAGAAACTAAACCTTCCTTCCTCTCATCATCTCCAAAAAAAAGTTCATCTATCTGCAACTAAGCCAGCTAAACGATTTTGCTTATGTCCAATTCATAATTATGACCGTTTCATAAGAGATGATAGGTGCTTTTTATGAAGCAGCTGTCAAAAATCAATAGTCCGGAAGCACTAGGTGTTCCGGAAAGCTTTCCAGGAACAACAAATTTAAATTCCTGTTACTTTTAAGACGATTCAAACGCGTGGATATCATCTGGAAGTTTTAAATTTTAATAGTGGAATGCATCACTAGAGTATAGAGCTGATTTCGAGCAAATAAAATCTAAGTTAAATTCTAGCACAATGCTCACTTTCAATGATGAATTTCATTAAAAATTTTATCAACCGAATCTTGGGTCATTCCCATTATTTCACAAGTAACTCGTTACAGACTGATCATGTTCAAGTGTGGAGGATGTGAGGAATTTAGAGAGGGGACTTTCCAAGAGGGAATAAATTATCCACTCTCAAGAGAAACTGCTCTGCCGGAATTTCTTTGTGTAGTACGAGCTCACGATTGCCTTAATTAGCGAGTTTACCTAATTTACTCCCCCTCCCCTCGTAACTACTAAATTAATCACAGTTCATACGATTTTGCACTCGTACTGAGTTTGAGAGTAACCATGAACTGATCCATTTTAGCCAGACGAAATTCATTAGAAGACCAAGCGAAATTAAAAAGGAATTGACAGGAAGGGTGACCAAGTCTATTCACATGAACTTTTCGTATTATGGGGAAGGATTGAATTAAAGAGCCAGAGATTTTATCGATTAATTAAAAGATGGCAAAAGCTAACTTTTAGCGCATTGACATTCACAGTATGCTCCATATCTTGGAAGTTTGCCGATTTCCACTAATTTGGATAAACTACAGTAATTTACCCAAATTAGTGTAAATAGATAAACTTACAAGCCTAGCATCTGAACCTAGTTTGGGTTATCCCAGCTACTTAAGAAATGTTCAGGATGTTTGTTTTATTGCTCAAAAGAGTAGTAAGCGTAATTGGAATTGAATACAGTTAGGATGAAGAATACCTGGAGGTCAGTTGTTGAGATTGAAGTTTAACGGTGAAAGAGCTGCTAAGGCCATACTGCGGCCCATGACGTTCTCTTGCAAGTTACTAATCATAAGCACCATGTCATAGTTATGGCAAGGAGAATGATATACCACTCTTGTAAGACAGACATAGGTAACATTTGTGGCACAAATATTACCTATACAATTGGCTAACGTTACCCCTCCCCGTTGGCAATTTCAGCTTGACATACATTGTTAAAGGATTGGTTGAACACTTAGAAGCTTGTTATTATAAATAAATTTTCTGTTTATACTCCGGGACGACCAAACGGTCAGAGGAGTTCACAAGATAGACCGAATACAAGAAACAGCACCATATTCAGCAGTCACGGGCTCGAACCCCGGTCACTCAAGGCACGTGTACTTATGCACCCGCGCGTCTGACCACTAGGCTACGGCGTAACATCATATGTTGGCTTATTCGCATTAAATGCCACTGGAACCTGCATTTTTTTCCCCAATTAGTGGTGTATTGTCTTCATATGGAACTTTCAGCTTGTCAACAGACAAGCGATTAACCTAGACAACTTCTGCGAATCAAAATTACACAGATTGAAAAATTACAATAAACCTTCATATTTATGGGGCTGTGATATCTACTACATAGTGAAAAGAGTCCAAGAGATCCAGCTACTGAAGTGTCAAGGTTCGCTCCTGACTCATACTGCATGAACTTTTAAAGTTCAGGCTACCCAAACTTGTAAATATTAACTGTATAGGTCAGTTAATTATGTGATTTGACCTTGTTAAATGAACCGTATGTAAAAAAAATTGATTTTGAAAGTTTTAGGAGATCGTATATAATGCAAATAATTAATTGTATGACGGATGGTCCTTCTGGCTGAAGGGCAGTGCAAGGGGTGCAGATCATATTTATTGGTTCAATAAACTGATTTTAATAATAATTAGACGAAACTATTCTCTGTTCGGGCGAAATAAAAGGACAGTTCTTCTTGTTAACTGGTACTCCTCAAATTTATGACTCATACTGCGCCTTAGTTAACAAATAGCATTATGTACTGTACAAATAGTTGAAAGCAAATCGAAGTTTGAACCTTTTTGTTTTTTAGCATAGCGAAACCGGGTTTAACTTTCGTGTTGCGTGAATCAGTTTCGGCATTTTGATAACCGGCAATCGGTGGTTTAATATTTATATTCTCCTTTTGTTCCCAACGTAATTACTTGCAATAGATACGACAGACTACTGTAACCTGTCACTCTCTACCCTTCCCAACAAAAAAATAAACAAGAATCACTTCTACAGATATCCTGGTGCTTACATTTGCAGCCTCTTCAGTCAGAACACGACAGTTGACGGACTCTCGGTGTCTAGACACCGTACTCTCCGCCAGGAAAGAGAGAAAAATGCATCCTATCTATAACACACAAGGTGGGGCAGACAGGGGGGGTAAGGCGCACAGAATGAAACACGCGATTGAAAGACGGCTAAGTAAACCCCCTACTCAACACACTGAAGGGAATCTCGACTTAACAGGTTGATTCTATTTCCGAACCATCTTTGGAATTCGAGGAATCCAACAGACTTCAAGTAGACCTGCAGTCGTTTTTCTAGAGCCTCTAAAGAAATGTTAGAAACCAATCAACACCAAAATGTATTATTCTAACTGCTAATATTATATTTTACTTGGTATTTTCAAGTTATCCTTTAAAAAAAAAATCATTACTGAGACAATTACTGCATATTCTGAAATTACTGTGAACTGTTAACTTACGACTTAATACAATTTTCAAATATAATTAAGTATTAGTTATTTATAGTACGACAAAAACATATCAATACACACACACAAGTTTCGTACAGAATCTGAAAAATTTAGCATTGGTAGCGGTAGATGATGCAAGGATACAAACTTATATAGCCTCAGTTGTCCTACAAACATTTTTCAATTTAAATCCTCATATGTGTGTCCTTAGAAAAAGTTAGGATGCACTCGCACTTCAAATTTATTCAATCCATTTGAGGCCTTAAACACTCCAAATCAGGTCTCTCAGATAACTAGTTTCCACAGACTGAAATTTGCAGAAATTAAGTTATGACAAGCGTACTGTTTTGTCTCTTTGACTAATCTTGTTGCTCGTCTCTGCACCCTTTCCAAGAGATCCACATCCTTTTTAAAATGAGGCTTCCAGACCTGTATGCAACTCCAGATGCAGCCTAAACACTGTCTTATACAATGAGATAATTATCTCCTTGTTCCTGCTGTACAAATTCGTGTATACCATTGACAGAACCAGATGAACCGGTATAGTAGCTCATTTGCACTGATCAGATCAGTAAACTTCATGTTGCATTGTACAAATAATCACCTCGGTATGGTACCATTTAATTGGCGGATTATTGCTGCCCAATGCAGTTCTTTGCATTTATCAATGTTAAACCTCATCAGCCACTTCTCAACCCACCTGGTTAATATTTCTAGATCTTGTTGAGTCTAGGCATATTACTGTTATGGATAAAGGATGGCTGACGGACCTTCTGCCACTCAGCCATCCTTCATCCATAGCAGTAATTTGTCCTTAATGCCATATTGCTCCAATTTGTACAAATCTTTCGTGTGTAACATTGTGCAAGGCTTTGCTGAAATCAAAGTATTTCACAATTATTTGCCTTTGCATCCAGTTCCTCTGTTACTACGCCGTGGTAACCAATCAGATCAGACAAGATCCCTTAACGAATTCGTGATGTGATTGCTATATAACTGCATTCCTGTCAAGAGGATACTGCCTTATTTCTTTGATCACTAACTCCATTATTTTCCCTGGAATAGAAGTCAAGCTTAAATCTAGTTTCTCCCTTTGATCCCCTTTATGCATAGGGTGCACATTTACACATCTCTAACCGATAAGGATTGAAGATGTGCAAATTAAATAAGAGAAGTGCTCTCTTTGAGATGTGTTTCGTATGAAACATCAGAAATTAAGCATAAGCCTATTATATTTAAGTTCAATTTATTGAAAGCATCGGTCAAATAACAAAGCTACCTCTAACATTAAAAACAACGTGCATTTCATATTACCATGCGGAGAAAGTAGGCAAGAACCGGCGTTACTTATCTGAAAGCCAAGTTAACTTTACCTTCACCTTTAAAAACGACTTTTCTTGGAGCGCGGTGGAAAAAGGCATTAACGAGTAGAACAGTAGCTAGGAAGCAAGCACAGATACACATTTAAATAGACTGCCAGTAAAACCCGTATCTATTAAGGTGAAGCCTTGGAAGTGAAATATAAACGTTGTAAGATACTTAAAAAAAAAAATTAATAAATAAACAATGAAATACCTGCACGTTTCACATACGTAAGTTCAATGAAACTAAGAGGTTAAAAGTCTCATGGAAGCTGAGCAGGCGTATGGCAAACACGACCGGGCAAATTGAAAAAGACAAAAATTGCCAATCTGCATTCGTATCTTCCTCAGTGTTGAATGCACATGGAGAAAAGTTGCTCTTCAAGTGGAATGCAAGCGAAAAATCTTTGTTGTGATGAAAAATAAACAAGAAAAGTTCCCTCAACCAGGAGACGACTACGAAACATCGGTCATCAACCCCGAGGTTGAAAGATTTCGGGTGTTTACTGCAACTGTTAGCCAAACGGTTCGTTAACAATAAAAGGCTCTTCGCGTGACATTAAGAGGATCATTCTTAAATAGAAGGGGGACACAGTCACGCCACGTGAGTCTGATGTAATAAGCGTGCACATTTAAAAATCGCAGGGATAACACGTGATCCACGTGTCAGATTTCATTAAATATCAGCAAATGGCACAAGTGCAGCAAGCAAATTTCCAGCTCTTTTTTTTATGTCAATTTAAAGCAATGAACAGGAGCGTGCGCAGGATAGCCTTCTTCTTGATGGAATGATAAATCTGGGTTAGCCAGATAAAGGTTACAATCCCCCCTTTCCACACTAACCATCTGGTTATATGAAGATTAAATGCTGCATAAAAAGGATCTGACAACTTACATGATCCACGCGAGCGAAATGCGGTTATTCAACAGTTTTTATCGCCTATTTTTATAAACGGCTTCAGAATCTAGTCTGTTAGAGATTTAAGCTCAAGATTTTTCTTTATACTTGAAACTCCATTATTTCGACAAGCTGCTAATTTTACTCGTATCAGCGAAAGAATAATTCGTTCTTTTTTTTTTTTTTTTTTTTTTTTAAGAATACTTCTCTGAACAAGCAAGCCGACCATAAATTTTATGGTCGGCTTGCCTTCTTTAAGGATGAAAAATCCGAATTTTCAGGAGTAAAAACAACCTCGCACGAGAGACTAACTATCAAGATTTAAAGCCGAAAAAAGCCCACAAGTTCCTCTATCTCGATGGGACTAGAACCCAGAATGACTACAGTATGAAAGTAGAGCCACTATGCTAGTTGCGAGGCAAAACAGAATCCAATTCAGTGATCTTATAAATACTACGTTCTAAGATCGAAGACCACCATTCAAACCTGGATAGACGCGTATACAAAAAAAAGCTAATTCACTTTGTCAATTTTACGAGCTAGATGAAAAAATACAATGCAACGTCTCATTGCATTAAATATCACCACAAGCAGGAAAAGAATCGTATTTGACACGAGAAGAGTTCATATACGTAGGTAGGAACCATGTACTAACAACAATTTATTTTCACGTAATCATTGATTAGATTCATCCAATCACGAGCCTGCTATGCAACCTTTCCCACTTCAGTGGTAACTTGCAAATTCCATTTTCAGACCTGGTTTTATCGGTCTGTGAGATAAATGGGATGCCCTGTGCTATTAAAATGTGGGAGGCCCTGGAGAAGTGCTTTCATTTTTGGGAAACCTCAGGTCGGAGAGACTGTTCGACTGAAATAAAACTCCGTTAAGGAACATGAGGATAAACGCTGCCTGAAACTGTGATGATACAATTCATTATGTTGCACAGAGCGTAACCATCGCCAAACACTACTCTTTCTTTCAGTGTGCATCTAAACTGTGTCGAAATGGAAGACAGGTGGGAGATAATGCACGATGCGATAAGATGGTAGCTGTCAGTCAAGCAAATTTTGAACCAAAAGCACAGAAACGCTGTAGCATCCACCATATTTCCTTGAATGTCTATGGCTTCGATCTCTCGTTCTTCGGCGTTGTAATGGTGTTTGGTAAGAAGATCCAAAAGAATATTCAAGATAAGTCGTGGAACTAAAAAAATGGTCGAAGATACTATTCAAATCGACAGCAATGTCCCAGCAAGAAGAGAGAGAGAGAGAGAGAGAGAGAGAGAGAGAGAGAGAGAGAGAGATGGAGGAGAACTGGGGTGCCCCTCTACTAAAAACTCTCAAAAACAACCGTTGTTTTTGAGAGTTTTTGGTAGAGGAGCACCCTGCGCCACATTGTGCTTGTTTCTTAGTTTGAAGACAAAAACTGTATGATTAAATGATTCAGAGACGATTATATAAAATTTATGCATTTTAGATATCGAAAGTTCTTCAAAATTTGAGTCATTGCCAAAAATCAGTGAAAAAGTTAACGATTCCTGCAAGTTGGCTAGAGAGCTAATGCTGGATTTCCGAATACTTCACTATTGAGGGCATTCAGTGAGGATATGCTTGATCATTAGCTGGGAATGGTAGAATGAACACTGAAGAGGGTTCTCTCTATAAGCAAATACAAATGAGTTCGATGGGAATAACCGATGCGGAGTCTCGATAAAATCACAGCCAGTTGCAGGATTTTTTTTTTTTTTTATCTTCAGGAGTTTATTATAGTTGGTCAAAGTTGACAACAATGATTCCTACATGCTGTTTTTATAATGGATTTGTAGTCAGTATAGGTCACATTTGACTAACAGGAAGATCCAGTGTCAGGATATTAAGCAGCACAATCTGCACGTTCATTACCTGGGATGCTGACACGACCAGGGATCCAACAGAAGGCCACTGTCTTATTGAATGTTTGACAGTTCAGAATGCACTTAAGGAGTCTAAATTGTTTGAAATGGTGATTGTGTTATCTGGGGCTACTTTTATTGCATAAAATTCTGCAGTATAGATACTGCATTAAGTAGGAAGGGATACGACAAATAAGGTTGAAGAAACTGCTGCAGCACCTACAACTGCAACTGTTTTTGATGCCGTTAGCATACATATGTAGTTTTTCTGAGTTTTCCAAGGTAAGTGTTTCACGTAGCTAATGAAAGTTTGTTTGCTAGGGAACATGTTCCCCATCGTAAAAAGAAATTGAGGTGGGAATGAAGTCCAGAGATGTTCAGGAGTAGCAGTGTCTTGAAAGATAAGTTGGAAGTTAATGTCCCCAACTATGCATGAACTCTTCCGGTCGAAGTCCAGCAGGTCTGATTTAATCAGGTTTATTCTGGTATAGCACGGTATACTGAGGGTAAAACAGGCACTCCTGACTAGGATGAGATGGAATACTTAATTTTTGCTGCGTAGTCAAAAACAGCAAGGATTTTCTCCTTATGTGCAGAGGGATTCATTTGCCTTAATATACAGGCAATGTACTAAAGACCCCCACAGCTCTCCTAAAGGCACTATAAGGGATGGTATTCAGATGCAATAGAGAATTTCTTTCTGAATTATAGTGGTGATCCATAGTCCAAGCGAGACCGAATTAAGGTTCTATAGAGATGCAAGAGGGAGCTTCTACCAACACCCTAGGTCATAGCGGAGACAACTCTTATGATGATTAATTTTTTTAAACAAGCAGTCCTCCATAGGAAGCAACAAAACATGAAAAAAAAAAAACAACATCTTTAATGCCCAAAACTCCCACAGTGCGTTACATTTTAGGCACGTTCGATTTTCTCTTAAATTAAATGAAGAAAAGTGAAAAGTAAATACAGTCATCTCCTTATCAATTAATTACTTCACAGAACACTCAATAAAAAGCTATAATTTTCCGTTCTCTAAACTTAGCCATTCAGTTTAATATTACAACTGTATAATATTTATTACTCTCCTCCCTTATACTTTTTTTTTTTGTTTTGTTTTAAGTCTCTCTCTACCACACACTTCGTTCATGAGTCTTTCATAGCAATATTATTTCGTAACAATACTGCATTAAAACGATATTTAATTTATGAGGAGTTTTTTTAATACAAAAAAAAATTGTTGGAAAAACAATAATAATTGCTGGATTTTTATTTGTCCGATTTTGATGAAATTTGGAATGGCTCGCCAAATACTTTTAAAGGCCCAAATATAAAATTTCACGAAAATCCACCACAGAGAGTAGAGTTGTTACTTGCAGACGGGCGGGCGGTTGGGCATGGAGAGGACAATATGTGCATATATATGCGAATGCTCCTCAAAACTGCTTTGAAAATGCACTGCAGTTAAAACGCGATTGTTTCATATCTGGATACGAGCTTCTGCAACTGACAGCCTTGATGCTCAATCTATTATTCATTATTAAGTTGGTCTTGCATACGTTTGTCCGCGATATCTTGCCCTTGAGTTATCTGCAAGGACATATCAATAGAAAAGGCCTTGACGAGGAATTAAGTTTGATATTAACCAAAATTAAATAAATTTATTACAAGATTACGTAACTGAATGAGTCGTTTTGGCCGACTTAAGAGTTTCGCAACTCTTACACCGCTGGAGTACGATGATGTGATTGTAAATCTCAGTTGAACCGAACCACTTTTGTAACAAATTATACGATGAACTAAATGCATAAAGCGTTCAGTGCATGTATACCTCTTATATGGGGCCTAATCAGAGTTGTTCCCCCCACCGCCTTCCTTTTTTAAAATTATTTTGAAAGAAGTGTTTATTTATTCTATTTATTCAGCTGAATGATAATTAAATCGCCCCTTCTACAAAATGCAAGCTAGAAGGGATATTAACTAAAATGGCTAGAGGGGGAGGAGATATTAAGGAGAGGCAACAGGGATTATTAACCAGAATGGAAGTGATGGATAGCACGGAGACCAACACCGGAACATATGAACAAGAATCAAGTGAAGAAAATAAACAAATACGTCCACTTTAATTTTTCAAAAAAAAAAAAAAAAAAAAAAAAATTCATTATAAATGACATTTTAATTCTCTGGAAGGAGATCTTCTTTCCGAACATCAGTATGCAGAATATGCAGTACGCAAAACCTATTCTTTAGTACTTCGGAATAACAATCTTGGCATTTTAGGGCATAGCTATAAGTACTTCATGTACAATATTTATTTAGGGCTCGATAAACAGGTCAAGTCTAGCGGTTGTGAGGTTGAACAGCCAGTGCTTTGTTTTACGATAGCCCTGATCTGTTTCTTTCAAGGATTAGAACGACTTTCACCAGATGTTAGATGAGGATGTATTCCTAATACGGATGCTAAACTATGCACAGCATTATTTTGTGGAAGGAATCCTACTGGATGAAGGAGCGTGACAAAAAAGCAATTTTTCACCCTCCTCCATCCAGTAGGATCAGAGGGAAAAAATAATGATCATGCGAACACTATTCACTGGTGAAAACAATGTTTATAGAGCTTTGTTCACACGAATGACAGTTGGGAAGTGACCAAGTAATTTCTATCATCTTTTGTGCCTCTTCGTTTAGTGACGCGTCGAGATCTAATTACATCCATAATTAATTAAATTATATACACATGACAAAATAAAATGTATGGTACCTATAGAAAAAGACGGACTGGATATCACAACCTAAACTAATTTCCAAAAACTTGGAGGGAAAGAGACTGGTATTAGTGTAAGCATGTATCACCAACGCTCATACAAACATTCAGATGCATGACGAATAACACTGAGAGAACAGCGGTACGGGATGCGGATGAGATCCTCAAACCCGATATGCGACTGGTGTAAGTACTGTACTTAGAAAAGCAAACTTTGCACTACTTGAGGGTAGAGAAGCATAGGTCGCACTGAAAAGATTGCATGGCCGTTTCAGTTCACCAGAGTATAGGGCTTTAAGAAACAGCGCGTTTCTTTCAACCTTTTGATACCTAAGTATCAAATTTAAGACGTTCAAAGAATGTCAGGTCGTTTATCTTTATAAAGTCCCGATATTGAAACACGCGCACAATCTGAATATTTCCAAGATTGTTCTGGAAACAATGACCTGCAAAAGGAATTGAAATTCTTCAAAAAGTTTATTTTTCTAGATTCGCAATCCTCTGCGAAGATCAGAACCGGAAGGATTCTCCGCATCATGAAGTAACAATAGCAAAATATTCATGGCCATGCAAGAGAAGTTACATTACTCTACGACCCTTTCAAGCATTTCCAAAGTCAACCATAGGAGACCTCGCTGGGAGGAAGAAGGAAATGAATCCTGGTGATGATGCACCCAAAACGTCTTGCCAGAACTCACGAACGTGATCGGAGACTGCGAACAGTTTATTAAATCAACGATGCACACCGCTTGACCGGTATTTACCTAATTCATGCAAAACTTCCAGTTCACTGGTGCAGCTAGAATTTCTTCTCTGTAAAAGGCGTTGTTCTTCACATTCCCGTCTCGATATTTCGCTTTTCCACTCGCCGAATATAAGTATCCACATATTTCCCCCCCCCCTTATATCAGCGGAATGTCAATTTTATGTTTTCAGAAGTGTTCTGTTACACTTCGCCTCGCTGAAGTACAGAGACACGCTCTGGTATTGGATTTCTCCGCTATCGCATGCACCTTAACAACCGGAAACACTCAAGAGGTTGTTCCGGTCAGTGACCGATCCTTTCAGACTGATACAGAGGACGCAGAATTTCCTCAATACTCGAATCCTCCCCACCGCCATTTCCATACTTCCTAACATCATCGCACAAGTTTTGGAATACTTCCAACATCCATTCTTATCCTTCCCTTACCCTACCCTGCCCCCGACTCCTTGAGGTACACATATGCGAAGGTGTCTCCGTTGTGTCGAAGAAAAGAGCATCAGAGACCACTGTCAGATACAGTACGGCGCGGCCGTTCGAAAAAGAATAGAAATGGTTTTATGAAAGGTATTCTGTTGAATTCAAAAGAGATCTTCAGAGGACTGGAATAATTATTAATGGACCACTTGAAACCAATAATAGTTTGCCGAGTGAAAATCATTTACTTATCGTTAAGTCGAAAGGAAAATTAAGTTTGCACTTTAAAAACAAAAGTTTCAGTACCTAACTGACCTACTTATATTACTTAAATCAGCTTCACTTCATTCACAGCCAAACTGGCATTCGTTTTATAACCAAGATTGACTCCTTAGACACTTTATAACATCAGACCTTTTCATGAGGACAAACATTTATGGCTTGCGAATTTTAACAAGTTATACGAATTGAAGAAATACTACGCACAGATTTACAATCTTTATATAACAATACTATCAGAAAAAAAAGTTTAAAATAAAATCAAAATTTATATTTTATTCAAAAAATAAAAACCGCACTTCAAGTACTTGTTTAAAATGTTCCGTTGTAATTAAAAAACAAAGTAATTTAAATATCAAATTCTGTTAGATTTAAAATAGTTAGTGAGACTAGAAATCGAAAGTCACAAATCATGCGAGGATGCCAATCCACGATAGGCAGCCTCGCAATCAGAAAAACAGCAAAAGCTATTACGGACAAAGTTTAAAAGGACACAACATCGAATGGGTCGTGGAGGCAAAATAAAACACAAGGTTGTGCTGATGCTCAAGATAACTATAATATACAGATGAATATGGATAGTCGAAGATGCTCAAGATTTTGGTGCTTTAGGCTATCAGCTGCAGCTCTGGGTACCTCCAACCGACCCCGTGTGTGTGTGTGTGTGTGTGTGTGTTTAAAAAATTAATTTCAAAGCTTTAAAAATGTTTTTATTAAACCAAGATTAATAATCTTCATCTTAAGTAAATTTTCTGCTTATACTCCAGGATGACCATGTAGGGTCAGAAAGGTTGAACGACAGTCAATGAAGCGAACATACTTCTGTACCTTCGAGTTGCCTACTCGGCTACGGCGCGCTGATTTTAGTCAAGTAACTTCAGGTCCTTCCAGGTAATGTACGATCATCAATATAACACACATCAAAAGATCGCAGAGAAATATGTCAGCGAAAGCAGACAACAATATCCCTCCCCCTCCTTTCCATACGTATTGGTCCAATAAAGAGAGGGAAACGTAATAGAGCTTTACGATGGAGCAATGATAAATAATAATTGAGAAAGAGCAACTCAATCTAGGGAAGCTACAACTTCGAGACATTTACAAGCAGAACATTGGTTGCAGAAGTCCATTCAAATCATTACAAAAGCAGGCTGCCACTACGAATAGTTAACTAAGACAGAAAATAGAGCTGAATCTAGCTATTAATCCAATAGAGAAGGCCTTAGAATAATTCATCAGACGTAACGATAGAGACAAGAATACGTGGTTTCTAACGCAACAGCTGCGCAATATCCCAGGCTAACTTACATCACTATAGCAACGAAAAGCAGCAAACAGCGCAGAATCACGCCACATTTTCGGTATTATCCCATTTTTCAACCAGACAAAGGTTCTATAAGTGCAGTAGGCCTAATTAGTATTTGCACAATAGTCCCGCTCCAATTGGAGGAGGGGAGAGAAGGGGAAGACTACGCTCAAGGAAAACTGCAAGTACAAGACTCTTCTTGAACGTGACCTACAGCTGTTTGAGAGTAATAATAAAGTAATAATTTATACCTGCTTATAGTCTGGTGTAATGGGTTTCTTTAGAATGAATGGAAGAAATAAGCATTCGATTTAGCAAAGGGGAATTTTAACTGATGCTATTAACGAAGGAAAGGAAAGGAATTAGGAAACCTGCTCACATATATTTTTTTATCTTCTTTCCCCGCTGCAAACTTTTCTTGGCAAAATAGCAATCGATCGTAAATAAGCAGTAGTCGCCACAAATGGAGAAGCACAAGTAACTTCATAAAGGATCGTTCTGTAGTCCCCCCCTCCAACCTTCTGATTTGCTATCTTTCTAGAGTAATCTCTGTAGACTAATGCTTAACTGATCAGAGATATAAAACCCTTGTACTATCGTTGGATGACCAGCCTTCACAGTATAGAAGTGTTGTGTTTTCTCACACGTATATGGGATGCACCAAAGATAGATGTTTTCAGGAGCTTAAGCGATGTTTTCCGTCTTCTGATGAAGATGATAAAATTGCTATTCAAAAATGCAGCCTTAAATACTGTCCTCTTTTTGATAAAAAGCTCTTTCCTCTCCCTTTTCTTTTAACCTAAGCAATATACACAGCACCAATTAAGATTTAGTTCCTGTTGCCCAATTACTGGCGAAGAATGCAGCTGCTCACTCAATCGCCTGGCGGGCTACCAATCAAACAGAATGCATTAATAAATTAGCTCGGGATATTGGCAGATGATAATGACAGGCAATTACTTTTCTACCTGTAAATTTCCTTTATAATTCTGATATTAATATCTTATGCTTAACCTGTATTCAAAAAACTGAATGCATTCAGGTTAGATTAATTTAACTGTGTTAAAGTAAACTAAATACAGATGCATCCTAACTCTCTCTCTCTCTCTCGCAACAGAACATATAAAGGATAGCTGAAGGACAGATTTACTTTCAGCCAGAAAGTGAGTCAATGATTGTTGGAACAAGCTTTCATTTTGTGAAAAATTCAATAACAAATTATCAGACGACAGAGATGAATAAATGTTACGCCACGAAAGAAACACTTTATTTAATGAAGGGCTTATTTATTCTGCGTATAATTTTATTTTTTTCCCAAGTAATTTCTTATTTGTGCACACTAAACTTCTCGGCATACACTTCAATGATTTTGCATATCATCTTCATACTGATCAGTTAAGTGGATCATACACAGTAATATTTTCCTTTTGGTAGCTTTCAATCGCCATAATTTGCATTGCAGAAAGGTGGCGTATATTTGTAAGCACACAGAAGGTTCTTAAATCCAGTAGAGTGCCAGTATGTATATGAAAATACCCCGCACTACTGTTGTGTTTCGAGATGTATAACTGATCCTTTCCAGAGATAGTTTAAGAACCCAACATAAATGGTTTTGATAGAAAAAGCAATCTTCAATGATTGAAGTGGGCATGACTAAAGGTCGTATTAAATTTTAATCAAGATTACTTCTATTTACATATTACCAGATATATCCAAAAATGAATACACGCAAACACAGCAATGTGCAGGAACAGTTCCTCCAGCGGATTAAATTCTGCTTTTGATTTCATTTTATTTTCAAAGAGTGCATCGTAGTATCTTTCCTTAGTCACGAAATACCCTAGTAAACAGTTCTAACATCAGAATCTACGTCTTTCCAAATCCCCATCCCCCCCCCACCTACATCGAAGATTATATATATACACATATACACGCAGCAACATCAAGGGGGCCAGGAAGGCGAGAGTGGGCAATTTACATAATGTGTTTGTACAAGGACACCGCAGTGTGGCCATTTCATGAATTATTCTCACGTGCTGGCAACGTGCCAATTGCTATTGGAAGGTAAGGCGTGCTGAAGTGAGCCCGAGTTAATGTATGCTGGTATGGAAATACTTGACTGACTGAAACTGACGGGTCGAATAATATTCAGTGCATATGTCACTTCTACGCACGAACAGCATGGTCAGAGGCACGCATGCCGCCTTTTCCTGGAACAGCATTCTGCTATAGATGTTTTTATTTTATTTATTATTTTTCCCTTTCTTTTAAAGGAGGAAAGGATAAGGGGCACGTGTTTCTCATCGGAAAAAGCAAGATGCTTGAAATAACATGAGCATTACTGGAATAGCTGCAGTGGAGAAAGGACGACTGGTTCACAGCTTCTTTATTTATAACCACGAGCATGAAATTTTCATTAACAGTAATTTATGTAATAAATATTTCAAAAAGATTAGCAGGAATCGATTTAAGGTTTTATTTGGATGCAGGGTTCCATGACGTACCTAAAATAATATCAAATGGAAAGAAGACTTCTATTTGGTGTTACTTTCGATCAAGACGCTTGTTTCGGCGTTCACAGCGCGAAAAGTAAGAATGAGAAAGTATCCGTTACATTTAAAATCCGAAACTTATCTGCAACGCAAACCTTAATATCTGTACATTGCATATACGAGCTTTTGCCAACCCCCTTGCAGTCTTAATTGTGTTGAAGCGGCCATTATGTTATTCATAATGAATTAATTTGAAATGTGACTAATACTAAACAACTTTAATTGTCATCAAGGGAATTTCATTGTCGATACAAAGTATTACACAATGTAAAGAACACCCACACAAAAGAACTACTTAATTGACGACATTTCTGGATTCCATTTTGAATCCTGTCATCAAGCCTAATTCAATATGGAATCCAAAACTGTCCAATTAACAATTCTTGTGAGAGTAACTTAATAACTACTAGTTTTCAGCTTTAATTCTAAAATCATCAGTTCAAATCCCCCACCCTACTGCCCTTTTTTTAAATTTCATATCAAATATGTAAATAATGCAATAATCGCTTATGCTCCCCCACTAAGCAATAGGCACTCCACCACAGCCAGTCTCAGTGACCAATTGTTTGGTTATTTGGTGGAGGTGTCCATGACGCATCAACTACTTTGATCATAGTGCCCCGGTTCTTATAAGTCTGTACACTTTGTATATTATGTCTCCAAAAATGTTTCATTAAGCCGATTTATGTTTTGCAAGCTGAAAACCTTGAAATAACTATAGGGGAATCCCTCATCCCGAGATAGTCTAACGTTATTGCCATCATTAAAGAAACCCTCAAGAATTTCCCCAGTTACCAATAGGATTCGAATACAGACCTCTCCGAATCCACTATACTGTCACGATGAACTAAGAACGATATAGAATATAAGCCATCCACAAACATATCCCTACTCTGAGAAACTACAGATTTCACTTTTACAGTTATTACTCTCATTGTTGAAAATTCTAGATCTATCGAACGTGTTGGCACACTTCGTTCGATTAGAGGATTTCGCGCTGTGCTTCAAGTAGCATTCCGCAAAGTGGGCAATCTTAATGGAACGTTTCTAGAGGCAACATGAACCGCATTTTTCATACTTTTCATCCAATTACCAACAAACAGGCTATAGATATTATTATGGTAATACAAGTTAAACGTGGTAGCTCAGCCATGGAAAAGACCAAATTGAACTTCACACATTTCATAAAGAAACTCTACTGGATTTCAGTGTGCAAGCGTGCATGACAGAAAGGTTTCTGGTTGGTTGGCTGTTTAGAAAGAATGTCGAGGCAACTAGGGCCATATAGGGCATCAAGTATATTATGCCTACAAATCACGCATTTCATCCGGTAATTTGCCGAATGAAAAGCCTTGTTTCTGGAGGAAAGAATATTCAACGCCTTCTGTGACCAAGTAACTTTGCTACTGTGTAGGGGGTATAAAAATGACATCCTTCCCTCGAAGGTTTGAGATTATTCGCCGAACCAATGGAAAGCATGTTGCTAAGAAATAATTCGCTTAATTCCACAACCAAAACTTCACTTAATATTACCACTATAAAGTGAAAAAGCTCGCAATGTTTCTTATCTTTCTGTATGGATTCTCCCTGTTTTTTTGTGTTTTTTTTTTTGCCCCAAAATTATCTAGCAACCATCTTTAGACCTACATTCTGTTCCCGTCACTTGTTCTATCAGTCTTCTTGAAAAGGATGTTCCACATTGAACTTTCTCGTCTTCTACTTGGAAGCAGCTGCTAAAAGAAAATGTCCCTTTTCGTGAAATATCGATGAGTTTCGATAGTCTTTTTTCCAGAAATCCCAAGTGCAGAAAAAAAATTAGAAGAGAAACATCAAATGATTTCTATAAACCGCTTCAATTTTTTTTTTTTAGAGAGAGAGTTATGATACGCACGAGTTATTTGGGGGTTCTTCAGAAACTGCAATTCAGGTGTCTACAGTAATTAAAATCTTTAGCCAACAACTTTCTTGCAATCATTTACAAGGATTATCAACAGATGTTAGCGAAAAAAAAAGCCCGAGAACTTTTCTATTACGAAAGGTGGTTTTTTCCCCCTTTTTTATTTATTATTATCATCTGAAATCATGAATATATTCACAAACATTATGATTAAGTCTTTATCCCAGTCAAAACTGGTCTCGCATTAATAATATTAACTATAATGTTTTGGGTTTCTAACTGGAAGTGTGTAAAAAATACATCTATATTTGCTGTTCGTTTTCTGTGCTACCAAAGTAGCATCACTTATGGTTTCCTCAATTCCCAATTATTATTTTTTTTAAAACAGTACGGAAAAAAAACTTTAATGCATAAAAGATAGGACATACTAACGGAAACCACGTGCAGTATTTTCTAAAATAATCGTATTATATTAAATATGTTGCAAACAAAGACTCTCAGCGACAAAACTGCTATGCTAGGATGTTTCTGGAGTCCGCCATCAGTTCAGGCTTCGTTTCCAGAGGTCTGTTTAGACCTGGTCTCCCACTCCTGATTATTTAACACAATAAAGGTACCATACAAATACTTTCGTGGCTTCCATTTATCTTTTTCATCTTTTTGGTAACATCATTCTCTCTCTCTCTCTCTCTCTCTCTCTCTCTCTCTCTCTCTCTCTCTCTCTCATACTAATGTTTGATACAATTTCCAGGTTAACCGATTCCAGAAATTCATGAAGAGCGCCTTCATTGATTGTCTGGAGATTAAAAAAATAAATCATAATAAAAACAGAATTCATGTTCTCAAAATTTAAGCTTGACATTAGATGTCCATTTAGAGGGATATCATAATAGTCTAGCTTTCAAATTCTGATTTTCAAAACAAAAAAAAACAGGCTAGTCTCTGTCATTTTAGATTCCAAGCGTTCATGATTCAGAAGCGTCACCATCCAAGTGCACCATTCCAGATCCATTACGAAACTGTCACTGCAGTAATACTTTCACTAGAGAAGTACACAGCTTTTCCTGACATCAGGAGAACATGGCCTATGCTTTCGGCAAGCAACGTTCCATTCTTTTAATCTAAAACTTCAAAATAAATTGTGTCTGGATTTTAGAAAGATCTCTTTAAGAGATTGTAGTTCAGCTGGCTTGAAATTTTTCCTTAATCTGTTGCTGCTTCGTTGCATTGATTTACAGGAGGTGCATTCCTAGGTCCGAATTTTAAGCTATTCGTTGTTTCCTAGAGATTATAGGAAATTCGAAGAACGCCCAACCTGCAGGTGCCCTTCACAACCACGCTCGGATTACTTTCCCAAGGTATATCTTCGAAAGACAACAAATGTGGCGCAAGTAGCTCACTTAAATTTTGCAATTGTATTTATTATTATTTTTTTTAAGAAGAATAGTTGCCTTGAGAATTGCAGGTAAATTTTACCTGCAATTATAAATAAATAAATAAAAAGATAAACCTAAAATTGAAATATTCCAAGATTTAATTAAGTACAATACAATAACTTTTAATGAGATGATTGAGACTGGATATTTTTAAATAATTGTTCAAAATTTGGTTGCAAATTTGTGACGCCAATATCAATACATAATGAAGATTATGTCCTGATGGTATTTCTCGATGGAGTTCCAGGTCTTGATATTTCTCCACTGGTTCTCAAAACCTGCGCTCCTGATCTTACTCCTCTTCATCTTCCTCGTTTATTCATTCAACTGCCGTTTTCTGGAACAACCTTCCTTCATACGTATTTCCGGAAAATTACAATCTACAGAAGTTCAAGTCCAATGTGAACAAATATCTTCTTTCGTCTTCTCAACCTCCAACTCATGCACGGTACTATAGGTTCTAGTAGCTCTCGTGTTTAGGGTTTTCATAAAAAAAAAAAAAAAAAAAAAAAGTTCATGTTATTCCGTTTCTTTTTAAATATTTATTTGATTTTACGAGTGAAAAAAAATTCTTACAAACATACGTTGATATGATCAAAGTAGCCATTTTCGTGGCATTTTCTTTTATTAGCAGAAAATCTTCAGATGGGAAAGCCTTGTAGAATTCAAATAGTTTATTTTTGCAGTCTATATACTTATTTTTGAATCATATTTTGGCTTGAAGATCAAAAATTTCAAGTTGCAATCTGGGATTGTAGTTTTCAGCCACAGAAGTAAATGGGTTCTCAAACAAAAGCTTATGTTTTTTCATGGGATTTTATATCAGAAAATCGACTTTCAAACTTGTAATAACGAAAGGCAACGATTCTTTGGAAATGTATTTCTCCCTTAGTTCAGTGCCACATTCAAAATGAAATAAATTGTCTTCCTCAACTGGGATTTAAATAATAATAACTTATTCTGATATGATTTGATGTCACCAAACAAATCAGACCAACTTTCCTTTCCCTTTTAGTTTTAAATTAAGAGTATTTAAATGACTAGAAATGTATGTATGAATTGCAAGATCAAACAGCCACTCCATATTTCATAGTTGTTTTATTGGTTTCCCTTTTTCTGTGTTGAAACATTCGGTGATGTTTCAACAGCCACATTAAGGCCATGTGATCTTGTAAAATTTACAGTTGAAATAACCACATTCATAACGTTCTGGAGATCCAATACCTTCCCATAAAGAGCTTCTTGATGCACAATACAGCGAATTCCAATCGGAGTTTCAGCTCCGAAATCTATCATTTTCTTGGTTAATTCTACCCATAAGCCCAAAGTTTTTACCAATTATATTTTTTGCATCGCCAGTTGTGACTCCTTCCAGGTTTTTAATATTTAATCCTAACTTTTCGATAGATTGGCAAAAATTTTCAAAAAATTTACACTTGTAGTTGTTCCATGCATAATCTGTAGATCAGTTAAATCTTCAACTGGTACAAAATTATCATTAATTCCAAGTATGAAGATGAGGAGTTGGGCTGTGTCATTTACATCAGTAATGTCATCTAGTGCCACACCACTAATATTTCATTTGTTTTACGTTTTCCAAAAGTTGTTCGAACAAATTCTTTCCAATATCTTCTAATCTTCGCATAATTGTTTGTCGAGACAAGCTAATATCTTCAGTGGCGGATTACCCATTAAGGCAATGAGGCACGTGCCTAGGGGCCCCAGGCCAAGACATTTTCCTATAGTGTTCTAAAATAGATTAATGTTTTCAGTAAACATCATAAAAATCTTGATTAATTTAAGCGAAAATTTAAGCAAAAAATTCAAAAGTACAAAATTTCATTTATTTGCCACCTAACTTTTATTTATTTATTTATTTTTTTTTATTATTATTATTTTTTGGGGGCCCCAAATATAATTGGCCTAGGGACCCCAACTATCCTTAATCCACCACTGAATATCTTGTATCATTGTTCGTTTCTCCGGACAAATTCTTCCACAACTTTTAACAAACAAGGCTTAACAAGTTCACCATCGTTGAATGGTTCACTTTCAAAAGCGATCAAATGTGCAACTTGATAACTGCACGTACAGCGAATAAATTTCTTGACTGATACGTTTTCGATATGTTTTGTTGGTTTCTTAATTCGTTTTGTAACTTCGAACACTTCTTTTCGCAGCACTCCTTTACGTTGATCATAAGATTTATGATTGGAATCAGTGTCGTTTTAAGTTACATTCTTTAAAAACTCAGTCTCCAGAAACATGCTGCTCTTTCGTGGTAATCAATGAAGAAATAGGTCTTCAGTCCACCTTGGATCAAAAACACGACACTTCAAATCGATTTTCCCCTTTTGCAACATTTTTAAGAATGATTTTTGTTTTTTAATTCAATTCAGATTAATAATTAATTCAATGCAATGAAGAAGCTACATCAAAATACATAACTGTATTTAGCGTTCATATGACTGCCCTGAACCACATGTACCTGTTGGACACAGTCGAGCTGGACACTTGCATGCCGGTGCACGCAGTGGCGATCAATGCTGTTTTAGTTCACTTTCCGCGCGGGCCTTATAAAAATTAATCGTGGGCCGGATCCGGTCGGCGGGCCGAAAGTTGGATACCACTGGCCTATGTAACAATGGACGTGATACGCGAGGAACAGTATGCTGCTCTCAAATTTTGCTTTCGTCTTGAGAAAACATCAGTTGAAGCGTATGAAATGTTAAGAGACTTATGTTGAATCTACGGTTCCAAACAGCAAAACTCGCAGGCGGTTTAGAACGTATAAAGATGGATGTGATTCAATTACAAATATCGACGGTCCCGCAACCACTGATGTAACCACAGAAACAGTAAACACTGCTTCTGTAATCGTGAGAGAAGTATAACAGTAAGGCAACTGGCAGAGATGTTGAGAACATCAGCAGGAAGAAAGCACAGTATCCTCCATGACCATATGACACGTGTTTGTGCATGCTATGTTCCAAAACTACGCACACAGGAGCAACAAGTTCTCATGGAGGTCAGTCAGGAGCTGCAACGGATGGTTACTGAAGATGGTTTATCAGCATGCTGTACCACGTCATACACCTGTTGAACATTTTTTTAATCATAGATGAACAGCACTAAAAAGAACTCTACATTTGCGCGGACAGACACACTTCTCTCTAGAAACTGTAAAAAGCAACTGCAACGCAGGCCAACACCGCCCCACCTCGGGGTCCCACCACGATCTAAGCCTCTGCCATGTCACCTTGCCAACGGACTTACTACTGCCTTTCTGATAAACCGGAAATGAGAACTGTGCAGGCGTCCTCTTCAGGGCGCGGAATCTGTTGACCTGTTAAGTTTCCCTTGCACCTGTATACTCGGGTTGGTTAGGTGCAGATGTGAAATGCCAAGCTGGCACTCAACCTTTGCAGACTTTCCTTATTCTGCAAGCTGTCTTCCTTTCCGTGGCCTTCGGTAAGCTCCCAGACAAGGGGTGATTCCTACTTCTCCCTTCAAATCTCTTCTTTCCGCTGGAGGATGCCTTCTTTCCTCAGCCTCCTCCTTTTGCCTACTTTGACTCCCCCATTTGTACTATCTTTCCCACTCCACTCCCCTCTTTTTTATGTGAACACATCTATATTCTACAAATGGATTTGTAGAATATAGATGTGTTCATTGTAGGATGTTTTCACATAAAACATCCTTCGCGCGTACAAGTACCTGCACGCTTTAATTTTTTTGATGGAAAACATCTATTGCGACACCTAATAATGGGATGTAACGGAAGTTTACCAATCACGTGACATTACCCACACTACTGGTGAGAAATGTGATGTGAAATAACGAAATGAAAGCGATAGCATACGGGGCCACAGTATGCCTTGTGGCAGCGTTGCCGGCTTGCTGGATAGCTGATCCAGGTTCAATTCCAGTTGCTACCCTTATGGGAATTTTCCCAGGGGATTTCCATTCAACATTTAGTTTGGCGGTCTTAAACTGTGGTCGTGAGGTTTTCCCCTTACAGCAGACAAACCGACCTTCGCGACGAGGGTACAGGAAGGTTTGATAGGGCTGGGAACGCGTGTAGACTAAACTTCGCAGCGTTTTCGCTGCGGACTTGACTCTTGAGAGAAGGGGTTAGTGAGGCAGCCACGCCACCATCATAAGGTGGGTTGCCGGCAGTCTATTTAACAGACATGTACATTGCATGCACTAAAGGTAACGGATTTCAGCTGCAGCTAAAATCCATCGATTAAAATGCGAATAATTATGCTTAACAGCGAAAATCAATCGCTGGTGTTTGCACCTACTGCAAAATAAGTTCAATACAAAAAAAAAAAAAAAGATGCCGTACCCTGTACACACGAAAGACGTTTTATGTAGAAACATCCTTGGCGTGGAAGATGTTAAAGGGTTTTAGGAATGAACAGAATCTGAACACATTAATATATTTAAACGTTTTTCCCTGACAATTTCATCATGGTTGCAATACATGTTCAATAAGAGAATTACAATGGGGTTGTGATAGCTAAAATAGGAAACGTACACTTGAGATTGTAAAGAGTCTAATATACCTTTGAAACAGAGCATCAATTATAGTTCCATGATTAGTAGTCTGTACAGATCTAGAAGTTTAACATTAGTCCAAATTTATTTTCTAGGAAATCAGTCATAGGTTTGGATTGAGTATCTGCAAAATTAACGTTGAAATCTCCACTCGTTATCATTAGTATTAGTCGTATTGTTTGTGAGACCCACAGCAGGTGATCCTGGAAATTTCAACCAAAGACGTTTAATAGAATTTCTCTTCGTCATATTCAATAATTCCAATTTCCTAAAGCTCCGTTAGCCAAGCCATCGGACACGTCAATATTAGTGGTTATCAAGTATGGTTTGCCAATAAGTAAAGGAAGTTCATATGGTAATCCACCGGTGTCTAATACTGCCATTTTATGAAGTTTTTGTCGCACATGAGCCTCATATTCTGAGGCTCATGTGCGACATGACAAATGTCTTGAGCAATTCGACATAACTGTGTTCAAAGACGAATTTAACACAGAATTGTTATAATCGTTCACAAATTTATTTTTAAAATATAAACGCACACTGTCAGAACACAAACTGTCAGCTTCTTCTTTGCTCACAAATCACGACTCGATAAGTTTCTGTTCGTCGTCGGTTAACTGAACACCATTTCCGATTTTAGTCAACACTCGAGAATTCTGAAACTCTGTTCATTCTACATCATTTTCGTGCCATAATCGATCACAGATATCACGAACAGCTCCAAATGTATTTTACAGAAATTTTTGTTCAAATTCTTTATAGGAATTACGGCCCTGTTCTATATTCTTGTAAATTATTTTATGCTCGACCGGCTGCTGAAACTACAACAGGCGGTCGAGCTGAAATATGATTTTGATTCTTTTTCTTTTGGATGGTGCAATCGAAGCTGGTTGTTTCAGTATACTCTGTCTAGAGGTTTCAGGTAATTCATTTGAACTGAAATCTTCTGGATCGAAATCTTAAGGAAGTTCTTGAATATAATTTCGTGATGGTGAGAGGGGGTCCAGCCTCTTGAGAAGCAGATTTTATTAAACTCTGCTTCTTTCCCCCCCCCCCCTCGTTCTATGTTTTTGAACTTTTTCTTTTGTCGATATAGGAGGCTTCCTCGGTGGCTTTGAAGCTTTTATTCTTGCACGATACGCTCGATTTAGCTCAGCTAGAGTTTTAGCCATCTTCGAAATATTCTTGTTGGTTGTGAACTTTTTCCAGCACCTGACTTAACCCTTTAGTGACACCTGACGAACAATACAATGATCGTTTAATTTAGCATTAAATTTAATCGAACAGCTACAACCGAAGTTATGAACGATGTAACGTTTCACGCTCATATTTGTATTGTTGCGTTTTTAAACAATAACTCTGCATTACTACTGCAGGAAGTATGATTGCAACAAAAGAAATATTTGAACGCAACAATACAATTAAAAAACTAGTTGGCAATGAATAACTGCAACGATACAAATATTTGTCAATTTCTTTTTTTCGTCTCGCATTTTCGTTACATTCCATTGTTACGTGCCTCTATAGATGTTTTCACATCAAAAAGGGGGGGGGGGGAAGGGTAGTTAATGTGCAGAGCATTTCATTTCAGGTGCGTTAGCAAACAATAATTCACGATTTACAGCAAAAAGCACTCTTTATGCACGAACAGAGAAAATTTAGTTTTTGCGCATGTCAGAAAAAATAACCATGATTCAGCTACAGTATATGGATAGCCCATGTGATATATATTCCACTGGGAAGAGTTATTACATGCAGACGGACGGACAAGGAAATAGTAATTGTAGAATTTATATTAGTCCGATATTAATAATATTTGCAATACTTAACAAATGATCAAAAACGTATGATCATTCTTTAATGAACAGCCCTCATACTTCATTTCATTATGGAGTGGAGAGAAGGATATAACATACACAGGGAAGATGCACGCCAACAAACCGACCAACATCTAAGTAGTTTTTATTTCTGGAATTAAATTAAGGACATTAAACTTAATTTTCCCTTCAACAGGGAGCCATGGATTCCTGCATCTGCAATATCTTTTTTTGAAAGAAAATAATTATTCTGAGTCCCATGAACTTTGAATTGCCATTTACAAAAACAAAATCGATTACCATTTCGTTTAAATATCACCTAAAATTCATGAGTGCAGCAGCAACACTAGAGGTCATCCAATTATACCACATAAGGGTAACGGAATGCACGTTATTCTAAGCATCATCTCAAGGACTGCAAATATATTCCATAATAAATGACATTACCATGAAATATTAGAATTCACAACATTGTATCTAATACGTGCCTATACGCCACTTTTCTTTTCGATGCTTAATGAAATATTGCGTTACCAATCCTCCTCTGCGGCTAATCATAAGATATATCTTACCGTTTCACGACGTCTGCGTTGACTACTGCCAGAAATTAGTGACACATGCGGCGCCATCTTCAGGGTTATTTAAGAGACACTGGGGAAAAGCTTGACACGTTAAATTACCTGTTACAGAGGACAGGATGATGTATGGGAATAAAACACTATGGGGCAAGAGGTGATGTAACATCAGGTGGTGATGAAGTGGACGAGGAGAAGTTGTTTTTTTTTGTTCGCTTTCCTTTTCTTTATTGGCTGAATTTAGATTACAATGTCGTGTGTCACATGCTATTGCTTTATGAAGACGGCCCAGAAGGGTTAGAGCATCCTGAAGTGCCGTTTTGGTATCAACTTGTTAACCGAAATGCAACAGTTTATTTTCCCAAGGTACTGTTTTATCACAAAGTCTAGACAAAAACGAAAAGAACAGCTATTAAGAGAAATGCAAGAAATTAAGGGAGGGGGGGGTGAAGCGAAAGAATTCTCCCTTGATAAAGCTGGCAAAACCAAGCAGCTTCCACGAGCAGGCAAGTTCTGTTATTGTCGTATAACACTGTTTTCAAAAACAGGCTCTTTGATGCTACTTAGTTAAAAATAAAAACATCTCAGCCGGCATAATGTTGCATACACCTCTGGTGTGGGGATAAAGATGTAAAATTTCAACCCAAAGTAGAATCGAGACAATTAAGGTCGTCCATATTACAAGGCGTCTTCTGCGGTCGCTTATCTTCATTACCAAAAGAAAATGACGTAGACAGCCATCGTGGTCAGCAGTGGTTACGACTGCTGACCTCTCGTCCCATGGGAAAAATCCTCCAGTTCGAATCCCATCGAAAGAAGGTGAATTTATGGACTTTCTTTACAACGTAGAAGAGGTGGTTAACAAACCACCTCCTTCTACGTTGTAAAGAAAGTCCATACTTTCTCAGCCGAGAATTTCACGGGATTTTTCTCTTATAAACACTTTTCCATCACGTAATTACAGGCGTAATATACTGACCCCTCGTGGCCTGGGTTATTTTGGTGAAAATAATAAAAACAACAAATCTAACCAATGTTTTACCACTTTCCAATATGATGCCTGTATTAGCAGCATCATGACGACTGCGATTAAGAAAGCAAGAAGTAAAACGGTTAATAAATGCAACTACCATAAATATTGGCAAAATTCTTTCTCAAAATCTATAATTATCGTATAATGGAATTTTTTTAGACCGCCTGATTTTGTGGTATTGAGATAATAGAAGGCTTAATATCATAAACTTCATTTCATCAATATCACCCCAAACCGTAAATTAGAACAAATACACAAGGGCACAGAAACAAAATTTATAAGCAGGCATTAGGTGGTAACAAAACGATATTTTTTCTGATTCAAAACCTTTCTTTCTTGCGAATTCGCGCAGCAGGACATAGCTCGCAAAGTTTTAAATAAGCAGTCGTTCTTAGAGGTGCTGTCAGTGCACAAAGGGCACTTCTCACTACACGTACTGACAGTGGCACAGAATGTCACTCAAAGCGCACATTAAAATCGAACAAAAAAAAAAGGAGTAAATTAAAATCCTCTCTTATGAAACCGTTGCACCTCAATTACCTTAATAACAGCCGTCCATTACACACAGGAAATGACTGTTTACGAAGTATATTACCACATCTTAGAAGGAATTCATTATCTTAGAAGTCCAGGTCGCATGTGAGAATCAATGTCTGCTCGCTAATATTGTTTCCGTCTATCGGCTTTGTATGAGAATGGTAATGATTCGCCACCTTCTGGCATTTGCATGCTATTCTGTAATATCGTCTAGCCTAAGTGGCAATCAAAGAAACTTCGCATTTCCCGTAAAGGCGGCTTCCCTGCATGAGAGGATTTTTTTTTTTTTTTTTGGAACGAGATGCATCTTCGTACACCGCTAAAGAGAAATTAGTCTTGACGTGTTCCTTAATTCATATTCGCTTAACTTGGCGTTCACCAGTATTGTTTCAAAAAACTGCCCATTAGATTTTTTTTTGCCCGTTATCTATGTTCGACTTTATACGATAGATCGTCGCTTGTCCTTACCATTTTCCAAAGTCGCCAGACCCGGGCATCTTAAACTTTCAAGTTTCTCTTTCTCATGGCTGATAATGCACCTGACTTCCATGTTTTTCTAGGGCGTCCTCGTCTTTTCTTCCCTTGTGATGTCCACTCATATATAATTTTTGGCCATCTCTCTTCATTCATGCGCAGAAGATGTAAAAACCATCTCAACCCCATATTTTCTATTCGTTCTATAATACCTTCATCTGCGTGCATGCGTATTCTTATTTCTTCGTTTGTAATCCTCTCAAGCCTAGAAACTCTAGCACTAGGACGTAGGTAGTCCACCTCTAGGGCCCTAAGCTTCTTTTCTTTTTGTTACCCTCTTTCATTGTCCACACCTGACAGCCGTAGCAAAGGACCGATTCCACTAACGAATGTTTTTTTTAGTTCTAAGGGAGATATCGTTGTCCAACCATAGAGTTGAGGGCACTAAGAATCTTTCTACTTTGATGAATTCGTATGCTTCCTCTCTCCTCAATCATCCTATATCCAAGATGTAGGATTCAAATATGTACGATTAAATTCACTTAATTGATCTTAAAAGATAGCAACCCTTGGCTCTCGACCATTCTCTGCACCTTCTGAATGCTACCAGACATGCCCGAACTTTTTCCGCATAATTCAATATAGAAAATCTAGATCAACACACGTGACGAATCCATACATGATTGAGAACAAAGAAAGGTTTCTACTTTTACAGTCGTATCTAAAATAACGTAAGCGAAAGGAATTTAGTGTCCAGGCGCTAGGCCTTGCTACCGAGTGAAAGTACTAGTTCGAATACTACAAAGTACTCTATAGAAGAATAACCACAACTTTAATTAAGAATGTTCCCATCATAAGTTGGCTGACAGAAGGGGGATTGGGCTAAGAGCTCGAACTCCCCCCCAACAGTGATGAAAAGTGATGGTCCCTAAGTAATTATAGAAAGTCTACAGAGCTTCATTTCCCTTATCTGCTATAGGAGAGATGACTTCTATCTGAAATGAATAAATATGGCTGCAGTCATATATCTTTCATTTCAGTAAGCTGGAAGACACAGACTTTAAAGAAGTATTTACTCTACGATTTAGCAGAATTCCGGAAGGAATTTATGCACAGGATTTCGCAATCACTGAAAGTATCAAGGCAGGGGTAAGATGAGTATTTCTCTTACAGCTTCATCAAGCATGCCAGAAGTCTACGAATGTCATCTTAGATTAAGTAAGAGTCTTACCGTTTCCTAGGCGACAGAAACAAGTGGAGATGGCTTCGGTACAAAGTTCACAAACCAAGTCTTATGTATGAAGCGTGTGTCGGTACTTTTAAAACCAAGACTGTCGCAGCCCAACCCTCTCAATCGATAGACGAAAGGACAAAGGGAACGTTGAAATATTGGAAGTGTTAAGTAGTGTGTGGTGAACGCCCTTTCTCTGCACTCCGGAAAGCTGAAAGGGAAATCTCCGGAAGTACACAGCTATTATATATTAAATGCACTGTGTAAGATAGAGAAATCTTTAAAAATGTTCTCGTCCCGCAGGACAAATCGCTTTTTAAAATTGAACGATCAGGGCGACATATACACTCGCTCATGATTTAACAGATCCCGTCACTATCAAGCTTTGTACTTTACAATATTCCTAAAATGAAACACGACATTGTTTAAGGGCACAATGCTCCATCCGTCAGAATCATTCAAGCAGTTAAAATTAAGAACCCTTCACCCTAACCTAAGCTATTCAAAAGACAACTTCTTAGAAGTTTAAGACGAAAAACCACATTGAGTTTTTTCTCCTCCCACTTCCACTTCAGTCAAAGACTTGTGGGGCACACTCAGATTACGATTAAAAAACAACTGTATTGTCTCTGCTTGAATTAAGACTGCATCGCTTTGTACATCATGAACTTCAGTTTCCCTTCTTTGCACAAACAGAAAACCTATATCTTGTTCACATGTGCCAAACATTGTGCACGTGTTTTTGAGGAGTGTACTGACATAGGTACCATCACTCATCCATTCCAGGTGGAACACGATGCACGCCCACAAGAAAGCTTGCTTAATAGAAGAAGCATCACCATTTTAGACAATTCAGCGAAATTTCTGCGCCCTACAGTATTGTCTAAAAATTATACAAAAAGAAAAAATAAAATAAAATGAAATTGAATAAATCTAGGTTCTTAATAATGCTCGCAGGTATATCTAAATGTACGTGTGACAGATTCATTTGTTTGTGGAACGAACTGTCAAGAGTTAATTCTATCCATTTCAGTGCTTTGGGTTATTTGAACATCTTAGAAATACTTAAACATTTCATTAACATACTATGTTAAAAACTTAAATACTTACATTTCCTGTTTCCTAAGATTTCCTTATTTTCTCTTAATTTTAAAATACTCACAAAAGAGAGGAATAACTCCGTATTTGGAGTAGAGACGAATGAACTGGATCTGTTCCTTAATTAGACTTTCCATTAAAATTCTAAATAGTTAACAGCAACGTGAGAAATAAACTGATCATAAAAAACATCAGGTCACGCAAATTTCGCTCATGGCAATCTGTGTCCTGACACGCACAGCCCACAGAGAACATGACAGATTCACAGCAGCGAATCAATCCTCGCTGTTGCTGGTTATACAGTACAATGAAAACGTGGCAGTGGCCAGGATTCCTAACATGGAAACATTGCGTTTTCACCGGAGCATCCAGGCAACCCCCCCCCCCTCCCCGGCCACGTCGTCACAACAATGCAAAAAGTACTGCACATTCTAATAGCTTAAATCACGTTGTAATCAATTCCAAGCGAGATCTACCACAGATTCATTGCTGGCAGATTTCAATTACGCTTTCTCACGAGAAACACTTGCAAAATTGAAAACTTCATTATTTTGTGGCTTCGTGGAAACAACTGGTTTTCCAAACAGTTAGAAGTAAATTTAATACAAGTTCATCGGGTGAAAACAAATGTGGGAAATATTCTAAGTCAGTGGTCTCAAACTCAAATTGCATGCGGGCCGAATGCACGATCTGAAAGCAGCTGACGGGCCGGAATTTTTTTTTTTTTTTTTTAAATGAGAGTGAATATAAGCACCGTATTTACAACAAATGCATAATTGAAATGTATTCGCGGGCCGTGTAAAATTGCTTCGGGGGGCCGGAAGCGGCCCGCCAGTTTGAGACCACTAGGTGGCAGGCGCGCGCTCGCTCGCTCTCTCTCAAGTATGCTGTTCATCCAGAAAACAGAGCACATCCTGCTGGCGTGAAGGATAAAAATTTAATCTCTCTTATTAGGTTATAACAGCCTGTATATATTTCGCGTGCATGATAATCTGCGATGTAGTACATAAACCCAGATGTCTCGTGTTCTGCTTTCGGCCGTTAAACAGAACATGGTATTTTATAACCCCCCCCCTCCCATTCACCGCTACTCTTAATGGAAAATGGGGGTTATGGGACAAGGTGATACTGCGCGACCACCAACTTCCAGAGTGGCAAGGTGGTATACTCCAAGTGCTGCATAACCCGCAACGCACTCTTCAAGTAGCACATTATTCAGTCTACTATAAGATACAAGCGGACCGTAACAAAAACCTACAATGCTAAGGAGGAGGAAGGGGGGGGGGGAATAACTCGTGTATACCTTTATTATTTTTTTCCCGTAATGGAAGTGGTTGGGACAGAGGAAAAGACTTCATTACGAGAAATAATTGCTATTTCCATCTTACTGAAGCTTTTATTGGGCGAGCTGCACGAACATAAACCGCGGGTCACAATCCCTAAGCATCAGGGATGGTAGATTTAAAAGCTTTGGTTGTTTACGTCGTTTAATAATGGAAGAAGTTCTTACCACCTGCTGCAGCCAGAGGAATTACACGGTTACATGCTGAGAGGCTTCTTTGTATCGAAAGAGAACACCCTTTATGGATTCTTGTATACTGGTGCGAGGTAGTTCAGCACGGCACTCAAGTATGTCGACGTCGTGAAATGGTAGCACCAGAAAGGTAATCGTAAGATACAAAAGGTAGAGTAACTGCTCAAAAAGGTATAAAAAGCAAGCAGGGCTCTAACATCATCACTCATGATGTCCATGAACGAAGACTGAACCTTTTCTTTTTGCAATAGTTTCAGAATTATACGTAGCCAAGTGATCGCCTCGGAAGTACAGTAGTACTCGCGTTTAAGTTGACCGGTAATGTTCTCGTATTATTTATCTTGTAAATACTCTGACCCTTATGTTATCTCGTCCCTGAGTATAAACAGATAATTTGTCTCATTAATTTTTCTTGCCCCCCCCACCTAATTAGTGCAGGTAAGTCAATTTCGGGGGCTTCTGATAAATTCTCATTCAACTCTTTGAAATGTAGAAAAAGTCGACTTAAGATTACTTTCGCTGATCTACACTACAGAACATCGAAGTGGTTTTTTTCCTGCTAGCCCTGCAATTTTTTGCCCATTTTTATCATTTCTAATGATAGGTAGAAATTAATTAATTAGTCTAATATATTTTTTAAAAAATATTGTGTGGGGGGGATAATTAATTTTCGGTCCCCCCGTACACCGATGCGACGCTCTCACTGAACATTTACTTACAGCGTGTAAATGTTTCCCAACACAGATTTCTTCCTTAATTGTATACAATTTAATTAACAAAACAAATTACTTGGGCATTTTTCATTCTGTTACAAGTAAATAAGATAAAATTTAAAAACAGATTAAATTTAAGGACGAAGTAAAATCTTAATTACAGTAATTAACCTGACACTACATTATGCCTCTCCAAAAAAAAAAAAAAAAGGCGGTTTTTCAGACATATTGCTGGTTGGACATGTTGACGGAATTTCGAGAGATTAAAAGAGCAAAGACCATGAAATACTGTTTCACTACGCAATGATGAACATACCAGGGCATACTTAATTACAAGCGCAGGGCTCTGTTGTGTTTATAACAGAGAGCAAGGTAGAAAGAATTGTAATAGACATTAAACAGCAGATAATTGTTGGCGATTTGTTTAAATACAAAGCTTCTTCCCTTTCAATTCAAACTTACAGCCTTTTAGATGCCAACTACTGAAGAGAGGCTGCAAATGGAATTTTTAAACCACATAAATTACGAATAGAATAAAATAGCCGAAGCAAACGATGACACTTGTGTAACATGATATGGACGCAGTCGAGTCCATTAGAAGAGGTCATGCGAGTGGCAAAAGGATCCGGCACTTCTGGCCTATTAACTTATTACATCTGAATTTTTCCGAATTGATAATTTCATACGTAAGATTCATAAGTTGCCATCTTTCTTACTAATAGTGCACAAAACTGCTTCTATGTATCTATACCAGTCTATAGGCAAGTGTTTGATGCATCAATAACCAAAATATAACTGAAAATTTATGTAACCAACCAAATCGACTTTTTTTTTTTTTTTTTTTTCCCAACCCTTGTTACCAAGTGAAGAAAATTCTGTCATCTACGGAAGCGTGGTGAAGGTTAGCAACCAAGCAGAAGGTAAATTACGTACTTAAACACATAAATCATCAACTGTCCGGGGTGCAGTGACATTAATGTATGCAACGACGGCTCCAATAGGAAGAAATTACAAACCAATTCCAAGATCGCTCGCTTTCATTATGACGTTAATATATTCATCAGTTCCACTCTCAATAGAGAGAGGTGAAAAATGGATGAACGATAGATGAAAACAGAACGCGACAAACGCTGAATACTGACTAATCCGCAGTGAGGATTAAAAAAAAAAAAATTAACTAAATAAATTAAAATAACAAACTGTAAAACAACTGCAACTAAAGTTTATAAATAACTGGATAAAATAAATGACTACAAGTGAAAATTCGTTTCGTAATTGACTTAACTTACTTAGAATCAAATTCTTTTATTTTAAAAATATATTTTCAAAATGCGAATTTGTAGAGTGGTCAAAGCCACTTGAAATCACTTTAATTACAATGTAATAAACCTGTTCAAATTTCATTATTTTTTCCAATATACTAATATAATACTAGGTGGTAGATGACCTCATCAACCGGTGCAATACCACAAGCTTTCTTATTGGAGGTTTGAAGTGGTGAAATCCAAGTTCAGTCTCCAGAGCCAAGCTCCAGCAACAACCCCATCTCTTCCATCACACAGCAATTGCAATTTCACCACCATGATGTCCATCATGGTGGTGAAATCCAACCGTCCTTACATTTAAAGAGTACAGCTCTGGAACGGTGTTCGCAGGCCGGCTGCTAGATAGTCCACCAGACCGAACCTATTGGTAACTCTCCTAGAGGCATCCAGATCAGCTGGTGAATAATCTAGCTGCCTCTATTCTGCTGGGTAGTGACTGGAAGGGAGTCCGATAGTGTGTATTATGTAGGGGGCATTGTCGAGCCCACGTTATGTCAAGAAACTGGGTATATTCTTGCTATGCCATGCCATATCCAAAAATTTTCATTACTTCATACAGCATAACCTCTCTCATCTTTACTCTCATCTGCGTAAAGATCTAAATCTCCCAAACACTTCTTCGTTAATTTCACAAATATAACTGGTCTCAGTTCCAACCTCAATGATGTCCACTCCTACTTAGTGTGCCAAGACCCACTTACCTTTTCTGACAGAATCTCAATTATCGGTTCATTCAACCGCTGCTCATCTCAGCCGTCTTAATTATTCGCTACACGATTCTTTTCGCTTCAAGAGTGGTAATTGTGCATATTTCCGCTCTGATATTCCCTGTCAGAGATTTAGTAATTTGGAATCTCCTCTTTTCGGTCTTCACTGGCTTGCTTAATGACCCTTACAAAATCTCCCCATTCTGTCTCATGGACATTATAGTTTCAATGGGCACTGTTCTGCTGAATTGGTTTTTTATAATCCCCCCCTCTCTCTCTCTCGAACCAGTTCTTTACCGTTTAACTTCAAACTCAGACCAACTTTTCTTCTTCCTCATTTATCCCTTCAACTTCCGTTTTATGGAACATCTCCCTTCACACATATTTCCTGAAAATTAGAATCTACAGAAATTTAAGTGTAATTTCAACTAGTATCTTGTTGACATACAAGGTACTAAGTGTCATAGGTTCCAATACTTTGGAGTTTTCACAAATAAAAAAAAAAAATTAAAAAGAATATAAGAAAATTAAAATACCTTTAAATAAGCCAGATTTCGGGGATGACTGTGATCCTGAAACTGCGTGCTTGTCTCAGACATGCATACTTGAAAGTGAATAACTGAGGACAAGTTAAACAGTTTGCAATTTTAGTATCGAAGTAACTAAAGCTAACAGTATATATATCATCTGCAAATTTCCTGTATTCTGCAACAGTTCTCATTTTGAAAAATCGTAATCTCTCACAGAGACTGACCAATTCGACCACGGTGTCAAGAACCCCAGCAATTCATTTCGTCTGGACTGAATTCTAACACAGTCCTCTTCGATACAGTGTAGGACAACGATTGAAACCAATGTACTAAACCAAAAGGCAGAGAATGCAGTTGTGTGGCTACTGTAACAAGTTGTTAACACAGCCCCCCCCCCCCTTTTTGCTACCTGGCTAATCCGCAGTACTGTATAAGCGAACTGTTTCTCCTCCACTCTTAAAGACCTCAAATTACCAATGCAATATTGACTAAATGGATCCGCAAACCAACAGATTTTATACCGTTCAAGATGTGTCACATTGAGGTTTGTCAATACTACAAAGATCCCAGAATTTTCTTTACATCTGAAATATACACACAGCTTTCATCTCTGAAGAAAATAATAAACAAATATTCTAATGAAATGCAAGTCTTTCCACTGTTACAAAAGCAAAGCATGTTCCCTGATAAAAGCAATTGGTTTTGAGAACTGTTGGTTACTCATATGGTCTATCGCAGCATAATCTCAATATTCGAATTGAAATTCGTTAAGCTGCTGCCACCGAAAACGCCCCAAATACCACTTCGGAGATCACCTTCAAAAGTTTAAGAAATTCGGCTGTCGCTTCTCTTGGAGCAAGAAGCAACAAAGGGGTTCTACGAGGTATACCATAGTCAACTCGACTCAACTCCTCTCATCTTTCTGTTCTAGGATACGTTTATAAACTCAGTAGAGGCTAAACATTACACTGCAATACCCATTATTGGATTCTTCATTAATCAGCAAAGAAAAGGTATCAACATCGTTTTACTCATTAGGAAGATTTCAAGAAAATAATCTTCCAGTTCTTAACCAACCTTAATGCCAGTCTTTTTGAATCTGATCCCGAATGTCTTATTCCAGTCTGAACAGTCCAATTTGGAACGTGTTAATATGGAAGCGAGGCATCCATGCGTGAGCATTCAGACGACATCAAGATGAATACAAACCTTTTCATGTTTAGGGGAGTAGGAAAGGACAAAATTAAAGGGTTCTTTTACATGTCTGCGAGGGGGTATTTACTTTATGGCGTCTAAGTGCACAGATCTTAACACAGACCCAAATCATCATTCTCCTCGGCTGGGATCAAAAGAAAAACGCCGTGCAGCTGCATCCTACACTAAAATTACATATTAATCCTACGATTTGCCTACTATTAAGAAAGTAGTTGTACTTTAACCAACACGAATGAATTTTTTGTTTATAATTATTGTTTTAGATATTCACTTTTGACTATAGGGGTTTCTGCGTCCACGTAGCTGTTACCCAGGTGTTCACTAACCACGTTTGCGCTTTTGATATTGACTTAACGGTATATTAACATAATGGCTGATAGCACATCGAGTTGATGTGCTTATTAATGGAAGCCCACACATACACACAAAAGGAACGAAACCAAAATAACCTTCTCCTACCCTTCCGTTAACGGTTTTATAAGTAGCTTTGTTAAACAAGTAGCGATCGTTGTAGCAATAATACATTCTCTCAAGTACGACCACACGTGCACAAAAAAGAGGAGAAAAAAAAAAAAAAGGAGGGGGAGGATAAAAAAAAAAAAAAAAAATCTGACGGTGTAAGTTAAGCGAAACGAAACGAGTGCGGTATTCATGCAGCAAAGGAAGTGCAACTTTTACGCCCGTTGGACGGAAGACCCCTCCGGAGCGTCACGGTTCGCAGATTTCGGGAAATTGTCGTTTATGGAAAGATTGGGTGGAGTGAGTTTAATCAGATGAAAGAAAAGAAAGTAACGGCTGCGTCCAACTGCCGACTTCCGAGATGCACTGCAGCAAAACAGCTTTTGATATTTGAGAATGGCAAGCTTCCAGATGAATATACAATGGGTTGAAGTGGCTTCTGTGGGATATTTCTTGCAATTTAACCTACTGAGTATATGCCAACTACTTAAAGGAATAGTTTCGAAAAGAAAGATGACGCTGGGACAGATTATAAATCAAGATTTGAACTTCAGAGTTAGATATTTTTTCTATTTTCAAAAACAACTACTGAGAGTAGTTTTTGTACAGGATTAGCACCAGTACACCTTGGCAAGCATTTATGATCGATAAACCCACATGAACGAATTCGGAGTGGAAACTGAACTACAGTTAGCTATCCACGCCTGCCATTGAGCTCAGCAGTCAGTATACTCAAGACCAAGAACAGAATGTTGATAAGTAAGCTCTAAAATTAAATTTACAGTAAACCCTTTTCAACAAGCACTAAAAGTGAGAACGTCTTAAAACTCAACGTTTAAAGAATGCACCAGGAAATAGAAAATTCCAGAGGCTTTCGTTGTTTGGTTTTATCGAGCTCAATTACATTTGAGGAGAATCCTTCCCCTCCATCACCACCTTCTGAAAGTACTCAAACCGCACATTTCGGAACTATACCTGGGAAGACTGAGTGGAAAAGTCTGACGACTGTTCAGAGATTCAACTCATATCAAACACATTGAGTTCAGTGTCCTGAGTTCATTTTAAAATCCAGTATTCCAGGGATATGAACCTAGTTTGGCAAGTTGAGGGTGCGGAGGACCATATAGTTGAGGAATATAAAGGAATTGGGATTACGGAACGAAGAATGTAGTTAATGATAAGATGCAGGTTATGAAAGTTGGAGATCTCCTGTTTCACTGCCCAGATATATATATATATTTTTTTTTTTCCAAGTGGCATTAAAATGAGGCAAGAACGCAAGGTCTTTGTTCCAGATGACACCCAAATCCTTATGCTGGGTGACTTTTTTTTTTTTTAACTGGAGAGTTTACTATTACGATGTTCACGTCATTGACGTTTCTCTTCTTGGCGATAGTAAGTTGAGCGGTTTTTTTGTTTTTGGAGAGCCCAATCGCATGGAGGTAATTTTAAAGTTCTTGGAACTGTCGGTTGGAGGTCACCGTGGTAAACTAGAGAGAATGATGGCATTTTGTGCCAACAAAAAAAAAAAAAAAAAAACTTCAAATCATCAGTGAACGTGGTAAAGTTGTTCACATAATTTGCGAGGAAAGGTTCTAAAGATGCGGCAAAGAGGGCAACAGAGTTCTAATGTCGGCACTTCCTATATGTTTTCTTTGAAGTCTGCTGCATCAACAACTTACTAAGACTGAAGTTTCATCAGACGAACACTACTGCAAAGTTGTCGATGCCAACGTAACCGATGGCTACTCGAATCCTACACGCTATGCTTAGTTGTCTGAAATAATTGCCAAGGCATCAAGTATACAGTTATCTATAAGTTGAGCGTATTCCGTAGTCACTTCGCGAAATGAAAAATCAGTTTCTGAGAAGACAAGAGAGAGAAAATAAAAAAATGTGCAAACCTCGCTCGGCTAACTCTAGAATGGCTATAAAAAAAAAAAAACCCCATCCCCCCCACCAGAATCTAACCCGGGCCTTCTCACACGATGTCGAAAACAGTCGTTGTCAGAGGTTCTCAACCAATAAAACGAATAACCCCATGCTGCTATTATTTCATCGCTGCTTGGAGCGTAAGGTTTGTCCCGGATTCCTTTGCCGTGAGCCCCTGCTGTTACCCATCTAGACCACTGTTTAGTCTGCAACACTCCACCTGGCAGTAGTCATTTTCCCCTTAACCTAATTCCTGTTCGCACTTTTTTTTTTTTTTTTTTTTATAACCAAATATAAGAGGATTGCAAATTTCTAATTTTAGTTCTATATTTAGCACCTCCAGTTAATCAAGGATTACAATTATTCAACCTTCTCATATGGTTTTACTCAGCCATTAACACTTTCCTTCAAGCGATGGCAGGTAAACAAAAAAAAAAAAAAAAAAGGCACAACTGATTTTCTCATTCTAAAACCACATACAGTTTGTATATATGATTTTAGAATGAGAAAAATCAGTTCTGTCAATATAATCTTTAACATCCACATGGAGCACCAAATTCCCACAGCAAACCCAACAATTTCAGAATGAATTTATCTAAAGCTAGCTAAGCGAATATCAAACGATTTTCTTCTCTCTTTGGGGATTCAACGCTTTGTGGATTATTTTACGATACGACTGAGACACAATTTCGTAAAATTATTTTACCTAACAGTTTACAATCGGAACGCAATTCACTTTATCTATTTTAAAAATAAATCAGCAATCAAAAATCTCAAATACATGAAAAATAAATTATATTCGCCTTACTTGAACTGTACGCTAAGCTTTTGTGTTTGCACTAAAATTTCTAAAATTCAGAAAATAATTAACGTCCAATAATCGCGAAATTATTCTAAGTTTTTAAATTAAGTTCTGTCTGTTCGTACCACTTAGACAAAATAGAGATAACTGAGTACAACAAAAGACTATGATCAAACGAAGCGAACGTATTCTGCAAAGTGTCTATCCAATTCTTCCTTGAACTTTGCCAATCTCTCCGCCTCTGCTACTTTTCAGAAAACATTCCACCATGCTATCGCAAAGTAAGTATCTTATGTTTATGTCTACTCTTACGCTCTAAGATTCCTTCACTGATTTTATTAATCTCCTTTACGGGCCTTATATCACCCTACCCCCGCTAAGGAGAGTCTAGTTTTTAAGCTAAGCTCTGCAGACCATCCCTTCTAAGTCACTCTTCCATAAGAATAATGCTTAGCGCCCTTCTACTTTAGATACACCAACGGCTGAGAGAGAGAGAGAGAGAGAGAGAGAGAGAGAGAGAGAGAGAGAGAGAGAGAGAGAGAGACTTGTTAAATTCCGATAAATCATACACGTTATTTGCGATATTGAAACGACTAAATCTTTCAAACTGTGAAATTCTATTATAATTAAAGATATACCGTATGCATTTAGGGGCTGCTAATATCGGTTATTTCACTTTGTTTAAATTATTCAATGGAGTCTGTGACTGACATCTGTTTGTATCAAAAAAAAAAAAAAAAAAATATATATATATATATTCGCTATGATTCGTTAAATTACCAGTATCTATTTTAATCTGAGGTACCAAAACTGAATATCTATTCCCAACAGGCTAACTTTCTATTCCTATTTACTAATATAAATACAGCAGGCATGGCCTTCACTCCTAATAAATCAGCAGTTACAAACTTGGCAGCATACTCTCAGTTTATCAGCCAAGGTCTTGACCTTGTTAAATGTCCGTGTCAATCCTCCGAAAACTCTTGATAGCCGGAAATAATCATCCTAACTCTATTTTAGATGTAATGCCAGCAATAAACCTTCCAAAATCAGAACGTCCGGATGTGAACTCGTATTATAAAACTGCCTAGTACACAAAGCAACTTGGCAATACTGACGTTATTAGATTTGCGATCGGTTTTTTACTCAATACTGAAGCTCATCTACTTCAGAAACACCATTATCTCATAAAAGATAATTGCTCCTTTATAACCTTCTTTATAATAGACAATTTTAAAATTATGAGAGAAATAATGACTCAGGAAATTAATGTTGCTTTGTCGCAAAGGAATATTTTATCCCTAGCGTTCTTTACAGCAGTAATGGCCTTTTCCCTGCTACATCAGAAGTCCTTTAGAAGAAGGACTTCTTCAATTTTACACGATTCCATGCATCTTCTCACTCAAACTTGGCAGTGTTCGAGGTTTATAACTGCGCACTTTAAGGTAGACAACAAGAGAAAGTCTAGATAGACACGGGCATATATAAATGTGTGATGGTGCATCACTCTTTACTGAAAGAATCTTCAGATTATATACTGAGAAGCACTAATTATAAGTCCACTCTTCTTATACAAATTATGTAATAAACCAGTCATTTCCGTTATCTTAGGGAACCGGAATCTCACTTGTCTAAATCTCATGAATTCCTGCCTGAAAAATGGCATAAATAACTTATTTTTGGGTCCTCTACTAAGTTTCATATTTATGTCAATAACGGTAGGCCGCCGTAGCCGACTAATCATGTGAGAAGGTGCATAAATACACGTGCTTTGAGTGACAACGGTTCAAAGCCCGTGACTGCTAAATAAAGTGCTATTTCTTGTATTCCCTCTATCTTGTGAATTCCTGGTCGTCCTGGAGTATAAACAGAAAACTAATTTATTCATTCTTTAGGACATCCCCTGTCTAAATGCTGTTCGCTGATGTCAAGAGTCTCTTTCCGGAAGTCTCATTAATACTATTAATAATAATAACAACAATCCATAAAATAAGAATCTGTTTATATTGCAGATGGTTCATCTCAACTATTCAAATACTATCCTAATTCACAGTACCGGCACCGTCTCTTTCAAGCATCAATTCGATTCTAATCAGTTCACTTAAGGACAAAAAAGTCGCCGTCTATTCTTCTTGTCGATCTTTTTGTCATCAAGTTGGAGAAATGCTTTGTTGTTACTAAGCGACTGTCAAGCAACTTAAGTCATTCTTAAAATAATTGTCAAACCATCAAAAGCCATACATTATGTTTAAGCGCCCAATACTACAAAATGAAAATGCCACATGGAATCTTTCTCACAAGACTCCTTAAAAGCCTTTTTTGTTATCAAAATTAATTGTAAGGAGAGAAGCTAGATTTTACTCTTCGTTCGACTAACTTTTATGTTAACTCGGAGAGAGAGACGCATACTTTACAATACTGAGCTCCTTTGAAAGGAAAAAAAAAAAGGAATATTTGCTAGTTTGGAAAATGGTGGCATCACTCAAAGCACTTATTCAGAAGGGTTCACCTCCTCTTCCCAACCAAACTGAACTGAACTGAAATCCGTAAGTCTCACATACCTTCAAGATTTGTGTCCACGATGCATCTAGCTTTTGGGTATGATATTAAAGAACCAGAGTCCAATTTAAATGCGAACATTTAACTGCCCAATAGCAAGAATTATAACAATTTGTGCAATCCGGTCGTCCAGTATGATTCATGAAAGTAGAAACTTTAAAAAAGTAGCCGGTTTATTTCCCTATCTCGTCCCCACAATTGGGAAGGGACGCTTTCGTTTCACAATCGAATTCGCAATTGAATCACCGTGAAATAGGCCTGTCAAAAAACTCCTTTAACGGCTGCGTTAGCGAACTGAAAATAGCGTGCACACTCTGGGACAACCATAAAGTCAAGAGAATTCATAAGGCGCGTGGGGAGGGGATCTAATGGCTACTAAATGCATCACCGCATTTAGTAGCCAGGAGAGCTTGAACCATCGGTCAGCTCAGACGCACGTACAAATGCACGGTCGCTTTTAACCGCTTTTGTTAGCTAAAGCGGCCTCAAGAATAACTTAACGCTCAGCAGCACAAAAAGTTATAAATAATTAAACAAAATGTCCATTTATACAAGACATTTTGTTTAATTTAAGTTCTTGGACAGCCGAGGGCAGAAGAGTTTAAGGCGCCTCCGTGGGCAGGAGCAGCAGTGCGTAGCACGCGCTTCTTGATTAAACCGGGGTTCCAGCCCGTGACCACCAAATACGGAGGATGCGGAAAGGTCAGGGAATGACCACCGCATATCCCCGGAGCAATATGGCCTTAGCTGCTAATGCTCCTAAAAACAACAACAAACAGAAGAGTTTAAAACTTCATTGTAATTGTTTCATTGCAGCCGATATAACAATGCAACAATTACAATGAAGTTTTAAACTCTTCTGTGACATCGAAGAACAGTACAGTATAGTCGAACCACCAAACCCGGCAATCACCACCTGATACCACCCAAGTGTGTGTTAACAAAATGGGCGAATATGATGAACAATCGGAGAAACCACAAATATATATTTTTTTTCCTACAAATTAAAACTAAGTTTTCAGACTGGCCATACGCCATAGCATGTAAGGCTCGGGTGACGCCAAACGAGAATTCAGGAGGAAGTTCTGATCAGGTAAAGTCCGGCGAACTTACTCGAACTTGGAGTGGCAACACTGTAAGTGACCGTTCGTTGTTGTTATGGGTGGATTAATGACATCCATTATGCTCCAACGGCTCAATGTTCTTGATCCTGTCAATCACTTTTCGCTGACCTTTGCTCGCACGATCCGCAATGAATCTGTTTTAAAGACATACGATGTCGAGAATGTGCTCAATAAACTCGCTATCCGTGTGTGACCAGTATCAACTCCAGCTCTACAGACTCTTGCAGGCACTATATCACTAGATCTGCATGTTGTATTTAGAGAGCTTTGCTTTTACATCCGCAGAGGCATTTTTACGGAATTTCAGGGAATCATTGTTAACCCTCAGGCTGATCCCAAAACTGAACGAACCCAATGCTGGAATTTGTTAGTGAACACCTGGCAGAATAGATGGAATTCTACCGAAAAAGGAGCTATTACCAAAAAATTCGTTCCCGACGTAACTGCACTACTTTCACCATCCACCAGAAAATGGTTTTCACCCTCACTGTTTACCTCCTACGTACTAACTGGACAAGGTTCGCTTAACGCAAAAAAAAAAAAAAAAAAACTCTACCAGTTCAGACTTTCTAATACAGTCTCCTGTCGATCTGGGCTACCGGAAGACTCTCCTCACGTACTTTTTGAATGCTCCATTTACGAGGACTTAAGAATGGCTCTTAGGGCAACAGTACCAAACTTCTGTCCCGGAGGCGAGAAGATACTCATTTGTGGTCAACAATTTCCAGGCCCTTCAAACCTTCTGCAATGCTGCTTTTAATCGCAGGAAGTCTTTCAATGTTAATGCAAGCAATCAAACTGAAAACACTTCATAAACGAAAATGCAACCTGTTGCCTCGTTTTTCGTCCTGATTACGTAATGTCCAAAATTTTGCTGGTTTTCAAGAACACACGAAGATTTTAACAGATGCTGCAATTTTCTGGTTATTCATTCTTTATCAAGACTCTCCACAACTAAGTTCTTCCTCTGCTCATTGATAGCGTCATCAACCAGTGACTTCTGATTCCACTCCAGATTAACAGAATTATATCTAGAACTTGTTCCTGCTGATCTTGTTTTTGGATGACATTACTACTGCTGTTTGACAGTACACCTTTTCTCTTTGTGGACTACTTTGGGCAGCACTACCCAAAATAAAGATTTTATTTTTTTATTTTTACTTTATACTATTCTCTTTATTTCTTCGTTTTCTGCTTGTCTTGCCTCCTGGAAGTAACTGTGTGTGTTTTTTGCCGGCACGGGGTTCTTTTGAATGGCTCCAAACTCTCTTTGGACATTCAGTGCGTGACTGTTGAGGTTGGCCATGGTACATGAGTAGTTGTGGCCTACCTCCCCATGGTGTAGACGGACACTGGGCAGGCTTTCCAGGTGATCGCTTGCCTGGTGACAAAACGGCCAGAAACAACTATTACACACATTTCTGGCCTTTTACAGTGCTTTTTGTAATCAGTGTACAAAAGCGGAGATGAACAGGTGCCGTCCTACATAAGATACTGTACATGTCTACATATGCCCTCTCTCTCTGCCTACCCCTGAATACGCCCCTGCTATGAACAATGAGTTGCGATACAGAAAGAATACTTTCATGTTTTCGTGAATTTTTTTTTTATGATAATAATAATGACCATCTGAAAAATTTCAAGATCGATGAGAATCAGGTCCCATATTTAATCATGTACCCAAATACTATTAAAAAATAATAAAATATTCAGATTTGCTTAACATTTTTTTAAGCAATGCCCATTTTGCGTTATTGACTCTACCAGTTAGAACTTCTGTTTATATTTATTTAAAAATATATACTCGTACATAAGAGTATAAAGCAATAATTGATAAAATATATGGATATTTGAGAATAGTACATCTTTTGAATACTGTAATCATTAAAATTCTTAAGCCATTCATTGACTTCTCTGGTAAAACCTAGAAAGCCAACAAACGTATCTATATTTATAACAGTTAGTGAACTTAAAAAGCAAGATGTTTTCTACATTGTATTTTATTAAAAATAGATAACAAAATAGACAGATATAACGAAAGTTAAAACTTAATTTTTAACATATCCATAAAAGACCAAAAGTCTTTTGTGGATGGATATGTTAAAAATTAAATCTGTTGTATAACCGACATCTATCCTTTGGGATATTAACAGCTTATTAAAGAATCTAAAGTTTACTAAGATATCTTGTGTACAATGGTCATAAAGAAAATCTTTATAAGTTAATTTTTGAAATGAACCACTCATACCACGTGGATAGCGCAAATTTGGTTTATTAATTAAGTGCTTTGACCTAACTAATTACAAAAGGTGACGTTTCATGATCCTTGCCAATCCCATCATCAGGCCATCCAGAAAATGATTCTTTGTTGATAATCCATGGATTACCTTTTTCAAAGGTGACTTTTCAGGATCTTACTGGTTCCATCATCAGACTACATAAAACTGTTAACAGCTCCTCACCATGGGTTGTCTGAGCGCTTTCCAAATTATATATGTAAGTCACAAATCTTTCTGTGAAAGTCTGGTGCTCAATCAGTTCTCAACAGAACTCGAATCTTGGTAGAGCCACCTGGAGACCAAATAAGTACTGCAGGTGGCTCTACCAAGATTCGAGTTCTGTTGGTAGAGCCACCTGGAGACCAAATAAGTACTGCATATTTTAACTCTATAGGAAGAATCAAAATATGTCCAAAATTACACTCTAAGTTCCCCCCTGCTTTCTCGATTTCGATCTTTGTCTTGTGAAAGTGCAAGAAAATTTCCTTATGAAAAGTCCGGCAACCAACTCAATATAACCAAAACCGTTCTTGAATATGATTGTCTACAATCTTGCACTTCGAAATTATATTACGAAACGGCCTTGATGAGCAATTATATTTATAATACCAACCAAAATTAAATGAATTTTTAATTAGGTAACTGAATAATCGCTTTCCTTTCGAATTTGCGCAATTCGGCCACTCACTGTTGTGGTGTTGCAGCAGCAGCCAATACGGGTATTATAATATAAGCAGTCACGCGACACGTACCGTATAATGAGTTTGTGAGTTGCTGCTCATTAGCAGAAGTGATCAAATCAGCTGTTGAAACTCAGCTCTTTTTTTTTTGCTTAGTTATTTATTTGTGCACTAAATTTTCACGTGTCACAAGTTCCTCGCTGAAACCGGTATAGCACTGGCTACGCGATACTTTGTATCAGAATACTGTAGTTAGATATGGCTGACTTTCAAAAGTATTTCATTACAAAATAATTAATCAATTTTAAAAAATCGGTTAATCAGTTAAAATACTCAGGGAATTCTGGCTGCATCATACTAAATTATTAATTACAAAAAAGAAGGAATATTTCCAATACCACGTAGCAGCATGGCTTATTGAATAACACATTTTCCGATTTATTTGGGCTTATATAAATTATCATCAAGTTTACAAAAAAACCTAAGTGGAGAACGTTACTTTAAGCTTGGTAAAGTTTTATATTATGCTGAAACGAACTAAGACTTTTAAGAAGCATTAGAGAGACAGAAAACAGATCTTTTAAGAAGCATTAATTATTATTACATTGACATTATTCGTATGAAGATAAAAGGGAATGCTCAATAAATTATACCAATGACAAACAGCCTCACCGAAGTTAATTTTTTTTAAACCTCGTCTTAGCAAAAGGAAGTTACCTATCAAGACCTTTCAAAAGATTTTTAAATTACACCAGTCAGTGAAAGGAAAGGGGGGAGGGAGAAGATTTTGCAGCGGAACAGAACTTTGGCAGAGCAACAGCAGGTAATGATTCCTTCTAACTCGTTCGATGAACATGCCATAGTGTTTCTCCATTGAAAACCCGATCATTGAATTCCTTGATCCACGATGCGTAAAGACATTACAGAGAAAGAGAATGACAGTTTTTACGGAGTGATTCAATTTTCTATTCGAAAAGTACAGAATTCCAAGCTTTGTAGAGCTTAGAAAAATGGGATTTCTTTTCTTTGATGTAACATTCAACACAGTCTGTTGTCATGGAGATTTTTCCGAAAGGAAGAAATCCCTAACACGAAGCTTCTCCGTTGCATAGAAAGGACGTTTGGGAGGAAAATTAAGACGAGGGAGGGGATTACGTCCATATACAGGGTCCGACTAGCAACCGGAGTTGAGGACAATACCGAAACCTGGTCATTATGTACTCGACATTCCATCGATAGGGGCAGGTTTGCCGAGGGCCGACGCCATTGTGTGCAATCTCGCCTTTCTGCTTTAAGTTCTATTCGGAAATGCTGCAGGGGAGGGCGCGAAGGTACGTAGTGGCTATCTGTGATGCACATGCATGCGCGCTATCGAGTTAAGGGAAAAGGAGACGGAGCATAATGCATACACCCGCAATACAGTCACCAGAAGAGAAAAATTAGGAAAATAAATTAGGAAGGACAGAAAGAAAGAAAGAGATGACGAGAGCCCAGACGAGACGACACATGGACAGTTCATTTACATTTAATTGGAAGCGAGCCCACGTTTTAATACTTTGCGTTTCATTCGTGAAAACCGCCAGCAGTTGTAAAAGAGATCCGAGGTGAATACGGTTAAGGTGCTAAGTTACCGACTGACTAGTCTAATGGAAGTGCTAGTGAATGAGAGTTTATACGGAAAAGTTCGGGGACAACTGCTGTCCACATATTACATTATACTAACAGATAAACTAAGAGTTCAGCACTTCAACCCTGGATGAAACTCTGGTATTCGTAATGGATTAGCTATCATAAGTCGCTTATCTGAGATTCTCCAAACCCACGGCAAAAATATGAACCGCGAGTTCAGTTTGTACTGGCTTATAATCTACCTCCCTCCAGCATTCAGCTCAATTCTGAGGACCAGGTTTGGGTTCCAAGAAATAATATCACGGGCGTTTTTTAAGGATTTTCCGGTTGAAAACAATGGTTCCGTGTTTTTCGTCTGACCAATGGATCCTCTGTAACGACCAACCTATTAAACTCAGTTACAACTTCGATAAAAACGTTATTTCTATTAGATAAACTGAAATGCTGTTTATCATCATTGATCTACATAAGTTGATTTTTCAGCTAAAGGCAATTCTGATATTTACCTGGATACAGGGAGTAATGGTATGAAAGGACTTAATTTGAAAACTTGATAAATTACAAGGATGGCCGACCGGGCTAGCCGAGTGGGTAAAGTACCTGCCCGGCAACCCAAAGGTCACGGGTTCGATTCCCGCCTCGGGCTTGGATCAAAGTACTGCAAAAACCTTGGGAGGTGCAATATGGCCACAGAAGCCGATGCGCCAATAACTACCAAATCAAAAAAAAAAAAAAAAACAAGGATGCACAGCCTAATTTAAAAGTCATCAATTTAAATAAGATGTTAAGGAGTTCCCTTTGATCCACATGACCCTGAACAACTTGGGAACTGAGTGTGCTGCGTATTGTTTTGTTACGCCTACTGCCAAGGAAACACTTGCCCACCCATGAAGTTTACGTTCACGATGGGTGGAACGCATTATCTCTCTCACACGCACAACTATCCTTTACACCCAAACTGCACTGCTTCATGTCGTTCGACAGTCTGGCTTGTTTCGCGTCCTCAGTCTATATCCACCATGTGAAGGGGTCGGGACGAATTTAATGAAGCAAATATCGGCTTCATTCAATAATGAACGATGCCGGGAAAGAAGGGGAGGAGAAGCAAAGACACTCAAGGGATTCGAAACTGGGTCGCTTCGTTCAAAAGGCAGTAACAACCTCCGAACTCCAAATTGCATCAATAGCCACAGTCATCTAACAGTAACAAGCTTGGCGTGGATACCCTAATCGAGTGCGCGTGGCTACGTTCATGTTTCTAAAAGTGGGTTTAAGATACAAACGAGTACTGTACGTGTTTAGCATTCTTTGTGCCCCACTATTTAAAAGATTGTTCACAAATTGATATCGCAGAATAAACAACGCAATATCATTGTATTTCAATTAATACAAGAATATGTTTAGTATATATACAGTATAATTGAGAAATAGTTTCATTAAAAGGCCATCTTTTTTATATTTTTTTATTCGAGAATTATGACAGTAACAGGGAGGATATTTTAATTTAAAAAAGTTTACCTTCGAAACAGGATGGTCCGAAACTGCTAAATCTCTCTGAAAATCATTTTGTCCACATAGACTAAGAAGTCTATATTCCATTTGGATAATGAACAATGAGAGATCTGATTCAACAGTGGGGTATTTTTTCTTTATTTTAAAAATGAAAGGAAAAAAAAAAGAAATTTTAGTAATACAATGTGGATGGAAGAGTCCAGCGGAACAGAAGCTGCTATTTTATTCCTGGACTCGTTCAAGAAAAACAGAATTGAGATTTATCAATTACCAATCTCATACTGCCACGAGATGTAGGCAAAGCACTTGAATAGGCGCACTGCTGATGAAAAATAAGAAGAATAAACGACAACGTGCATCGTCGGAGAACAAAAAAGGGAAGAAAGTGGCGGGAGATTAATAGCAGATCGCACAAGGGACTAAACAAAACGAACAGAGTGTGCAAAAACTGAAGGAAAAGAAGAGAACTTTAAAGAAAAGTAAAAGAAATCACAGAGACCAATATAAGAGAAAACAAAGCACATCGAAGAGCGCGAGGAGAGGTTTAAGCTGACGAACGATCAATGACACACGAGGAAGAAAAGTGGAGAGTTTGGAGGCTAGAGCAGTGCTCGTGCTGTAATTCAGTTTTAAGAGTGAGAGACCAAGTGAAGTTTAACCGAAAAGGGAAGTCACGGGGGAATTGCACAAATTCGGAATGCCACCAAACACAATACAGAAGAAAGAATTTCCAGGAAATTTACCAGAGACTAATTGTGGATAAGAGCAATTCGTGTCTGGGATTATATGTGGAGGAATAGGAGCTGAAGACTCACCGAAAGACTACTCGCCTCAGAGGGAGTAATTCTAAAACAATCTTTTATTTACTAATTTCTGTTTATACTCCAGGACGACCAAACGGTCAGAGGAGTTCGCAAGATAAACAGAATACAAGAAACAGAACAGTATTTAGCAGTCACGGGCTTGAACCCCGGTTACTCAAGGCACGTGTACTTATACAGCTCCTGACCACTCGGCTAGTGGGTGTCATAGCCCTCTTCCTCCGACCATCAAGTTCGGAAATTTTAAATTTGTAAAATAATGATATTTCGACTATCCTCGCAACTCCCCTCCTCCCCAACCCCAGTCAAGAAAGTGCTCACGACCCACAGTTTGGGAAATAATGACGTAGATGTGACGAGAAAGAAAAGGTCTGGGTCGGTCCCAGCGTTAAGATTCATCTCGATTAATGTCTCTTTTTCTAAAGACTGCAAGTATTATTGTTGACAGGACACAAACGATAACTGAGTAAAGTCAAGAAACCGACAAACAACAGCGTCACGCGGCGAGCAGACAACCTTGAATACACTGAAGTACAAATCTTTCTGCTGTCAAGGTCGTAGTAATTGGAAAGTTACGTCATAGTAACAACTTGCATTTAATAAGCACAATGAAAAATAAAAAGGATGGATCTCGCATTGTAGCATATTACTACTACGATATCAGGTGCACAGCTATTGTTATGAGGATTCAATTCGTGCAAGGGCTACTTAGACCATAATGTATCAATGACGTAGCAACAGGACAAGGAACAAAATTAATCCCGACCATCGGTACTGTGATGTGTCTCACTTTCTACAACTGGTTTCAAGATCGCGCATGAGGAGAAGGGCAATAGATGCGAAGCACCCACCCCGACATAGTAGTGGCCCCAAAGCGTTTCTTAAATGGTATAACATAGCTATAAGAAAGAAAGGGGAGACCAAAACCAGCCATGAGCCCGGGCAACATTGTACGGTCCTCACTGGCCTGTTCAGATGGTCACTAGAGGTCAACATCATCTGACCTTGTGGCACTGAAACAATATATACATTCGCAAAAATATTAACCGAAACGCTAATACAATCCTTTGGCAACGAAAACAAGTAAATACACTATCGAGTTTATCCAACACATGCAAACAAACACTACGATTAATTACGAATTGTTCTCACTGGTAATCTCTCCCACCCCCCCAGAAGGTTTCACAACCTCTGATGTAAATATCCGTTTGGGCACAGCGATCTGTTGTATATAACGATAGGCATCAAATCCATCCCCACGGGCTGTTGTTTTGTTTGTTTTTTTTAAGGAGGCCGTATACCCCAGCTGAACAATTTCTAAATCGATACTGTTACTTCTCAATCTGGAAAAACAACTGGTCCATTAGTTAAGCCGATTTCTTTCTTCGATCTGTTCGCAACCAGATTCTTAGGGTTCTCTCGCTAATAAGGTGGGGGGTGGGGGAGGGATAAGGTACGAACACAACACCTCCAGTTGTTTTGCAGCTCTTCCGCCTAAGTGGCTTCGATCTCACAGTCAGATTCGGCAGAAATCTGTAAAGATAATTAACGAGTTACAACCGCGACGGTTCAGTCGAAGTTGTCAGGCAGGGGTTGTCGAAGCAAAAGCGCTGACTCACTGAGTAGGGGGGCCCCAATTTAGGTTTTGTGCCGTTGAGCGCGCGCTGAAGACAGTTCAGTTTCAAGTTCTGGGAGGGCGGGGTGGGGGGGGGTTGCAGCTACTAATTGCTGAAGATGGCTGATTTAATGCATTTGTTACTGAAGTAATTAATTCCTTCTCTAAATAAGTAATTAAGATCTTTTGCGCTGAGATGCTGCCAGGTAACAGGATGAAGCAGTTGCCATGGTAATACATGTCGTGTTTCACCGTTAGGATCTGTTATCTAGGAATACCAGAAGCACACAGCTCACTGAAAATTGCTCCGAGTTTTATCCTAAGTATTACTGATGGACTCGCATAAATAAATAGTGGGTTTTTTTTTTTTTTTTTCCGAAATTCTGCTGTATACAATCACGGTAGCCATCAAATCCCTTCCCACGGACTCTCCCCCTTTCCATTTTGTAAGCCTGCCATATACGCTGTTGAATAATTTCTAAGTATTCAGACCTCCTAATTCGAAGTCGATATCATTACTTATCAATCTGGCCAAAACAATTAGTTCATTACTTTGTTATTTTTTTCTTCGATCTGTTAGCAACCAGATTCTTACTGATTGCCTCGATACTTGGTTACCATTCCAACCTAACATCGCATATTTCGTGGGTTCTCCATTTATCCAAGTATGCCAGGAGCAATTTCGAGAAATATTAAGAAACAGGCCACTAAACAGCAGCCCACCAAACTGATGACATATACAGAGAAACCCCAGTGAAAACGGCAAGAGAGGCTAGCGTGGATAATGTTGAGGAGTCTGATGTAGTCGATTTAATCAGAATTACACTGTGAAGATTCGGATACCACAGAATGCAAGACAGCTGAAGAAATACTACCACTGCATGACGTCGCAGATGCCTTTACCTATTTAGAAGCTGTAATGGTTATCTTTGCTGAGAAACATGAAGGCACGCAAAGAATGAGAGTCAACAGGAACATTACAAAAAAATAATGACAAAATACCAATGTACAATGAAAAGAGAACGTAGATATCAACAGACTTACTTTAAACGACCTAAAAAAAGCAACTTTTTTAAAGTACAGTTTTTCTTCCATGGTTATTACATAATGGGGATGGTCCACGTAAATACGCCAATTACCCATGAAGTTGTGACCATCTCCCTTATTATTTCGCTGTTATATATAGTTGTTTGAGACAACTTTGTACGAGTCTTCCTAGCATCTGTGATATCATAGAATACTTGATATTAACTATTGAATATTAATAATTCAATATTAATCATTGAACGGTTTCCGTGCACAAACCCATAATTTTTTATCAAACGGAGAGGGGGAGGGAATACGTGCACAAGCACCTTTTGAATAAATAGATTGTAATGAGTACTATTTCGGGGATGGATATAAAAAAAAGTGCTCTGAATAATTAAAAATACAGCAATAAATAACCAAAATCCAAGCTCTAAATATGAACAGAAAAAATGGTGATGACATTTCAAAAATCAAGGTTTGAAGTGGGTTTACTAACTTGAAACGAAGTCGGAACAAAATTTAAGAAACAGCCGCATACAAATGAATTAGAAAACCGAAAGGGCGTAAAATTATTCGGCGTCACAACAGTGTTAGATGATGGCCCCCCACAACCCTTCCGAAAGAAAAGGAAAAGGTTTATTCTTTGTTTGAGCAAACTGCTGGCTAAAAGCAATCATCGAAAGTTGATATACGTTAACACGCCCAAACAAATTCAGCTACACTAAAGGAAACTTCAATCAAAAGATTGAAAATCTAATTAATTGGTGTAATAAGGCCTGGTGGCATCCAGGTCCCCACTAAGCATTATTTAATCGTTTCTATTTGGGGTTTATTTCCCCCTCCCCCTCAGTTTCTCTTTGATTTCTGAATAGCAAGGCCATAAGACAATACTGAAGTAGAGAAATGTGGTCTATTCTAGCATGAAGAAACTAACTAGAATAAGGTACAAGCTATGAAATACCGCTACTGCAATAAAAATCAGTTCATAATAAGTAATGATATCCAAATTAAGTTTTGGAGCTACTTCGAGTTTGGCTCTAACAATTTTTCTTAAAAAAAAAAAATGAAGTGAAATGTGTATATAATCGGTATTTTTTTGTTGTGGTTTTACTTCATCTGAACACAGAATTTAACATTCCTTGTCAGTAGACGTTCCCAGGCCATCAAATCCACCAGTCCATTTCTCTAGCCTTCGGACATTTGTTCGCGAATGTCGGAAAGCGCGAGAAATGGACTGATGGCTTTGATGATTCTGTTTTCCTAATCAAAATGAACGCACTAGCATTAGCATATGATGCAAGAAAGCAAGCTTATTCAGCATCAGCCAAAAAAAAAAAAAAAAAAACCCCACTCCCATTTCACCCCTCCGTTCGTTCGAAATACCTGTCCAGTTGAGCTTTAAATTTGTTTAGGCTATCAACTTCAACAACAAGTGATGGAAGTCGGTTCCACCAACCAACCACCCGCTGGCCAAAGGCAAATTTCCGCACATCTATCCGACATCCGTCCTTCCTCAATTTGAATTTATGCCCTCTGAGGTGATTATTCTGAGAAAGATGAAGAATCCCATTGGCATTGAGCATGCTCAAACCATTCAAAGCCTTATACACCTCTATCAGATCACCTCGATCACTAAATAAGACCACTAAATAAGAAAGTCACGAACTTTGAAAACAGAAACAAACCCGTAAAGTAACACCTCACTAAGTTGGCTCTTATAATTAGTAGATCGATAATTAGAACAGTTAGCTACCTGACTATGAATTAGCAGTTGTACAGAACTCTTTCCCCCTCCCTCCCTTCCAGTCCCAACAACTAACGGAATGCACTTAATCCATTAGGGCTAATAACTTCTCCGAATAAGCCTAATGGTTGGCCTCCAATCCATTCAGTTACGGACACTGTACGTGAATGTCATTTGACTACGTTCTGTAACCCCACAGGTATTTCTTTAAGTGAGCACAAAACAAAAGTGACCAGGAGTTAGTTCACAATTCCTCGAAGCAGCAGTCGGAACTGGGAAGCTGTCTTAGAAGAATTAATAGTTTCAGCCATCTTTTCTTATTCAGGAAATCTCGCCATGGCTCTAACATTGCCCAAAGGAAAGGGGGGTTCTGTCAATAGCCTCTTGTATATCACAAAAGTGGTATACAAGACGCTATTGTGTTGGTTCTGTTAGCCAAGGAAATTAAACTTGCTCTTCGAATTTATCTCGCCAACACAGATGGAATCTCAACAATCCGTATTTTTGCTTCAAATTTTTGTTAGAAAATACCCGGTTTCATTCACAAGACATACATCCTAAACTGATTTTTCTCATTTGAATTTTTTTAAGGTAGTGGTTTTCATTTGTGGCCGTGAACCCAGGAAGGAGTATGAAATAAATTTAAAATTCATAGAAAGTTAGGGAACTTATTTATAAAAACAAATCCCCGCTGTGTAATATGATGCTACTTAGAGAACCACACTGTGTTACATAAAAATCATGTTTATAAATGTGACATATGCAATACGTTTTCACAAATAAAACCTCGAAACTTGGGGCAATGGTAGTAAAAACAAGTTTGCCTATGTGATAGAATCAACCGCTTCAAAATGAGTGTGATAATAAAAGTATGCTACAAAATTAAATTTGCTGACCTTGACGATAAGAGAAAGGTGGTGGGGCTGACGTATCAAGGGCAGCGATGGGCCTCAAGGGAACCGCGAGCCAAAGTTGAGGACTGGAGCCAATGTTTTCTTTCAAATTAAATCGGGGCAAATTCGCTACAAAAACATTTAACATCCTCATGAATTTATCTCGGGCATATTTCCTTTTTCAAAAATTTCCGGTTTAGTTGAAATCAAACGCACTGTTAATTAACATGATGCTACTTAGAAAGGCACATAAAACTCACGTTTGCAATGGCAAACCCAGAAAATTAAGATTCTGTTAACAGGAAACGGATTTATCGATTGCATATGCTGCTACTTATAAAACCACACAGTTTACATAAACATTACATTTAAATGTAGGAACTTGAAACAATGCACGTTAAAAAAAATAAATGTCACCTTTCTTCGCAGGAGCGGCGCTGATTCTCCTCCCCACACCCACAAAAGGGCGGAAAATCACCACTGCTTACACATCATTGAGTTCTGCTTGCGATCGAAAATTAGAGATTTAAAATTGTACTAAGCAGGCCCGCTGCAGTGTGGTCCACAACGAAGGTACAGGCATTTGAGTTAACCGTTGTTCAAGCTCACGTGATTGCTAAATACGATGGTGTTCTTGTATTCTTTTTATTTTATTTGCGATCTCCTGTGACCTAATTTCATCATCCCGGAGAAAATGCAGAAAAATGTATTTATTTTTAAAAATAGCTATATCTAACGTAAATCTCAATACTCCGTAACTCTTCCATATTGGACTTTGTGCATTTCATGGTGGACAGCCATGAACTGCACAAAGAATAGAAAATTCATCGACCAGATTAATTTCTGGCTAGTCAGACTTCACTCTCTTCCAATCGGTTTACGAAACAGAGAATTTGCACAAAAGAACTTCGATTTGCGTTCAGAACACCTACCCAATTTCCGAAGGCTTTCCCGTCAATTCTCAATTTGTATGATCACTCCACCGCAAACAGCCCATCGAATAATTCTGTATTAAAGGAAGAGGAACTCGTTCTTTCCACACTGGTAACTTTTACAAGAATCAACACATGACTGATTATATAATAAAAAGCAATGTTCTCCGGACTTCATCCCCCCCTCTCCCCCAAACAAATACCACGCTGTGGGTGCGCTTATCCGTTACTTCAGTTACGGAATAAGAGTACGAATTTCGCTCGTTTCTACTTACAATTTTGCAATGCAGTGAGAAGGATTTGTTAAAGAGCATTCAGTTTAAATTTAAGTTTATGCTATAACTCCATATTAAGAACTCAATCGAATTTTAATGTAAGCAAGTCCCCCGCACTAACCCAATATTGCGATTTATTTACAATTTTTCCTATACAAATACGACGGCTGGATAGCCGCCAACAAATTACTGAAGCTGTATACTTTAATTATCGTGTGTGCATATGAGTGTTCATTACAGAGTTAAAGGAGTAATGGAATGTACGATTATTGCTAGTCTTGTTTTAAACATGAATAACAAGGTTAATGACATTCTCATCGCCAAAAAAGAATAAATATATGAATACATCATCAATTACCAAAAATTTTCAGATCTGTTATAAGGTTAATGACATCCTCATCAACAAAAAGAATAAATCTATGAATACATTATCAATTACCAAAAATTTTCAGATCTGTTATAAAGCCTCAACGTGTCGCGAGATCTGAGCTTACGTCATTGTATTGTTATCAGTTTGGGCGGATTTCTAGTAAGGTATAGAATGCTGATAATATTATTACAGTTTGTACTAAAAGTGTTTTGTTTGGCCTTTGGAAACAACGATATCATCAATAGACTTCATTCTTTATCAGGGAATCCAGATATTTCTTATAGATGTCAATTACAATCATATTAATGTGCATTTAAAAGGAAAGTCTCTGCAATTCAACAATTAACTTTTAAAAGTACACGTATACACATAAGCAATAATAAAACTGAAAATACAAGCATTACGAGAACAAAAACAAAAGAGATTCGCCACTGCAAGTAAATAAGAAATATACTTACGGCCAGTCGGGTGCAACAAACGTCAGTTGTCGTTTCCATGCAGCCACGAGCAGCCGGGAAAGGCTTGCAGCAAGCCACACAAATGCACACGCACAGACAGCAATCGAAGCCGTTCAGCTAAGAGCAAATTTTTCCGTATACTGTCACTAACAGCACTCTTCTTTCCAGTTGTCCCGCATGCTTACTATCAGGGAAAGACAAACGGCGAGTATCCAACGCACAAGCACACCGTGTCGAGACTCGCTGTGGGAGAGAGGGTATGCGAGAATTACACTAGAATCTACACAGTTATAATAAATATCAGAAATATACAGCTGAAAACACGAGGTGGCTTGTCACATGGGTCGAAGCGAAAAGCGATTTCAGGCTACACAATGGCTCAGTGCTGCGAAACGACTAGACTCTGACACGGCCACGCCACACCAACTTCACTATAGGTAGGTTGCTGTTCTGCGGTCCATAGCCGTAGGGTAAGCGCGAGCCGCAACAAGATTGGGAAGCTACCACCTGTTCTTTTCAGGGGGTGGGATGTCGGCATGTGTGCAGGGCCGTGAAAAAATGCCTCCGTGAGAAGGCTAGCAGTGGTAACGAGTAGTGCTTAAGCGGGGGGAGAGAGTCAGTAAAGCGTGTGAGATGCAGAACCACGAGAACTTTACGTAGCTACAACTTGATAAGCCACTCTTGTTTCCTACGTGATTAATAATAGATGGCAGCACTATCGAGTGCACTGTCTAAGCTCACCGGGAAGAAAAGATGGAACATGAACATTTGGCTCTGGTATGAGCAAAAGACGCTTACTTGGCTGATGGTGGCGATAAAGAAATGGGGCAAAGATGCTGCAATAAACGAGTCTTTCTTTTCGCTACAGCGCTACATTTTGCATCTTTAAACGAAGGATTTAGCTGTGTGGAATTTATTTGCGCTTCAAGGAGATAATGTCACTCACCCGCCAACTGACATGGTTTCTTTGAGTTCTAGACAGCGCCACCTATCGGGGAGGGCTATAGTTATTTCTGTACAACTCCAAATGTATAACAAAATAGATTGATAAACCGTGAATTATTTAAAGAAGAAATTGCCGCAAATCTATAAAGGCAGAAGTACAGCTTGCATTTATTGATAAATATATAGAGAATCGCAATGAGAACAGAGCAACAGGGCCTGTGTCTAGGGCGGTATTTTTTATGTGGGGGACGTAAAATTTAAATTTTATGCATTTTCGCATTTATATAATAAGAATGAAGACGATTAAAATTTCATACAAAAAACGCCAGTATGTATGAAAATGATGTCGAAATGCTTCAATTAATCGAAGTTTGCATTCTGAAATTGGTCCTGCTCCCAATAAAAATGGAAAAAAACAATATTAAAGGTTTTTCACACGAATATGATAAGTTCGTTTCCTTATTTTTTACAAATAATTTTCCTCGCATTTGCTTCATCAATTTCGATATTGCCAGCTCGTTCAATGGATTAACATTAATCGACAATTAATTACTGTCATCAACGAACCTTTCTGGTCTCCCATCTTTTCTACTAAATTGAGCCTACTAAAATATGTATCGAAGATACTGCAACTAAATCTTGAAAAATAAGAAATTACAAAACCATTTTAAGCGAATATGCATTTTTTTATTATTTTTTTTAGTTTTTTTTTATTGTGGGACATAAAACCCTCCTCCAATAATGCCAACCAATTCACTGTCACTCTGCGCGCACACATTTAAATATAATATTATAAATTTAATATCCAATATCAATGAAAGATATGAACTGGGATCCCTCCAAAAAGAAAATGCGTGCAGTATTAATTCACATCTTGAATAAAAGGACACTCACACAGAGATGCGAGCTTCTTTTTATATATTTTTCTATTCGCTGCAATATTGCCCCTTCAGCTGATAACTGAAATTTGGTTACGCCTCAATAAATAATGCCTCTCGACCTTTCCTTGCGAGTGGCATGGCTTTTTCTTTTGGTTTATAAATAACGCGATTGAAATTCAGATATTCAATTATAATCCAATTATACAGCTTCAAAAAATAATAGTTGAATATCCACAAATTTTTCGTATCTATTATTGTTATTTTTTATTTTTTTCCAACAAATTTCTTGGGTGTATCATGCGCACGCTCAACTTCAGGCTTCATAATAGAAGGTAGTCAGCCATTCTTTGAAACTTACCCATGAAGAGTCAATACAGTACAGTATATGGAAAATCCAGAAGCGTATATTTGGATGTGAACGTCAGTCAGGAGCGTGAAACTCAAATCAGTCGACCTCGAAGGCTCGAGTGTATTTTTTTTTTCACCCCCTTTTCTTTTCTTTTTCTCTCTTTCTCCTCTCTTCTTAACTATTGATCTGAGAAGCCCAGCCGGCCTTACATATATTTCACCAAAAATCACCAGGCCGGTGGTTATTAGAATATTTATTTTAACGTCTCCTTCAAATTATATTTAGACTTTATTTTATTTCGTCAATAAGTCTATTTTTTATCAATTTTTTTACATTTTTAAAAAAAATTATATGCGATTATACGTATATAGACATTAACACGTGTAATAATTTGAATGCGCATATGTAAAAATATAAAACAATAATCATCTGTATATGTTTATTTATTTTATTTTTGCTTTGAAGGTTCTATTTTGTCTTGTTCTATCAAAAGTTCGAGACTATAATTTATGATTTTTTATTATGATGTAAACTCACGTTTGCCATTCCACAAACACACAAAGCGACCTCAAAAAAGTATATGCAATTTACAGACGCGATATTCTGGTGCTTCTTGATCTCGGCAACCTCAGCACCAATTCTAAAACCACCCAACTCAAAAATTAAACGGTAATAACACTCGAGTCGCATAACAACGGTAACAGACGGACTGCATGTTTGCTTGATTCACACTCAATGTTGATATTATACAGTTATTAATCAATTTTTATTCGTTTTAATGAAGCCAATTGCAAAAAAAAATTAAAAATAAATAAATAAAAAATAACTACCGCAGAATATATATCATATGAAAGGCTCACGCTCTCAATGCCACCCCTATTTTATTTCGATCCAGCCCAGTTATGCTCCCAGATCCTCTAGCCATTTTTGAGATGATCTTGATCCAAACCATCATTCATGGTATCATTCTCGCATTTTTATACAAGCTTTACAAGTCGCTTTTCAATTGACTGTGATTCTAGCTCACGTAGCTGCTGTATTATACGTATTCTCTCCATCTTGTAAATTGCTTTGTCCCTATATGGCCATCCCGGAGTAAAAAAGAAAATATATTTTCAAATATTATCTATGGGGCAGATGGCCGCTGCTTTCCTCATAGACTTTTGAAATTTGGACATCTTCTGCTGCAGATCATACATACCCAAAAAGCTCATAGCTTTTAATCTAACAGATTCATATCGGGCTTCCTAACTTGGTGATCAATCCATAATGGACTCAGCAATGTTGCTTGACAGCCAATGCTTTTCTTGCCCTGTGAACGGAAAGAGAATCCTGCTGTAATATATACCTCTGTCTACCGAGCATCATTTTAATCAAGACCTTTTCTATGGTTAGGTTTTTGTAATTTATTTTATTCTCATTTTTGAAAAAAATGCAGCCCGGCAAAGCCGCCGTAGAAGTCTCGTAGTTGCTCTAAAACTGAGGTGACCTCTTTCCACTTTGTTGATGACCCAAGTAGCATTGGCCACAGACTCGATCATTTTCAGAATTAATCTATTCTTCAATAAATTACAAAAGCACTCTTAAGGTCGGAGACAGAATGCCATATCCTGATAGCTGTTTAATCCATAAAACTCAGCTGGATTTCTGAACGCAGTCACAATCCAGGTAAAAAAGCCATGCCATTTTAAGCTCAAATATCGGGTTTCCGGGTTAGAGGTAACAAGTTTTTAGTGATTTTTAATTATTTTCCAAATCGTAAACTATTTTATTAACTTGTTTTAAAATATATGCTATTCCACCTAAAGTCGAACGACACATGTAGTTATGAACAAATCGTATTTATTCAAAGAAATGAACAACGTGTTGGTCCACCATTGGTCCAAATGACTTTCACTGTGTCAGAGAAGACTTGCTACTAATTTCTAATATAAAGTTGATGTAAAGTTGGCTCCAAAAAAAAAAGTGCTTAAAAGCATTCGTGTTCGTTCTTGAGCTTGCCATCATTCTGTGTGTTGCAATTTATCAAAAACATATTTAACTGGGTTTATGTCGGTGCTCTCTTTCTCGAGTTCCATGCAATGTTCAGATGTCATTAGTTTCATTTTTTTTTTATTCGTTTCAAACCATTTATTCACAATCCTTGCTTTGTGACAGAGGATGCTGTTCAAAGCCGGAGGGGCCATTCCCATAAAAATTTCCACTATGCAGAACATCTCCAGAACATCAATATAAGACGCGGTACTTATAATTACAGTACTTGTATCTCGAATATCGGATCTAGTCTATACAACGAGACAGACTACAAACCATCACACCTACTCCATCAAATTGCACAGTTGGATAACAAATTGAAACAGTAATCGTTCTCCAAGCATCCTCCATACCCAAACACAACCATTACACTGGAGTTGACGGAATTCAATGAATTCCGTCGACTGAATTTCGTTTTTGTTACCAAAATTCACTGAATACTACGCTCCACATCTAAATCTAGAGGTTTCTTGTGGCCGATGACTGTTCCGTACTTTGATTTTCTAGGGTCTGATAGCAGGATGAGATAACCAGACTTGTGAAAGCAAGTCATTTCTGTCAATCATTAATTTATACCTACTTCTTCGTTTCTTGGGTTCACTGTCATCTCTAGACTTCAAAATTTCTTTAGTGCTTTGTCAATTGTCGACTTGGAAATGTTTAATTCCTGAGCAATAGCACGCACAGACATTTCTCCAAGTGACATCCAACTATCATTTCTCTCTGAAGCACTATTTTCTCTTTCCATACAGTTTTTTGCACAGTCGACGTATATATTTGAAACGCATTCCGGACTAACCAGAATGTGTTTCAAATCAATTTTATGTGTCAATATTTGCATATTTCATAATCACACAATTTTCTGCAATCAGAGAGGTGTCCCATGACTTTCAGTATAGTGTATAACGTGTTGTTTCATTCCTACTTGGAAATGTAATGCGGAAAATAAGATTAATTAGCCAGAAGATTAAAAGTTAACATTAATCATTTAGTAATAATACGTGTAGAAACCTTCTCATAATATCATATAAGGTTCGATTCTCGTTGAAAACTGAGGAATTGTCTGCAAAGGTGTTATGATAATAATAATTATTATTAGATTAGCCAGGCTCAAGAGGAGATTTGCGCTTTCGTCTTCGGGGAACTTCGGTTATTCCTCACACATTCATGCTGATTCATATTTCTTACCAAAATCAAATCAAACATAATAGCAAAGAAAAACTGTGAACGGATTTGTGGATCTCAGATATACATATTAATTATATATATTTTTTTTTTCTCTCTCTCTCTCTCTCAAGTACTCTTAGATCTGAGTACTTCCTTATCTTTTCCTCGTATGTTTTCTGGAGGTTGCTGGTATTGGGCACCACTACTCATCTGTAGTCTGTTTTTCCGGAGTCCTTGGAGATGTATTTCCTGTAGTTCCTGGTGTTGATTACCTGATCTTGGATGGCAAGCACGAATCCTTCGGTCTCAGGAAAGAGCTTTACTTTCGTGAGCCAAGCGTTGGAAGTCATCTTATCTGTGTAGTCTTGATGGACGTCATTGTAGTGTCTGCCATGGAGTGTCTATTCGCCCATCTTTCTGTCTTTGTTTCTTCTGTCTGTGTGAGTGTGGTCTCTTTGTTAAGTTTGCGGCGTGTTCCGTCTGTCTATCTCTCTTATGGCTTGGTAGATTGCTGCTGTGTTTTCCTGGAAGTAATCCAGTAGGTTCTTAATCGCCTTCTTCTCTTGTTCAATGAGGTCAGTCAATCCTCTCTCTCTCCTTCTTTACGGACTATGGTCAGTCTCTCGATGGTCGACTTCGGGTGGTGTTGGCGGTATGATCCCAAACGAGTATGTTAGTACTGAGACTGCGTAAGTGTTTGAGTTGCATTTGTATAGGCCAAGTTGCATCCTGATGTCAGTGCTGAACTCTTCAGTGATTCAGAGTAACTGTTGGTTGGAGTTGATTCTCAGTTGCGGCATATCCGATTATAATAGAGCACTGCTCTGTTATATCTTGTGTGCTGTCTATTTGTACCCTAAAATACTAGCCTTTTTACTTCGGAAATATGATTTCGTATTTCTTTAGAAATAATTAGCATTATTTTATTAGTAGTATTTTTATTCAGAGAGGTTACCAATTTACTTTTGCCTCTACTTTCGGGATTGTTAAACTTTCTTATTTGAGATTTTTCAGTTATTTTTTTAGATAACTTTTAAGCAGCTCGTCGTATTTAGCTACAGGTAAAACTAATTATAAAAAATTTCCTTTATTACTTATTTCGGTGTCGTTTAGAAGATGAGCCTGCCTTCATTCTCTATAACTTATTCCTTGTTTTCCAATAAAGTAAATTGTATCTATCAGCCTTAATAGCATTAATCTATTTTTCTTTACTTCATCTCCTTTTAGGTGCTCTAAATAAAAATTCAGAACACCTAAAACGAAAAATCTTCTATATGAAATTGAAATATTCTATATTATGATGTTTTTAATAATCTACAGCAGTTTTATGACCACTAGAATTTTCGTGATCCTTTACTCCATCGTAAATTACTTTGAAGTTGTCGAAACCAGTCACAAAATTAGTTCACTGGAAATAGTTATACACTTTGTTTTTAGATTAGACATGATGTGATTTTAGATTATTTTTAATAAAAAATCATTAGGGTTAGTTGCCTTGCGGTTTCAGCAACCATTTCTAATAATTTTTTTTCCTTTTAACTTTCCTTTTTTCCTTTTATATTATTATCAATACATGATTACTTTTAATAGCATCCGTTCACGTAATAACAGAATCTGGAATGTCATATGCCAATTCCGACTCAATATTGATGCTTTTAATTTTCTTAAATATTCCGACAGTACACACTAATAAATACTTGAAATGCAAGGTAGAAGACAGATCACGTTACCCACACCTTTAAATATTGTAAAGTTATGTTTATTAATGCATTTGCAATTAATGCATGTAATTTTGAATTGAAACACCCAAGTCTTTTTCGTCTTAAACCACTTTTAGCTCCTCTTACCCTAGCTTAAGCAGGCCTCCGTAGCCGGGTGGTTAGGAGCGAGAGTGCAGTAACACACGCTCTTTGAGTAGACCGGGGTTCAAGCCCCTGAATACGATCGATCTGCCAACCAGAACTGGACCAGCGTGGCAGATTATGGTCCATTTCCCTCAGCATGAATTGTTGAGGAGGCTTCCATCCTGCAGTGGGTTGTTAATGGCTGCACTTTACTTTTACCCTAGCTTATACGTGATTCCAGTTCTATTCCCCAAATGGGTAACCTTTAATATGTCAACTAAAGTTTAATATTTCTGAATATAAATTAAGAAATATTAAACTTTAGTTGACATATTTCGGACCATATATGAGCCGATGTCTTTTGGAAGCATCATGGCATGCCGCGAACTGTTTACCAACCTTCCCATCTTCAAATCTCAGCAAACGCGAAATATTATTGCATTGAGAAATATTATGCACAGTTCATTTCGGCAGACTCATCAGTATCATTTATGAAAATAAAAAATAGGAAAGGGCCCAATAACAAGCCCCGAGAAGACCACACTGAAATATTACACTGGCCCACCTTGAAGACTGATCGTTTATGACAATCCTCTTCCTCCTCCAATCTTTTAGCTATTCTGCGATCTAGCGTAGAATATAAGCTATTAATTCCAACTACATAACAACCAGCTATAGTATATAACTCTAACTTCCAGCTTATACAACGACCTTCCAAATAACATCACATCGTGTTACATCGTGTTACAAGAGGGTATATAATTTATGGAAGGCTTTAAATAACACCTTCCATAGCAAAAGACTTTGGTAAAGTCTAGGCATATAATGTTAAAATTGTTACCTACAGCCAACTGCTTAATGACTACATCACAGTAATTTACGAGATTGGTCAGGCATGACCATCCCTTAACGAACCATGCTGGGATGTAGTTAAGTTACCTGAATTGCCGAGATGGTCCTGAATCGCATTTTGAACCACAGACTCCATGATTCCTACCACAGAAAAACAAGGTTAGCGTATATTACAGCGAGAATATATTTTCATCCCCAAAAAGAAGGGAGGAAAAAAAGAAGAAAGAATAAACTATCAATGAACAAAAATTTTCAGTCAGTGAGAGATCTCCATTAAACTCAACTTCAGCCGTCATCCATATCGGCATCTTAAGTTTACTTGCGCAACTTGCCCACTGGTATAAATAGGTTTATTGCTTCCAGGATAAGAAGATAATTAGTTATTTACCTTTCATTTCTAATTAATCATAGAAATCACAGAAAGAAATATACTCAATTTACTTAAAAAATAAAAATCGAGTGATGACCTTGAAATATTACGCTGGTTGGTTGTTGTAGGGTTTTAGGCGCTTCACGACTTGGACCACATTGCACCATATATATTATGTCTTTAAACTGAGTGTGTTCTGTGGTCAGTTTGCTGTTTGCTGGATAAAAAAACCACGCTACCCTCGCCTGAGACCGACTAACTCAACCAAGTTGTAAGAAGGCCCACAAAAATTCCTCGCGTGATTGGCGGTAATCGAACTCGGGTCTTTTCTACCCGGTGTGGGAAGGACGATGATTATACCAATTATGCAACCCACCAGGACGAAATATCATGCATTACGTATGATCCCGTCGATGACGCGAAGAACTTTAATGGGCTTTTTTCACTCCGTGGCTGAGTTAGTCACTCTCAGGCGTAGATAGCAAGGTTTCCCCCCAGAAACTGGGATTTTTCGTCCAGCAAAACAGACAAATCGACCATAGAACACACACAATTAACAGACATAAGACACACAGCACGGCAGATGAATTTAATTATTCAGGTGGCCTAAAAGTAATAGTTTTGTAGTTTGGTTTTGCATTAGGTATGTTACCTAACTTGTTTTTAATTAAATATGATACGCTATTTACGTTTCCTCGGTGCATAAAATAGGGCCTTTTCGTTCTTTCTTATTTTTCTCGCTATGCGCATAACAAATCATAAAATCAAAATAGAAGGGAAAAGTACACACGATAAAAATGATTTTTCCTAATATCTTTTGGAACGGTAGAAATCTAAAGCTGCCTCACTCAAGATGTGTATAAAATCGATTAATAGTAAGGACATCATAAAAAATGCATCATGCCAAAAACGTCAGGTGACGTGATATTTTGCCATTTGTTTACCGCAGGTCGTTATTGCAAATCGCTCAGAGCATGGATAGAACTAAACGGAGATTGCCAGAGAACTCTATGTTCACAAGCCGTTGCACTCAGCAAACGCCCCATCAAATCAAGTCCAATCTCCATCATCTTGACTACAAAAGGCGAACAATCTTGAAGAAGCTGATGCTTGCAAAAAAAGTGAACCTCCAGAAGCAATCAGGCTGTAGATTCTCAAGAATACTACGATGTTCAGGAGAGTTATGTTTGCGTAGAATTCTCGACCTCAACATTTCTTCGAAGACAGATTTCTCTGAATGCAAAAAAATGACTGGATTTGTTATACTTTTTTAAATTTTATATTTTAACTAGTTGCCTATATTTTTTATTAAATATATGTAGAAATAATTAAAAAATAAATACATTTTAGCATCTAAAATACGCGGGGGGGGGTTTCTGTTTTGACAGAGTAAATTAAAAATTTACTATATCAAAACTCCAAAATATATATGCAAAGGAAAGGACAGGTACAAACATGATTTGAGGATAAATCTCAAATCATGTTTCTAGAATTTACAAGTGTGTTAAGTTTCATTTCCAAGTGCGCCTTCTGTTTGATTATTTTTCATAGCAGCCCATTGATTTTTTTAATCTGCTCCAAAATCTTAGGTTAAAAAGGCTTATTTTAAATGGCAACATTAATAAACCACCCAGTATATATTTTGTTTCCTTGCATTTGCTTTTGCCCCGTTTTCAAACCTTTTCACTAATAAGAAAATTCTGAAGAGTATTTTAACAGAAAACCAAAACGTACACAACAGCAATCGAATATTTTGTAATGTGGAACCTGTCCAAGAGAAGAAAACTGTTAATTATTACGGCATAAACAAAAATGTTAACCGTACTGGCATGAATTCACTCAAAGATTTATAATAAATGGTAAAAACAGATGCGACTTTGGCAGCTTTAGAATATGGCTAAGGAATTTTAAGGACGTAACTACTGATGGGCTCGAGTTGTCTCAATATACCAGAATGGCCTTAGGTCTTTCTGAGGAGTAGCGCTAGTTCTGATAGAAGACGCACAAGCTTTGCAAAGACTTCTTTAATATATAATCAGCTCTTACTTCTTTAAATTTGAAGAAGTCAAAAGTAAGTTTAGTTTTAAGGAAAACGGAGTGAAGCTTAAAACTTAACTTCACCAATGTGATAAGAGGGTTGTTAAACCAAGAAGGATATTTCAAGTTTTTAGGACTAAGGCAAGGAACATGAGAATACACGACACCGCGAATATTAGCAAAGAAGGATTCGAAGAGAAAATTAACATCGTTGGAGACAGATAAATCAATTTAAGGGAAAGAAATTGAGGTCTTCGATATGATTTTGCCCTCTTAATAAAAATTCTTCAAATTTTCACTAAGAGGCAGCTTTACAATTAGGACAGAACAAATTTTGTGTGTTCCTTATTTCCATATGAAATAGTAAGCTTGTTCTAACCATCTTATTTTTATCAATCAAAATTGTCCAACTACGCTATCCAGCAAAGAACATGGGACGTTCCTCTAATTGCAGGAAATTCTATCTGATTACGAAATATGCAAATATTTTGGCATGTAAAAGTAATCAGTTGTTAGCCCAGAATTCATTTCAAACATGTATGCCAAATGATGGGAACACGGAAAGAGCTAACAGAGTTCCCCAATAACTGTTCGGTGTCATGTGGGAAAATGTCTGTGTACGTGTCTCCTAGATTTATAAACCTAAAGAGCAAGCTGCATTTACAAATACAAATAAATACATTTGTTGGGAATTAACATTCTAAGTCAACAAATGTCAATGTGGTGACGATACTGGAAAATTGTGGATCGTAAAAACTGTAAATAATACGGCTAGAAGAATTTGCATGAAGTTTTAAAAAAAAAAGTTGTTTTATAAGACGCAACGTTCCTTATCCCATCATTTACTACGTTCTCACCTTTTTGACTGGTTTTTGAATATAAGCATAACGCTTAGGCCTAACGTAGCCGAGTTGTCGCTGCAAGACGGCAGTAGCACGCTCGTTTGAGATAACGGCGAACAGAGCCATCTGACTGCTGTATGAGGTTAAAAAATTAACTAAACTCCCCTCAATGATGTCGTCGTGGCTAAGTATAAACAGAAACACTGAAAAGTTCCTAAGATCTAAAAATTATACTGAGGAAGTTTATTATGAAAACTGGATATTATACCTAGAGTTTTTGGGCCAAGATTTGATTTTGATTGATTGATTGATTTGGTAGTTGTTGGCGCATCGGCTTCTGTGGCCATATTGCACCTCCCATGGTTTTTGCAGTACTTTGATCCAGCCCGAGGCGGGAATCGAACCCGCGACCTTTGGGTTGCCGGGCAGGTACTTTACCCACTCGGCTAGCCCGGTCGGCCTTTTTGGGCCAATATGGCTGGAAGAAATAATGACTTGAGTTCGAACTTCAGAAGAAAGGATGTAGCTGAAATCAGAAGTTCAATCGATCTTTCTAATCCACGTTTGCTCCATAGAAAAATCACCTACAAAACAAACATACTCAACATTTACCCAAGTTAAGTAACACCATGTAAATATTATACCTATGGTACTCACTTTATTTACAAACAACATTAAAAAAAAAAAAAATTCATAGAACGATTTCATCAATTTGCTGATACCGAACCCACAGCTTCCTTTCACCTTTAGATTGCCCAGCGCTGCAAACCCATTGCAAAATTATCTGAGAGTAAACTCAAAGCTCTAGACCCCTAGAGACAAATAACCCAGGTGAAAGAAGACGAATTTTAGAACTTAATGGACATCACTAAATTCCAAAAAGTAAATTCCCCACTTTTTGCAACACTGCTTTAAGAACAAAATCCTACTTTGGATTAATGAATCCTATTAAATCAAACAGCCGATCAAAATAAATGCACCAACAATGAATAGTTAGCTGCCATTAATCCATTAAAATCAAAATAAACAAGGTATTAATATTCGCTTTATTTTGCTTTTCTCAGAATTCCATTTATAAAAATATTCAATTTCATGTGCTCTTTCGTGAATACATTGCATGTCTATTAGAGATAAAAGTCTGAGAACCACTGGTCTAGATTGTCCTATTCAAATTGACCAAACAGTTCAATTTGAACAGAAAGCTGTATAAATAGCACTGCACAAAATGGGTATAAGAATGTTCGGGAAAAGTAGCAGGAAGCCATTTTGTTCTGTTCGATACAGTCTTTTGCCATTTATAAAGTGCACCAGAGAAAAGGGGCTCCTTGCGCTGAGCGAAGGGAAGTTCATTACTGTCGTCATTAAAAGTTCGGATATTGAGCAATAAGCCAGTGGGTTGAAAGAGCAGGAAATTCCTCCGCCTTTTATTTAAAAGATGCTCTGAAGTGAATAACAGCCAGAATATAACTGTTACTAATTAGTAAGAAATATGTGTTTTGGCAATTGTTCGCTTTCTACTCTTCAGGGTTGATATATTTGCAGTAATACGTGAAAATCAATTACATTTTTTCGGCATTTTTAATGATGGCACGAATAAATTCGGGACGGTAACCTCTCCTGACAGAAAAATCACTCGTCTTCATAATTTGCTTTCATTTGAACTGATTTGAACTAAAATTTACCAGCAGCTCCTTCATTAGCAGAAAAGTGCTTCGGAGAGAATTCGTAAAAGTCATTAGGAAATGGTTCGAAGGGTGATATATTTCAGCTGTACTAATTCTGCTCCATAATTAGATTCAGATGACCCTGGCAAGATGAATGAGCCATGAACACGTCTTAATATTTATTCACGAAGTTGCATTACACCTTTATTAGCATTTAAGGAAATTAATATAAAACGGCTCACTCGATTCGGTGACCTAAACTGTCTAGAATAGATACGTAAGTAGAGATAGAGGTTTGCACGAAACCTGTGAGACTTAAGAATTACGTCGCTGATGCTACTTTAAAGTCCTTCAGAACTTTTCATTATGAACGCGTTTTAAAAGCAACGCATCTCCAAATTTAATAGGTGGGACTCGACCTCAAGACTTTTTTTTTACTAATGACGAACAGTGACCGGAATCATTACACTAGTGAGAAGGAAAAACTTAGACGTTTTCAAATATTATTATTTTTTACTAAAGTTTTATTATTATTTAATTAAAAGTTTAAGGTGTCTTGAAACAAAAACATCAAATTATTTAAACGTTAAAATTCATTTCAAATTGTCAAAACTAATTTAAAACCACAATACCAGTGCATTTCAGAAGCAAAATTCACCAGCAATCAAAAACCAAATAAAAACGCTTAAGGGGTATATCAGGGTTGCCAAGAGCAATCAAACACAAAACTTAATTTGTCTAAACAGATGCCTAGAGCATTGTAAGCAAATTAAATGAAGTTTAGTTTTTGATCAAGTCAACTAAGGCTGGTATAGTTGGGCTTACTGAAACATGGTGCTACACAGAGCTGTAGCCGAGTGGTCAGGAGCGCGAGCAGTAGCACACGCCCTTTGAGTGGACCGAGGTTCAAGCCCATGACTACTAAATACGATTAACGTTTGTATCGATTGATTTATTGTAAACTCCACTGATCTGGTGGTCGTCCCGGAGTATAAACAAGAACATACGAGATGAAGAATTTCATTTCAGTGAATACTGTGTGTTCAGGAGATAGAGGGGAGGGACGGACGGAAGGAGTGATGCTTCTCATCAAAAACTGCATGAACGTGGCAAGAATATTCCCTGAGTCATAAAGGACATCAACACGGATGTTCAGTCAGTTGTTGTTATCGTTGTAGGAATTTAGGCGTATCAGAAACTTAGGCTGTATTGCGCCGTATATAACATGTGCCTGTGAATTGCGTGTTATGTGGTCGAAATGCTGTTTTATGAGTGAAAATCCTAAGTTTCCGAGAGGAAAAAGCGATGCTGCCTTTGTCTGAGACCGAATAACACAGCCACATTGACGGGAATCGAACTCAAGTCTTTTATACCAACGAGGGCGTTGAATCAATGTGGGTATATGTTATAGGCCAAATGGCTCTGGGGGACATGATAAAATCTCTTTAGGCAGATTGAATGGGGTAGTAAGTACGATTGTTTCATTATGGGCGACTTCAGACTAACCTCTTATAGAATGGAATACGTGGACCGGAAATCATTATATAGTAACGGCGTTGGGCACAAACTAGATGGTTTCTAATTATCCCATCATGTCTAAGATGTGTACAAAGCATTATAGAAGAACTCTTTATTGTATACAGAAGGCAGACTGCTGTATACAACTTCATTCACGGCTAAAAGCCAGGGGTTTACATAAAAGAAATTACACAACAATAAACAAAGATGGAAAAAAAACCAGCATTATGACTGCAGAAAGGTTTGAACACTGGAGCGATGGATCCATGGCAGTGATGGACAGGTCCTTGGGAGCAGGTTCTAATGTCTTGTGACGTGGTCCTGAGAAGGAAGTCGATCGAGTACGTTCTGCCTATATTTGTTATCGACTGTGAACTTATAGAGATCGCCGTTCAAGGAGTGTATATATCCTGCAGCATTTGCACGGGTAAGAACCGATCAGATACCTTTAACCAGTTTGAAATGGCCTGAAGGACTGGACTGGCCCTAAGGCTTGGAATCGGGATCCTCTATCCGCAGTTAGGCTAGAAATCTGGTACTGAAATAATGCCAACCATCATATTGACGGCAAAGATGAACCTTCTCTCGTGAATGATGGCAGGAAGACGTCTGATGTTGAGAGCTGCCGATCACTCGCCCTCGGATGATGCGACCGAGAATAAATGGAGAAGAACCAAATCTCAAGTGCGAACTGACTCAGTTGGACTCTCTGGGGAGATTCTTCCCAGCAAACACTGTGAAGTATTTTAATAATTTAAACATAGTTCCAGTGAAACTATGTACGGACAAAATGTACAGGACAGAAATCTTTGATAATGTGTATAGGCAGGTACAAATATAATAAGAACACTAATTTAATAATTTACTAATTTAAATTTAATTTATATAATAATATTTAATCTAAATATTATTATATAAATATTATTTATATAATAATATTTAGATTTATCGATTATTTAGTAATTAAATAAAACTATTTAGTAATTAATTTATTGACCACATGCTTTGGATTTTTTCATTTTCATTTGTAAATAAGTTCATGTAAATATGAACTCATGGCCCACTTCAACAGCCAGAACTTCCCCGCGAAAATCTGTCCAGGATCGTGTATATCCTATATCTGGGTTCCCACTAAGGAGCCTAAATGTATCAAAAACCTGACAGTGGGGGAAACTAATAGTACACAGTGACCAGAATGCCATAAAAAGAGTTGTATCTAAAGAAACCTGTGTTGTCAGAGGTAAAGGCGAAAGCTTCGATTTCAAGAGAATGAACTATAATAGAATGAGATATTTCTTGGGCCGAATTAATTGGAGACTACTAGCGTTAGCTACAAATATGCTATTCGATATATTCAAGGGATTTGTCATCAAAGCCATAAACATATTCTCACCAGTAGTCAAGATCCGTAAACGTAAGAAGCTGGAGTTACTGGTATGTTTCAACGCTGGATTGCATATACAAACTGGCTGAAAAGAGACAGAGGGTTATCTTAAGTTGTCAGTCTTCAGGGTGGACCGGCGTAATAAGTGGAATCCCTCGGGGCTTGGTGTTGGGTGTTCTCTTATTTCTACTTTTCAACGAGGATATATAGGTGTAGCAGTAAAGTTTCCGGACTGGTTCTGTCTCGGTCAAGTTCCATGAGTGAAAATAACCGAAAGTGGTATGTTGTAGTTCAAATTTCCTCCAACAGATGATGGTATAGAAATTCCCCATCAGGCTGACAGGTAGCAAGTGACAACCGGTTTTGTTAGTGTTCCGTGTGACGATTTTGCAATGGAGCAAACTAAATATCAAATTTTACTTTAAACTGCAAAAATCTGCAGCAGAAACTTATGAAATGTTAAAAACTGTTCATGGTGATGAAACGTTAAATCATAGCAATGTGTCTGAATGGTATAATCGGTCCAAAGGCGGACGTGAGGATGTTCGCGATGACCAAAGACGTGGGGGGCCCGTTAACCTACCGAAACGCGTACAGAGTTGTAAAAGTTCGGAAATTGTGGCAAGAGAACGTCGTTTGGCCCTCAGAATGACTGAATGACTGATGAGTTGCATATGAATAAGAAGACAATTTGTCAAATTCTGCATGAAGATATAGAAAGAAGGAAGGTCTGGGCAAAATTTGTGCTGCACAGCTGCACGGATGAGCAAAGGTAACGAAGAGTGTCGTCATGCGAAGACTTGTCAAGACCTGTCACTGGAGATGGGTATTCTGTATTTCAGTACGACCCGGAGATGAGGTGTTAGGGTATGCAGGGGAACTCAAAATCATCACCAAAACCCAAAATGTTTCGTTTAGAGAAATCCAGTATCAAGACGATGCTGATCATGTTTTTTTGACAAACGGTGTTATTCACAAGGAATATGTACTTAGAGAGAGAGAGAGAGAGAGAGAGAGTGTCAATGCTGTGTTCAACGTACAGGTGCTTCAAAGACTACTGAAACGCTTTTCCTGGATGACACCGCATATTCAAAAAAAGGGCAGCAGGTTCTTGTTAGATAACAATGCCCCCGCCCATTCCACACTTGTTGTGAAGACATTTCTCACGAAATATGGAATTGTACAGATCAACCACTCACCCATCTCTCCTGATCTAGCACAAGCGGACTTCTTCCTCTTTTCCAAGGTGAAAATGCCTTCAAAGGAAAGAGATTTTAGAATGTTAAATCAAGAAAAATGTAACCGCCGAATTGAACATCATTTCTTTGGTCGCCTTCGCTGACTCTTTTTAGAAACTTTTAGAACGGTGACATAAGTGCATTCAATCAGGTATGAGGTATATTAAGGGTCTAGCGGCTCCTGGATTTCTCCCATCTCCGCGAATGTTCTATGTATCGGTGACAGTACCCTGTCAAAGCCAGAGATTTAGAAGTGTATGGGTCATAGTGTGCATAGTGTTGGGGGAAAAGGCGCCTCCGGTGGATTCCCACATCTGCGCCATATATACTCTGTGGAGACAAACAGTATCACTGTGAAAGCCAGAAAAATTTTTTGTGTTGTAAATGAAGTATTATGCTGGGTTCTGTTGGGTGTCCTGGTTTTTGGCCGCAGGGCCCCTGATGGGAACCCACGTTGCCCACACACACCACTAGGAGGTAGCCAGGCTGCCCATAATTCTCTGGCTAGTCTCCTCCAGGTCACCTGAGCTTCCTGGAAAGAGACCAAGTTAAAAAATATATATATATATATAAAATAATAGGGTTCAGGGAGTACAGGATGTACTGGAGAGGGTAAAGGAAAGGAGGTATAGACAGAGCGACGGAGGATGTAAGGGAAGGCATCCTCCACAGGTTGGGTGGGAATTCTCTCACCTAAGCGGAAGTGGAAGAAGAGGCCCCTCGAGAGGGTGGGAAGACAATCACGTATCAAGAGAGACACGGATGAAACAATTCAAGCGACCTGAGTGTCAAGTCCAGTAGCTAGAAGTGGTCACAATCTAGGTGAAGATGTTCAGTTTATGAGAAAAGGGTGTTGATCAATGTGCATCAGTTCCAGGATGTTGTACCAGTGATCTTCTTCTGGTGAAGAGATCATGGGCGAAGGCAGAGAAAGCGTGGTACTGGTCTTCCTCATTGATCAGAAAATGTTCATTTCCTCGAGGCAAGGCATGTATTTTTGATATGAGCAACGTTCGCAGGTCCTCGTAGAGCGGGCAAACATAGAACAGGTGATCCCAGTCTTCGTTTTCACCACAAAGACAGCGAGGGTCATCCACGATGTTCATAGAGGCAAGTTTGTGATTTATGGATCCATGGCCTGTAATCAGGAAAGTGGTATATAACCCTGAGCTGTACCATGCTGGAGCTTTAGGGTAGATCTGGGCTATTTCAGGTAAGAATTTTTTAGTGATGGAACCTTTGGGGGTGGTATTCCATCTGTTTTGCTAGGCGTTAAGAAGGTAGACTGCAAGGCGCTTTTTTTCTTCTTTGATGGTGTTTGCTGGGTTTGTAGTGAAATCCAGGATGGTGGTAGGAGTCCCTTTGCGAGCCGGTAGTGCACGCCTTTGCGAATTATCTGCAGGTCTAGAGGGAGAACTCCTGCCAAGACTTGGAGCGCTGGGTTGCTTACTGTGCAGCAGGCACGGGTGATAGTGAGAAGGATATTACGCTGGATGGAGGTGAGCTTCCTTTGGTTACGAACAATGAGTGCACGATGATACCAGACACCTGCACAGTAGGTTATAGTGGGAATAAGTACAGCTTTGTATAGCATATGCAGTGAGCGGCGATTTAGGCCCCAGTCAGACCTGCTGATCCTCACTACCATTGCCGTGTAGTTCCTGACTTTGCGATGAAGGTAGTCTATATGCGGGTAAAACGTGAGCTTGGGGTCGAGAATTACCCCAAGGTACTTCAACTCAGTTGTCAGTTTGATAGTTCTACCAGCAATTTTAATCTGCGGCGGCCTGCTTATTTGAAGGGTTCCTCTGAGTAGAATTGAAGTAGTTTTCTCAGGGGATATATGGAGTTTATGGAGGCTGGCCAATTTTTGTAGCTTTGTAAGGGCTCCGTTGGCTGTTGTTTCTAGGGAAGCTCTGGAGTTTCCAGTGACTGTCAGTATCAAGTCGTCTGCGAAGGCTTGCGTGGAAACATCCCCCAGGTCTAGGTTCAGGAACTCGTCCATGACCACATTCCATAGGAAAGGACCAAGGACAGAGCCCTGGGGGCATCCTCTGTAGACATTTCTGGAGACTTGTCGATAGGCATTTCTGACTGTAACACTCCTGTTGTGAAGCTAGTCCTGTATGCAGCTGTAAATATTTGCTGGAACGCTAGCTTCTCTGAGTCTTCGTAGTATACTTGGCCACCACAGCAAGTCAAAGGCCCCGGCGAAATCCACTGATATTACTAAGAAGTATTTGGTGGCTGAATTTTTGACTGAATCTGTGAGCTGTCGAAGAGCATCTTCTGCTGAACGGCCTGCCCGAAAACCGAACTGGTTTGGGGACTGGAGATTTGCATTTTTATAGTGTTTTTCCAATCTGGATAAGAGAAGCCGTTCAAATATTTTGCTTAAAACGGGAAGGAGTGATATGGGTCTGTATGACCTTGGCTGCTCTGGTGGTGTACTTGGATTCTTCAAAATGAGGCGTAGATTGGCCTCTTTCCAGTCATCTGGGAAGAGTCCAACTTCCAGACAATGGTTGTACAGGCTGAGAAGGAGATTTGATTGCGTCTCTGCAAGCTTCTTAATTACTTCTGCTTCAATGAAGTCTAACCCTGGGCTTTTTTTGTTTTTTGGTTTGCCAATGGAAAGTTTTAATTCATCTAAGTTGAAAGGCTGTTCTATAGAAGTGGTGCTGTAGGATGCGTTTTCAGTACAGATTTCTTGTTGCTGGCTGGATTGAGGATCTGTGTTTAGCGGGAACAGGGTGTCCAAGATGCTGTTTACTGACTCTTCCCATGTGAGGGTTGTGGTGCCCTGCGGGATGACTGTAGAGGACATGACCTCACCCCTGGGGAGCTTGTTCGTAACAATGCGATACACAACTCCCCAGGGGGTGCTGTTTCCAGTCGTGAAGACCAGGTGTCATGAGTAGTGTTATATGTTGTTCCCATTGTTTATCCGGCTTATTGGCCGCCAGGCCCCTAATGGGACCGGACGTTGCCCATACCTCGCCACGTGGAGGCTAGCCGGGTGTTACCAGTGAGTCAATTGTACTCTGGCAGGTCCTGCCACTTACTTTACTGGGATTTTAGTGGCTAGGACCTAAAATAAAATTGGAACGACCGCGGTTGATTTCAGTTCAGTTACATTAAAGCGCTAATATGGGGTTTGACGCTGAAGGCCTGTTTCTGAAGTACCTAAAAGGTTGGGCGAAATTTTTTTTGGTGTATTTTAAATTTGGACACTGTGCAAGAAAAAGTGATGGGAGGGGAGAGTGAAGGCTGGGGGAGTGATATAGGAAGAATAGGGTCGATAGGGTAGGTGACCCCCAATTATTCAGTGAGGCATGCCCATGCCCCACCAGAGGGAAGGAATGGTGTGGCAGGGAAGAGCGGAGACAGCAAACCGTCACCTCCCCCCCACTGCCGGGTATGGGAGTAAAAGGATTGCACTGTACAAGAGTGCAGAGCCTTGAGCCAATATGGCTCCGTCAAGGCAGCAACTTGGAGTTTCTATATCTTCGTCGGTCTTCTCTGTCATCGGTAGCCTTCAGTATCCAGATTTGTCCTCAGCTATGAACACTGGTCAGGTCCGTTGTTAGTCTGTTATCAATGGCTGTGGTTCTCTTCATCATGGGAAGATCCGCATCTCCATGGGGTTATTCTTGCGTTCGCTGGTTTTAGATGATTAGTAGTGAGCAGGTTCCTGAGGGAGGTTCTCCTTGAGTCCTCTCCACGCGTGTTCTGTGTCTCTTTTTTTTTTTTATCTGCTTCTTCTGTAGATGGCTATCAGTGTTTTACGCCTTGCAAATAGTTTTTGGGCATATTCCTTTAGCTCCCTATATTCCTCTAGTGAGTCCAATAGATGTGATTCCAGATTCATGGGGAGGCGGTGTATTGCGATGATCAGTCTGCACCTGAGGTTCTCATAATGGGTTCAATCGTACATAATGTGCTCCCACCACTCAAGCTCCCCACAGGCGCAGCTCGGATCCTGCTCAATTCCCAGCGCTGTCAGCTTGGCTTTAAAGGCCCCGTGACCAGTCAGTAAATAGGTGGTGTATAACCGAGGTTGAAAACAAGTTGGGGGACTGGGGTACATCCTGTCGATGTTGGGAATGAATTTCCTGGTGATATTTCCCTTATTTGAGTTGGCCCAGCGCTCCTGCCAAACTTGCATCAGGTGTTTTTGCAGTCTTGTCTTTTCTTTTTTTCGTGGTGCATTAACGTCCACAGTATAGCCATGGTATGTAGAGGGTATTCCTTTCTCTATGTGGTAGTTCATTCCCCTGCGCGTGATCTCTAAGTCAAGGGCGAGAGCCCCTGCCAAGATCTGCAGTGCGTGGGTACTGGTTGTTCTACAAGCACGTGCAACTATCAGTAGGATGGTTCTTTGCGTTGCATCAAGGATGCGTCGGTTTGCTACAGTTGCTGTTTTGGGAAACCATATTGCTGAGGCGTAAGTGATGATCGGTAGAAAGGTTGTTTTATAAAACAATGACAGGGTGCGTTGGTTTAACCCCCAGTCCCGCCTGGCGATCCTAGCCACCAATCCAGAATATCTTTTAATTTTGGCTCTGATACAAGTTAGATGGTGTTTAAAGGAAAGATTACCATCCAGTATAACCCCTAAATATTTTAACTGGGTCACTAGTTTTATTGTGGTAGGTCCCACCTTTATTTGTGGCGGTCTACGTATATCAAGCTTGCCTTTTAGTAGGATGGAGGACGTCGTTGTTGTTGATATCGTCAGGCAGTGGGTTCTGGTCCAGTTTTGCAATATCAGCATTGCCTGATTGGCCTTTTCCTCTAGCTGGGCCCTGCTATCTGCAGCAATGGTGAGGACCAAATCATCAGCAAAGGCCTGGGAGTGCACATCACGGAGGTTCAAAGCCAAGAACCCGTCCAGAACCATGTTCCACAGGAGTGGCCCCAGAACAGAACCCTGGGGGCAGCCCCTGCGGACAACACGATTCACTCTACCATAAGGTGCTTCCCCGATGATGCGTCTCTCGGAGAGATATGACCTAATTATGGAGTATAAGTTGATCGGCACGTGTGCCTGCCTTAGTCTTGCCAGGATGCTCGGCCACCAAATGGTGTCGAACGCCCCAGCGAAGTGAACGGAGATAACTAGTACATATTTATTATTGCAGTTTGCTGCTGATTCCGATAGGCTACGCAAGACCTCCACAGTAGACGAACCCTGCTTGAATCCGTATTGCGATGTCTCTGTGAGTTTCGCTGTCTGGTAGAGTAGTCTTTCTAGCAGTGTGCTTGCAACTGGCAGTAGAGCTATTGGCCGATAGGAGTTTGGCAGGTGGGGTGGTTTGTTCGAATTTTTGGGGATTAATTTTACCTTTGCTGTCTTCCATTTTTTTGGGAAAGATGCCCTTAGCCAAGCAGCTGTTATATAGGTGTAAGAGGAGGTCGGGAACAATCTCCACAGTCTTCTTAATAATTTCGGGTCTAAGTAGTCCAGGCCTGGACATTTATTGTTTCTTATCTGGGTTGCCATTTGTTGTAGTTCATCCTATGTGAAGGGTGGCTCCTGAATGTCTGTTGAGTAAGCTTCATTATCTTGACAGATGATAAGTTGCTCTGGGAGTGTCGGCCCTATTGGTTCCGGGAAGATGGCATCCAATATACTGCTTATAGATTGTTGCCACGTGGTGGTATAATCACCTTGTGGTGTCTGGGTGGTTGAAATGACTTCCTCCCTGGGAAGTTTATTCGTGACTATCTTGTATACCACTCCCCAGGGTTCGGTGTTCCCTTGTGGTGATTACGGTCAATAAAAACAAAACCATTTTCGAGCTCCTTCATTTTGGATTCGTTTTATTGCACTAGTCCGGGAGCTTGATGGCCACACCTCGTACAAGAGAAACTATCAATGTTTGCTGCTGATTTGAAGGTAGGAAGGGTGGTTGACAATTCGAACCAGGCCATGCTGCTTCGAAAATAGGACGGTTGCATATATGATCCAAAAGTTTCTTCTGAATGTAAAATTATGCATTTCGGGAACAGAAATTCTGGATTCGCGTAAAAGCTATGTAAAATGAGCTAAAATAGCACAGGACGAAAAAGACATGTTTTGTGGTACAGTGTGACATGAAATTTTACATGGAGCGTAAAAAGGGAGTTAGGAAAGAACGTGGTGTCTTGTCCATGATTTCTAGGCCTTTATAGTAGAAAAAAGGACGTCATTATTCCTTTATACAAGACGATGGATTAGACCGCATTCAGAATATTGTATTCGAGTCTGGACACTACACCGGAAAAAAAAAAATAAATAAATAAAAAAAAAAAATATATATATATATATATATATATATATATATACAGTATATAGATTTCTGTGAGAGTTGAAAGGATGACCACCAGATTAGTGATGAGGACAAATAGATGCCCACATGAAGAATGGCTGAAAAGGTGTAGATGCAGAGTTTGACAACTAGATCTGCAGGAAGATAAGACTGAGGAGAATAAGGCGAGGAGTGGTTAAAATGAATGAGTAAGATCCGTTCTTCTTTCTGGTGATCCAAGAAGGACGGAACGCAAATATAAAATCTTGGTATTATTATTCGTATTGATAGGGATGCAAGAAAGCAAGCTTACATAGCATCATCTAAAGAAAAAAAAACATCCAATTTCACCTATCCATCCCCTCCAATAGTTTGCCTAATTCCTCCTTAAATTTATTCATTCTATCCACTTCCATAGTCTGCGCGGTAGGACAGTGGTATCGTCACCGTCCTTCCCACGCTGGGTGGAAAAGGTCCGGGTTCGAATCCCGTCTATGACGCGAGGAACTTTAATGTGCTTTTTTCACTACGTGGCTGAGTTAGTCGGTCTCAGGCGTGGATAGCAAGGTTCCCCCCAGAAATTGGGGTTTTTTTCGCCCAGCAAACAGGCAAATCGACCAGAAAACACACGCAATTTACAGACAAAATAAATATGTGGGTAGATGTAATCATTTACAGGGAATACTACAGTGGATACTAATATCATAATTTGGTATCCACTTCCACAACGGATGGAAACTTGTTCACTAATCAACTACCCGTTAGCTTAAGGAAACTTTCGCACATCTATTCTGCAACCATCATTCCTCATTTGAATCTATGCCCCCTCATGTGCACATTCTGAGCAACAGAGAATCCCATCAGCATTGAATTTGCTCAAGCCATTCGAAGCCTTAAACACCTCAATCAGATCACCTCGCAAGTATCTAGTCTCCAGACGCAGCAATTCGAAGAAATGAAGCCATTCTGGAAAGAGCAACCCTTTGTTTCCCTCACCAATCTTGTTGCCATTCTCTGTACCCATTCCAACAGCTCTACATCCTTCCTAAAATCAGGCCCTCGGGCCTGTAAGTAGTACTCAAGATGTGGCCTGACCATTGACTTATACAATAGGATAATCACCTCCTTATCCCTGCAATATTCTTGTATATCATTGACAAAACCCATGAGCTGTCCTGGCAGCTTCTCTGCACTGCTCAAAGAACTTCATATCACACTGCAAAATTACATCCAAGTCCTTTTCATTTTCCGCTACATTGAGTGCAGCACCACGTAGCTGATACATTACTGTGGGATTACTGCCACCCATATGCAGCAGCTTACATTTTTTTAATGTGTTAAACTTCACAATTGCAATTTTTCAGCCCATCTGTCTAATTTTTCTAGATCCTTTTGCAGCAGCCTATCTACATTACTAACATCAACCACCCTGACAACCTTTGCATCATCTGCAAACTTAGACATTAAGCCTGCTATACCCTCATCAATATCATTAATAAATACAGAACACAACAATGGGCTTAGCACAGAACCATATGGCACTCCACTAATAACACTCGTCGAGGAAGAGCAGTGTCTATTTATAACCACTCTCCATCTTCTTCCACGCAACCATCCATTTATCCATAGCAGCATCTTGCCTTTAATGCCACATTGCTCCAATTTGAAGAGTAGTCTATTATGTGCAACAGCTTTTCTGAAATCCAAGTCATCATCATCATCAGCCATTTTCAATCCACTGCAGGATGACGGCCTCTCCAGCAACTTCATGAATTTCATCTGTCAATCTCCGTTGTTGTCTTCCAGGTTTTCTCTTCTCTCCTCTTGGGTACCATTCTGTTATTTTCTTAGTCCATCTGTCATCATGTCTTCGAGCTATGTGTCCTGCCCAAGACCATTTTAGTTCTTTAGTTTTGATAAGAATGACCTTTACTTGAGTTTACTGTCTAATCCATGTCTCTTCTTATCTAACAGTCCGATTCCCAATATAATTCGTTCCATTCTTCGCTGTGTAGTTCTCAGCTTCTCTTCCATTCTTTTGGTGAGTGTCCAAGTTTCACTTCCATAAGTCATGGTGGGGACTTCCATCACTCACATTGGTTCATTATTTTACGTTTCAGACAAATTGGGATATTGCTCCTCAGTATGTGACTATATTTCCTGGATGCTATCCATCCAAAATTTATTCTTCTCTTGACTTCCATCCATTTATCATTATTACAGCTAATGACTTGTTCCAGATAAGTATATGACTCCACCTTTTCAATTACTGCTCCTTCAATCATTATTGCCCTTTCCGTGGCATACTTGTTCATCATTACTTTTGTTTTAGCCATATTCATCTTTATTCCGAAATCCTTACTAACTGTGCATAACTGATTAAGATTTTCCTCTAATTCTTTGGGATCGTGGCTTATGACCACAGTGTCATCTGCAAATCGTAAATGGTTCAGGTACTCTCTGTTCACATTGACTCCTTTCTGCGCCAGTCTAATCTTCTGAAAGCTTCCTCAAGGGCAGCAGTAAACATCTTCGGAGATATTTTGTCTCCTTGTCGAACTCCTTTCTCGATTTTAAATATCCTACTGTCTTTGTCTAGTCTAATAAAGGAAGTAGCACTCTCATATATTTTCTTCAAAATCATAATATATGGGGTATCTATGTCTTGTCTTTCCATTGCCTTATGCTGTATGGAGTCAAATGCCTTTTCATAATCCACAAATGCCAGGCATAATGGTGTTTTATATTCATTTGCTTTCTCCATCTCCATTAGCTGTGATATTACGTGAAGGTGATCCATAGTTGAGAATCCTGTCCTAAAGCTAGCTTGCTCTTTTGGTTGATTCTCATCAAGTATTCTTTGTAATCTGTTAGTAATGACCCTTGTGAACAACTTGTAGATGTGGGATAACAAGCTAATTGGTCTATAATTTCCAATTTCTGATTTATCTCCTTTCTTATGCAGTAAAACTATGATTGCATTATTCCACTCCTTAGGTGCCACACCTTTTCTAATGTATTTTGTGAAGAGTCTTGCCAGTTTTTGTGTCATGTCTCTTCCTCCCAATTTTGACAACTCTACAGTAACTTCATCTTCCCCCGGAGCTTTCTGATTCTTCATTTTCTTCAACGCATGTTCTACCTCATCAGGAAGGATATCAGGTATGTTGTATGTGTTATTAATTTGCAATCCATCTTCCCCACTGATGGCATCATTCCCTCGTTCCTTGTATAACTCTTTATAGTAGTCTTCTGCTATAAAGAAATCCAAGTATATGATAATAAAATTATTTTTTGCATCCAGTTCCTTTGTAACCACGTCGTAGTATCCAATCAAATTGGTCATACAAGATCTCTCCTTAACAGACGCACGTTGTGACTTTAGTATAACTGCACTCCTCTAGATGGTACTGCATTACTTCTTTAACCAGTGACTCCATTATTTTCTCTGGAACAGAATTTCAGCTAACAGAACTGTAATTACTCATATCACCCTTTGATATCCCTCTGTGAGAGAACAGCAGAACTTTGGATGCCATGAATTTCACCTATGAGCACTCGGTTCTGTTGTACAAACTCTGGAAACATGAGGTTCATCTATGAGTACTGTTAAACACTAAGCTGAAAACGTAATTGGACGTTTACCTGTTACGCATGGGACACGACAGTAATCCTGCTCACGCTGTAGTATTGAAACATGATATTGATCGTTTCGGCCCTCAGGTAAACCAACAAAAATTATCTCAAAAGAAAATGTTGGAGCTCCTCTTCAAAGATGATGACTATCTTTGAAGAGGAGCTCCAACATTTTCAGGATATCCGTCCAAGGCAGATCATCTAAAATATACACCCCAGGGGCTCACATCTGGTGAGTATGGGCTTGGCCCCACCCAGAGTCCTGAGCTGGATATCATCATTTTTCTCTCTCTTTGTGATTCCTTTCTTCTTTTGTCTCTCTCTCTCTCTCTCTCTCTCTCTCTCTCTCTCTCTCTCTCTCTCTCAGGGTAATTTGGGAATTTTTTTGTTTTGGCTGGTGCAGCATAAGCCTTAGGCTTCCTTGCACCATATGGCTAATAATAATAATAATAATATCCTCGCTTAAAGATTGTGGAATCGTCTGGGCCCTGAACTTGAATTATGAAATGCCCAAGGGTTTTACCAAAATCAAAAGAGCTCTGTGAGCTGTAAAACAAGGTCACAGAATTTGAAATCGTAACTTTATTATCTGGTTACTTTCCATAAAGGTTACTTTCCTGTAGCTCTATATGAGTGGTTTTCAAAGTGGGCGACACCGTTCCCTGCGAAGCGATGGTATAGGAGGGAGCGCTAAAAAGGCAAGCGGGCAGGAGTGCGCTGCAGTAGGTGGGCCCTCCGACAGCGTTGATCGCTTATTTCCGATTGACCAGAAGAAACACCTTCCTAGATTCGAATTTAAAGTTTCACTGCTTTCAAAGCTATTTCTTTTGGTCACTTTGAATTTACGATTCGGAGTTGTCACAAGATAACCAATTATTGGTAATTTTTATAATTTAGTTACCGCACATCTGATGTAGGCAAAGGTTTGTGCATGCTTGATAAGTAGTTATATACAGTATAAATATTTTATACTGGTTTTAGTGTGTTCATCCAATTTCTCTCCAAACAGGCTCCTCCGTAGCCAGGTGGGCAGGAGCAGCAGTGCGTAGTACACGCTTCTTGATTAGATCGGGGTTCGAGCCCGTGACCACCAAATACGGAGGATGCGGAAAGGTCAGGGAATGACCTTCCCGCATCCTCAAATGAAGAAATGAAGAAATCGACTCCGGATTACTAACTTGATGATTTAAGACTCTTGCTAAGTGACTTTAAACCAGACATTGGGAAACTGGTATCGCTTCATCAAGCCCATCCATCCCATTAAAAAATTATTGAACAGCAAAATGTGGTAGCTAAGACTTTTGCTAAATGACTATCAGACTTTGAAAACTGTTATCACTGGATCAAGTTTATGAATCTGGTTGAATTAATTAAACTAAAAAGTTTTCACTGGATTTTGAATAAATGTGCAATTAATTATTACTGTTTTGAATTTTATTATTTTATCTTCCTTAGTGGGTCGTGCAAACCGCTAGCCTGAATAATATTTTTTATAGGGTAAGGTTGAGGGCAGTGGGGATGAGTTTATGGAACCAAGGGGCGGTGGTCGAAAAAGTTTGGGAACCACTGCTCTACATTGATCCATTAATTAATTTTCTGTCACCAAAAAGCATCTTAGCCACTTCTTTATATAGCATATTGAATTCCGAAGTGGCTTAACAGGAAAGTAAAGCAACCTTTCGCGAATTTAAAAAATCATCACCCTTTTTTTGGGAATATGTGGCGGGGCAACCTTTATCTAACGCTGGCAGCGATCAAGACCAATGGATGTTATGAAAATGATCAAGTAAACAAGGAGACTAAAAAGAACTGCTGTTATTGCATTCGTCACTGTAAATATTTGATGTGTTGATTCCTTAAAATTTAATGACACAGAAAAAAAAAAGAAACAACAAAGCAGCATCGAAACAGAGAAAACTAACACGTCTTGGAAGTTTTACCCAATAAATCCATTTTATTAAATACGTTTAACGCATTCAAAAGAAAGAATATTCGTATTAATACAGGAAATTTCGTGCAGGTGATAAGAAGGGAAAAGAACAAACTATTGGGGATTCAGTCTAGATCCAGGAACAACTGAACCCTTGTTCTATGATTAGGATATGCCACATGGCGTTACACAGCAGGAAATTTGGAAATGAGGAGCACATCAAGGAAACTAGTATCATACCTCCATATCAACCTTCCTCTAACAGCCAAAAGTAGGTACGTGGTATTTCTATTACAGGAAGTGAAATTCCGTATTTGATTATGGGTCTATGTACTAACTGGTAGGGCGCCTCCGTAGCCAGGTGGGAAGAAGCAGCAGTGCGTAGCACACGCTTCTTGATTAGACCGGGGTTCGAGCCCGTCACCACCAAATACGGAGGATGCGGAAAGGTCAGGGAATGACCACCGCATATTCCCGGAGCAATATGGCCTTAGTTGCTAATGCTCCTAAAAACCAAATAACAAACAAACAAACAACTAACTGGTAGACTATTGAGGAGGCGGGGGGAAGGAAGAAGAAGAAGAATTTATATGAGAAGAGATCTTATGTATTCGTACTTTAACACTGTATCAAACAGTATTTAAGGTCCTGTTTAGAAGAATATTCATTAAATGCTTCATTTACCTTGATATTATTTTAGGATCGGTTGCCGTGGCTAAGTGGTCAAATGCGAGGGTACGCGCGTTTGAATTGACTGTGGTTCTAGCATATGACTGCTAAATGTAGCGCTGTTCTTCTATTCTCACTATTTTGTTTTCATTCACCAGTAATTTCCTTTTCTAATCCGAAACATAAAATACTTCCATTTTTATCAGTTCTATTTGGAAAGCAATTATTGATCTCTTCAGGGGTAGCTAGAAAAATTTCTCGGTAAGATTCTCTTCGCTCAGTTTGTTTCGTTCCCAGTTGTACTAAACGGATCACTACACTAAGTGAAGGAAGATGCTATAAGAGAGCAGGTGGCATCCTCTCAGGATTGTTATTCATTACTGTTATTGCACCACTAGTTCATCATAACGAACAAATCCTCTTACGTGGATGACCATAAAATTTTAATCCTAGTGATAGCCTCAACGTGGCCATAAACCATATCAACATGTTTATTTAAAATCGCATCTCTCCTATGGCAGTTCGGCCCAATTATTAACCCTGAGAACAAACACTAAGCTGAAGATCAATCTTGCAATGACTGATGGCACCTGTCGATGGAGAATTCCTCTCCAAGCTGCGAAGACTGTCCCAAGACTGAAACCCCCAGCATTGGACGGACCGTTTTTTCCCATTTCAAAATGTTGTCTCAAACATTTTAAAACGGAGACCCATCTCAACAAGAAGCATACTAGGCTATTGGACGGACCGTTTTCTCCCATTTCAAAATGTTGCTGAGACAACATTTTGAAATGGAGACCCGGATCTCATCTACGCAGCCGAACTACTGGGGGCATGCTGGCTGCAAAGTTCTAAATGTCTCTAGAATAGGACGCCAGAAATGTGATGGTGCTAGCACCATAATGGTACATTGCCAAGGTGTTATTAGTTATATAATATAAACTAAATATAGTGCTACTTTTAGACATTTTAAAGAAAGCAACCGTACAAAAATAAATAAATAACACAATAACTGGAGCGACTAAGAAAATGTTTAAATTGACTCTGGGAAGGATATATATATATATATAGATTCCTTCCATTTTATTTCCATGCAGACAATGGAGTATGTTGCTCAGCTTTCTCACCAAAGTTTAAGGCCTGCGTGCCCTGCGGTTGAAAAGTATGCAATTAAATAAATATTTACGTAGCAAATATTTTAAGTGCATTCCTGGAATTAGCGCATGAATTCCTTAACTAATATTTTCAATCTAAATGCGAATTCGGTAGCTGAGTACACGCTATGTGCCTTTTAAAAGCATCACTGCCCCGGTTACATTATAATTATGTTCTTTTCTTAATGGTAGTTCCTTTCTAGCATTCATTATGGAGTGAAATGAAGAAGAATAATTATCTTACAAGGGGATGGATGGATAATCGAAGTGGACTGTTATTTATCCAGCATTTTCCCGTTAAGAGATAATTAAGGTGCAACCATACATCATAGATCATTAAGGCTTGTTGCTGGCGAGCAGATTGTATCGCGCAGTTTATGATTTTATTTTATTGCAGGGTAACTGTCATTTACTCAATGAGAGTTTCACACGTAGGCTGGGAGAGCGAACCAGCAGCAGTTACAATTCAACCTGAAATATTTCATTTCTGAAATAATTTTTAAAAAAAGTTTCAGTCTCTTTCAGACGTTCTACGATAAATAAATTATCAGCGCTCTCTGCTATTATCTTAAACTTTATATATACAAATTATATCTTGTACGTGAAAAAATGAAATTCAATATATCCGGAGCCTGGATTCTTCAGCTGATAAACTGAAAGATTCTCGTCTTTGTAAAGACAAAAGTCAAGGTCACAAATAAGCAGATGAAAGCTTTAGCGTGTCCAATAACCCTCGAGTTCAGTGGCTCTCGATTTGTCCACACACTGCTTGTTTACCGGTGAAAATTCTGTGTTCAAGGACATGTGCTGGGGTAGGAGTGGATTGTCACTCTTCATGTTTACTCAAACATGGCTATATTCTGTTCACTCTAACTTTAATCCTAACATAAAAAAATACACGTCATCGAGTAAAGTTCTCACTGGCCAATGCTAAAAAACGCAGAGGTTCTTCGGCAACTTCGATGACGTAAAATATTATTAGGTCTTTGTTTTGCTTTATTATTATTTTTATGACAAAGAACATTCAAATACTATTCGCTGAATGAGGCAGTTATTTTGTAAACAGTCCCGCAAACCCCGGAACCAGCCATGGAACTTTTAAGAGCTTGTGCGTAAGGATTCGTGGTCACCTGTATAGCGAAGAATCCTGACAAGCAAGTGGAGACCAAAAAAATACCTCCCGAAGTGAGATATGAATATGGAGCATCTTACAAATATTATTTATAATTAACATAGAATTATAGGCGTTTCTTGCAAGTAGAGTCTTGAAACAGTAGCCTCTGTACCTCACCTATCAGTCCGACACCACACTATACAAAAATTCGCTATAGTAGTAAGGTTTCTATTAAGGATTGGTCCCTCGCTCAATACCAGAGAATCCCCCCTCCCCTTTCTAATTTCTATTTGGCTACCCATAATTTTGACAAGGAAGTAAAGTGGAATCGCTAAACTTGCTAAGCAACCACGTCATCAACATTGCCGTGGTGGTATCACTCGCAGGTGAGAAGTAATATAAATAACGAAAAAATAATAATAAAATAAAAAACAAGCTACGGAAACTCCACTGACTTTATGCATCTACTGACTGGTTACATCTTATTACTTGAAAATTTACTAATGCTCATTCATCACTGCGCAACTGTTAGGAATTGCTCTATCACATGTAATTTGTGTCTGTTTATGTGAGATATTCCAAATGACATTCCAGTCACCGCTCCATTTAGGACCACACATTTTAATAACACTATATTCCAAACTGCATCTCTTCTACTCCATTAAGGAACTCCGTTATATGGATTTCGAAAACAAGCAATGTTGGCCTTGATGCTGGTTCTGGTAGTGCCACAGCATCCGCGATGCCCACGTAGCAAAATCGATTGCTGACTAGCTATGGCATAAAACAAATATGAGACAGTATTGGTGGGAGCATCGTTGCTGCCAAAAGAGAGCAAAGATTAAAGGTAAAGGTTTATTCCATAATGTACTGAATGTACTGATAGTAAGCTGTTGTATATTACGTTCTCCGTGACATAAATTGGAGAAGTCTGAGTTCGATTCGATGGAGAAATTTCTGAAGACTTCTTCAATCCAGACTACAGTTGGCCGATATCAGAATGAAAAGTACGGTTTTTCCCCTGAGTTGTTCTGGGTTTTTCAATCTGCACACCATGCAGGTTGTACGTTAACACACAATGGATCAATATGGTCTGAGTCGCTGATGCCTCAAAATCCAACAACCGAACAGTTATCTGCTACTCAAAACATTTTACCTTGAAGCACGTAAAAAAGATGCGCTCGTAATATTTGAACTCGCTTTCAAGACTGAGTATGAAGTCTATACAGAATAAACAACTACGTATAATTATCAAAATGTTAATTTGTGATTCTTAGCACAGCTGCGTTTTTAAACAACAAAGCACGAAGAGCGAATAAAACTGCAAACAGAAGAGAAGAGGGAGAAAAAATGTATTCCTCATTAATGAAGTGGTGTCTATTCTTTATTTTTGAAAAATGGCAAATAGCATGGAGGTAAAGTACATGACTAATATATATATATATATATATAAAGTGTAGCTATGCAGAGATCTAAAACGCTTTTATGATGTTTTAATAGCCAAAACAAAGCACGTGCCCACGACCAGAACAAAGCTTCCATTAAAAGATAAAATAATTCACGGACTCCAACACGCGCTCTTGCTTACTTTTAATGAACTTCCTGAATAATCAGAAGCACGTAACATCCGAATATAGCTTATGTTTAAAAAAAAACAAAAACGGGGAATTAATTTACAGCTAAGTGACTCTTCCATAAAATATAATGCCACTGCTTTAATCACAAAGGCAAGTACTTATACGGCAAGAAGACGTAGTTAATGTCTTCCTGGGACTAATATCGTTTGTTTTATGAGGGGATGTAATAAGAGCTTGTAATTGCCCTCTGAATGTCTAATCGGCATGACAGGAGAACTTACTCCATCATTTAGGTTAAGATAATAAGATTTAGAGCTGGCAAAAAAAAATGTTAAAGGAGACTTAAAATGGTCAGATAATAGTCGGAACAAACGTTTTAAACACAAGACTTGACGCATAAGTTTAATGTTGGCTACCATTTTAAAATAAAAGTACCAGTTAAAAGAGCTAGAAAAAGGCAACACATGTGTGGACAGAGACTTTTATTTTCTTAGTAATTTAAATATTGTTTATGTTTAAGTATTGTTTTGTTTTGGCTATTAAAACATCATAAAAGCGTTTTAGGTCTCTGTGCATAGCTATACCTTAATGCAAAAGCAAAGACAAAGAAAAAGGAACAGTCATCCGAACTCCACCACCCGCATTTTTATCAAGAAATAAATTTCCTGCGATTCCATTATTTTACCGATGTCTTTGTAAAAGCACCTTTGCTGTTTCATTCCGAAATACTAAATAATACCCGCGTTGTGCTTTCTTCCAGCTCTAATGCTTGAGAAAACGCGTAACCTTTCTTCTCAAACGCACAAGGGCGATGGTTAGGTGGAAACAGCTACTCAGGGTCATAAATATGGTACCTACTCTAGAGACTCGCCTTTAACCTTTAGCATCTCACATGAACAAGCTGGATGTATCAGCTTCACGTTGCCGTTGCAGATCTGTTTACAAAACGCAGCATTATGAATATGAGGTCGTCCAATGGCGAAATGTTCGCGTCATTTTTGAAGGGTAAGGAAAGACATCCGCAGTTGGAAGTGGGAACGATATTTCAAACTAGAAATGAAACATTTATTATTATTATCATCATTGTTATTATCCGAAATATTAACACTCTTTTATCAGCCTTAGGCACCACGTGGTTTCAACAAGTTATTATTATTATTATTTTATTTTATTTTAACCCCCTCTCTCAAACACATAAACACACTAAAAATACACGCATATTATTTTACAAATCGATATACTGGTTTAAAAAACAGTAATACAAGCACGATATTGACTTCGAGATTTAAATTTTGCAAATTATTTATCAGTAAAATGACACATACAAGGTCCACTATACAGCAGGGTGGACCATGTATAATTTAAATAAAAAATTCTTTCAAATACACAAAACAGGCAGCTACAGAAAATGCTTTCAAAAGAATCTTTTATATTTCACCTTTGATGCGCAAGTTGTCAACTCTGTCAGTTAATCAATTCTGAAAATTTCAGTGATATTATTTAGACAGTTTTTTTTTCGGGTTGAAAGCAAAAAAAAAAAAAAAAAAATGGAAGCAAGCTAAAAGGATCCCTATATGATAGATTCCTATACGATAGATTTCTATATGATGGACTCAAGGATCCCTATATGATGATTGACATATTGCCATAAATTCCCTCCGTGGCACGATATATTGCCGTCTGACACTAATTTGGAGAGGTTTAGGTTCAATTCCCAACGACGACTGGAGGAATTTCTAAAGTCCTCTTCATTCGAGGCTGTAGTTAGCCGAATTCAGGCAGAGAAAGTAGGGTGGAAATCGGCTCGTCAATATACACTTTTACAAACATAATAAACTTACAGTTATGAGCACACGCTTAGAGACTGTTAATACCGATATTTACATATAACACTGCACTATAAATGCATGACGCAACAAAGATTATTATTGGCATAAATATAGAATGGAACTCATCACTAATGAAGAGTTGATTTCGAGACATAGCTTAGGAGAAGTACTGATGCAGGCTAGCCAGCCATTTTGCATTTTTTAATAACAGCTCAAAGAATGACAAACTTAAAAATTTTGTACGAGAAATACTTCTCAAAATGTGAATTATGATTTCCCCTCCGAATAGTCGTAAGCCCTTTCTTGGTGGGCGGGTGAAGGGGACAATGACTGTCTCAAAATAAAATTTAAAAGTAATGAAAAATAATAGCAGTATTTTATATAGCTCTTCACAACAACATATATTCCTGACTTCATAACTAGAAATGATTTTAAAGCATAATTCCCTCAGATTGGCAAATTCAACATCTGCGTGTACACCAATGCTAGGAGTTTGGTAAATAAATTTGATGAATTTGAGGTATTGCTGAAAACATCAAAGGCAGATATTGTTGGGATATCAGAGACGTGGTGTCACACAGATATAAGTAATGCGGAACTGGAATTTGGGGAATACAATGTGTATAGAAAGGATAGACAGGACAGGAGGGGAGGAGGGGTTATGCTATTAATTAAGAAACACATAAAGTCCAAGGAAGTGAAGCCAGTCGACATCGATGGACAGGGCAGTGTCGAGTCAGTTTGGTGTGACATAAGCATAGGGAAATCAAAATTGAGAGTAGGAGTGTGCTATAGGCCTAATGACTCTGATGAGTATAATAATATATTGTACAGGGAAATAGAGTGGGCCAGTAAATCAGAGAGTCTTATAATGGGGGACTTTAATTTCCCAGATATTGACTGGAGTTTGTGGGTTGGTCACTCGCACACTAGCAAGGCTTTTGTGGATTTATTGGATGATTGTTTTCTACATCAGCATGTTCGTGAGGCAACAAGAGGGAGCAATACTCTTGATCTGATTATCAGTAGTGATTCTTCATGCATTAAGAACCTGCAGATAAATGAACCACTAGGTGGCAGTGATCACAGTGTGTTGAAGTGGGATTTACTCAAGGAGGTAACTACCATCAGAGGTAAAGGGAAGGGTTTTTGTTTTCGTAAAGGCGACTATGATGGTCTGAGACAGTATTTAAATTCTATACAGTGGGACCAACTGATGATGTTACCAACAGCAAACTCAAAATGGGAAGCATTCAAGGAACTAATCTTGGAGGCTACCAGGCTTTACATACCAACTAAGAAATATTGTTCAAGGTTTAGGCCTAAATGGTTGTCAGATGAACTAATGAGACATGTGGCAGAGAAGAAAAATGCATGGGATACATACAAATTAATGGGTGACATGGAAGCCTATGATAGATATAAGTTGGTCTGTAACCAAGTCACAAAGGAGATTAGGCAGGCAAAGGCAGACTATGAAAAATCCTTGGCAAAGGATGCAAAGAAAAACAGAAAAGAGTTCTTTACATACTTGAACTCGAAAAGGAAAAGGATGAATCAGATTGGTCCACTGGATATTGATGGTTCAACAGTTGAGGATCCTGCTCAGGTGGCTAACAATCTAAACGAGTATTTTGCATCTACATTCACGCATGAGGAGTTATTCAGGAAGGAGAATGATGTAGGTAAAGTAAACATTGGCAGTGAGCTGGATGATTTTGTAATAACTGAGAGGAAAGTGGAGGAGAGATTGTTGAGGATAAACATAAAAAAGGCACCTGGGGTGGATGGGATCTATCCAGTTATATTAAAGGAGGCAGCAAAGGAAGTATGCAAACCCCTAGCCATAATTATGAGAGCTTCTTTGGACTCAGGGGAGGTACCCATAGACTGGAGATGTGCAAATGTAACCCCAATTCACAAAGGAGGATCAAAGGCTGACACAAGTAATTATAGACCTGTTAGTTTAACTTCTGTTCCAGGTAAATTAATGGAGGCACTGGTTAAAGAAGCACTGCAGGATCATCTAGACAAGAATTCAGTTATAGCTCACACGCAGCATGGTTTTGTTAAGGGCAGGTCTTGCCTGACCAATTTGATTGGATACTATGATGTAGTCAGAAAAGAACTGGATGCAGGGAATAACTTTGATATTATATATTTGGATCTTAGAAAGGCTTTTGATACTGTTGCACATGGAAGACTGCTGCACAAATTGGAGCAGTGTGGCATTGGAGGCAAATTGCTGCTATGGATAAGGGGATGGTTGAGTGGCAGAAGACAGAGAGTGGTAATCAATGGACACTGCTCAACGTGGACTAATGTTATTAGTGGAGTTCCTCAAGGTTCAGTGTTGGGTCCGTTGTTGTTTTCGGTGTTTATGAATGATATTGATGATGGGATATCAAGTTTAATGTCCAAGTTTGCAGATGATACAAAGGTTGGCAGGGTCGTTAAGGACAATACTGACGCTATGCTGCTGCAACAGGATCTGGAAAGGTTGAACAGATGGGCTGAGAGGTGGCAAATGAGGTTTAACATCGACAAATGTAAAGTGCTGCATATGGGAAACAGTAACCCCAGAGCAACGTATCAACTCTGCGGTACTACACTGACAGTGGTGGAGAATGAAAAGGACCTGGGGGTAATTGTGCAGGCAGATATGAAGTTCTCTGAGCAGTGCAGACGAGCTGCAAGAGTAGCTCATGGTGTCTTGTCAATGATATACAGGAATTTTTCTAGCAGGGATAAGGAGGTGATTATTCCCTTGTATAAGGCAATGGTAAGGCCACATCTTGAGTACTGTATACAGGTCTGGAGGCCTCATTTCAAGAAGGATGTAGAGCTGCTGGAACGGGTACAGAGAAGGGCAACAAGATTAGTAAATGGAACAAAGGGTTGCTCTTACGAAGAAAGGCTTAAGTTTTGCAAATTACAGAGTTTGGAGACTAGGCACCGGCGAGGTGATCTGATAGAGGTGTATAAGGCTTTGAATGGTTTGAGCATGCTCAATGCCAATGGGATTCTTCATCTTTCTCAGAATAATCACCTCAGAGGGCATAAATTCAAATTGAGAAAGGACGGATGTCGGATAGATGTGCGGAAATTTGCCTTTGGCCAGCGGGTGGTTGGTTGGTGGAACCGACTTCCATCACTTGTTGTTGAAGTTGATAGCCTAAACAAATTTAAAGCTCAACTGGACAGGTATTTCGAACGAACGGAGGGGTGAAATGGGAGTGGTTTTTTTTTTTTTTTTTTGGCTGATGCTGAAGAAGCTTGCTTTCTTGCATCATATGCCTCTGCTAATGCTAATGCTAATAATTCTCTCACAATTGGCTTTCTGCTCGATGCAGATGCTGATTCCAAAAAGGGGGGAGGAGAAGGAGAGAGATGAAGATTACAAAACACCTATTTGCATACCAACATATCCGAATCACACTGAGCTGAATTTGTTTCATAATCACAAAATATTCGACCAGATTAAGCATAATGAAAGTACAGTAGTAGTAGTATTGGCATGTGATGCAAGAAAGCAAGTGCATGAGCTTATACAGCATCAGCCAAAAAAAAAAAAAAAAAAAAAATCACACCATTCCCTCCAAATGCCTGTCCAGTTCCTCCTTTAATTTATTCAACCTATTAACTTCCACAACAACGACAGATGGAAGTTTGTTCCAGCAATTAGCCACCCGCTGGCTAAATGCAAATTTCCGCACATCTATTCTACATCTGTCCTTTCTTAATTTGAATTTATGCCCCCTTAGGTTCGTAATCTGAACAAGTGGAAAGATCCCATCAGAATTCAGCGTGCTCAACCCATTCAAGGCTTTATACACCTCAATCAGATCACCGCGCAGGTGCCTAGTCTCCAGCCACTGCAATTTGCAGAACTTAATCCTCTCTTGATAAGAGGATCCCTTCCTTCCCCTCACCAATCTTGTTGCCTTTCTCTGTACACGCTCAAGCAAATCTACATCCTTTCTAAAATGAGGCCTCCAGACCTATACGCAGTACTCAAGGCGCGGCCTGACCATTGCCTTATACAGAGGGACAATCACCTCCTTCTCCCTGCTAGCAAAATTCCTATATATCATTGACAAAACCCCATGACTTGCCCTGGTAGCCTGTCTGCATTGCTCAGTAAACTTCAAATCTGACTGCACAATTATTCCCAGGTCTTTTTCATTTTCTACCACCTTAAGTGTAGTACCACACAGTTGGTACGTTTCTCTGGGGTTACTTCTACCTATATGCAGTACTTTGCATTTGTCAAGGTTAAACTTCAGTTGCCACTTCTCTGCCCATCTGCCCAAATTATCTAGTTCCTGTTGCAGTGGCACACTGCCATTACTGTCATTAACAACCCTGCCAACCTTTGTATCATCTGCAAACTTCGACACTAAGCCTGATATACCTTCATCAATATCATTGATAAATATACAAAAAAACAGAGGACCCAACACCGAACCCTGTGGGACTCCCCTAATAACATTAGTCCACCAAGAGCAGCACCCATTAATTACAACCCTCTGTCTTCTCCCACTCAACCATCCTTTTATCCATTGTAGCAACTTATCCTTATTACCATTCTGCTCCAATTTGCACAATAGTCTTTCATGCGCAACAGTCTCAAAAACTTTCCCGAAATCCAAATATATGATATCGAAATTATTTTTTGCATCCAGTTCCTTTGTAACCACATCATAATAACCAATCAAATTTGTAAGAAAAGACTTTCCCTTAACAAACCCATGCTGTGTCTGAATTATTGCTGCAGTCTTGTCTGGATGATTATGCAATGCATCTTTAACCTGACGCCTCGGTAGCCAGGAGCGGCAGTGCGTAGCACACGCTTCTTGATTAGACCGGGGTTCGAGCCTGTGACCACCAAATACGGAGGATGTGGAAAGGTCAGGGCAATATATCCTCAGAGCAATATGGCCTTAGTTACTAATGCTCCTAAAAACCAAATAACAACATAACAGCATTTTTAACCAGTGACTCCATTATTTTACCCGGAACAGAAGTTTAACTAACTGGTCTGTAATTACTCGTGTCACCCTTCGATCCCCCTTTGTGAATTGGGGATACATTTGCACATCTCCAGTCCGCGGGGCCCTCCCCTGAGTCCAAGGATGCTCTTATAATTATGGCTAAGGGTTTGCTGATTTGGCACCTTCTTTAATATAACTGGATAGATCCCATCCACCCCAGGTGCGTTTCTTATGTTTAACTTCAACAATTTCTCCTCCACTTTGCTCTCAGTTATTACAAAATCATTAAGTATCCTGCTACAATTTGATAACCTTCTGCCATTTTCAAACCTTAATAACTCCTCATGTGTGAATGTAGATGCAAAATACTCATTCAATTTTTTTGCTATCTGAGCAGGATCATCAACAGTCGAACCATCGATATCAAGTGGACCAATCAGATTCAACCCCTTCCTTTTAGAGTTTATATAAGTAAAGAAATCCTTGCTGTTTTTCTTAGCATCTTTTGCCAAAGATTTCTCGTAATTTGCCTTCGCCTGCCTGACCTCCTTTATGACCTGATTACAGACTAGCTTATATCTGCCATAGGCTTCTGAGTCGCTTGATAATTTATATGCATCCATGCATTTTTCTTCTCTGTTACGAGTCTCATTAGTTCATTTGATAATCATTTGGGCCTAAACCTTGAACAATATTTCTTAATAAGTATGAAACTTTTAGTAGCATCCACGATTAATTCCTTGAATGCTTCCCACTTAGAATTTACTGTTGGTAACATCGTCAGTTGATCCCACTGTACAGAATTTAAAAACTGTCTGAGACCACTGTACTGCAAATTAGCATTCGTGAGAGTGGGGAGAAATCCTTCTATGGTTAAAGATAAGATAAAGTTCTATAACCATACACGAAAGTTTAAAATAAATCGTTGAATAAAAACATAACCAAATTTCTTTATTTAAAAAAGCTGATTCGTGCTATTTGTTTTTATTATTCCAGCTTTGCTTCTTTCTTTTTTTTCTGCCACTTTTTTTTAATAAAAAAGATCAGCTTGAGCTGGCCTCTGTTGCTGTTCAACAAAACAGCAAAGCAGTTTTGAGTGCCACAGTCTCTTTTGGAAATAATTATAACCATATCGTTCCCAACCATTTATACAGCAACAGCTATTTGCGAAAATAATACACATCCCATAAACTTCCTAATTCGTTTTATACGTGGGCGCAGTTCTGATCGCAGTAATGGACATCTAAATCTACAACCTGCCAATCACCACTTACTTTTCTTGACGCCATGTCATATCGGTTGCATCAACCAACACTCATCTCATTTGTCTCAGTCACTCGCTTTATAATTCCCTCTGTTTTATAGGTAACTCTCGTGCAGATATCATCTCTGTAAGAGAATTCCCAATCTAGAATAATCTTTCTGGTATCCTTCGACTTTACCGATTTTCAGTAAATATATTTTAAGTCACAGGAAATCAGAATTCAAATTAATTTGTTGCCTCTATCATTCTACCAACTATATAAATCACTCAGAATACAGAAACATCGTTAGTGACAGGAATTAAGTTTCTTCTCTCCAGTGGAAAGAACGCAACTTAATTCCCATTATTCTAAAACCGATTTAAATCCTACCTGATAGACGTTTTATTCAATCCAAAGACGTAGCCGAGTGGTCAAGAGCGTGAGTGCAGTAATACACGCTCTTTGAATGGATTAGGGTTCAAGCCAGTGACTGATAAATACGATTAACGTTTGTATTGATTGATTTGTTGTAAACTCCACTGACCTGGTGGTCGTGCCGGAGTATAAACAAGAACATTTTAAATCCCCTGGCATTTACTGTACTGCCGTGAAGGGAATTTGTCACTCGCCAATTTAACACTTTATTTAGCATGGTAGGACAAATAAAGATTTATTTGTTTACGTTGTGGATCTAAGATTATGATAACCGATAACAATCGATTAATACAAAAAAAATTAATACGCTCCTCAGAAAATATAACAAAGAATAATTCTCAAGCGTGGAATTGCCTAAGTATTAGGTGTGCAATACAAAGTTAGCTGCTCCAAAGCTTCCTGAACCCGAGGTAGTGACTGCTCTTTGAATTTCGCTAACTCTATACAATACATACATGGGAGCATAATATGCAAACACATAGTTCAAGCCATTAGCACTCGAGGAAACCATTAAAACGAGCTGTTTAATGATCTGTTCCACTGATTTATTTACTGAATAGCCTAAATGAAGGGGATGTTATGCTGAGACGAAATCACAGGTGTTCGTGGCGAGTTATGACCTCTTTAATCGTGTTTCACGAGTGTCACCATATATCGGTGTTTGATAACAAGACACCCAGCGTTCAAAGGTTCCCGGCGAACTCGAGTGGGTGGTTAAGTGTAACTTCCTGTGAGACCTAACAGACTGTTCGTGAATCAAAGGGTAGGAATGCGCTTGCTTCCTGTACCTTCAGCGACAAAAGGCCAGCCAGCTACTGCATCCTGTTGACACAGTGCCCAGCATGGGCTTTATGTTTCCTATGCAATTCATGGGTTAAAGTTACTTGACGTGGACGTCAGTAGGTCATGGGTTCTTGTAGATTATAACCAATTGATTTTAGTTTCTAAAAGGCAGAATGGTCAATTCTAGAAAAGGTTGTTTTACACATCAATCGTCGCTATCACACATTTTGTAGTAGTTAAACAGTGAACGATGCCAAAACAATCGTATAAGGATGTTTTGTTTGTGAATAAGCGAAAGACTAATATATTGATTCCAATGGACGCCAATACCAATACCTGTAAATTTCGCATATCGTTTAGATTTGCCCGCTTCCTAGGATGCAAAGCGCTATTGTATTAATACAACAAGATCTACACAACCACTGGAGAATGACTAACTTGGCTATCTCTTAAAAACTCCTTCAGAAGTTCCTGCCATTACCGATGGCAATAAGTCCCTCTGATCCGACAATGGAATCGAAATGAAACCATTCCAAGTGGTAAGTAAGTGGTACAGACATGCACAATAGGGATTTTTCTTAGGGAAGGAGCCACTGCTTCGACCTAAAGAAAATTAAGCAAATTAGGATTTCCTCTTTGGTTTCGATCGCGTCTCTTTGGGAAGGACTAAATCCCAGCGGCCTCTCTTCTGAATACTCTACTGAAGTGGCGCAGCTTCTAAACTGTTAGGGGGGGGGACGTAATAGGTATAAAGAACAGTGTTCGAATCCATGTGATACTATAAAAAATACGATAATATTCTTGTATTCTCTATCTTGTAAACTCCTCTGACTTCTGTGGCCGTCATGGAGTATAAACAGAAAATTTATTTATTATCTGTATAGGTCTTACCGAGTTCACCAAAAGCATTATTTAAACATAATTAATTTATCCATGCTGAGTATAAATAATACTTATTTATTAAGTACAAAATATTCCATCGTTCATGTTATAGCTGTTTCAAAACGAACTGCAATCCAAAACATACGTGCATTCTCCATATACTCTTACTGCATTAACATACTGTCTTCCAAAAAGAAAACTTAACAAACTGGATGCGAAAGCACACGAAAGCACAGTAACACCATTCGTCTTGTAAAAGAAGACAAAGCAATCAAGAAATCCTCAGAAAGGCGAGTGAAAGACCTTCTCCAGAAAACTCTACCAGCATAGATATGAACAGTTAATAATAAATAAATAATAACGTACGTATATAGCGGTGTTATTCCGTTTCTATAATTGAAAGACATTTTCCCTCCCCCCTACTCCCACCACCTTCAGTATAAAATTTTGTTGCACGTGAGAAAAATGAGCGGACGACGTTGCGAAATCGAAAACGAATCTCTCTCTCTCTCTCATTAAGAGTTGTTGAGGTTCATAGCTTTTTTTTTTTTGTGGGGGGAGGTACGAACGCTAACATTAATACTGAGTAAAGCTGTATTACACACTATACTTCGGAGAAATCCTTGGAATGAATGAATAAATAAAAAAGAAAGAAAGAAAAGCGTGATAGATCGATCACACCGCGTTCTTTGCCACCCCTATACTCGCAGATGTAAAATGACGCCTATCACGGAGAAAGGGAAGCGGGAGGGAAACGAAAACATTTCGAAAGCAGTCGAGAATTATATCAAAACACTTCCAAAACTCCCTTCAGGAATAAAGGTGACTCGATGTTTGATTTGCATGTCGTCTGCAATGTCCTACTGCAACGATGGGAGAAGGATAGAATAACTTACAGCGACACTGCGTTCAACGGAAGGTGAACAGCCGCACAGTAAACATCTGAATTTGCCAACGCTCGATCGATATAAGTAATTGATAGTAAAGCATAAATAAAAACAAGAACTAACTCAAATCCGTTTAATATATTTATCTGTTCAAACCAGTAATTACCACCTTAAAGAGTAAAAAGAGTTCATTCTAGCTACCGATGTAGACATTAATTAAAGATCGCTTAGCATTAATCATTATTGTTGCATATTTTTAACTGGTTAACTCAACACTGCATATTCTGGTGAACGTTGTAAGGTGCTTTGACTAATAATCTCAATTACAGATGGAATCCGAGTTATGTAGTGCATGCTCAATTGATCTCTCGAGTTTGTTTCACGACAAAAACGTTTTTCGCATTTGCATCTTCGCACATCAGTTGGCATTGTTCATACCAGTTTGGCATTTTTATTGATTAGTATATTTCTTGCTGCTTTATTTTTTAAACCTTTCCCTTCTTAATAACTGAATTTTACTCTCGATTTTCCACTGTACTGACGTATTATACATTTTCATTTTTAAATAAAAGATTTTCTTTTATTAGATTTATAAAATTATCTACGGGCAGTCCCCGTCTTATGTTCATGAGGCCTTCCTGGAACATTCAACCTAATGAGAAGCATATTTTTTTGCATCTAATGCTATAAAAACGTTCCTTTGGTAAACGTTCCAGCCAGACGAGTAAAATATTACTCGTCTGGCTGGAACGTTTGACATATTACTCATCAAATTAAAATATTAACGTAAACATTAAAGGAAAAAGTATGAAATATGTGTCAGCATAGTGCGTGTTTTAATGAACTCTTATCGCGGCAACAGAGTTGTTGTTGGTGATGGTGGTTGGGTTTTAGGAGCATCGGCAACTAAGGCCATGTTGCTCAGTGTATATTGTCTGTAAATTGCGTGTATTCTGAGGTCGATTTACTGTTTGCTGGACGAAAAACCTGAGTTTCCGGGAGAAAAAAACCATGCTACCCTCGCCTGATCCCTATTAACTCAGCCACGTTGTGAAAAAGTCCCATAAAAATTCCTCACATCACCGAAGGGGATTCGGACTTGGGTCTTCTCCACCCAGTGCGGGTAGGATCGTCGTCCACCTGCTGGAATAAGTCAAACAGTCCAAGAAATGAAGATAAAAATTACACTGCATTGTCAATTGGTCAAGAAAAACAAACCATGGTAAAAACAACTTCGCTGAAAGTCTGCTAATGAATTTGGAAGCTAAAGGATATGTCATATTGTAAATTAGTTTACATAATGACACCTTCTAGGCTTCCTGTATTCAACGTTGTCCCCCCTCCATCCTATCTGACTTAGGCTTTTTTAACACACAACCCGCAGAGACGATATACTGATGCCTCACGGCCTTAGCTGCCTCGACGCTTATAAACAATCCAGTTCAAGGATTTCACTTTTACCACCGCTCTTAACACAAGAATATTTATACTGATGATGAATTATGCTAATCATAAAAGGAAGAGATATTTTAATCGATTTTATTATCTGCTCAGAATCTTGATATTTTTAAAACGTCTCTCAACATGCAGAAAGGACACGGTTTTCACCGAATTTTAATTATTGTGACATCAACGGTGTCAGTTTTATTATCGCAGATATTAAACTCATCCTGAAAAGTTCGCTGGCTAACGAATGTGTTTCCTTCCATAACTAACGCAGCCTTCTGGCAGCGAACATAAAAACTATTACTACAGCGACGGAACTAACCTCACTTTGATAAATGCAAAAAGTCAGATAACAAACGTCTGTAAATGACTGAAACAATCCGCCATCTGAAGCTTAAATTACCTTACAGTGTACACGAGATAAGGAGGGTCATACTGTCTCATGTTTTCCCAGCTGGCAATAAACTGCTGCAAGGGTCGGTTTAGTACTTCCAAATTATTTGTTAGGACCTGTTATCTTGTTTGTTCCGTGCACTGATAACCTAGAGGGAAGACTAAAAGAGAAAAAAAATACATATATAAAAAGAAGCGAGTGAAGGTAATTCTGTATCCGCGCATTGCTATCTGGAAGTTATTACCTTGTGTTGGGATGTTACTTCCTTTTATATCAAGGTAAACAATTTCACCTTGGTTAGTTACCTACAGTCAGAGACATAAAGTTGAAGTCATTGATCTCCAGTGATGTAACGAACTGAAGTGAAGAACAAATGTCTCCTTATTAGCTTGGAGCGTCACTTGAATAAGCTACTCCTTATTTTGTTTTTCCTACAAATTACCATAAACAATGTAGCGGTCGTGTTATCATTAAAAAAAAAAAATTAAAGGATTTTTTTCAAGCGTTTGTTTTATGGTGATTTTTCTAACACCACTAAAAAGGGATGCTACACAGACGTTCCATTTTTCAGCACCAGAGACTCTTTTATACTTTCTTTTTAAAACCTTTTCGTTTTTTTTTTTTTTTTATTTAGATTTTGTCCGACATAAAAAGACTAAAAACAGAGGTGCTCAAAATTTTTCTGTTTCCATAAAAGTTTATCGCAAAATTTACGATATTCGAGAATTTAGAGAATGGAAACAAACGCGCACAATACTATACGCGTTTCAGTCGATCATGGGTCAAGCTAACGTGATTGCTAAATACGACGATGTTCTTGCAATTTTTCCATCTTGTTAACTCCACTGACCTTAGAGAATGGAAACAAACGCGCACAATACTATACGCGTTTCAGTCGATCATGGGTCACGCCCACATGATTGCTAAATACGACGATGTTCTTGCAATTTCTCCATCTTGTTAACTCCACTGACCTTAGAGAATGGAAACAAACGCGTACAATACTATACGCATTTCAGTCGGTCATGGGTCAAGCTCACGTGATTGCTAAATACGACGATGTTCTTGCAATTTCTCTATATTGTGAACTCCACCGACCTTATGTGGCAGTCCCGGAGTATAAAAAGAAAACTTGCTTATCTTGGATGATAGACACCTCCGGTAGATAAATGCCTTATTATCTGAGAAGTTGTACTCTGATCACATCCGTAAACAAGAAGATAGGGATACACACACTGCTGATCTTTATGCTCAATAGTAATGGCTGTACAAACATCTGTTTTGTTTTCATGGCCGGGCAAAATGCTACTCGAGCAGTTTTGTGTATATACATATACACATAAAATAAAACTAATATACAAAGAGATAACGGGCAAAAAACTCAGGTGTCCGTTTTAATTGTCTCTTCTTATGGAAGGGCCCACAAAAAGGGACTTTTACAACACTAATTATACTATAGAATCCATCATAAGGATGTCAAGAGTTGGCGGTCGTACAACGTGTGGGTATGGATATCCGCACTTCGTGAGTTAGAGCTTGCATTATTCCACAAATACGCAGTTCACATTTTTTCCGGTAGGTGCCTTATACGAGCAGACGATCAAACCTAACATCGGTCAACAAACAGAAGCCTACAGAAAAGAGGGCGAATACGCACTCACCACGGATCACCTTCTGGTCAGTGATTAAGGATGGCAAACCTACCTATTTGAGTTCATAGCTTAACTGAACGAAACAGATGCGTGCACGTCCTATTAACGGGAATGTGAACAGTTCGCCCTTATACTGTATTTACGTAATCATCGCAATGACATTACAGTACAATCATTAAGTGGTTAACTAATAAATATCTCTTGTTCTGCATTACAAATACAGAAAATAATGTTTCAAACACCAATGCTTTATTTTTGGTATCATTTGTAGAAGTTTCAGAAGTGACAGCATGTAAAAATATCTTTATGAGGAAGGAAAAGAATGGGAGAACCGAAAGTTCGGTAATTGCCCTCCGCATTTTCAACTGTGTAAGTAGCGGCACGGTTAAAATAAATCACCAGTTTTAGTTCATTAATCACTTTCAGATTAAAGACAGCTGCATACCAGCTGCAACTGTTTTATCAGCTGCATAACAATGAGTCTTGAAGACTGCAGATAACAACCACGGTTGAAGATAGTAGAATTAACCATTTTGGACACTGCGAGATAAATAAAGATAATGAAATAAGACTTTTAAATTTATATGAATAACTAATTACTTAACGCACGAAGACAAATGAGAATATTCGTTGAAATCTATAAAGAAATATATAGATACACTGACTGGCCACTTTATTAGGGTTGAAGAGTGACTGCGTTCTACGTCATATTTAGGAAAACCAGCGCCAACGTGTGGTGTATGACATATGCAAGAGGTAGCGGATGTGCGGAAAAGGGAGGATCTCACCAACTACAAATGAGGATGACGATGTCTGGCGATCCATGGTGGGCCATTAGAGAATCCTACGAATGGAGAAATGCAGAAAAAACATGCCCCAACTGATCCAGACGAAAATCTATCTAGGTGATGGAATGAGAATGTGGAGAAAGGACAGCAGAATTGACTGATCCTGTCGATGCACGAATTAGCTTAAGCCTCTCAGGTCTTGAACTGATTCAGAAATGGACATTCACAACCAATGCCGTTCCCGTTCGTAAAAATTTCGGTAATATCATATACATACTTTATTATTAAAGATAAGTCATTTTATTAAAGAGCTCTCCATTTTGTAAACTTTTCCATTTCTTCCAACGTTACACTCCGATTAGTCAACGCGCCAAATATGTACGAGTGTTTGACGAGTGAGCCATTTCCATGGCCAAAAAGTCTTCTTGGACCCCCCCCACCCCCACTTACCTACTTCATAACAATTATAATATATAATGCTAACTACCTGATACATTATTCCTCTTGGAACTTTCAGTATCTCATGGATTCCATGGCAAAACGTTGCAAAGTAGTGATTCAGAAGAAAGATGACCAATTGCTATTCGGGCATGGCCCTAATAAAGTCAGTATATACTCACAAGTTAGATGAGAAATGAAATGCTGAGTTGAGCAGCCTAAATATGAGTCCAAGTAGAAAAGAAAGGAAAGTTTCAATGATGCATACAAATATTTTATGCCTACTTGTATTTCACTCCCATTGGTGTAAACTAATACAATATAAAGCATATATTCTTAATTAAAAATTCAAGTTCGTTGTGCAATGCACATACATTATCCAAAAGCAGAAACGTTTTCGGCTTAGTGCTGAGTTCGTGCATCTCGAGTGAATATGCTTTCCTCTGGATATTCTTAATATACGGTGACAAAGCTTCCTTAGAACACAGTGCAGAATTAGTAACAAAATTCAATCAGTGAAGTCCCATAATAAAATATCAAGCTCTAACAAATGATCTCATTAACACGCATAGCGGAGCACACAACAAGTATTTGCTGTTTGTTGATTGCGAACGAGTCTCAGGCAAAGAAGGATGCCGTAATTATAAAGAATAGCAGGAAACGAGACTGGGGTTCACACTGCGCGCAACCTCTGCATCTTCAGAAGCCGCAGGGAACGCATCAAGTGAAAGCCAAAGAGTCAACGCATGCCGACAAATGAAAAGCGTCACTATTAATCACACGACATACATTGGACCGTCAATATTTGGCGGAATGCTCTCTCTCTCTCTCTCTCTCTCTCTCTCTCTCTCTCTCTCATTTCACGGAATGATGGACTTACTCTGACACCATACAAAAGCTGAAGGTTTAGTGGCAGAGGAGAGAATTTTTTCCTCCTCCTTTCTCTTTAAGACAGAAGACGTGCTGCGAACAACTAATAAAACTTGGTGCTAAGTTTGTTCCTAATGGTCAACTGGCATAATGCTTCCCACTTTTTTTTTCTTCTGAGAATAACCTATACAGCATTAAATAAAATTCCAAGGTGTGTGAAAATTGATTAATAAAATAAAAAAAAAAAAACTTCCGTGAAAGAAACGCAAGGATTACTTCAAACTCTTCTACTACAAGTTGGGGGTGTGTTGGAGGGAAGGGGGTGTTAAAAATAAAGATAACAGCTCATGAACCAGCAATCCGAAAATATATTTTTGATAAGTTAAAGCGGCTTGAGATTTTGCTAGTCAAATAGGAAGAGCACAAAGAATCTTGGCCATTCAACTTTCTTTGTGCAAAATGGATGCAAACACTTTTACACTGTCGAAACCACTTATTCATCGATGCATGATTTGCATCAGCACGTTTCTTATTTTTCTTTTTAGCAAAAATAGTTATTTGATAAAATTTCAAGGAGCTGAAGCTTGCACTCATCAAGACGGTACACTGGGTCCTCTTCGAATGTGTTTCATTATTGCTGAACCCCCAAAACACACCCAAAGAGTGGCAGAAAGTTTTGAATCACCTTTTATAAAATGTGAAATACGAGGGAAAGAAATAACATAAGATGAAATATTGAACTCAATAACTTCTTTATTGCGCATTACAGAGAAATGTGCGATGCCACTAAATAGTGGGACATGTTACCCAAACCTTTCAGGCGCGCATAAAAAAATAAAACTAGTTTGAGGAAAGGCCTTTGGTTTCGGGTTGCATAACTATTAGGAATATATTTATACCTCCGAAAACACTGTACTGATTCATTTAACTAGGATACAATAAGCAAAAACAGGAGCTTTCGGGATGCGGTGCTCTTCTGCCGGATAAAGGTAAAAATACGTTATATACGTACGTTATACGTTATACCAAAAGCAACAGCTTAGAATGTATGAGGGAGTTAATTTTACTTGAGCAAATCAGGAAGTCATGGACTAGTGCTCACCATCTTACCAAAAAGTAGAGTCCCCAATGTTTTATTTTCAAAAGTTTGTCCGATTACAAAGAGCCAATGTATAGTATTTCGCAACGCAAACCAACGATTATGATATATGTGCGTTAAGCAACAAAGAAATAATTAAGGCTATGAGGCATCGTATATTGTGTCTGTAACTGCGTGTATTCTTCTGTCGGTTTACGTATACGAAAAAATCAGTTTCTGGGCGAAAAAAACAATGAGCTCCTCACCTGAGGCCGACTAACTCAGTCACGTTGTTAAAAAAGGCCATGAAAATTCTCTTGTGGCATTGACAGATGGGATTCAAACTCTGGCCTTCTCCATTCAGTGCGGGAGGACGGTGATTATATCCACTGTGATACCTGCGTATTCAAGTCTGCAAATTAAGGGAATTCGATAGTCGGTTTGCGGGATGAAAGTCCTGATTTGTGAGAGGGGAAAAAAACACGAATTGCCCGATCGATTAACTCGGCTATGGTGAAAAAAGCCAATAAAAGTCATCCTACCCTCTCATGATGAATTTCATCTTCGGCCGGCAACGAAATCAATCAAATCAATCAAATCACAACGCCAGTGTCTACTTAACTACTGCGAGAGCCAACTTCAGTTGCTATTGGATGTGCCTATTGCTGTGGTAATTAAAGCTCCATAGTGGGAACATCAGTACTAAATTTTGCTTTCATCAATACATGGTACTTAGTGTCCTGATATTTGTTGCAGCAGTATATACTGCACACAGACCAATGGAAAACACATTTGTTTTCTCCTTAATCAGATAAATACGAAGGATCCTCGAAATATGAACAAACATCAAACTCATCGCTAGCGAAAGTTAAATAATTCAGATAACTAAACCACTTAAAAACGTTTGTGAAGTTAAACAAACTTTGTCATAAAACTATCGTAAAAACGACAGAGTCATGCAAATTACTATTACAAATTAAAAGCCACATTTTCCTCATTAAATAAACAGGCTCGAGATGCTAGCACGATTCTTTATTAAACATGGCTCATACCGGAGGAAAATGTAGTTTTGTAGTTCCTTTTAAAGCATCCCCATTTCCAATTTACCAAGATGATGGTGTATTCTCTGTCCTTCTGCTTCAAGGCATTATGTTATGACAGATAACAAGACCATCGTTAAACAAAATGAATGGAGCCGTTCACTGCAATTATATTATAGAGGTAGCTCGCTACTGTAAACATTTCGTTGTATCTCTCTCTTCCCTTACAGTTCATTATTACGTTCGGTGCTACAGTATACCTTCATCGTGTCCACGATATGTCATGTTACATCGAGTGCGCCTGGATGACTTTTGTTTCTCGGCCTATTACGCGACAACTATTTGTCAATTTCAATTCCCACGTGTCACACTGCCAACAGTAGCGTTAAACTCTTTAAAGAGTAATGTCTGACACTTCCTGTCAGTGTTAAGATAATCGTTGGGGTTCGTAACCATAAATGGGAGGAAGATAGAAATGGAGTAAACAGAAATGATGTCATTAAAATACTGCAGTTGTGAACAAGTTACAATACACGGACAGTAGCCATAATTCTTGCGCTTCCTTCTTTTTACTAAGTCAGATCATAACAACAGAAGTGACGTGTAAACAGACTTAACATTAGTACAACTGCGCCAACATAAATTGCTCGCTCCACGCCATAATTTTCAGATTTTTAAGCAAAACGAGTGTTTATATACAACCACATATTTCGAGAAGCTTACCTTAACTGTGCTAACTCGTGAGCCTCGTTTTATCCTTGCATTTCTGTGGGACCACGAGAGAGCGATATATTTGTTAGCTCATCTCGTTTGGACTTTGTAAATTTTTCTTAATTTGAAAAAAGGGAATTAATTTAATCTAAATAAGTTCGTCAAGTATTTAAGCGTGTTTAAATGAGACGCTGAATGTTAGCAAACTTGAAACGTGAAAGTTAAATTTAAAAAAAAAAGAGCAATTATGCATAAGTTATTGTCTAATTGTAGTGGGTACGACTTTTGGTAGTTGGAAGTTGGAAACAACCCCGAAATCAAGGGAAACGGCGCTAATGCCGGCATAATTATCCTAAGTCACGGCTAAAGGAAAGATTTACATTAGAAAACAAGAAGTGAGGTTGGAACTGCTTTTTTATCTTAATGAAACATTAGATTAGTTCATTTTAAATCGTAAATGCTTAACTTTTAAATTATTTCTAATTCTAACATCTTTTAAATATATATTCTGGATTATTTACTACGAATTTTTTAATCCTAATACATCTTTGTTGACAGACTCTTAAACATCGGAGATACGCTTAAAACTTACAAACTAATTAGAAGTTGTTAAAAGAATATAGGAAAAAAGACATCAAGTTTCTTGAAAGGGTCCAAAGATGGAAGTAACAAAGCCTAATGAGAACTGCAACGGGACATACGTATGAGGAAAGATTTCGAATATGCGGGCTATAATAATTGGGCATCTTACAGGGGGCCTAACTGAGGTCTAGACGACTTTGAGATGAGAAAAGTAAAATCAATGATGTTATAAATGATTCTAGATACAGGACCATAAATTCAAATTATGGGAAAGGAAGTTTAGATGGGATTGCAGGAAGTTTTATTTTAACCAGCGATCTGTTAATTGCTGGTTGCTGTTGTAGGGTTTTAGGCGCATCAGCAACTTAGGCCACACTGAGCTGTATATATTATTGTATCTCTAAATTGCTTGTGTTCTGTGGTCGATTTGCTGTTTTCTGGACGAAAAATCCGAATTTCAGGGAGAAAAAACCTGTCACCCATCATGAGACCGACTGACTCAGCCATGAAAAAGGTCAATAAAAATTCCTCGTATTATTGATGGAATTCGTACCAGGGCCTTTTACACCTGTTACAGGGAGGATGGCGAATGCACCGCTTGCCACCCATGAGGGTTTCTTGCTGGAACAAGATACCACCATAGGAAGTTGAAGCTAACAGCTGTCCCAAATGTTTACTACCCCTTCCACGTCAAAGATCGCTGAAGCTAGCTCAAACAAGATTAGAAATGATGCTCAAATGGATCTTGTTTTTCATCAATTCTCTTAAATATCGCTAAAAGTACAACACTCATACCCTCTTAAGCATAACGCTTTATTTTTGACTACAACACTAAAGTAGCTGTTACCATCTTGATATCAGGTATTACATTTCAATTTTGGAAAGGCTGATTAGATCCTAATTAATAACGTTCATTCTGATTGGAACATTTACCAGAATAAACAGATAACTAAATACATAACTAAATCAGTTATGTGTTTTTAGTTATCTATCAATACAGCAGGACCTGAACCTTTGTTCATAGCTACATAATTACATAAATTTAATGCAATTCAATTATGTGCAGCTTCTCTTATTATGATTTGGAATTTGATTACACAGAAGTTTGCATATGACTGCTTTGAATTGTTTAAACATGTTTCAAGACTAAAATCATGGATTACTATACTGCAATGTATCCTGAGAATAGAATTATTCAACAACTTTCCCGAATTGTAAGCAGTTCGCTTGCAAAAATTTACACAAGTTGACCGTTTCATTCGCGGAAGGGAACTACCTTAATTTTAATCTTCGTCGCTGACGTCCTCCCTCCTTTTCGAAATAATCTCATTCGAAGTGTACTTGCGCCACTGATGAACATGCTCCCGGAAGCCATTTCTTGATAAGTCTTTGAGAGTGGCCGTTATGTTCACATATTTTTATGAACAATTGCAATTTTCAATTGTTCACAATTGAAAATTGCAATTTTCTTCAAATACTGTCACCTTAAGCGTCTGACATTTCTCTCATAATCTCTGTGGCATTCACATCACACTGAACACGACTAAAAAAAGCATTGCTCAGCCTTCAAATTCATAATTATGAAGCTTACAAAAGGATCCCACTAGCAGCACGTAACATAAGGGCACTTTGAATCTACAACCTAACATAATACAGCTTGCAACTGTGTCAGCATATTCTTGGGCATTATTTACAGGGGTCCCTATCGAAGTCTGGCATCACCTCTGTCTAATATACAGATAATTTATATAATTAGAATGTACTACTTTCCCTTGTGTTTTTGTCCAATTGCAGGTTGGGAAGACCCTCTAGAACGACACATTAAAGTAACACAAAATATAGACGTTAGTTCAAAGCCCACGTTAAAGTGTTCAAGTCAAGGTTATAGATAATTGTCAGTTCATTTCAAAGCTTACAGCATCATCAATTAAGATGGCTACAGCAAACCATACAAAACGACAGATCAAATAACGGTGAATAAGGAAATCCTCACGACGCCAAGGAGTTCTTCAAGAATCTACATCCTAGCGTCTGTAGGAACCAGATACTCCGCTGAGAAAAGCCTGAATCACAAGGAGCTGGAGCACTGTAGTATCACGAACCAGCACAAGGAACTGCCTGTGACAATCATAACAACGGCGATAGCACCATAAACTGCCAGAGCACGTCAAGAGGAAATCGAAAACGTTGAGTATGCGAATGTAAGAGTGGACCCCCCCCGCCAAATTCAGAAACAAATTACCACATCCTTGCCCGCTTCCGCCGAAGCGAAGTCATTCATTCTGTTCCATTACAGAGCGAAATCCTTCATATAAAAACAATAAGCCCTGTAACTATAATACTACACACCTATTCCATAGCTGCATTCGCAGCTGAGTCCAAAGAATTTCAAGATCCTGACCTACAGATCAACAAGAGCTGATCTACCGCAGTGTTATATTCCACAACGGGGGAGTGATTAGAAGAAAGCGTTTGATTCCTTGCAGCACAAGAGGATTAAAGAATTTGTGTTCGTTAATCTATTTAAATTATTTGTGTTCCATGCTATTGTTTTCTTCAAGGAAAAAACATCAGTAATCCTAAGGATATCCATTAGCTGAGAGTGACAATAAGAAAGAGAAAAGACTAATAAAAATAAAAGTATCAAATTTGACAGAGAAGTTGGAATATAAGCAAGGAAGTGTCATAAAACAGTTTATTCCTGCTTTCTCCTTTATGAGACCTCGAGTCACTCCTGGTCTGTATACTGCTCACTTTCTAACCGGACGTGGCTCGTTTAATCACAAATTACATTCACTAGGAATAATTGGAAAGTAATTATACTTGGCTCAGCTGAGGTTTGGGAGCATGTCCTCCGTGGCGGCTCCAGCTATTATGACTTTAGAAGTTCTCTTGTCACTCAAGTAAAAATTTCCTAAGGGATAAAGAACGAAATCTTATTAGAGATCAAAATACACAGCATTTTCACTATTTTTCCAAGTGCACGCACCTTGTGATCGCACCAGAAATAAAGACAATCTCGCATGCCAATTCATCAATTCACCATCAGTTCAGATCAATAATTCTGTCGAAGTACCTTAATCCTTTGTACTTGCCAAACATATCTAAGATTGCATAATCTTACTGTGTCTACCAGTGGTTATAATCACCGCCCACCGAAACAGGGTGGAAAAGTCCTGAACTCGAATCCAGTTGAGAATGCGAGGAATTTTTTATGGAATCTGCTGAGTTATTGGTCTCATGGTTTTCGTTATGATTTTTTTCCCCTGAAAATTCGGGTTTTTCATCCAGCAAACCGGCCGAAGAATACACACAATACAGACAATATACCGACACCTATCCTTCGTGACAGTATAGTGGTTTCGTAACTTGTCACTCGTTTGGAGAGCTCTGGAAGAAACCAGTAGAAACAGGGATTTCTGAAGTTATTTTCAATCGAGGCTGTAGTCAGCCGATCACAAGCGGAGGGAGAGTAGAGTCCCCCCTGTGAGTTATTCGGGGTTTTTCAGCCTGCGCAACATGTAAATCGATTTTTGAACACACACACACACACACTTGTACAGACATAATATACAGCGAAACATATGGTCTAAGTCTCTGATGCTTCTAAAAACTGACAATAATGACAACAACGTACCCCTCATACAACCTTAATTGCTTTGGCAGACATCACACGCACGCACACTACACATAACCTAACCTAACGAACCTATTATGTCTACGAGATTCACTCTGGGCGTTTCTGAATTAAAGACACCACATTCTCAATTGTCCACTCGGTATCCATAAACATCAGATTAGAATAATCCAATGTGCCAGGCCATTGTCTTCATGTGACTATCTAGAACCGTGAGAGCTGTTAATTCTTACTCATAACAAATGACTGTATTCTTAGCATGATAAACAGTAACAAAATAAAAGCACTAGCACCAATGAATCCATAGAATTACCCAAACCTCCTAAGAACTAGTCTAAACATACAATTAAAAGTTTTGTTTTCAACACCACAACTTGTGACAAACTATGGTATCAGCTAATAAAGAATCTGTGACACTGTGATCGATCTGTGACTTAATAGCGTGCCTTAATTGTGACAACACATTATTGATAGCACTGTCAAGCTCGTAATTCATCAAATAACTTTACTGGCTTCACTATCGACTACTGACTGTACGGTCAGGTTTTCAAAATTAACCCTGACTGAACTGTTATTACCCCCATGTATATAATTACTTTCCAGACCCTAACGATTGTATAGTCATTGGTATTGCTGAATAGCGCTTTATCAGATATTATTAAATCTAAGGTTATATGAAATATAAGTTCTATGTACGGACATGTACATTTAGCATAGAGTATTTGGTTTATTAATAACATCATTCATTAATGCAGATCAACTACCTTGTAATCTTCATTGGATAATTTAATTGAGGTATTTGTAAAATAACAATTATAGTTGTAATCGAATCATTAATTAATTCTGATTAATTTTTATGTAGATGACGTATTTTTAAATAGTTTTATGTAAATAATGTATATGGCTCATCTTTTAATTTGCGGGATGGCAGCGCCATTGTACAACCTCGCAAGTTTCAGTGAACTGCTTCTAGTCATAACAAGTAGGATGAGGCGTTGTATAGCTTCCAGATGTTTTTTGATGATGACCTTATCAGCATGTTTGTACCAGAGGCTTGCCCTTATAGATTACAATTTAAACAAGCATACACTTGTAGAAGAGTGAGAGGGATTTTCCTTTCAGCCCTAGTATGTCCAAGTTACCCGTAATAACATTCCAATAATGGTGTCAGAAATTAAGACAAGATATTTTATTTGATGAACCTTTTGAATGGAGTCTCGACTGCTTTTGACCACTAGCAGTCAGCCTGAGCTTGCTTATAGGTGACATCATTTTTATTTATTTATTTTTCTTTTTTAAGTGAGACCGACAGTTTACGAATGGTAACCCAGGAGTTTAGTTCTATTTGATCTAAATTATTTGAACAACGTGCACGTGTTCAAAGAAATTAACAGTGTGTGGGGCCATCTTTGGCCATAACAAATGCCCCAGTACATCGTACAAAAAAAAAATTCATGGTTAAAGGTGGTAGTAGGGGGCTTCAATCCACCTTTAAAGAGGACTCCACTTCTTGAACTCAATAACGAAAAGGACTGTCTTGACCATCCATATTCTGCATTCTAATTCATACCAAGGGTGTTCAGGTTGGGACGAGAAGGGTATATGAGTCTAATGATATCCTAATTAAGAAATATTTACCTTTCCCCCCCTTTTCTCTTTTTTTCTTCTTCTTCTTCTTCTCCCATTGACTTTGTTCAGTGATGCAACCAGGACGATACACAGTTTACGGTTGATAAATTTATATTTTTAAGTTGTGTTAAAGTGTTCCGGTTGTTAAACTTCCATTTTTTTACAACATATCACAATAGTCATTACCAATTATACATTCGAGAACATTGGTAATTAGCCCGAATGTTAGAAACAATAATTACGGATACAACCTTATTTTCTTTTCACATGCAGACTTATTTTAATACAAAACCATATTCTGAGGAAAAGGAACCAGTTATGGTGAACCTCAAACGCCTTACGTGTGTTTTGATGGTCGCTATTAACTGATTCTTTATTTTATTTCATAATAGTCAATAATTATCAATATTTCAGCAAATTTCTTCAAAGTCCAAAATTATAATTATGATGCTACCTTATCAGTAGCGGAAAATCTCCTTCCACTTGTATTGGATTATCACCTTCCAGTCAGGAGGGAGAGTACAAGACAGTTCCTCATTCAAAATTAATTGAAATATCGGCATCCTTAGTTTGTTTGATGATACCGTCATTATTCTGAATTCGCCACTTACATGGCTTGATTAATGGCACTGAATAACCGTAGAGATGAAGTATAATCAATGATACTAAACACTTACATCAGGATAAAATGAGGTACAATCTGACACGTAGGAAACTAAAGTTAACTCAAATACACAGAATTAATTTGTCATTTCAGTTAACGTTGGTTTCCATCGAACAATCTTCCCTGAAATATCTCATAATGTAATATATTAATGTAGCTTACGAGTTAGCAAACATCTCATTTGTTTACTTAGCTAAAAGCAAACTAAGTTTGCTGCAAAATTCACTATTATACCTCTTACTGCCTGAAACCTCAGTCTAAACGTACTACAGTTCTGAGTATAATTCATATTGTACGCGGTAGTAGCGTCGCAATTCCTTTACAGCAGGTTCGATTCCCGGCGCCAGTCGAATTCGATAAAAACAGGAAACCAACCAATTTATCGACTCGATATGCTGACACCTAATAGCCTTAACTGCCTCGGCACAAATTTTAAACAACCCAATCCCGCAATGCAAAGGATAGAAACCAAACTGCACCAAATCATCTGCTTCATTCAGGCGTAGTCCTAAAAATGAACAACGTACTCCATTGATAATAAAAATCCCGTTTTGATAATGTTTTAAATTAACATGAAAAAAAATTGTATTACACAAAAAACTATAATTAAATTTGGTGATGAAGCCGAAACAGAAAATAAATTGGCGTGTTATAACACACAAAAAAAAATTTGTTTTTCAAATCCTCTGGCTCGTTAAAACTGAGAATGACAGATGCATAAAAAAACAGGAGAACCAAAGAAACAATTTTGTACACAGAGACAGCCTGAAAAGTAAAAATAAGTAAATTAATTTCCTGCTTATAACTACCAATGGATGGAGCTGACACAATCAATTCATCGCACAGAGCCTTCTTTTTTAAAAACCTCGTTACCTAACAAGTTTCTGTGATCAATAGTACTCTTAGGTGCTTGTGTTAGCTGCCCGCTGACAGGTAAAATTAATTCAGCTCAGAAATGAGATCGCTAATTTGGAGTGAAGCTGCGAAACCGTAAACACAGAGAAAAACTGAGAAATTTTGTTAAATTTTATTTAAAATAACTGAAAAACGTTGGCCAACAACGAATAATATTGCCACCCTCGGTATTTAATAAATTATTAGGTCGAATTGTGATCGTGAATAGCAGTTGTACATTAATTATGAAAACTTTTCCACTAACTGCTGATATTCGAAAGCTAAAGAATTGCTTCAAGGCCCATTGACCCACACCGTATTTGGCAGGCACGATTAATGGTGTTGTTACTGTTATTTAATTGCGCTAAATCACTGCGATTTTAAGTTACTGAATGCGTACGAGGAGAGAAAAATAAGTCCTCCAATGGCAAGACATTTGATTCATGCATGTTGTTAGGGTTGTGTGGGACATTTAAATTCCATTAATTACGGAAATTCTAAAGTTTGTGCCATTTACTTTTCAAGTTGAATAACATCCCAAACAGTTCCGTGTTGCCAGGCAACGAGCAATCTGCACGTGGAATTCCTTTCGGTTATGTCTGAAGTATTGATTATTTAGTTTGGTAGCTCGAGGTTGTTTAAACGATATGGAAAACTGATCGCTGCTAGGCAACACAATTCCAATGGACGTGCACTTTTGGTAATTAGCTGGATTATGTCTAAAACTTGATATTTATTGAAGAAAAGCGTAAACGTTTAAAATGACGGCTCATTTTAGATAGCGTCAATTGGTCAACCATTAAGTCCAGTTGTTTCAGTGTGTAACTGCTAAGTAATCAACCACTGGTATGGTTAAGCAAGATACGTAAACTGACCCAAGATTTTCCAGGATGCCTATGAGTTATCACAACACAGTCAACACTTTGATTAGATTGAAACCATCGTTGACTGAGAATTATGCGGGAGTGAAAACAGCAGTTGTCCACTAGAATGGATGGACTCGAACTAGTCTTTTTCCATAGGGCGTGAAAGGAAAGTGATCGCCTTAGGATTTTCCAGCAGGAAACTATTTTTTGAAGCCAGATATCTTGACCAATGAAATACATACGACTGAATAGTGGAACGATATAAAAGCGAATCTTGAATCTGATATTCTAAATTTTATTTAGAATCCGTGTTTCAGGAATATTGATTTCTAGTTTCTTGTAGTGCATGGCTAATTGGGGGAAAAATATATATATTAACACCATTACTTGTTGAAAAAAAAATTATAAAAGTGTATATACTTCCTTCAATGGAAAGTATGTCTGATAGTATTCTATCTACAGAACTTTAATGAATCTATATTCGAGTGGTTTTAGTTTATATCGAGCATAAGCAGAGAAGGCTATGATGCTCCATATCCAATAATTAAATACTATATATTAAAAAGAGCAGTAATTTACAAATCTGTTATTATGTCGAAATGAACAAAGAGTGATTAGCAAAAAAACCGAGATAAAAACAGGTAAAGCAACAGAAGTACATACGATGACTATTAAAAAGCAGTTGTACAGATTTATAGTTTTTAAACATTTCGCACATATCGTCTTTGTCAGATAAAATCTGATTGAGTGTACTCGTATAAGGCTCAGTCAGACGGTTAAAAACCCTAAAACATAAAAGGCCTGCATTTGAAAAGTCCGGACATTCGATGAGATTATGTCTGAAGGTTAAAATGGTGTCACAATGCTCGCACATAGGTGGGTTAGCAGATGCCAATGGTTAGCAGAGCCAGAATTACAGGCTTAATCTCATATAACTTGTATGCAGCCTGCCCATGCCACAGAGTTGCCATTGGGAAACCAGTTTCTTTCGCATTACTTGCCTATAATATGTATAGGGACTAACAAGCAGGAATTGTATACGGTCACTGCTGATTTGGCTGCGGTGTCTGACAAATCCCCACAATCACAATGTGGCTGGGGATCCAGCAAAAACGAATATCGAATTCAGATTCAAAAACGAAGTGTAACCTCTACTGTACCCGGACAAGACTGGATGAGGAATAAATCTCATCGATGACAAAGCCTGCAATGAATTCAGAGAATCAGTATATATAATACAATTTTGGTGGTGGTGGTGGGTTTTTATGTGATCCAAGGCTAGATCAATTGCGTGTAACTCTGCACTGAATATGCAGTGAGCTGCATTCGTTGGGAATATGCTCGGATACTAGCATTAGTAGTGGCAAATGATGTAAGGAAAAAAAAAAAAAAAAAAAAAAAAACCATCCCATTACACCAATTCTTCCCCGCCAATAGTTTGTTTAGTTCTTCCTTGAATTTATTTAAACTATCAAACTTCCACAACAGACGGAAGTTTGTTCTAGCAATCAACCACCCGCTTCCTCACATCTATTCTGAAACCATCTTTCCTCAATTTTAATTTATGCCCCCTCATGTGTGTAGTCTGAGCAAGAGCAAGAATCGCATTTGCATTGAGCTTTCTCAATCCATTCAAAGTCTTAAACACCTCAATTAGATCACCTCGTAGGTGCCTGGTCTACAAACGCTGCAATTTGCAGAACTGAAGCCTTTCTTGATAACAGCACCCCTTGGAGAACACCAATTTCGTTGCCCTTCTCGTTCCAGCAGCTCTACATCATTTCTAAAATAAGGCCTCCAGACCTGTATGCAGTACTGAAGATGTGGTCGGACTATTGTCTTATACAATGGGATAATGACCTCTTTATCCCTGAAAAATTCAGTACACCATTAACAAGATCCCATGAATTGCTATGGCAGCCTGCCTGCACTGTCAGAAAAATTCATATTTGACTGAACAATCAACCCAGGTCCTTTTCATTCTCCACTACCCTGAGTGTAGTACCGCACAGTTGGTACGTTAATCTGGGTTTGCTGCTACCCATATGCAGTACTTTGAATTTCCATTTCTAAGCCCATCTGCCTAACTTTTCTAGGCCTTGCTTAAGTAGCATACCGTCATTGCTGTCATTAACCACCCCGCCAATCTTTGTAACATCTGAAAACTTGGACATTAAACCTGATATACCTTCATCAATATCATGAATAAAAACAGAAAACAATACTGGACCCAGTACTGAACCATGTAAAACCTCACTACTGACAGTAGTCCGAGTGTCACTGATAACCACTCTTTGTGTTCTCCCATTCAGCCATTCCTTTATCCATAGCAGTAACTTGCCCCTACTGCCACACTGCTGAAATTTGTACAGCATTCTTTTATGTGGAACAGTATGAAAAGCTTTCCTGAAATCCAAGTACATGATATCAAATTTTTTTTTGCATTCAGTTCCTTTGTGACTACATCGTAATAGATCATAATAATAATCGATTCATAATAATAATCGAGATCACCGTAATAATCGATTTCCACTCAACAAACCCATGCAGTGTCTGAAGGTCAATTGCAGCTGTCTGCATGATCCAGTATTACTTCTTCTATCAGTGACTCCATTATTGTCCCTGCAACAGGAGTTAAACTAACAGGTCTGTAATTACTCGTGCCACCCTTTGATCCCTCATTTGTGAACTGGAGATACATTCGCACATCTCTAGTCTACGGGGACCTCCTCTGAATCGAAGAATGCACTCATAATTATGGCTAAGGGTTTGCTTACTTCCTTCGGAGCCTGTCTTAATATAACTGTATAGATTTCAGCAGGCCCAGGCGCCTTATGTTTAACTTCAATTTCTCTTCCACTTTCCTTACAGTTACTGCAAAATCATTTAACTCCTTGTTGGAGTTTGATAAACTTCCGGCATCCCCTTCCCTACAGAATTCCTCATGCGTGAATGTAGATGCAAAATCAACCTGAGCAGGATCATCAACAGTCAAACCGTCGATATCGAGTGGCCCAATCTGATTCACCCCCTTCCTTCTGGTGTTTAAGTATTGAAGTCACTGCTATTTTTCTTTGCATCCTTCGCCAAAGATTTCTCGTAATCTGCCTTCGCTCACAAAGGAGGTTTCCTTTGTGACTTGATTACATATTAGTTTATACCTGCCATGGGTTTCTGTGTCCCCTGATAATTTATATGCATCCCTTGCATTTTTCTTCTCTGCCATCATCATCGAGAGTCATCAGGTAATCTGCCGAACGATAAACACGCCGGTTCCTATGAGGTTATCCTGGAAGTGGGCGTTGGATACCAGTGATGCTAATCTGGAGGACCAGCAGTGTCACTTGGAGGTCCCTTCACCACGTACAGTTGTCGTCGTCGAGTGGTCTAGATTCGAAGGAAAGGAAAATCGCTCTTTCAATTTGCTACGTGTATACGCAAGTATATTTATTTTTATGCATTCTACTCTGTTATACAAATAAACTCTGTTATACAAATAATTTAAAACTTGAGGCCATTTATGCACAGTGAACGTCAAATATTCTGAATAAATTAGAGGTGGCAATATGATATTCCGATGAAAACACACTTTTAAACTTTAAAAAAAATTGTTTTTGAAACATTTAAAAATTCTCCCCCTAACTTATAGACACGTATCTCATTACTTTCACTAACCTATGTATTCCCTCTTCAAAATCCTTCGACTGTTGACGGTAGCACTCTTCGATGCCTGCTTTCACTTCAGCGACAAAAATAAATGAAACGTTTTTCAAAGGTTTTCACCACAGAATAAGAAAAATGGTGACAAATCTCAACTGCATAACAGAATACATGACTACCTCCCAGCATATCTTTTGAAGCGAGACCCAAATTACATTGGCAACGTCTGGGAATGCGTTATCATGAAGCTGGTGTCTCTGTCAGATTTCCCAGTCGCCTGTGTTTCATTCTGAGGCGTAGGCGATTCTAGTTTCAGATACCGTTCAGAACTAATGCTGCTATCGGATTCTTTAAATTCGAACAGCTGAAAACCACGGTGACCGAAGAAAATGGTTATCATAGCTTTTCCAGAAATCTGAGAATTTTATTTCGCCTGTGTCCTTTTATTTCCTTCTCGAAATTTCAATCTGCTAACAACATGTCTTCGTCATAGAAAGTGTTTTAAATCTGTGTTTAAAAACAATGTAAAATGTATATTGAGAGAAAATCCCACAGAAAAATAAATTTACTCTAGTTATAAAATAAAAACAAACCCAGCAAAATTCTTAAATAACAGTGCAGTTTTGTGAAGAGTTAGCGTGTGATTCAGATTGAAAGAAAGTCTGAACAAATACACTCCATCTCAGTGGAGGAGTGCCGTGTCCAGAACGCACAAGCCCTGAGAGGTCCATTTCCATCTATGGTCTACCAAAACAGGAGAGGATTTCAAACACTATATACTTTAAAGGATTTCAAATACTTCTTCACAGCGTAAGGTACGAGCGGAGTCGGCATCGACAACAGCAGCGCTATCGACGGTGATGAGAACACCATGGCAACTATACTGCCGAAAGTCGCTATCAAGCTATTGGCTGGAAACTCGTTCTGAATTCCTACAACAAAAATATCAAGCGAAATACACAATTTTTCGCAGGCTGAACAATTCAAACGCAGAGTCCATTATTCTACAAAACTGGCAGCACAGTGTTATCAAAAAGGGTACGTGTAACGCATTCCTCGAGGGGAAGTGGATTCAGTTATATGACCAGTAGATGATCGCAGCTGAAAAGAGATGGATGGTGCAGTGTTCCACTCGTTTAAGCTAGATTTCGTAATACGCTCAAATAACGACGCTGAAGATGACTTGCACCTTGGTGTAAGAAGAACGATTAAGAAATGGGTGACCAACATGCTATTTTCAGTTACTGAAAACAGAAATATGCACTTTCAAAATAGAGGAAAAGATTGTTAAGAAACATCTACTAAATGTCAGCCCTCAAGACAGCAAAGGAGGATAAGAGCTGTTATTTTATTCATCTTCAAAAAGGTTGTGTTCGATTCCCGTTGCCGGCTGCTTTAAGTATATTTCCCATCCGTTTGGGGAAAACTGTTATGTACTTTTTCACAGCATGACTGAGTTATTTGGGCTAGACCGCTAGGGCAAAGGGTTTTGAGTTTTACTTCTAGAATGTCGAGTCATTCATCCTAGGAAAACAATGAAATCGATTACAGAATGAATACAAGATTTACAGACACGATATACTAACACCTCATGACCTTATTTGTCTTGCTGTAAATTATAACGCAATCAAGACAACTAGAACTGATGAGACTAGGTCATTTTCATGACTAAAATGTGTTTATAGATTCCACAAAACATCCAAATAATTTTCTGAAAAATACGGTTACGTATCGTTCAGAAAACGATTGTTGATGCATCGTTGATGGACTGGTGATATGATCCAACGTAGTAAGTAAATAATCTCCTGGAGATGAATATGCTTACTTGTGCTTACTGTTAATATGCTTACTGGAGATGAATATGCTTACTCCTGGAGATGAATATGCTTACTTGTGCTTACTGTTAATATGCTTACTGGAGATGAATATGCTTACTCCTGGAGATGAATATGCTTACTTGAATGGTTGTTTGCGATATTCAAAAGGCTAAATGGCCAAGCAGTACATTCTGAAAAGTTCAAGACTTGGCGTCCAGAATTTACAAACGCTGACCAAAGGGATGGCAATAGCATTAATGATTCCCGCTGCCCATCAAACAGATGAATCCACCAAACACAAAGCAATACAAAAGAAAATGGCTTAAAAGATTACCACGCTTTTGCAAAACTAACTCATAATTAAATTAGCTTAGCCCAGTGTTCAACTTAAAAGTGCAGAGTTACGTTCACCTCCGTGTTCGATTCCACGTGATTCGAAATATAGCGCCACTGATGTAGTCTCCATCTTGTAAAATCCTCGGAATCTCAGTCATTGTACCGAAGCATAGAGAAAATATTCGTTATTTTAATTCACCAAAATAAGCCACGCATTTTCTTCAATTAATTAATCTGGACAAGCAATCCATGGAAGCGACATCTCTCCCATCTCCAAAGGCCTATTCCAAAACGCTTCGCGCAATTAAATTCAAGTACGTGCTTAATTAATAATTAAATAGGTTATGCAACTACATCCGAATAAAATTTATCCACGCATCACATCCAAGGACAGTTAAGTTTTTGAGCTTAATTTCGAAATACATAATTAATCCGCGATAGTATTATTTCAGAACAAGAAGCGGTGAATTCACAAAGCTAATACTGGAATACAAACAGGTAATTCTTATGATGAAATTTCGATAACGCTAAAATGGAACAAAAATGCGGTTATGCATTCCTATGAAAATTCTGATATTTTCAGTCTCAAAGTTTCTATCTTTTTTTTTATTTATTTTGGTTGCTAGTTTTATTTCTTTTAAGAAAGGCTATTAAAAATAAATTCCACCGAATCTTGAATAGCGAATATAAACAGAACAGAACACAAGTACTATCCAAAATCCAATCTTAGTGTGACAAGAAGATGCAAGTTAAAACATTAAAATATAAAAAAATATATTAGTAGCACTAAATCCCCTATTTTTCTCGCTCTGTACGTCTAATCGATAAACAAATAGAACTGTTCAACTAACGCCAGCAGCACGGCAGTGAATGTAACTTGGGAGAATTTTTCACTATTCCTTGTGTCAACGTTCATTTTCGTTACTCTTACCTGCCTGTAAGTGTGACAGAGGCGGTGTGTTTATGTACTCACTAGCAAGTGAATGTGTGCAAGGAACCAACGATTTTTCTTTCTTTTTTTTTAAAATCAAATCCTAACTTTTTGTTATTCTCTGGAGAACGGAAACGTGTATAATAAGACAGGCAAAATAAGACAGGCATTTGGAAAGCATGAAAGACTGAGTATTAGCAAATTCAGTTTTGTTGTCATAGTTACCACTCATGCGTGCTGTGCCTATCGAAATTTGTGCGATAGCCGAAAGGCAGTATGAAAGCAGTTCTCGCAAGTCAATTTCCTTCTGGAGAAAATAATGAGAAGCAGTTCTTCATGTCCAAATCTGCCGCATTAGTGATAAATTGGAATAGTTTACTGTTCAAGTAATTAAACATTAAAATTTGATTTCTGCTAATGCCATTCCTTTGCGAGATGTTTTGTAATACAAACTGATATTTTCAAAGATATATATTTACTGTAATATAATTACTTAAAGCTTTGTAATGGAATTAGATACAATGAAATTGGATCACTCATTTATATTCGGTAATTGAGTCGGTTGCTGGACATAATAATGTATATGGAGTGAAACAAATGCTTGGCTATTTGCTGATATTTAAATTTCAACGATAAATATTCGTCGGTTTTGGGCAACCATCGGGAGAGTAAACAGGAGCGAAGAGAAAGATCTGGGAAATAATATATAGAAGCAAAATTTGGAAAAATGACTGAAATATCAGAGCCGTCATTAAAATACAATGAGTCGTTATTCTTATTGCATAAACTCCAGATCTTGTTTTCTGCAACTTTCCTTTGTTCAGAAATTTCGGAGGAGGGAAACTAACTTCTGGATAATCCTCGTACTTAGATAAATATGAACAAGATGAAAAGAGTTAAAATAGCTTACTCCGAGAGTTTTAAATTTAATTACTGTTTTAAATTTATCTACTGTTTTAACACCTTAAAACAGTAGATAACACTTTACAAATGGCGTTACAAATCTTAATTACAAAACAGAGGGCCCTCATTCCGTATGCCTAGAGCCCTCCAGATGGGATAACGACGGCTCTGATCGTGAGTGTTACATATTTAGTGATGAAAACGGCAAAATTCTATGGTGTTTAGCCGTCTATGGATCGAAAATCTGGTTATTTCTTTTTCCAGAATTTTGAGTTATATATCAATCAGGGACTTGAAGAGCAATTTGAAACTTCAGCAGTTAGAAAAGAATATTGTACAATGTACATGTAATATAAATGAAAACAAGTAGGATACAAAACCATAGTTTATAACCACAAAACCCTTGCACTCAGCAAAACTTCTTTAATAAAATCAGTGACCTTACTAAGAAATTAATTACTGTCTTTTCAAAATCTCTGACCGACCCGAAGATGATTTGAGGAAGGGGAGTGAAGGCAATTCTAAATTAAATCACGGGGATCAACTAATCACATGAAATGTAAAACTTTTATAACACGGATGAAATTGCTGCTGGATTCAATAGCTGAATTCAATAACAAACGCATCTTTTGTTGTTGGTTTTTTCATGTTCACACAAATTTCTCCACACCTCCATTTCGTTAACACAGCTTGCACACAGAATAACGTCCTAACTCCAACGAAGTTTATATCGTCACGATAATTATTCTTTTTACCACTCGCTAATGCTATGAGAAATTAAGTTTCGAAGGAAATTATTCTTTAACTGAAGTCGGCCCGCTCTTTTTGGACCATAACTTGCGACTTCCTAAAACTGCTGTCACCAAAGTACAACCAATTATGGAGGGGGGTTCTAATTGCTGAATCCATTCTAATCGAAGATCGCTATTAACTCCAACAAACGCCATGCCGTACCACACACGAGACCCACACCAAATAAAAAAACAGGCTGAATTTTCCTCACTGAGAATATGACTCATTAACTTCCCTACTCTTCCATCTCTTTCTCGCCCTAGTTGATCTCCCCATTCCCACCACCCTCTATTCTTTTATAACCATTAAAAGTTTAACACTGCTCTGCTCTTAATTCCACTTTAGAGATCAATATGTAAAACAAATGACCAGTTTTTCGGTCTATCCACAGCATTAACATTAACAGAGAAATCAATTTCCCGAAATTTTCAAATTGGATATGCACCCATAGTAAACATACGAATATTCATGGAATATGCAGCATATTTTATTCCTCTTTGTCTTGTTCATATTTAAAAATATTACATCATTTATGCACAAAAGTGACATCAAGCAACCAACACATTTATTTACACTTAACAGTTTGTTATTTCTAATACCACTCGGGTTTTTCATCCCACAAAATAGACGCTCCGAAGACTGCCTACATGGCATGATCGGTATATAGCTTAACAGTTTTCTTTTGAGAGTATGGTGATTAAGTAAATCAGTGTCACTAAGAAGAAACTGAGATTTTTAAAGCCCTAGTTATATCATGTCCTAGATGACCACAGAATATTTAATGTTCTAATAAAACGCCTTCATTACCCTAAAAAAACGATGAACTCAAAATATCGCAAAAAATTAATAAAAGGAATGAAAGGTAGAAACCATTGCATTTCCCTTCGAATATCAGAAAAATATATTTAAAAACGCGTTCTTATTCTTAATATTTTTAAAATCGGACACGGACAAAAGTATTTACTTCTAAATATTAAGCCTCACCAGACTACGACAAAAACACAAAGAGAAATGAATAATTAAATAATATGTAAAGGGGTGAACGATTTATGTGATTTATGTACGTATTAAATGAAACATAAAACTGAGGAATGCGATCACCAGTAGTCTTTTTTTCCAGGTCAGAACACACTTGAATCACGTGTGATGAATCTCGAGCATAAATAAAACTTATCTCCTGGTTCCGGCATATGGCAGAACAGGAAACCAGTACCTCTTGATACTGAAGCCAAAGAACGTATATCTACTCAATTTGTGCCTAGGAAGAGTGAAGATCAGCAACAACACATTGCCAACTAGGACCGTGTTCACACAATGTGTTCTAATTTATTGAAAGATGCGTTTATGAAAACTTCGATTCAGCGCAATGAAATAAAAGAAAAAAGTACCATCATCTCGGATTGAAAAGTTGTCCACGCTGAGCTTTCAGGGTCTCGACCTTAATTTCTTCTGGGCACTCAATACATCTTGGAGGGAAGGAGGGGGACACAATCATATAAACACATAAAACTGAATTTTCTTTTAAAATGCTGTTGCGTATATTCGCAATTGATACACACAATACACGGATGCCTCACCTTAGTTGGCGAACTGTGAGGGATCTTCCTTTGAGTAACATTTTTATACTTTTAAACGAAATTTACTCCGGGCCTAAATCACTTCATGAGATCAATTACGATTTCAGGGTAATCATGGGCCTCTGAACACGTTCTTCACCACACAAGCAACATAGTATCAGAATTTTTAATGAATTCATTACACAATATATATTTCTTTTAGATGGATTTATAAAAAACCGAACTTACCTTGTGATTTCATTGATTTTGTAAAACAAAAAACTACTGAACCGAAAGAGTCTTATTCGAGAAAGTAGGAAATGAGAAAATTTTTCCTAAATTCCTCTTTGCGTTTGAAATACTGGAAAGCAATTCGACTATTTCGTGCGAAGTACTCGAATTGCGTTCCTTCACTGCATAAGAATTTGAACTTAACAAACCGTGTCTGTAGTGGCGAGCAACTCGCATTCCGACTGAAAGAGCTGCCTGTAAAATCACACGAGCAACTGAATATTAAATTAAATTATATTAAATTAATTGATTTATTAGTTAACGCCATGGGCAAAATAAACAGAGCAGCGAAACGAAGTGCGTTAGAAATTAAATGATGGCAAGGGCAATTACACGTGACGACAGTGTGATCAATTATGACTTCAGGGTGATTATGAGCTTCTGAACATGCATTGATTACGCAAGGGACATCGCTGATATTTCATCTCCTGCTGCTAATGGAGATTGCTCTGTCTTAGAATAGGAGCAGTACAAGTGATGTTTAAAGTAATAATAACACATCCCAAAATGTGACACATCCAAATCTGTAAAATTCTGCACATGTCATGTTTTAAAGAAAAATGGAATTAATGAAGAGTTTTTTAAATTCCGAATTTTTTTGGGCGCGTTTGCATGTATATATGCGCCTATTGCCGCCACCATATCAATCTGTCCGTACGTCCGTCTACATGTAACAACTCAATTCCCACTGGACGGATAAAGAAGCCTAAATATAATACTATAAGTATCTTTCCATCCATTCCAAATTTCATTAAAAATCGGACAAATATAAATCCGGCAATTATAATAATCCAGCATATATGCTCCTGAAATATAACACACCTGCGCACATTAACTCGTTTTATTGTAACTTCACAATCTGATTACCATGAGCTCGTTCATGTAACCCGTCAATTGTATACTGCACTCTGAATGCAGCATTTAGAATGTACACCACCTTGTGTTGAAGGGCAACGCAGTTACGAGGAAATTCGGGAGAGGAAAAATCCAAAAAAAAGTGAAGCAATACCGGAATTAACAGTTTGGGGTGGGGGGGGGGATATTTTACACATCCTTTAAGAGAAAACTTCTAATTTTTTCAGTCACTGATAACCGTTTTCGAATGCAAACTTTTAAAAGTAATAACGAAAATGGCCAAACTAAAATGCTGAATTATGAGCAATGATCAGCTGAACCGATGGATAAATATTAAATCAAATTCAATACCATAAATCGCTATGCCCACGACAGCCATCAGCTGGAGAGATGATTGATAAGGTAGTGGCTTAAGAAAGAGAAGTCACCGTCTATCACTGATATAGTTATTACATCTCAATATCATTTTTATAAGTACAAAGGTGTTTGATAAATAAACCGATAATAATAATATAAATAAGTTTGCAAAATATAAAAATTCTCCTCCTTTCAAGACGTTTCAAATGCTCCAATTAGCGCTGCCTTTCCAGAATAGCAAAGGCACAGTAATGGAAAGTTCCTTGGACTACTACCAGACAGAACTTTATAACCAAATAAGACAAATCTGTGAAAAAATAAAAAAATTCCAAAGAAATAGCCTACATACCAATGTATTTCTGTTTCACCAGGACAATACAAATTAGTCACCCACACACTGAAATGACTACAACCACCAATCGTGGCCAGGAATTTTTGCTCCGTTCCTCTCATTCTCCAGATCTAGTCCATCCGGTCGGACTTCTGTTTGTCCAGATTAATGAAAAATTACCTGAAAGAATAAAATTTGAAAGTGATGATCCAATTAGCTCAATTGAATCCTTGTTGGAGACTCAAGATATGGCCTTCTACAAACAAGGATGACAATACTGAAGGATTGCTTCAAAACAATTGAGGAAATTATGTTCAAATTAAATATGAATTTTTTGTTACTGGTAATCTCTTTCGTACTTAGTCCGCGAACTTATCAATCGCCCCTCGTATAAACCAGATGGTATAAGCAACCAAATAACAATTTCATATCATTTTATTCCACAGGTTCGGTTCTATTTAAACACATCTGGATATACTGTTCGTCCAATTAATCTTTGTCATCAATGAAGGTCAGTGGTTGAGTTGAGATGTTGTTTAGTGCACAAAAACGTAAAGGCCAAATTATGCAAGTTTCCATGCCTCGCTCGAAGTATACTGGTTAAGTAAGGCATGAAAATTCAGCGGTGCGTGACAAGAAATTGATATATAATTTCGTTTCCATTTGTGATAACGCAGGCTGATCGCAGATATTAAACAAAATTAGTTATTTTAGTTTTAGTAGAGAACTTAGAAAAATATGGACGGCATATCTAACAAAATATATTAATTCTCTTTTCTCTTAAATGCACTGGCTTTAAATAAAGGTGGTAAATTGGCCTTTTGTTTTTACAAACACATACGTATTCCTCAATTTAACTACACTGCATTGTTTCTGTGCATAAATAAGCAGGGGTAAGTCACGCCCCTGCTTATTTATGCATAACGATACTATCCTTTAAAAATTGTGGTCTAAGCGTACAACCACATAAGACTACTGCAACTTTTAGTTGGAGTTGCAATAGGCTTTTCCTTGTCTGCACTATGAAAGTTATGATCATATTAAACGTCAAATGTGAAATAAGGTTTCACAAGATCTACGAACAGCTTACAATAAGAATGTAAATTGCGTCCGGCTCATCACTTGTTTCCTTGATGATCAACAGAAGTGATTTCAGGGCGACATTCTGATTCATGCATTATGATTTATGGTGTTTACTCTACGTATGAGTTCACTAAATAATTTTCCAAGTGTTTTCGTGTTTGATTTTTATTTTTATTGGTATAGGAAAGACACCTACTTCACAGTTATTTATTTAATCTTAATTTTGAGTCTAGTTCATCAGAAGCGAGGAAGCTTCAGGCACAACAATGACTAATTGTGGGCCAATTTAATATTCGAAGTTCAAATTATGAGTATGGTAAGATTATTAGAACCAATCTAAGGTGTTGCACTGCATTATAGCAAAAATAAAATTCGATTAAAAGACACCAATAGTCTACTTGGCTTCTGATTTTGACTGAAGAGGAAAATATCTTTCATATTTCGTTGGCCCTGTAAATTTTAATGGATGGTTTCAATGTTTTGCAACTTACTGACGATTTCTTTTTTTTTTTTTTGCATGCCCTGCTGGTGGTGCATCGTAGGCAGTCATGTTTTTTTTTTTCTTTTTTTTTCTTGTGAGTGGGATTAACAGTACAATGAGGCTTTCCCCTCTCCGTTCCAAGTGAATAATGGAGTTGGGATTCTATTACTTCACGCTGGGCGTTTGCCATTGCAGTGCCTGGTGCAGCCACGTCACTTGCATCCCTAGTAGTAACACCCCCTTAAGAGATTGACCCCCACTACACGAATGCAGTAAACTCCCGTTATAAAGCTTCTGCTTATAGCAGTCTCCCACTTTCAACGCATTTTTCTTCTGGTCTCATGGTCAATCCAATGAGTGCAGTGCACTTTTAATATCTAAAGCGCTCCCGTTTATATATATATATATATATATATATATATATATTAAAGTCCCAAGAAGAAAATAACCAACCTTCCTTTGATTTTTGGTTAACAGAGACTAAATTGTAGGAATTTTATAATGAAGATTGTCCACTTCATAGAAATTGTTTCCGGTGGAAATGACGTTTGTTTATTTCATATTATCTCTAAAGCCCTGGCGGGTAGCCCATGGTTATAAACACTATTCTGCGACACCACGTGGAGCTTGGATTCGAAACCGTCAGTGATTGCGAGGAATTTTTATATGGGCTTTTGTTCACAACATGGTAGAGTCATGTTCAACGATGTATCTTTTCCATATGCTTCCAAATCTGGTCTGGAGCTCCTCAAGTAACCGTCAATAAATTTCTTTTCCCTAGAGTATTGGGTTCCAAGATGGCTCAACAGCAAACTCGGTTTTCCCCATGCAATATCCAGGCACCAGACGAAGCCTCTGCAAGAGATCAATGAATCTGGAGTCATGCTTCTAGAGATTGTTTGCTTCCCGTTTTTAATAAAATCTTTTAAAAAGTTTTCATACTTTTATTATAATGCAAAAGATAGGTTGAAGGTGCCAGTAAAAGAGTATATTAAATACGCAGTTTTTCAGTATGCATATAAACCACTGCAAAAAAAAAGAAAAAGAAAAAGGATTGTTATCTCCCAAAATATTGACGAAATATGAAAAGAGTCCCGAAATGAGGATCTCGCTTATCGTGTCATTCAGGGATAGTTCCATAGAAAGCGATATATCGTGAGTTTACTAACTTGAACTGTGAACTGGCTGAAAAGCTAATAGGACTTTCATGAAACATTTTAAGAAAATGCAGATGAATGCTGATCTTGTATAAGGTATAAGCATCTAAAGGAACAGCTCTCTCTCTCTCTCTCTCTCTCTCTCTCTCTCTCTCTCTCTCTCTCTCTCTCTCTCTCACACACACACACACACACACACACACACACACACACACACACACACACACACACACACCGATGAAAACTGTGTGCTTCTGCTTGGAGGATAATAAGCGAAACGCTGAAACTCACAAAACGAAAGAAAAGTTATTAAGTTTAGACACTGGGCATACCGTTATTACGAGTAACTTCATCTCAAACATATTTACTTTCCTCTTTCGCTGTTTCACAGTGTTGCCTGGAGATGTGATTATTTTTCAGAAATGCCTACCAGTGCTTACGTGTACACACCGCCTATTACTGCAATTTCCTTTCTTTTTAAAGTGCACACTGCTTTTCTTTTCCTCGAGACTAAATGTAACGGATAATCTGCCGGCTAGCTACTTGTGACTCTCTCTTTCGAGCAGAGAGAAAACACGGAGCTTCAGTGACAGCCTTATTGATCGTTTCGCCTAGCATTCGTCAAGCATCCCGCCTTATCCAGAGATGTACACCCATTGACTACGTTGAAGATAAGTGTTTGCAGTGGCTGTCTTTGCGTACTACTTAATAAGCGAGTGAGGGACTCTGTAATAAGCGTGCCTCTCTCTCTCTCTCTCTCTCTCTCTCTCTCTCTCTCTCTCTCTCTCTCTCTCTCTCTCTCTCTCTCTCTCTCGTTCTGTGCACATCGTTGGTTCTTTGTTTTCCATGTAAATGGCCATCGATGTGTTCGTGTTATTGCTGAATTCTTCAACTTCGTTTCAAAAACAAACCAAGAAAAATGCCTTCTAGTTATAAGATCATTATACCAACAGAAAAAATCATAAATCTCAAATGTATTGTTTTTATTTGATTTGCGAACATTATATACATGCTATATTATCAACAGCATTCATCTGATTGATTGGAAATCGCAACTAAATACACTCCCTGGCCAGTTTATTAGAAAAGATGAGGACCTGGATATGCAGGAGCGTAGTAAATGTTTGCGGTCATGTTACAATGTGTAACGTATGCAGGAGACTCCATGGTGGGGATACTGGATCGCATGCTGTTCATTAGTAACGTGGAAAGTTAAAGATCTGAACAGCTTTAAAAGTGGTATAATTGTCAGTACGCGTCTAGAACATACCACGATACAGAAGAGATATTCTTGTCTTGTTCCAAAAGAAGTATTTTAAGAATTGGAAAATGAAACAAAAAAAGTTACCACAGAGGCAGTGGAGTGACAAATCAAGAGTGATAGAACGAGACATGGAAAGTTAGGAATGGGTTGATAAAGCGGACCGTCGTTAAACAGCAACATAACTGACTTATGCCTCCATGAAGGAAACAACACATTGCCATGAGTACAACTTTATAGATGATGCACGGTTTCAGTCGTATATCAATCCGCATGCCATTTCACTTCTAATATATTTCTATTCCGTTCACTTGCTTTCTTTTTTCCATAAAAATTTCATTTAGTTCGAGCAACGTACAATTTTTCAGCCTTTTTGTATTTTACACACGGAATCCAAATAGCTTTTGCTTTAGAAACATAATATACTGTACTAGTTTTTCAGACATTGGACACAAATTACTGTAACCTTCTTTGGTTTCTTGCTCGTTCGGTTCAAGGTCATCATCAACAACTGCAAAATTTTATTCTCATTGTCGTATATTTCCTTTCCTTTCCTTTGTTTATTTTGTTTCTTTCTTGCTATTTAATGTTTCCAGAGGAATTCAAAACAGATGCTAGTTGATCCTTCTTTCTCTTGGCAAACAAAGGAATTCTAGACGCCAGGATTAATTCAGTTTAATGCTTAGATGGAGTTAGAAGAGTGAATTCCTAGAAGGGCCACCGTTTGGTTCAGCATCTTACGGTGTTAAACTTAGATCTGTGTCAGCATTATCCATATTTAATGTTTTCTCTGAAGAACTACCAACTAGAACCAGCAGAAATTGAAAATAATTGCTTTAAAACTGCATCAGGAATTGATAGATAGAATGAATAGATTGGATGGATAGCAGTATGAAATCCAGGGGGCTGGTTAGCATAGAGGATGCTTTGTTCCATTAAATGACTTACCTGAAATATAATAATTTTTAAAGACTTAAATAACGTATAATGAAATATAATAATTTTTAAAGACTTAAATAACGTATAATGAAATTGACGCATTTATGTTGTGTGACTTAATAAACCAACAGAATATCCTTCTCAGTTCCAAATTTGAGCATTTACATGGATATGTAGAAAGCATGACCGTCTTGAATCAAAAGGGTCTCCCTTCGATATTTCTTGGATAAAATGTTTCTTCAGATGCCTCTTCAATAGATTTGAATTTCCAAGCCCCGTGGATAGCACCACTGTGCTATCCTCGGAAATTCAAACTTAATGCAAGGAAGCGAACTTATTATGCATCGGTCAAAAAAGAAAAGAAAGCAGAAACGCGAGTCAATCACAATCCAGTTTCGCTTTGTATCTTGTCGGTGTCTCTACCTCAACTATCTTGGCAGACAACTTATTCAAACGATCAACAACTTGCTGCACCAAGGCCAATAATTCTAATTATCAACATGCTTTCCTGAATATAAGTCTTGAATCACTGCAATAATTCAATCAGTTATTGATATAGTATACTTGCTATTGAATTTTAAGGTTAGTTACAGGTCCTATTCAAAGAAAAGACCATCCAAGTGTTTTAATCACTCAAATTAAAAAAGTGAGAGTAAACGTAGATTTAATTAATCACTTTTAACTTCTCCGCAGGTTACTGATATGTATAAAGGGATGGTTGAATAGCAGGAGCCAGAAAGTGGGTATAAATGGCCACTGCTTTTCACGGATTAATATTATTAGTGGAGTCCCCATAGTTCGGTACTGGGCCCTTACTGTTTTCAATATTTATTAATGATATTGCTGAAGACATGAGTTTAATGTCTAAGCTGTTTGATGATAAGGTCAGCAGGGTGGTTTATGGCAGTATAATCAAGGTAGGCGCCTGAGCAACAAGATTAGTCAGGCGCACAAAAGGGTACTCTTACAAGAAAGACTGTAATTCTGTAAATTTCACTATATGGAAACTGAGGCAGCAAAAAGCATATTCCTCTACATGATGCTTGAAATATAACCATAGAAATAAATTAGAATTTTTATTTTTGTTTTGTTTTATTGTAGTGGTTTACATCTCTGTTGGTGATATTTCACATAAATTTGGACCTGGTGCCCGTCAGAGGGGGCGCCCTTAAATTTCTATTTAATTGACTTTCAAAATTCAATGAATTATTATTCTTATATTTAGATTTTCTAAATTATTTTAGAGAGTTTCTGCCGAAATATTTTTACTCTCTTCCCTCCCTGTTTGGTTTGATTTAATTTAGGTTTAATTTCGACTATTTTCGCTCTTGTCTTGCCATACTGCTAGCATTATTTTATTTTTTATTTTAACTCTCATTCTAATTTATTTGTATGGTGTTATATATATATATATATATATATATACACGCAAATGTTTTCCATATGTTTGAAAAATTCTTGGTTTTGTTTAAGAAGAATTTTAAATCCAATCATTTGGTTGCAAGAGAAATGAGAAACAACTCGATAAGAACAAGTGAAACTTCTGAAAACCAATTTTTCTGTCAGCAAACATTACATGAAACGTCAAGTGTGGATACAAAGTCCATTTATAACTCACCAAATAAATAACAACACCAAAAGAAGAAGACATATCGCAGACTCTGAAGGGATTTCTGATTCAGGTTTTAAAACTATTTTTCAGAATACTTCGATCCCTATATTTCGGCTAAAAGTAAAACAGCGTATCCAATATGACGCGAAGTTTATTTCAAAACATTTCAATGTTTGCGCGAGTATTTTATTTCCAATATGGCTGCCATTAAATAAAAACTAACAAAGAACAGATTACAGAACGACGTCGGTAAAGTATAACTCTCGGAATAGACTAGACTCTATTGAATTTTCAGTTTTAGCAGTGTTATTTCGTACTAGTCTATCGAAAATATATTTACTTTGCTAACTTTTTGTTGTTTAAATATCTATCGCTGTGTATTATAAACAACTTCAGTACATATTGATCCCAGAAAGAGTACGAACAACCAGGCCGTGATGGAAATAAATGTCCTGCATTTGTCTGCAATCAAAGATCATTAATTTATTTAATTTTACATGCGGTGTATAATTTTCTAGTAAATTATTCTAGTAAATATTGCTTTAATTAAAATTAGAATGAAATGTAGTTATCTAGTGAAAAATTTAGTGTAATAAAACTTCCATGGGGGGGGGGAATAAATTTAAAAATTTAAAACCCAGTGATCATCACTGAGTGATCACTGAAATATGTACACTTGCCAATTACCGTGTTGGCCACCGTTCGCACGAATAACAACCGCTATTCGCCTTGGCACTCCACTAGATGTCTGCAGACGTCTGGCTGCCATTCCGCCTGCAATTTTTTCCACAGTGTCGGAACAGATGACGGTTGCATGTTCACAGGCCTCACTTCCCGTTCCAAAACATCCCACTGGTGTTCAATTGGATCGAGGGCATGCGAATTTGGAGGCCAATCAAAATGCGTTACATCTTCACTGTGTTACTCGAACCACTTGTGCACCGTGCGGATCCAATGACATAGAGCCTTATATTCTTGGAAGATCCCGTTTCTCCGGGAAAAAATTAAACATGGTAGAGTTCACATGGTCTCCTAAGAGATACCGGTAGACTTGGCCAGTGAAACGTTGGTCCGTACGCATCAGGTGTCCTAGTTCTTGCCAGCAAACATGACCATATTAACCAGTGTAATATGGTCATGTTACTAATATGGTCATACGCCACCTGAATGAATAATGGGCACTATGCATGATGGGTCCATCGACTAATGTTGCTTATGCCACACACGAAGGCGTCCGTTGGAGTTGCACCAAGTATTTGGTTTCATTTGACCAGCACACTCGTTTCCAGTCCTCCAGCGTCTTGTTGACTCCACAGCATTCGCCGTCGATGATGATGATCAGCGGTGAGTAGAGGTTGTCTCTTGGGTCGTTTGCTGTGGAACCCCATACGTCTGAGTGTGACGTCAATTCGGATACTGTTCTCGCATTTCCTCATACTGTATTGCGATGTCAAATGTCGCACAGTAACCTGCCGTTGAGCCCGTACAATGTGCTGCACACTTCGCTCACCACAAACATCCATCTTGGCGTAATCCTTTCCAGTTCTGTCGGCGGAAGGCGGTTTGATCCATTCGACACCATTCTTTGTACAGTTTAACCACGGCGAGCCGTGAGCAACCTAAAAGGTATTTTGTTTCTGATATGGAAACACCAGTCGCACGAGCTCCCACAGTCATGCCCTTTTTGAAACTCCGTTATGTCTTTACTACGTCCCAGACTGCTACTTTATCTCTTTGACTTGTACGACCAGATGCAAATTACCACTGCTCTAGCGTACGAAGTTGTTTGGCATTTTATACTACGAGCTATGCGGCATAGCCCATTAGAGATGGGGTGGTTATAATTCAGTGATCACTGAGTGTAGTTTGTTTCCTTTGTGTTTTTATAAATGCGGCTAAACGGGAAAATAAAAAAAAAAAAAAACGAGTGGATAAGAAAAGACAAATTATTTGCTTCCCTTTTCACACAGATCACTATCCACGTGACCTTTTAATTTAATCAAACTGTCAGCCTCAACTACCTACAAAGGCCACCCGTTCCAGCAATCACCGACTCGCTGGCTAAAAGAAAACATCCTACAATCTAGTCTAATTAGATCACCTCTAAGGTGCCTGGTTGCCAAGCTCTGTAGTCCACATAATCTGGATCTTACCTCATATGGTCGCTCTTTTGCCTACCTCACCAAACGAGTTGTCAGTCTCTGGACCCTTTCAAGAAGCTCGATATCTTTTATCAAATGAGGTCTCCATACATGAACACAGTTTTCCAAATGCAGCCTTACAACTGCTTTGCACAGTGGGACTGTGTCCTCCCTATCTCTACAGGATAACATTCGATAAATAATCGATAGGACACCTCCGGCTTCTGAGTACAATAACGTACCAAGACTTTGCTTGGAATGTCTGGATGAGAACAAGCCGCCGTAGCCGATTGGTCAGGTGCGAGGGTTCATAAGTGCACGTGCCTTGCGTGACTAGTGTTCAAGACCGTGACTGCTAAATACGGTGCTGTTTCTTGTATTCTGTCTATTTTGTGAACTCCTCTGACCGTGTGGTAGTCCCAGAGTATAAACAGAAAATTTACCTTAAGATAACTGAATTACTTATTAGTTTAGGAAGGTTCCACAAAATACTGTTGTTTTCTATGTTTCTGGGACAGTCGGGCAACAGAAAAACAGAAGTAGGAAAAGTGGGAGGAATTTTTATCAGGCAGAAGTAATATAAAATATGTTCCACTGGTTGAGACAAAAGAAAAAAGTTCTTCTTCCACCTTAGCATATTAAAGCTTGGATTAATGAAGAATTTTGTTAAGGTTCTGGAGAAAGAAGGAAGTGGATTCTGCAACCTAAGGGAAGTGTTTTCCAATTTAACGTATTCAAAATTGAAAGAAAGAATGTGCATTGGACCTCAAATAAAAAATCTTCTCGAAGGTGATGTATTTGGAAACAAAAAAAAACAAACTACAGAATATTGAACTTGCATCTTGGCGATCGTTTAAAGCAGTTATGCACGGATGAATTTCTTTGAAGAAGGAAAGAAGAAAATTATGAATCTCTAGTGCCAACTTTATTGCAATGTCATAAAGATATGGGTTGCCGAATGCTTTTGAAAATTCATTTTCTTCCTTCCCATCTCAAGTTTTTACCTAAAATTTTGGGAGATGAAAGTGATGAGCAAAAGGAAACTTTCATCAGGACACATCCACGATGGATATCTAAAAGCGGTACCAAGGTCGCTGGGACACAACCCTAACGAGAGATTACTGCTGTCTTTCTTAAGACGGAAAACAAAATAAACTAAAAGAAAAACTCTAGATGGCCAACATGTCTAAGGAAACAGAATGTATGTAGTACATTATACATTTGATTAAAGTATTTTGAAATGCATAAGACTCGTTTTTAAGAAAGTATTGCGTATTATTGTATGATATTGGAAATTGATTGTTAATTAAGTTATACAATTTCAGTATATCTTTCTGGAGTGTGTGGGGGGGGGACACAGTCAGAGACACAGTTTTGATATTTTTGGATTCAGCGGATCAATTTCCTTTTGCTACTGAGGTATGGAAAAAAAATTTGGCCAGTGTTGTACTATAGTTAATAATTTAAATAATTTCATGATATTTATAAAATCTAACCATATTCCGTGATTCCAACACCGATCGCGATATTCATTTAATGGATTGCTATCCACAACAAACAATTATCAATTTTTATGTTCTTTTATCACTCAGGGAAAATAGATAAATAAATAATGCCTTCATTCCCACAAAGCAGCTAAACTCGATTAATTTTTAATTACGTATTTTTGTTACCGAAAATATTACATTTCGATTAAAAAAAGATGAAATGGATATTACGATCGCTTTAAAGTTGATTAGTATTTTAACAGAGAAGTGGCACTTGTACTTCACAAACAAACAAAAAACAATTCAGATTTTTTATTTTTTTAATGGTAACCCCAAACACGATAGGCAGAAGAGCCTCTAGTACTTTGTACGAATGAGGAGTGAGACTCAAACTTGTTGTCGATGGACTTCAATTTCTGTAGCTTGTAATTTTCAGGAAATGCACGTGAAGGGAGCTGCTTCAGAGAACAGAAGTAGGGATAAATGAACTGAAAAGTTATTTCTGTGAGTTTGGAGTTTGCAATGAATGGCTAGTTATTATTTGACGCACATGTTCGGATTGCTTTGGAACAGAGAGGTGGAATCAGAGATGCTGAAGGGCAGTGCCCATGGAAGTAGCTATAGAAACTGAACGTCTCTGAAACAGAGTGGAGAAACTTCGTAAGAGACGGGTCATTCATTAAATCGATTGTCCTCTTTTGAAAAGAGTCTAGCAGCTTGAGAGAGGTTTGGGGAGCGCCAGAGATCTGGGAAAAATATTTCATGATAGGGTGTTTTTGAGATTTGTACAGGGTCAGTAGCTGTTCACGAGAAAAGTTACCGCGAGAACGAAAAAGAACATTCTAATTACAGTCAAAACATTCAGACGCCTAGTTATACCGCCGATCATTCGCAAGTATTTCTTTACAAATACTTGTATTGTTGCAATGTTTGATTACAAATACTTGTATTGTTGCGATGTTTGATTACAAATACTTGTATTGTTGCGATGTTTGATTACAAATACTTGTATTGTTGCAATGTTTGATTACAAATACTTGTATTGTTGCGATGTTTGATTACATATACTTGTATTGTTGCAATGTTTGATTAGAAATACTTGTATTGTTGCAATCATACAAGTATAATTACAACAATACAAGTTACAATATTTCTGGCGGAAGCTGCAAATGACGTCACTTCCGCGTGGCATTTTTCGTGACCGATCATATTTACTCGGTAGAGGTGCTCCCCCCCAGGGGTGCTTCACATCAAAAATAGTTTTGTTTTTTTTTTTGACATTTCTAATTAAAATAAAAGCGTTCGTAGGTAAACGAAGAAAGGCAGTCTGTGTACAGTATTGCAATTTTAACTTAACACAGAGCTACATTAAGAGTTCAAAGTTATTAATTAAAGTCACAAGGCAATTCACATTTCAAAGTTTACTTTCCTATGCAAGGACCATTTTGAAGCAGATGTTCATAATTTTGCATCTTGTGTACTTACGCTATAAAATGCAATTCCAGACACTCCGTTTATAACGGGCCTTACTGTATTAAACAAGTCACATTTGGCATGTAATTATTAATAGCTGCTTATGAAACGTCGACCAAGTTCAATTTTCAAGTTTTTTTTTTTTTTTTCGCGAATCCCAAAGATTAGTAAAGCTTCACTTGTTATCCTAAATCCTTGTTTCGATGAGCACATGAATAGGGAAGCGTCTCGGAGGCTGCGCCAGCCTGCTGCTGCTGCTGTGAGGTAGTTTCAGTGTACAGGTGGTCATCGACTGTACTTTCAACTAATTTCACGCGCACCTGGCGTTTCGTTCAGTGAGGCACAACTTTAACCCGAACCCTCCTGTGTCTTATGTAGCTGATTAATAACGTGATCAATATCCAGGAATAAGTAAGGAAGGAAACTGAGAGAGAGAGATCTTCATTTAATTAGCATTTCATCTTTTCCTGGGAGCGCCTTGGGAGAGGGAGAAAGGCCCCATGACTTCGCTAGTGTCAGGCAGTCTACAAATCTAATTTACATCTCGGAAGAAATGCAAAATTAAAGAATACGAAGGCTTACACATCTCGGGGATAATAACGTGAGATACGACTTTCCCCGATTCCCATTTGTCCCCAATTAAAGCTTACTCGTTGAGCGTATAAACAATTTGATCGGTTCGCCTGCTTATTATTTGCTTTCCGTGCAATCCAGCTGTGAAAGACACATAGCTGTAGGCGGTTGCTACTGGCAGCCACGTGTCGCACGTACCTCTCAGAGAAAGGAAACTTCTTGTCGTTTTGAGCGCATGAAAAAAATCCATAAATTGATTGCCCAGTCACGCTTTTAAATCTACATTGTTAATATGAAGTTGTGAAATTATGCGAGGCAAAAAGTTTTTAGTTTTGCAGTAGCAGATAACGGGGTGTCTGCTATTGTGGTTTCAATAATTCATACTGGATTAAGGATACAACACCAGGAATTGATAAAACATTAAATTTTATGTTTCCTCCTGTACATTACCTCAGGACATGTCAATCGTTATAGAGAATAACAAAGGAAACAAGAAAGGCGGTTTATTCGACATCTTATTTTGTTTGTAATTTAGTGTTATCAGTCGAAGTGAAAAATCTTGAAAAATGCGAAGCATTCTTAGAGAATGAGGAGTGCTTACGTGAGTGTGCTGTCGAGAAACAATTACAGCGAGTAGAATGCATGTTGAGTGTGTGTGAGAGGTGATAAAATGTAAGAAACGACTTTTTTTTCCTTTTCTCTCTCTCTCTCTCTGATTTTGCTTAGGAACGATATGGGCACCGTGCTCTTTGGAGATTTTACTTCAGAGATGAAACAGTACGCTTCAAGGGTCCAAAGTAAACAAAAAAAAATAATAATGGGATTAAAAATAATGAGGGCCGCTGCTACGATCCCAGTCAGACAAAAACCAATTTTACTCATTATTATGAAGAACGTTTTAGAAAAGGACATGGAATTATATAAAAACATGGCATAAAACAACCTGAAAGTTTTCTTAGCTTTCATCTGTAATTACAGAAAACTTATTTAACAGTCGTGCGCACGATTAATGCAGCTAAGCCGCCATTCGCCTATTAAATAACTTCTCATAAGACGGTTCTAAACCGCAAGAAAAAAATAAAATAAATATATATAGTGACAGATACTAGAGAAGATGCCTTGCGTTATTGAATCAAGGGTTGTTTATTTTCCATATGATAACAATTCGTGATTTATCAGGTATACCAACAATTCTGAGATTTTAATTTCTCCCATGATTCCCTTTTTCTAAAAGGGAGTCACAAGAAATCACAAGATGGCGCTACAGGCATTTGCGAGTTTTTGAAATACCAACAATTCTGAGATTTTAATTTCTCCCATGATTCCCTTTTTCTAAAAGAGAGTCACAAAAAGTCACAAGATGGCGCTACAGGCATTTGCGGGTTTTTGAAATACATCACAAGTTGACCCAGGTTAAGAATTTAAAGTATATATATATACATAAAATACAGCAAAAATAAATAAATAAATAAATAAAAAATATATATATAATTAATTAAGCTTGAATTTAGTGTAATATGATAAAAATGCATACAGATGGAATAGTAGAGAACACAAGGTGCCGAACTAATAGGAGAAAAGTAAGAAAAAGAAAAGAATAAGGAGAAAAAGGAAAAGAATGGGAAGAACCTAAAAGATGTGTTTAATTACGTAAAATTAAAGGCTAAATCAAAGAGCCAATTAAAAGGAGAGAAGCTATAAGGGGAAAATAAAAATATTAATAAATTGATTAATAATTTACAAAGAGAAATAGCGAGCATCAGATTGAAGGTAGGAAAATAATAAAATGAAATAAAAAACTAAGGGAAAGAAAAAGTTTGATGAAAACTATAGAGGATAGCGCCTGGACATGGCTATGTCCAGGCGCGCATAATCTAGCGTTTCAAAAACTCTCCTTATGAGCTACAATGCTTAGAAACAAAACTCGAAAATTTGAAAAGTTAACAAGACAAACAGCCGGTGGAACATCCAGTTCTATTTTCAAGGGAAATCAGCAAAGACATTGGCGCCACCTGTTAACCAAGTAGCAAATAAAAAGAGTTTCAGTAATGTTTTTATTGAGGTATTTAACTATCACACTAAGAACTAATTAATTTGGTAAACACGTGAAGGAACTGCTGAATATAATCCTTATATCATTGCTAATATAGGTGAGTGCGGGGTTACAGGTTTAATATTCTATTACCATGCTTTAAAGTTTTAAATTTATCCGCAAAAGAAAAGAATTGAGAAAATCTTGACTCGAAAAAATCAGAGGAAAAAATGAAGAAAAGAAGAATCGGAGAGAGAGAGAGCCATGAGAAAAGGAACAAATGGGGCATATTTGTTTGAGAGAACGATTTGCATTCCGAGCTGTCTCGGGTAGAAAGCCAAAATCAATATGTTTTATGCGCGCCTCACACCGGGGACTTTTGTCATGAAAGATAAGAAGAAAGCTGCGCTGTAAAAGGCTGCAAGGAAAAATACAAACAAACGAAAGGAAACTATGGATCTTTTGCTTCTGCTTCTTTAACTTTAGACTTATGGGGCGTATCTAAGCTATGTACTCTTCGTTCCTTTGCCAAGGTGTCTTGGCTCCGCCAGCTCTGTTTCTTTATTGCTGTAGATATTTCAGTCTTCTAAGATATCTAAATGGTAAACATTGAGCATCAGAGACACCAGGAAACGGCTACCTATCCTTTTTTTTTTTTTTTTCATTATAATATTTCTTCGATAACTATCAACGCTTCACCTACTGTTTCATTCTGTTTTAAAACTTCGGATGAAACGAGTCGAAAACCGCTGGTATACTTATATTAAACAAAGATGTCAGCACCTTATATAAAAAAGATTGTTGTAGACGCAAAGGTATTTTGATAATAACGTTGTTCGACAGGAAGACAACTTACTAAACGTACGCAGTACGTTTCAGGCTCTTTATCAAATAGTAATAATTCGTGATTTTTAAGACTCATTTTTAAGACTAGAGGCAGTCGTCACTGTGCTACATCTCACTTGAAATGTGAGATAAAGTTTAAGAAGTGCTGGTCCGCATCAATGTAGATAAAATACCAAGAGGGAAAAGGAAAACTGAAATAAAACAACATCAGGGAACAAGGTGTGTTTGATCAGATGGTTTCCTGATTATTTAAAAAATATTATTGTCACTTATTAGGTGTTTAATGCAGTTACCGTCGGTGTAGTCTCAAGGAGCTTTGAAGCTTGATTCTATGCTACTGGACGCATTTCTCAAGACCCTGTTTTGTGGTCTCCTGCAATACATTCAAGGATTTTTCACTAGCCTCCGGCATGTTATTAGTTAGTGTTGGAAAGAAAAAGAAACCACGGGGAAATAGAGCTGAAGGATACAGAGAGTGAGAAACTGTGTGTGTGTGTCCAAACGTATAATCATCCATTACAAGGCCTTAGAAGATTTTCTTTGCAACGCATCGTGTGGAATCGGTTTGATGACTCAATCAACACTAACTTCCCTCTTGAAACCATAAGCTTTAGCCATTAATTTACAGCTTCTCAATTAGCTTCCTACATTAATGATGCTCTCTGCAGTGCCTGTAATAAAGCAGCCAAAAAGAAAATTTAGTCCTCCCATCCAACTCCTTGGTGGAACCGGAAACTTACTTTTCTTCATCAGCAAGTGAATTGTGCTAAGCATACTTACCAACGGCATCGCAGGAGCTGGCCACCTCCAGATGTCGAAAGGCTTAAAACAGAATATCAGGTTTTCAAAAGACAATACGTCAAGACCATCACCACCTGTAAAATCAAATCTCGGCTGAACTTGGTTACTTTCACTGGCAATCGGAACCCATGGGGGCTTGTTTATCGCCTTACCAGGAAAAAATTCCATTTTCCTGCTTTTTATTGTTCCTTACCTGCAAACGGTACCGAAGATCTCACCTGGAAGGGCACCATTAACACAATTTCGGACATTTTGCTTCCTTCTGATCGCCCGTAGGATGACTTGACTATTCATCAACATATAAGACCGCTCAATTACTCCTACTTTTGAATCTCAGCCATTTACGCAGCTCGAAGTGGACACAGTTGTCTTAGAAATTATAACTCTGGTTGCCAAGGCCTCAACCTTCACGAAGGCATCTTTATTACACAATTCCACAAGCTCCATCCAACGGTTCTGCCAACTCTAGTCAACAAATGTCCGAATGAAAGTACTTTTACTGTTATCTGGAAGACAGCTCTTCTTAAATTAATTCCTAAACGTTCCAACATCCGGAGTGGCACGTTCTATCGTCCTATTTTTCTGTTATCTCATTTAGCCAAAACACTTGAAAGACTGATTGCTATAAGGCTCACTTCCTTTTCACTGATACCCCTTTGTATCAGATAATCAATATGGTTTCCGACTGGACGACCTACTGAAGAAGCACTCGTTGAGTTCCTTCCTTGATTTTATTCTGCAAATTATAGTACATTCTTGCTATTTTTGTTGATTTCTCTGCAGCCTTTGATGTATTATGGTGGTCTAGTCTGTTTGCGCGCGTACGTGTTGCTGATTGTCTTCTTTCTCTTTCTAATCTTCGAAGAAGCTATTTTGAAAATCGTATACCGTAGTTAATATTATTTCTGAGTCAAACTCCATCTCCCGGTGTGTCACGTGGGTAGTATAGTTGGTAGAATCTCCGTCTTCTTCACACTGGGTGGAAAAGACCTAGGTTCGAGTCCCGTGGATGATATGAGGAATTTTTATGGGCCTTTTTCACAACGTGGCTGAGTTAGTTAGTATGTTTTACAAATACACTATTTGGATATTTTGGTTTTATCCCACTGTGCTCACAGTCCATTCTTAAGCTTTTACCTTTTTTCTTTCGCACTCTCACGTGGTTAAATAATGATGCAACTCAGCTAAAAATTAATTACTTTTCCACCTGCTTTTAGACTTCATCTTTTTAATGTTAACATTATAAATTGCAGACTCCATTCGGAAGCCTCCATATTCTCTTTTAACCCACCTTGTTATTTTACGTGGTCATTTGGCACCCACTCCTCAACCCACCATACAAGCAGCTTATTTTTAAGTGAGTCTGAACCTCCCAAACATCGCATTCGAAGCTCGCCTCCATTCATTTTTAAAGCGCATTTCTGTTATAAATCTATCGACTAACAGGAGCTGTCCTCCTAATTTAATCATTCAGTGGAAAATAGCTGAACGGCCGTCGGCTAAGTGATAGTGGAATACATGGAGGATGTAACTGAGTGTCACAGCGTTGAAGACTATCTCAAAGCGTTCTCGGAGTCAGCTTTCGAGGTAACGTCTGTTCTTGTTAAGGCGAAAAGGAAACCTGCTGCGTCGGCGACTCCTTTGGCTGCTGGGTATAAAGTTTATATATTGAATGCAGTTTCTTGAATCTGATCACAACGACGAACTCGCTCTTGAGCTGTAAATATTCGGTTTCGCAGAGAAAAGAAAATTAGCCGATTATTAACTAAAAGAAATAATTGATGAACTTCAAACAGGGTGACAATTAAAGAAATATTTCTGAGGGGTGATTTTTCACGCGTGCCTCTTCAACGTGTGGTAGTACAATCGCATGATTCCCAGAGCTGCGTAAGGAAAACTCCCCTCATTCCACGCACCGACCCCGAGTTCGTTAACCTGGTTTAGGCTATGCTTCACCGCACTGCAGAGGTAGTCTGTGGTGCAGAAGACTTCCTGTAATTGAGGCGATATCCAAAATGGAAAAATTCGCTCATCTTACCAGCAAGGGTAAGATGAAAAAATAAAGTTGTTTAGAGGGATCTAGTAGTGTGAGTTGGATGAAGAATGATAGGGAAGAAGGTTGAAGTACATAACTCCCTCCTTCAAAAAAAACAAGTGTAATTAAAATACATTCTGATCATCTTGAAGACGTGAAGATTCCTTGCATGGTGGTTCAAATTTTGCTGCGGTTTCTAAATAATGTTTTAATTGTATCTAATACACAGGAAAATTTACGCACTCAGTTGTATCTAAAGAAACTCGAGTCTTTCCCTTTCTATTAATATATGTACGTTTGCATTAAGAAATATCTCTAAACCCGATGCTAGCTACTTAGTTACAAAAGAAACAAGTGGCGCTGAACCTGAGGATGGCGCGTGGCTAATGTTCTTCCTAATGTGTGATGCCTCCTACAGCCCTTGATCAACCCTGCAGAGAAGAGCACGCTGCTTCTACTGAGATAATGGAAAAGACAATATCTGTTGTGATGGCTGGCAGCTAATCCTTGGCCGCCCACAGTTTCAGAAGATAACGTTGGTGTCATTGATCAAAAGGTTCAACCGAGAAAAGAGCCGATGCTTGAGCAAAATACCAACGCTGAAAGGAGAAGGAAGCAAGCAAGAAAACATAAGCTTAATGTTTTTCATGACGCACGCTTTAATCAATAAACGAAACCAATTTGTTATTGGCAACTTTCATATGCACGTTCATCTTGTGATCGCGCATATGGAACATAAGTTAAGTTATAATAGAGACTGATTGATACATAAGTCTCTATTCAACAACAACACTATTATATTAGCACAGACCACCAAATTAGAACATTAAATGTAGTTTGAATTTTACTTTAAAGTTTCATATTTTTCTGGTAGATGGCAATGCAAGAAGAAAAACTGTCACAATAATTAAGCCTTGATATAAGCTTAATTATTGTAATAATTTTACATTACGTAAAAGCATTATCATATGAAATATAACGATACTAGATTGCCCACATAGATAAAATGGCATTTGTTTTTGATACAAGTTATAGTTATACAATTACATCGATCACTAAAAGTACCCGCAGGCCAGTTCAATTTTCAACACGACTAATACATTAGTTTTAACTATTTCTCATATCAAAACGCAAAGAAACAAAGGTACACCAGAACAATGTTTATAACGATGATTATAATACAATATTATAATACATAATACAGATTATTAAAGTGTAATTGCAGAAGCACGTAGCCATCGAGAGTAGCACAGCCAAGAATATTTATGGGATTTTTTTTCCGCAACGATGCTGAGTTAGTGGGTTTCGTTGCATTTTTCATTGTTGCTTAACACGCACATAATCTAACCGATAGACAAGATTTGTTTACACTGCATGGGATATTTCATGTCTCACTGAATCGTAAATCCTAAGTCATTTTCGTCCTAAAGAATTTTTAATTACATTACCTTATAACTCCTGGATTTTGGTTTACCTAGGTTCAATACCTTAGATTTAGAAGCATTAAAACTTCACCTCCCATTTTTCGGACCATTTGTGCAAAGTATCTAAGTCGTTTTGAAATAAAAATGGCCTGGTTCTCGTCGTTATCCCCCATTCTTACCTTTAAATCATCGAAAGATTTGGTAATTTCCCCTGCACTCCTTCATTAACGTCATTAAGGAAGATAAGAAACAGAAGATAGCCTAATATTGATCCCTGAGGGACTCCACTTGCTTAACTGGTCCGCACTGAGTAATTTGTATTTATCACTACTTTACTCCGTTTATAACTACTCTAAAATATAGGACACATTAATCTTTTGGCCAGCCATTGATCCAATTAGGTATTTTATCAGGAATCTCAATATGCTTGTCATATAATAATCGTTCATGGGGAATCGTATTTGCAGCTTTACTGAAGTCAAGATAAATAATGTCAAAGTTGTTTCTTGCATCCAACTGTTTTATGACTTTGTCATACAAGGATTAAGGATACCATTGCTATAGCAATGGTCCTGATTTGTATCCTTAGTCATTCTCCATGACCTTTTCCACACCCCGAAAACTGAATTGTCTGTAATTACTCATCATGTCTTTGGAATCGCCTTTGTAGAACGAGGAAACGTTGGCGCTTTACCGATTCTCCAATTATGGGGAAATCGTCCCGGACTGTATTGATGATCTAATTAACATCACAAATGGGATGATCCACGCACATGCAGCCTTTTGTAGTATAACAGAATGTATACCGAACACTCTGGGAGTTTTGTCCTTCCTCGCACTCATTTTTCAATCATGACCTTCTAAGGTCATGCTTGAAAAATGGATGCGAGAGGACAAAACAAGACAAAAAGCTTTCCGGTTGTTTCGTAAATCAGAAACAACCAAGTAATAATGATACGAATCACTATTATTTACATTAAATAAATGCACCTGCAATGAGTTATGGCACGGTGCACTGCCAAAAAGCAAAAACTGAAGCATCATTGAATATCTTCATTCATTAATTGCATTCGCCCTCAAGTTAACATCTGGAAAGTTAAACACGTCTTAGTTCATCACAGTAACTTCAGTAATTTAAAGCAGTGTCAAAAATCATATGATCAAATGATCACCAGATGTTGTCTTCTGTGGTAGTGCAAAACGAGTAAGATGTAAAGGTGTTCGATAAAGATGGGTCTTGCTAGTCAATCTTCGGGAGGAATTCAATTTCATGTGGCTCAGTAACTCAGGGTAATTATATAACCATTTATCCCTTTATACAAAATTGTAATTGGTATATTAATCATCGAGCAGATAGTGAAAGTAATTTAAATTTATTGCAAATATTAGCAGAGTTGACGCAGTGAAATGCCATGATGTTACAAAAGCACAAGGACTTAATGATGTTAACGTGAACTCCTTGTAACTTGTCAATTTTCCGTTTACTGCGAATTCGAAGACCTTAGCGAGAAATCTTAACAGAGCAGATGGCAGTACAGATAAGGGATAAATGTTATAAAGACAGGGACTGGAAGTCCATCGGAGAGAGGACTATCCTTGAGTGAGAAGTCTCTAAATGTATATAATTACTCGCAAGAGAAAGCACAGGACTGTCCAGAAAGACATTTAACAGATTGTACGTAAACGCGTTTTGAAGATGAAAAATTCTTTCGGACCGCATTAAAGCATTTGCTTCCATTTCGACCAAAATGCGTGGAATAATGGAGAACATCTGAAAAAAAATGAATGTAAGATTAGTTTAATTTATGCTTTAACCAACTAAGAAATGATTTCATATAAAAATTGGACTCATTATTCTGGATGACCGTCATATATCTCAGAATTAAAATTTTTTTTCCAACTGAATGACTTCAAAATGAGAATAGAGTCATGCAGGACAAATACAATCATCATTCAGTTTTAATGAAACACCGCTAGCATCAAGGGTCTCTTTCACTAATGAGAGTACTTTGTCATAAGAAGAGATCAAGATCTTCGAAGTCTTTATAATGAGACCATGTGACTTTACCAAGGCATCCTGAACAATTACCTGCAGCCAACCCCAATTTAATCATGTCCCAGCGTTAGGGTGAGCTTATCAATATCACAGATACGAAAACGAATCTCAGCGGGAGAGGGATCTGACACACAATAGTTTCAGTAGAGGAAGAAACCTCCAGGTCTAAAACAGATCAAGGGAAGCTTTATCGCTTTAGTATAAAAAGTACGAAATTGCTGTACACTATTTGCGGCCATAATGCAATACAAAGCACGTGGCGGGATGAAAAGCGAAGTGGTAATTGTTGTTCGTATATCAAACGTCCTAATTAAAACATGATAATTGTAGATGAAAGGTAATAAAAGATAAATTCAAAGGTAATAAAAGATCAGGTATACGGTTCCTGTCATTAAAACGGTAAATTTGCTTCGATAAATTAATCCTATTAATAAACTGACTTTTATTCTGCCCATGTATGTCATTAGGGTTTGGTGTTCGTTTGGCTAAATTTCCTCGTAGTAATGGAAATATTCGCAACTATAAAAGGCGAAATTTCCTTATTTCTGGCAGGGCTCTTATGATTAGCCGACAGCGAACAACATTTGACCTTATCTCTTAAGTTTTCTTATCTCTCGCGGTAAACTAGCTGCATCAGGTTATTCTAAAATGTGTTCCTGATCTGGTGTTATAATACAATGCAGGCTTATTAACAATCTTCCATAATCTACGAGTATATTAGAAATATTAATTTCTTTAGTTGCAAAGTTATGGACGCAGATGAAATGTAAGCTAAGCTGGGAATGTCACAGGTCATGAAGGATATGCAAGTAGAAAGTACAGGAAGCTTCCATGCATAAAAGCATTTGCTTGAATCTTAACTTAATAGAAAGATGGTTTAGTGTAAGTTTTGTGTATTTTTTCTTGTCAAACATGGCAAGAAACAAGGAGCTGAGTTTTGAAAAAATAAGTACTATTATAACTCTGTATAAAGTTATTCTATGAGTGGTATTGGCAAAAAATGCCCATATGTTTCATTTAAAGAAGTACAAACTACCATTCGACGATTCATGGAGACTGGCACTTTTAAGGACAAACCACGATAAGGAAGACCGCGCGTATCAACAGAAGCACAAGGTAAGACCATAACACTGATTTATAAATGCAATCGACGCACCTGCGCTTACTGCACCTGAAATACGGAAAATCGAAAGAAACGGTTGACTTGGGCTAGGTGCCAACAACACTGTGTAGCTGAAGAGTAGAAAAACGTACTCTGAACGGATGAATACAAATTTGAAATTTTTGGATCCAAGCGTACAGTTTACATGAGAAGATCAACTAAAGAAAAAATGGTGCCACATTGTTCATTGCCTACAGTCAAGCACAGTGGTGGCTCCATCATGATCTGGATTGCTTCTGTGTTTCTAGAATGGGTAATATCATCAGAATTGAAGGAATTTTAAGAAAAGAAGACTATAAAAACATAGTTGAACATAATGCAAGATCCTGTGGACTTCGACTTTGTGGAAGACGAAAAACCCCAGTTTCTTGTGAAAAAATCAGAGACCGTCGGTTCCTCGCGTCATCGACGGGATTCGAACCCGGGCCTTTTCCACCGCGTGTGGGGAGAACGCAGACGATACCACTGAGCTATCCGCGCAGACCGTCAAGACTGGGAAGTTTTCCCACCTTCCAAAAATTTATGGGAAACCTTGCAGATCGCTTGGAATAACGTAAGTTAAGACACTATTATAAAATTAATCGCCAGAATTCCACGTCTGTGTAAGGCAGTGATAAAAACTCGTGGAGGATATTTTGATGAAAGATCAGTATAAGTTGTTAATATTAATCATTTTATTTTTTTTTGCTCTAAGTTTTTCAATGCTTAATAAAAAAAAAAACTTAAAATACTTTGTAGCGTGTTGTTTTTTACATTAAATCTTATACTGCCATAGCTAATTTAAAAAAAAAAAAACGTAAACTGTTGTCATACGCTGTGATTATAAACTTTTAGGCGGGTGTGTATGTACAATTTAAAAATGCTGTGAGTGTGTATTTCTTTGGTACACTTTGTCCGCAATGTCATCGTAAGGCATCCGGTAATAGTCTGCCAACATTCATTTGTTCCAGAAACCTTTGTAGCGATCTTCCATTGGCTTAATATCTTGTTGGAAAATTTCCTCCTGCTCGAAACTCAACTTTCCAAGGTTTTCGGGAAAGAAGTCTAAATGCGAATTCAGTGGTGAAACTACTATACAGCCAGGTCCACCACTGCTTGAGGAAGGGGAGCAGGAGTCACAGCTCCCGACACTTATTTGGTATAGTTGCTAAATGTCACGTCGTGGCCTTTCGGCAATCTGACAGGAAAGACTAGAACTTATAGTTTCGTTAGTGATGCAAGAAATGATGTTTCAGCGACATACGACATCCCAATTATTTAAAATCGAGCAGTTTCGGAACTCCATCTTTGTGAATTCACTGCTCCTGGTCCTGTTCGTCACTAGCTCCAAAGTACAAAACAGGGCGAAAAAGCTATGCATAATAACTACCGAACTTATTCCTATCTGAATACAATTGTGAAAATTTTAGAACTCCTACTTTATAAATATCTCAGTTCCTACGTTCATCCTTTTATCAATAATCATCAGTGCACTTTTCTTCCCAGGAAATCAACTGTTTCAAATCTGGCCTCATTTCCGAGAAATTAATTTGGACAAAGGAAATCAAATTGATTCGCTTTTCCTGGATATTTCAAATGCATTTGACTCTGTCCACGTCGATCTTCTGCTCTTCAAGCTTTAACCGTATGGTCTTCGATCCCCATTACTGGATTTGCTTGATTCACTGCTTAGAAATCGTAAACTAACCGTAATAATTGATGGTACTTCAGCAACTCCGTTTGCTGTTTCGCAAGGTGTTTACCTTAATGATCTGTCAACTTTATTTCAGTCCGTTAATGTTGAGTGGCAACTCTATGCAGATGATATTAAACTTTACAAAGTTATTTATTCTTCAACTGACAGCGATGAACTCCAGTCCTGTCTTGATTCCCTCTCACTCTGGCTCACTAAAAATAACTTGTTTCTAAACCCAGTAAAATGTAAATTATGTCTCTTTCGCTCGACTCCTGCTGTTAGATCCGCCGTCTTTACTGATTATTATATTGGAAAATCTTTAATTTCAAGTACTGATACATTCATGGACTTAAGTGTCCTATTTCGATCTGACCTTCATCCCTCTTTTTATGTTGATCACTTAAATCTCAGACTTCCAAATTTCTTGGATTAATTGAGCGCTCTTCCTCGATTTTCAAGGGTTACAAAATTCTTCTTTATAAGCTGCTTATACTTCCTATTTTAGATTACTGTGATTTTTTTGGTCCCCACAACAGGAATATTTTTCTCACAGACTTGAGAGAATTCAAATTAAATTCATTAAATTCTTATTCTTTCGAAATCGCCTTTCCTTTCACCATCTAAACTATGGAGCTCTTTGTGGTCTCTTCAGAATCTTTCCTCTTTACTCCACACGACAACTCCATGGGTCTCTTTTTGTCTACAATATATCATAAACTCTATCATCGATTCTCCATATATTCTTGAACAAATATCTTTCACTACACCCCGATTAAATTCTCGTGTCGAATTCTGTTCCTCACTGCTTGCCTCTCGTACTCAACACTTTCTTGGAAGTCCTCTGTCCCGTTTCCCTCAGGTATTGAATAATCACAGTATTGATTTTACACTTAAACCGTCTATTTATAAGAAATTTCCCTTTACTCTGATATTCAAATTTTGTATATATATTTAATACTAATTTTGTATCAAACATCCGTAATTCTCAACCTTCTCACCATTATCTAGGATCTGCGTGCCCTGTGGGTTATAAATTTTAAATAAATAAATAAATATGCGGGACATCTATGTTTATCTCAAAAATTTCTACAAGCCATTTGAAAGCCTACGGTCCCACAAAAATTCCCTCTTTCACTTTCGCGACACTGATCATTGGAAATTTCTCACTTAATTAATGAAATCCTCTCAAATCCAGCTTATCCACTGCTTTCAGAAAACCCTTCATTAAGTCAAGTTTAATGCAGAGAAGTAGGAGGAAAATCTTCACCGGATCCACTAATGGAACATACTGCACTCTACTCGTTCCTGGCTCGTAATTGCTCCTTTGAGGCCAGTCACGTCTGATGTAATGGCCTGAGATAGAATGGATGCCCCAGAGGCATAGGAAACAACAATATTCTGTAAAGCCTCCTTGTATACCCATTAACATCCCAATAACTTTGAATTGCTTCCAGTGGTGTCTTCATGTTATAGTATGTCTCCTTTAGATGAACACGGTGGGCAATGGGGATGAATCAATTTAAGTTTCCCTTTATGCAAGAGAACAGCTTTCAAACTTCACTGTGAGGAGTACATGAAGAGGCGCCATCCCTAAAAACTCCACTGATATCATGGCATTAGCAGAGAAGACCGACCATTTACTGTAAAGAATGTCGCCAAAACTTGGTTTATTTGTTGAGAGTGAGACATTTTGATGTTATTAACCAACGGTTTCTACTTTAGTCTCGAGGAGAAAAGTTAGGCTTTAATTTTCTAGAGGGCTAGATCTGTAATGAGGTCATTCAAATCATCTTAGATAAACAGCTCCGGATCGGAAATCTCTTCTTCAGGATTGGCTGAAGTTTTCAGGTCTTCGCCAATCGCACCTCAATCGTATTCCATTTCATCTTCTACAGAAACTAATCCATGCCGTGGAAGTATCAGAATTGGTATACTGTCATCGTAAAGAATTGGTCTCACCAATTCTTAACCACAAGATTGTTCATACGGATTCGGATAAATGAAGGCGAGAATATTAAGGCGAAAAATACCGCTTGGCTGTCTGATCGCACGAGTATGAAGAAAGTTACTCTACTAGAAAAGAAAACAGTAGAATCAGTGAGTTCAAGAGAGGCATATCTTTTGGAACTGAGGGTCCAAATCTTTAGCGGGGCAAGCTGTGCATGCCACGTTTTTTTAGGCCATAAAGGGCGAGGAATGCACAAACTGGAGTCTGTATGTGTTTAAGGTTAGGGAACATAAAATGGGATCAAAGTAGGATCTTGATGGTTTTAGGAAATATTTACATACTGCTTATTTATTTATTTATCACTATATATACGTAACAGAATAGAATTCCAAAGATTGACATTAGAATAAACAAGTTAGCTAATGTATGTAGCGCATCACATTTCAATTTTTATTTCTTAAGTTAATTCAAAATTTTCTTGTACTGTGATTAATAGCAATAAAAAGTAAACAACTAATTATCATATTGCCAATTAATTAATAATTGGTTAAACTATTAATATATAAAAGTAATTGTTTTCACTTCACTGCAAATACTTCACAACGTAATATTCACTCCATTTTGTTATCTTTTTGTTAAAAATCGTGTCCGCTATATGATCCAAGGTCTATGCTGTTGTGATGAAATAGCTTCTAAATATAAATTTCATCAAAACCCGTCCATTGTATAATGGCAATAATGAAAATCTTTATAAACAAATTACATAAAACCTTTGGTGAAATCAAAGGCTCCATCAGCTCCAATATCTCCAAAGGGAGAACCAGAGTATAACACATAAGTAACGAAGTACGGTTTACATTCTTAAACAGAATCGAAAACCTTGGAATAAAACCTATCATTTCATAGGCTAATTTATAATTTTTCAAGAATTTATAGATCTTTTCCAATGCAAACTCCTCTATAACTCTTAAAGCGCGAAACGAAATCAAATCGAACAGTTTTTTCATTAAATGCAGATGGCTGTTCGTTATTGTGACTGAATCATCGAGAATAATCAATAAAACCTCGAGCGCACTTTCTCAGCCATCTTTCTCAAAAAGAAAGATGGCTGCGATGGACAACCAAATATAATAAAATTTCCTTCAATTAACAAATATAAACTCTTAGAAATTTATTGCTACTCATCAGAAGCATATTCAGGTAACGCAGTACACATCGGTAGATTCGCAGGCATCAAAAGAATTCTTAAATGGGTGGTAGTCACCACAGCAGGAACGTTCTTCGTCACTGTCAACAAAAAGCAGCCCAACAACGCACCTTCAACAGAAAAGGTATTGCGCAAAATGATCTGAGGATGTCGTGGAATAATTCTAACATACCCAGTACCAAAGAGAACCCCTTTTAGAGGAACTTCATACCGGTATTGAGCTACAACGAACAAAGAATTTACGGGTGTCATGCGCACAAAGCGACCAAGCTACTGAGAAATGACTCCTTTTTCCATAACGATACACCCCTCCCGAAAAAGAAAATTTGGTGGTAGAAATTTTCCGCAAAACAACATTGAACTGTTGTGCGATGTATCATACATAACTCTGCAATCCATCAGTGATTTCAACCCACCTCCGGACAAAGGTATTGACGAAGCGAATAAGAAAAGAAAAACCGAATATTAATGGGCATACACACACACTGCTCGAACTTAATGTTAAGTAGGACTTCTCTATAATAGTTTTTACCATAATGAAGCGCGTGTATAGACTTTACGTGCATGAGAAGAAATTCAAATAGAATAAAAGAAAAAGTTACAACAACAAAATTCTAACAGAAAACAAACGATGCATTTCCATCATTTTCTCTGGACAAAATGATAACATTCAAATAGAAACTGATCTTATAAAATACGAGATTTCAACTCATATGTTTTAGGCTCTTTTTTATTTGTATTATATTTGATCACATCAAATAGATATCGAAACAGATTCAGATTTATAAAAGCACTCGCACGGTTGATCTCCATTTCTATAGCTATGGTCCAGTACTCAATTTCAGGATCATAAATTATGAAGCCTTAGTTTTTTAGTGACTCCTGTGAGAAACAAAAACATTAAAAATGCGTGCAGGAATGTAAACTTACCTATCAGCAAACTTCATTAAGGCAAAATGTATAAATTGAAAGCAAAATCAAAAGAGCTTTGCACATTAGGAATTATAAACACGATGACTTTGTTTAGCATTAGTACCGAGGCATATAGAGCCATGAGGCGTCAGTATACTGAGTGTTTTTGTTTTTCCTAATAAAAAAATGGAATTTCGGAAGAAAATATCAAGTAGCCCGTGCTCGAGACCGAGTAATTTTGTTACGGTGTGAAAGTAGCCAATAAAAATCGCGGTGTACAGCGTTGCTGTATCCTGCCACGAGCGATGTTAAGACCTAGGGAAATGCAAAAAGGGTTACTGTTGTGCTGGAGCAAAGGCAAATTGGCTGAGTATGCGAATCCGAGTTGGGAATGTGTCAATCTATACATTTCCAAGTTAATCTTTGGAAATCTAACTTGGAGGGTGGAATACCTACGTGATGAAACTTTTCGCTCTTTCGGATCTACGTCCGAAATGCCGCAATGTCGCTTCCCTGCAACGCTAGGAAGCATTTACGGAAAAGCAACGAGCCACTATTCGAAAAGCACTTTAGCCGGGGAAAAACAACGTTTTAGAGTATCCGATATTATACTTTAGTGCAGACAAATCTGCTACGAAACAGACGACAGAGATGCGCTTCCTTTTATCATATTGCTATCAGTAGCTTGACTGAGCACTGTACTTTATGACATTGCATAAGAAACAGCGTGCCAGCCACTCTGGCGTCATCCGTCTCTCTGATGTGATTGTACATAATACGAAGGGAATGCTATCGAAGATAGGTAGCGATTTCTTCAAAAACTGCATTGTCACATTTTAAGGCGATCTATCCGCCATATTACATTATACAGGAGTGGCGTTGTTCTTAAGAAGTCGAAGAACCTGAATGCTGCCAACAGTTGTATGCCATTTTCCTTAATGTTTTATTCTCCTACAAGGAACTCAAACTGTTTTCTCAAGTATGAAATAAAGCGCAAATAAAATAGGCACTTTACATTCTTTTATGCTACCGTTTAGGCAACGTTGACTGTTCTGTACACAAACGTGCATGCAAAGCTTCTCAGTCTAAACTGTTTTGAAGTGAACAGCAATTTCCAATGGACTCAGTCGATCGCTTCTCATTAAACTGCGGTCACAGTCATTTCGGCATGTGTCGCTTTGTTTAGCAACTATATTCGCAATATGGTTGCTAAAATATATATACAGTACACACATATATAAGCAATATATATTCGCAAGTGCGTTGGAGCTGTGAGAGTTCCTTAGGGTGCGGTCCTTTATGCAATTTCATTTGCTTTGCAGCCGTTCTTATGGCCTAACCAAAGTTTAATTTCTTTTATAGATAACCTTCATTACAATGGGCAATCTGCACTATGGCCAAAAATAATAATTATATAAAAAATCATCCCTCAGATCATAACCCATCTTCACCAAATGGTCTTCAACGAAGTCAATCAGCGCAAACCGCAACTACCAACCAAGAGTATAAAAGGATATATCCACCGCATCCACCAAGAGTACAAAAGGAAAGCTAAGGCAAACCAACCTGGGATAATACATACATCAACCTTACAAGGCCACTTGTAAACATGACCAAAACATGACTAATGATCATTCGCTGGTCTGCTATTTGGTCTTCCTTTGCTCAGTTGTTTGCTTGGTCTGATTTTCTGGATACACTGATTTACTGGATGACTTGAACAAGCTTTAAGAAAATGGAAGTCCTCTGTTCCGTTTCATTCGGGTATTGAATAATCACAATATTTGATTTTACACTTAAATCACCTGTGCATAAGAAACTGCTCTTTATTTTGTTTTGTTAATCCAAATTTTGTACTGTATATATTTTAGTACTAGTTTTGTATTGATGAATAGTATTTTGCATTGATTCCCTATAATTCTCGCCACTATCTAGGATCTACAGCCCTGTGGATGAGAAATTTATAAAAAAAATAAATAAAAGAGGCAGCTATTCTTTAATGCGGCAAAATGCAAGGTGCAAATTCAAGATACAAAATGCACTTGGGAAATAGCAATCCCACAATAACTTACAAACTTAGTGGGGTTAAACTAAAAATATTAGAGAAAGAAAGGGGTCAGGCAGTTACGATACTGACAGATATGAAGTTTTCTGAGCGGTGTAAACTGGCGGCCTGGAAAGTTTATGGTATCCTATCGGCGATTTATCGCACAACATCCTGTAGAGATAGGGAGGTCATAATCCTATTGTATAAGGCAATTGACAGACCGAATTTGGAACACTGTGTCCAAGTATGGAGACCTCATCTGAAAAAAGACATTGAACGTCTTGAAAGAGTCCAAGGACGAACAACTCGCATGGTGAGATCAACAAAAGAGCGACCGTACTAGGAAAGAGTTCAATTATGTGGGCTGCAGATGTTAGCAACCAGGCACCTTAGAGGGGACCTCATTTGAGGTTTACAAGGCTCTAAGAGGGGTTAGTAAAGTGAATGAAGGCGGAATTTTCACTGTTATAGAGAATTCTACAACTAGAGGACATAAATTCAAATTACAGGGGAGGAGGTTTCGCCTATATTGTAGGAAGTTTCCTTTTAGCCAGCGAGTTGCCGATTACTGGAACAAGTTGCCTCTGCAGGTGGTTGAGGCTGACAGTTTGCAGAAATCCAAAGGTCAACTGGATAGTTACCTATGTAAGGAGGGAAGTGCCTAATTTGAATTTTTTAAACTACTTTTTTGTTGACAGTTCAGCAAAAGCCTGTGCCTTCCTTGCACTATATGGCTATGTTCATACTCAGACGGCTAATCAGAACATGCCGATTCCCTTTCACCACCTAGAAGTCTGTTCGGCCGAAAAAACTCTCTTGGTAACTTCAGATCAAATCTTCCTTGCTAGTATACAGTGGAGGACAAATAAACTGCATCACTTGTGAATTTTGCAAATAATGTGTTTTGCGCTGCATTGTGGGTTGCAGAAATGTTTGAAATGCATTTGTTAGATGGGACGTATATCTCTGTGAATTAAATCCAATAAAAGGCTCCACCTGATATATCTAATTGCCATAAATATCTTCCCAAAGGGTAAAATGCGTAATCAATGGAAATATGAGAAATCAATGCAAATGGCAATCACGACAACCAAACATACATTTTTATTGAATTTACGTGTACAAACTAAAATGACAGATTAACGTAATAGTGTTATGTACTGTAAATCAGCAAAATAAGTCCACAATATCTTGTTGTTTCTCCTTCCTCAATATTTTGTTGTTTCTCCTGGAGCTGCAATTACAGCCTTGCAACGATCTGGCATAGAGTTAATCAACTTCTCGATATACGGTTGCTCAATTTCGTGGTACCACACCCTTACAATGCTCTCCTGCAGCTGGATCTTACTTGTTGGCTTCTTCTGAGCAATTTTAGACATTATGTCCCCGCAATTTTCAATAGGATTCAAATCTGCACTGTTGCCGGCCCAGTCCAACACTGTAATGCCAGCATTTCTGAGGTATGACTGCACCTTAAGGGAGAAAAAACGAGGGGAAACATTGGTGTAAGTGTGTTTTAAGCCTTGTGAGACAAGAAGACAAACTCATTATTAAATCTAAATAGCATAAAACATACTAATTCTGTCATGTGGCAAGGTGCTGAGTTCTGTTGAAAAATATAGTTTTGGACATCTGTGTGGTGATCCCTAATAATGGGTTTCAGGCACTCCTCCAAGATAGCAGTGTAAGTTTCTGAATTCACCGTTCCGTTAATAAACTTAATTCGCCCCACCCTTTACTTGCTATTCATACCCAGACCATCTGACCGGCGCCGGCGAGGAACTTTACAGTCGGTGTAATGCAGTCAGGATGGTATGACGCCGACTTTCGTCTTCTGACATATCGCTTTCCATCCGAGCCATGCAGGTTGAATTTCGATTCGTCAGAAAAGATGACGGCGTCCCATTGATCTTTTGTCCATGAAACATGCGTTTTAGCCCAAGCAAGTTACTTATTTCTCATTTGTTGGGGCAACAAAGGCTTCTTCTTGGGCCGATAGGCATGCAGACCACATTCCGAAAGCCATCTTTGGATAGTTCGTGCACTTGTTTCAATACGAGAGGCCATCTCAAAGTCGAGTTTTAGATCAGGAGCATGACATGGTCTTGGCGCATTATAGCCTTAGTAGCTAATGCGCCAATAAAATCAAAACAAACAAACAAACAATTAGACCAGGAGCACTAGCATGGCGATTACGAAGGCATAGCCGTTTCAAATATCGATCTTGGGAAGGTGTAGCCACTCTCTTACGGCCTGATCCAGATCTTCTCTTCACATCACTGGTTTCGCGCTTTAATTTCAGCACCCGGGATACTGTTGATTGGCGACAGCCTATTTTATCAGTGAAAACACGCGTAGAAAGCCCTTCCTGGGACAGAGCAACAGCTACACTTTTTTTTTTCTTGGTTCAACTGAACATATGGAGCCATGCTTACACCTCCGCAAAACAGGATACTAATGAAAGTGTATACCCTTCCAACGCTGTATTTATAGAAACGACTGATGCAATACCTTGCAATTACTGTCTGATGCAATAGAAGCGTTATCTGACGCAATACCTTTGCTTTACGACAAAGTATTTTATTATTTTATTTATTTTTTTTTTTTTTGGCGGGCTCCAGGGTTTCCCCTATTACGACAAACAAAATGACTGTAATCAAACAATATCTTATACTTGACACACTAGGTGTGAAGATTCGCGAATGAGCACCTAGGTGCCACTTCACTGTGCACTTAAAAACATGGCCTCAGTACATCAATTCCATAATGATCTCCACAGGATATGTGACGAAAGGCAAACAAAGACACCTTGAGAAACTTATCAAAAAATTCAGAATCTTAGAATGAAGGAATGTATGGTAATTGTCTCAGAATCAAAGCGTTATCAATCCTCTCAGCTGACATCTTTATTTGAGGGTAGTTCTGGACCCCGATGACGATATCTCCAATTTGCGCAATAGCTTTACTTTCTCACCAATCAGAACATAGATTCAGGAATAACGGCTCTTGCTTGATATACGTTATTTTATTTATTTATTTATTATTTATTTTTTTTGGGCCGTTGAAAATTAACAGAATTAATCTGTGCACCTTCGTGGGTTTTTATGTATGACGGCCCCATTTCAGTTCTTTATAACATATCATTTATTTTGGTGATACAATTTATTATAGCGGTATCGTTAACAACAAATGTGTGTGCTTCTCCAGTTCAATTATAAATAAATAACGCAAATAGCGGAACTAATATTTGATATCACGCATATGTCCTCTTGTTGTGATATAAAGGATTAACTGAAATTAAATTAACAAAACTGCACAAAATTCAATTAAAACAGATCAGTAATCATGCCCGTGCTATCTCAAACCCATTTATTTCGATTGAAAGCTGCGAATTCGCTGTGGAAGCAATCTATAGTCAAATAAACACGTTTCTGAAACCAAAAAAATATATATTTTTTTATGATACGAGTCAACAATGGCTTAGAGCAATGGATTGTATGGCGAAAGTCATTACACAGGAAATGAATGATGCCTCACAGACATCCCAAAGGGTTGGGAAGGCAATAAATGAAATACTACGCGTAGCATTAACGTTAATTTCGAGCTGCCATAGCTACAACAACTTGTGCATATCTTTTGTCATAATTAGCCAAATACATAGGTCGAAATCAAGACGTGAACTTTTTATGCGCTTTTTTCCAAAACTGGATAAATCAGTGTCGAGAGAACGCTTCACGATTTTTTCTCCCTGAAAAATGATTTTTAATTCCTTTTAGTTGAGGAAGAAAGTTCCATTTCTTAATGAAGAACCGACTTGCTGTGTGTGATGGACTGAAACATTACTGAAGAATGAACCATGGCCATGCGCAGAAGGCATGTTATTTTACAAGCTGATAAGTTTCTGTATTTGAAATGTGAATATTTAAATTGAACAACTAAAGGAAACGAAAGCATAATCATAAAATTGCAGAAACTGGACTGATCCTAATCTAGTTCACGTTTACAACTAATGGCGCTGAGGAAACAATTTTCATTCTGCTTCAGTTAAGTAGCAGCGGGGTACTGCGTTAGCGAATACGCAGTCGGAGGAAAAAAAAAACACGTCGTTCATATCCTTCTATATAGAGAGAATTTCTTTAGTCACGTGGCTTGTGAATTTGTTAAAATCTTAAGTTTTAATATAGCGAAACGCTGCCCGACATTATTGCCCGCCCAATAATCGTGCCACAGAGACAGTGACATTCACTAGTAACAGTTGGCTGGGCTGTTTATATAGCATAAATGCTGTGGCTGTTGTTTGTTCATTTGTTTTTGCGCTAATGCAACTAAGGCTGAGGTGTCAGCGCATTATGTATATAAACCGTATGTATTCTACAGGGAGTGGGGAGGGAAGAAGAACTCGGCCACGGTACATAAAAGCCTATAAGACGATCCCATCTTGAGAGGATTTGAACCTAGGGTTCAATAACAGTTTATCTGAAAATTAATATTCGCTTCTTTAACAGTGTGACCTGGATTGGAAACTCTGAGAAGATCAATTTGATGTTGTTTCATCTGCAACGACCATTTCAACCTACAGCAAAACCTAGTTCTCAGTTCTTACACCTCAGGCCTTACATCTTAGGCCTTGGGTGTAATATTCGACCGGAAACTGCGGTTTAGCAATCAACTAGATACATTGACTTCATCGGCATGGAGTCTGAGATAGACAACAAGAAAAATCCATTTTTTTTTTAAATATAAAAAAACACACCAGAACCAATGTTTACCCATCATTAATGTATGAAACGTAAAAATGTTGTTGCTGTTGTGGTGATGCTTTACGAGCATCGGCTACTAAGATCATATTGTTCCGTGTATATTGTCTGTAAATTGCTTGTGTTCTGATGTCGATTTTCCGTTTGCTGGACGGAAAACCCGAGTTTCCGGAAGAAAAAAAACCATGCTACCCTCGCCTAACCGACTAACTCAACCACGTTGTAAAAAAGACCCATAAAAAGTCCTCACATAATCGACGGGATTCGAACTCAGGTATTATCGACCCGATGTGTGGAGGACGACAATCCTACCAAATGTGCTACCATGAGGGCTTCAAATGTTGTCTCTACATCTGCTGACCTCAAAAAAGTCTGCAACTGAAACTCAGAAACCCTGTGTACACAATTCTTCTCTGCCTCTGATCATCCGCTCTACCCTTCGAACCACCCCTTCCCGTTAAATTTGACACCCAGTGAATCCCCTTACAGTCACGCAATCTTTCTTCTACCCTTGGTATGCCTCTCTTATCCACTCTTCTGCCACTCTTCAATATCTCCCCACCACTATCTACACTATCCCCCTGCTCCCTTCAAAAGTTTTTAAACTTAATTTACCTGATTGTTAGACTACAGTATTTTTATATACACTCAGTGATCACTGAATTGTGAACACATACATAATACTGTGTTGGGCCACCGTTCTCACGGATAACTGCAGCTATTCACCTAGGCATTGACTCCACTAGAAATCTGACGTGTCCGTAAGGACCGTAAGGCCTTAAACTGAATCTTCAGAAAGAAGTTGAGATGACTTTCGCAAAAAAGAAGGACTATTAATGAAATTATGCTCACAATAAATGGGACCGCCATTAAAAAGGTTCACTCCCACACGGATTTGGGGTTGAAGGGGGATGACGGGCTTACTTTCAAAGACCACCTAAGATGGCCATGCTAAAAACGCTTGCGGCGTTCTGGGAAATCCGGCCGGAGTTGGTCAGTCTTAGGCCTCGAGTTTTCCTTTTGGAATACGTCCGACGAAATGTAACACCCGTACCACTCTACGCTTCGGTACTCTGGTCAGGAGCCTCCTCTACTCAACTAAAGAGATTTCTGGGGTTTAATATTGGCTCCTGAGATGGTTAAACAGGGAGATGGGCTACCCTTTCACCATCTCAAGAGGAATGTACACACCTTGGCACAACTTCTATGCGGCCAAATGGATTCGCCTGACATCTGGGATGTTTCTGCAAACCCTCGGACCTCACAACGAACCCGGTGCAATTCAACACCTTGTCTACAATCTTCTCTGCAAAAGGTGCAATACCTGAGGACTTAGGTTAATGTTCCTGGCGAATACGTTCGGAATGTATAACTCGCTGGGAATTGATGCCTCATCTTTCTGCAGCTCGAATCGCTATAGACAGGACATAGTGAAAGAAGTCTATAAACACGAACAATAAGCATTATGTGAAAAGAGTTCCCTGCAAAGGCTTTCCTAGATTCACCGTTGTGTTTTTTTATCGTTTGTCATTTATTTATTTTATTTTTTATTATTTTATTTACTGATTTTTATTTTGTTGTGCATTTTCAATCTGTTTTCATCTCTTGCAATTCCAATCAATGTAATAAACTGGAATTTGCATAATGTACACCCTTCTATACGAACCAGGCTGTTCCAGGGGTGCCCACTAATGTGGAAATAAAATGATATTAATAATAAAAAAATGTGGACACGTGTTGTGTCTTATGCAAGGCGGCCCCTAAACGTTAGTTCATCTCCGCCATGGTTCTCTGTGATTATATACAAAACTCTGTGCAATTTACCAAAAAACAAGGCAGAACGTTTAGGCCCAAGACTGCAACAGTGGAATCTCCTTCAAGATAATGTTAAAGTGCCTGTATACCGATGCCGCCAAAAGGATCTCACCCAGTTTTTTTAAAATAGCAAATAAACTTCGTGCATGTTCTGACATCAACGGTTTAATGAACTCACTTATTATTGACCACAGCCCTCAAGACTAGAGACTCTTCATAAATTTTTCTAAATTGAGTTTAAAAGCAGTAGTATTACATAATGGCAGCGTACTACCATCAATTCCAATAGGCCGCGCAATTCATATGAAAGAATCATACGATATCATGAAACTTATTATTGAGTCATTAAACTACAAGGAGTACCAATGGCAGGTTTGCGGTGACTTAAAAGTTATTACCACCTTATTAGGAACGCAAACTGGAAACACAAACTTTTGCTGTTTTCTTTGTGAATGGGACAGTAGAGCGCGGTCTTCTCACTACACAAGAAAAGACTGGCCTTCAAGGCAATCACTCGATCCAGGGATAAAAAAAAATGTCCATTACAGTCCCACTAGTTAAGCCAAGAAAAATCCTGTTACCTACTTACACATAAAATTGAGACTTATGAAACAATCTGTTAAGGCCTTGGATCGAGATGGACCAGCTTTCAAATACCTCAAGGAAAACTTTCCAAGACTTAGTGAGATCAAAATAAAAGAAGGCGTGTTCATTGGCCCACAGGTACGGGACCTTATAAATGACAAACGCTTTGACCAGATACTCCATAATGATCAGAAAGCGGCCTGGAATGCTTTCAAACTTGTAGAAACGACCAAGGAAACAACCAAACAGATAACTGTGAGGTCCCATTATGCATTTTATTTCATCTGGAATTCTTGGATGAAACTTTTGCAACCGGGCGATTCTTAATGGTTACCTTGATGTCTCTGAAGAAGGACTAGCGTGACCTCCAAAGCCAGCTAATTTAAACACGTGATATTTATCTCTGGTGTTATCACTCACATTTTTTTCTGTGTCGAAAAAAACATTGGTGCATGTTCTTCGCAATTTCATACTCCAGCTGCGATACGTTATTGATAAACGTGGAAGACACATTAAACCTAACCTTTCACTGTACCAACAGCTACATCATTATCATCTGTTGCCCCCAGAAATGCACCATACAATTTTCTAGACATATTTCTGGTACCCTCTCGTCGTCATTCCTCCATAAAAGAACTGAATTCCAGTTATATGGTTTAAATTCACCGAGCAGTTATAAACATCGAGAATTCCGAGAGCTTTATAAGATTAAAGACTGTCAGACATTAAGCAGTGTATCTCTGAATGGTGACTAGAATTCGCAGGATTTACTTCGCCTGGTTAAATCTACATGGATGAAAGAATTAACGATGTCTCTCTTGAGGAGACCAAACGGAATTTCATTTAGAAAACTTAGATCAACGTGGAAAAGTTGTTTAATAATTTGCTTAGCAATGAGTGCATTAACCGAAGTGGTGAAATGCGAACTTCGGCTGTAATGATAAAACAGCTGCGATAAATACTGATAAAAGCTACATGTTTATCAAATGCGCACTGGATGGTAATAATTCACTCCTTGAATACTAAAGGGGTTAATTCATTCCTGAGCACAAAGAAATAAACACGGGATGTATAACAAATTACTTGCGGAGGTGTGTAGGCAACCTTTCATCTCTCGAGCAGCAATTCACCAGGGATGGGAAAGATCACGAGACAATTTGTCTTTCAATTTTATTTTAATTTTAATAAAATCATACTTCGAGACAACTGCATTCTTTCGAAATCCACTAAGAACGTGCACAGCAGTCTGTTGATTTGTACGGGGATGCATTTTGCCTAAGAGTATACTCCTGTTATCCGAAAGAAAGGAAAAATAGCAGAATCGTTAATAACATTCTGAAAATATATTTTGTCATGTTTACAATAAAAAAAAAATGTGTGGAAGTTGCCGGGAAACAAAGGAAACAATAAACAATACCTATGTGTAGCCAGCAACGAACATGGCACAACAATAAACATGGCGCAATTTACCACAGATTGTTATCACAGACTGTTGACTATGTTGAATGATGCACGGTCACAATTGAAAAGAAGGTAACAGTACGGATTACTCCATTGTTGATTGGCAGGCGCCTACAATAATGCGCACGACCAGGAAAAAAGAGGAAATATGGGTGGGCGAAATATGAGGACATTACACCAATCATAATATATAAATAAATAAGTAAAAATACTTTTATATTTGAATTTTAAAGTGCTACTTTTTGGGGGGGGGGGGATGGCGCGTTTGCCGAGCACGCACATTAAATGGTTTTATGTGAAACATCCTTGGTTAGATAACAATATATGTTTAGATAACGTTGATTAGACAGAGTGAGTACGCCATTTAGGAAGTGACATGTTTGGGTCATTTCCGTTTCTCAATTTCGTGACAAATTCGGTACAAATACGGTAAGCAGCGAGCTCATGCTCGCTACTTACTCTACTAAATCAGCGTTAGTCAAATGGCAAATGACTACAGGAAGTATGATTGCAACAATACAAATACATGTATTGTTGCAATGTTTGGTTAAAAATACTTGTATTATTGTAATCATTCAAGTATAATTGCAACAATACAAGCTACGATAATTCGCCTCTGGCGGAAACTGCAGATGACGTCACTTCCGCCTCACATTTTTCGTGACCGGTCAGATTTATTCGGTTGAGGTGCCCCCAAGGATGTTTTACATCAAAAGGAAAAACAGCCTGTAGGATGTCATTAGTAGATTTAGATAATAATCTGATATGTGTTTGTGTCCCGGGTAAACGATGTTGTGCCTTAGATATTACCATGATTACGAACAAAAAGCTTTAACATTTAAAACACGGTTTTAAGAAAACGAGAAATAATAAATCCTTGACGAATGTAAGAAAATTCGAATTTTTTGATCGTCAGCCTTGGCTAGAAACCAATGAAAGGCAAGTTAAGCCTTGTCTTCTGACTCAGTTTAAAGGAAATACAATTATTTAGCCATTTGTTTGCAAATTGTCGGAGATGTAACTCAAACACTATACACAAAACATTTCAGCCAACGCTTTCGAAGCGAGGAAAAGAGGAGGAAAAAAAACCCCATTGTTTGCCTTCACAAGAGAAATATCATTCCACATTCTGCAAATGTATCGTTAACAATATCCTCACTCTTCAAGTTGCTCAAGCAGTTGCCATAGCTACCAAAAAAAGACTCCATTATTATTGCGGGCGATATAAAAATAAGCCCAGGAGTATAGCAATGGTTTTATAACACCAAAAGCCCACGCATAAATAGTTCAGAAACACGAAGAAAGGGTTCTATTTATGCATGCGAAAGTGTAATTTTTCTAAGGAGAGATTTCACTCCTGAAATTACTTTATAATGTACGGATTAAAAACATTTTCCCGTCCTCGTAGTGCACTTTAAAGATAGGCTAAACGATGCAGTCTACCGCATAGTTTTCTCTTCTTACTCTACGTATCTTTGAAAAAAAGATTGTTTAATAAATAAATGTTAAAAAAAAAAACTAAAAAACAACGATGCTCCAGCATGTATTGTCTTTAAAATCCCATTAAGAGCTGCGTGTTCGCTGGGCAACTACAAATAAAAATAGATTCTAAACAGATGTTACGGGCTCTCCCGGTGAGTAACACAATAAGCTCATTTTTATGTTAATGGCATTTTTTTTTCTCTTTTTTCGTATCAATTAATTAACACAAAAAAAAAAAAAACAGTAAGCTTAACCTTACTATTATTTTACGACAAACGAAAAATAGTTAGTAAGTATTCACATCTACCATTAGGTGCGCGCGCGCGCGTGTGTGTGTGCGAGCATTATGAGTGTACTTATTATAGAGCTAAGCCATCATTATTACTAACAAGCAAACCATAAAGCTCTTAAGTCCGCTAGAATTATGTGGTATCTATTTCTGGAACAGTTTCCTTTTGCACGAGCCCGCTAGTGTCACACAAATCTGCTTTCGCACGGAGGCTGAAGCAAGTGGGCACGTACAGTAATTTGATTACGAAAAAATTTACGAACAACATGTTTGTGTCTCACGTGGGCGGCATTGGGAGACAAGCACCCTCGCAACGCGTTCGGGTAGTTCACTGTCTTCTAGTAATGCCACATCAGTGCCAAAACTTAAGTGCTGCATCCAGGATTCAACGGGATTCCGTGTGCAAAATATGACCCGTGTTCACCGAGAATTCTGCACACGTGGAAGATACGCCAACGCCAAAACTTTTGATAAACACGCATCGAAATAATTTCATAAATTTCGTGGTCGTTTTTATCGCCAAACCGTCTTTCCCAAATTTTCAACTCCAAAGGGAGAAATAAGCCCCTTCTTGATGAGATTCTCATCCAAACAGCCCTCCCCACTATTAACAAAGTTAATAAATGACGATTTCTGTACAGAATAAATATTAATCTTTGCTCCAAGCAAACAAGCTAAAAAAGCTAAACTTCCTTAAAAATGTACTTTTTTTTTTAACTTTGTCTTTAGTGTGGTCATCCAGAACTAAGAATCGGACATAGTTACCTATCATAGCTTCATCTCCACCTTCCTTGGCACCTCTTCTCCGCTGACTCTTCTCTAACATCAGCCAGATTTGGTCTGAAAAAAAAAGTGGCCTACAGAGAGTCAAAGTAATGGAGCCTGACATTCGACATCCCATGTTTCTGTAATTTTAAATCAACTCGTCAACAAATTCTTTGTAATTTACACTCTTAATGTTACTAAGAAAGGCATTCACTACAAGACAAATGCTAGGCATTTCTCATTGGCATCAATCAGTCTTCCAGTTCTTGTGACACTAGCATCTGCTTAACTTGTGGACCAATAAGTTTTCCACCTTACTTTTGCATCGGGCAAATTTGGAAACACCGATTTTATATACTTGGTAGCACCTTGAGGATCCAATGATTTAACAAATTGTTTGACCAGCTCCCGCTTGTTATCGAGTATTATTATTATTTATTTATTAATTAAGGCAGTCCCAGCCAACCTATGGCAACCCCGACGACATTTACAGATAATTTAGCAGTAATCTAATATACTCCCTCTCCTGTTTGTCCAATAACAGGGAGGGAAAGATTGCCACGACCAAAACAGATACAAATGAAAAACTGAAAATAACCAAATTACACAAAAATAAATAATTAAATATTAGACAGAGTCCAAACTCCAGTTTCAATCAGCTCGTCGCAAAGAACTACATATGCTCAGAGTCTATCATTACCAGGAACTCCATTAAGGAAAACCAGCAGTACAAGGAACTGTCGAGAACAGAACTACCAGCACAAGGAGCTGGAGTTGTAGTGGATATAACAAAACGCTGGAGCTGCAGTAAATAAGGAAAAATACCATAAGGCGCTGTGTCTGAACAGCATATAGAGATGCCGTGTCAATTTATTCTAGTGTCGACAGCACCATGAACTGCCAAAGAATGTCCAGTGTAGAGAGAAAACATTGATGATATGAAAGTGGAATGTGAAGTGGAAGAGAATGTGGAATGGTGAAAACAAGACTTTGTTTCTTAGAGCCAAGGGACTATTTACACGCAACTCAGTTCTGACAGACAATTCTCTTGTCCAGTAGCGCTGGTCTATTGCCCTGCTGTCACAGAGACAGAGGAAGCAAAGGAACTTGGTGAAATCACCTTTCATCTTGTATTTCCCACAGACAACCCATTTATACATTTTTATTCGAGCTTCTCTAACATTTCCATAGTGGATCCAGCAGATACCACTCTTTTAAAGGAAATATCAAGATCTTTGCATCCGATTTAGCTATACCCTTTAGGTCATCCATTCCCTTTTCATCCATACTCAATTCCCTTTAGGTCATCCATTTCTTGTGATTAGGTAAATCTGGCACTTTACTTAAACAGGATTCGTTTTAATATTAGTATTAGCGATGGCCACATGGTGCAAGGAAACCTATGGCTTTTGCTGCGCCAGCCAAAAAAAAGATATATCAACCACTTCTGAAGCCATAGAAGTCATAGCAAACTGGGGGGAAAAACTTATACAAATGCTACACGCTGTTATAGACCAAAATATTCGTACGCGCTTCCATCAGAGAAAAACCAACGACACCGTTAGATTCATCTCACCACAGAACACACATAAGAAAGAACGAGAAAATAGACGCGTGGAACGTTAGATATTTTGGATGAACGGGCTGGACCTGCGGATTCCGAATACAATTATTTTCGTCTTTTCGGGGATTTTAGCTATTGACTTTGTTATTGGCCATCTGGTGACCAGAATCAGATCGGGCTGAGTTAGCTTAGGAGGTATCAGAGCGTATTAACGTGATTACGAATCAGTACCACAGTCGCGTTGTGTACGTGTTACAAGACTTTTCTCATTAATGGGAAGTTGATTAATTGCGTACGTGTAACTGTTGAACAGAATAGATGAGTATAATACGATAAAATTGCGGGATTATTGCATTACATTGCACTTTGGTGTATTAATGCTGATTCAATTGAGTAGTTTGTTTTTCCTCTTCTATAAACACTGCAGCTTTCCGTCTACTCCAACACAGCCTTTTAAATGGCATCTCAAGTAATACAGAGCCAATGTTTTGATAAATAAATAAACAACTGCAAACTAGGGATCTAGCAAACTCCATGTAAGAGATACGAAGTCGGTTAAATTGGGGCAATTTGCATATTTTGGCCTAATAATGATCCGTTGAAAAATGAATAAAGAAGTTTATTAGAGGATTAAATTTGAGAACTATCTGAACAGCGGCGCAATTTTTATTCGACAGAAAAACTAAAAACACATCTTCTTCAGAAGTTAAAAGCGAAAATTCAAAATTTTACATTTTTTGCGAAATTCTCGAGAAAAAAAAAATTATTTTTCAACGGCTTAGGCCCCCAATTACGCAATTTACACCAATTTAACTGACCTTGCATCTATTTCTGTTTCCGAGATCCTCATGCTTTGCCTCGAATTTGAGTACCCCTAATGGAAAAACGAAAACAAAGTTCAATGTTTGCAAGTTGTAGCAAAAAAATTCAAAACGAGCGATGATGGTGCATTTGAGCGTCAAAATTCTGTTGAAGTCCAGGATATGAAGTCAGCAAATGCAGAGGAAATTGAAGTTCAAATCAATGAAAAGTGTGAAGTTAATGACATTGCATTGTTTATCGTGGATTTAATCAAGTTTGGGTAGTGTTTGGGTTCCCGATTCTAACTATAAATTTCCTGGATCTACCGATCAAAAAGAAAAGTTTAATAGACATTTAAAATTTTCTTGGTTGAGAAAATACGACCGGTTAGCCTATTCAAAAATAGAAAATGCTGCATATTGTAAATATTGTGTTCTGTTTTCTAGTACAAATGTAGGTCATAATCAGACTCAACAGGTTGGACATTTAGTGAAAACTGGGTATAATAAGTGGAAACATGCCACTAGAGATTTTAACTTGCATACTACTACGCACTATCATGGAATATCCTTACGTCAAGCTAATGATTTACACCAAGTTCTTAGTGGCAAACGTTTATCCGTACAAGAATTGCTGGATAAAGCAATTCTTGTACGGATGACCATTTCATTCGAAGAACGAATGGAAAATCGGAAAAGACCGGTGCCAATAATTAAAACGATTCTACTTTGTGGAAAGCAAGGAATACCGTTAAGAGGTCATTGAGACAGTGGGCCCATTAACTTATCAAAAGCTGTAAACTACAATGAAGGAAACTTTCGAGCCTTGTTAAGGGAACGAGTTGACGCCGGGGACACTGTTTAAGAAAATCATTTAAGAACTACCGGTAAAAATTCATTATACACTAGTGCAGGCATGCAGAACTAAATAATTGAATGTTGTGGTTCTATAATTCAGAAACAGAATATGAACGAAGTGAAGAAGGCTAAATATTTTTCTATGTTAGCTGACGAAACTACAGACATTTCAACAATTCAAAAAATGTCGCTTTGTGTCAGATACGTAGACGAAACAAATTTTCAAATATGCGAAAATTTTCTTTCGTTTGCCCTTCTAAATTCGGCAACTGGTGAAAATATAGCGAAAGAAATAATTAATCAACTTGAAAATTTTAGACTAGATATCCGCAGACAAGGATATGACGGCGCTGGGGCAATGAGCGGCAGAATAAATGGCGTCCAGGCTCATATACAAGAATTAAACCCAAAAGCACTTACGTGCACTGCGTTATCTCATTGCTTAAATTTAGCAATTTCGGATTCTTGTGATTGGCAAGATATCCGAAACTGCATGGAAAGCATTCAAAAAGTTTACGCATTCTTTCAGTATCCAAAGAGGCAGTTGTTATTAGAACAGATAGAAGAATTGTGTGTTTGAATTCCAAGAAAAAAGCATCTCAAAAATTGTGCCCCACTAGATGGGGGAACGGACACGAATCTGTAATTATATTCATTGAATTGTTGTTTGCAGCATTAACAGATCGAGCCTCGTTTTATAACCCAAGGATGTTTTATCTTCTTTTATGTGTCTCCTTCCAAAAAGTAATGTTATTGAAGATATCTATATTCAAAATTTATTACGATAACAATTTTCGTTTTACGCAGATGACCTTTTAAAAGCGACGACTTTGTTAACGAAAATATGTTAATTTCTGAATATAACCTCTGGCAGAAGGAATGTGCTGAAAAACTACGAAATACTGTGACCGCCATAGATCCTTAGCAATATGTAATAAAGATATATATCCATATGTATGTCAGTTATTGAAAATATTTGCCACTCTACCGGTATCCACTGCGACAGTTGAAAGATCTAATTCAACCTTAAATCGTTTAAAAAGTTATTTAAGAAACCGTATGGGGGAGGAAAGTACTATACATGTCCTTCAAGGCCATAAAATCTTTCAAAGCAGGAAGGTTCTCTATTCATGTGCACTCGCAAATGTGCAAAGAAACTTTCTCCGTCCATCCATATGTCTATCCGTCCGTTCGCATGTAACAACTCGATTCTTACTAGACGGATTTTCGTAAAATTTTATAATCGAGTCCTTAGAAAGATCTGTAGAGTCATTCGAAGTTTCATTCAAAAGATACCAATAGATATTCGGCCTTTTTTCGGTTAGATTTCGAGTTATCTCTATACACAGAAAAAAATTTGGAGCGTTCATCATTATTCGATGAAGAAATGACAAATCAACACAAAATTTTCAAGATATGTTCTCTTAGTCTCTGAGAAAGTTTTAGGATCAAGTACCATTAGACAGGCCCCTAACCAATTTTCTCCTCAAAGGAAATCTATAATAGTTTCGGTTATTCGATCATTACTCAAGAAGAAAAGTTGAATGGACATCAAACAGTTTGTTTTGTTTGATGTCCATTCAACTTTTGAATGGACATCAAACTGAATCAAATGTACAGCATTATGTTTAGCTAGACCCTGGGTAAGGTTTTAGATCCAATTCCGGAATTAAAATATTTTTAATACAGTAGTGTCTATTTATATATATGATGAAATAGCTAAATGGCCATAATTTTAATTTACACAGTGTGTAAATTAATGGAACTCAAAGGACTTTTACGATCATTTAGTAATGGTGGTTTTCTAACCTAATAACTATTGCACTGCATTAATATTTTCGAGCTGCCACCACAGCTTAGCACACGCTTCTTGATTAGACCGGGGTTCGAGCCCGTCACCACCAAATACGGAGGATGTGAAAAGGTCAGGGAATGCCTAACTGACACGGATTAGCTTGATTCCATTAAGTGGTTACTACTGAAGAGTAACACTCTCCGTAATTCTATAGATACATACACCATAAGGTGTGATTAAAAAGTTTATGGATTATATTTAAGAAATACTGTCTAGTGGATTCCATGCTGCGATAACTTGATTGAATTCCACAGTTCACTCTTTGTGATGTTTAGTACATCCTGTAATATTTCTTAGTTTGACTGACTAACTGGCTTCTCCAGGACGCCATTTTTCAAATATATTCATAGTATTTTCCAGTGCACGCTGTAGGACTTCTTTCTAGAAATGTTGATTGACAGTTTGACTGCAAGGTACAAATTTATGATGCACTATTCCATCGACCTAATAATAATAATGTGCTCTTGACATTGGAAAGAATTTAATGAGGCCAGCCTGAATGTGCGACAACTTCTGGAAAGAGCAACATGATACGGTCCCTCACTTTGAGAATTCTAAAGATCTAACTCGATAGTTTCTTCCTGCTCTCAAAACTAAAATTTACACTGAAAGAACAAAGATTTCACAAGATTTTAGAGATCCAAAAAAATCATTTGTAAAAAGCATTACAAAACATTCCCCAAAAATGCTTATAACGGTGGTAAAAGCGCCGGACTCACTTCATCAAATCACAAAGGGACTATTTCCAGGAATACAGCTTACAACAACCAATAAGTGACACATTTTTTTAATACATCTGAAAAACTTTGTGATCACACCTCGTACATTCGAGTGCCAGAGGAGTTTCAAATGAAAGAAAAGAAACAGAGCTAAATCTCTCTCTCAATCAAAAAGTTCTTATTTTATCTATCCAAAAGAACAGCCATTAATGTACTATTTTAAGAGATTGCTGTTTACAAAACAAGAAAGCCTCATGAGATATCTAGAGTCAAGGATTAACAAAGTGGGGTCCAAGTCCAAAAAATAATCCTTAGAGATGTCATTAATTTCTCCAGTTCACAAGATATCTAAATCTTTTCTTTAAGATGCATCCCAGCGGAAAGGAATCCTTTAGCTGCAACAGTCCACCAATATATTTAATACCTTTTGACCTGCTTAGGCCTGTACTCAGACTAATGGCCGTACAGAAAACATCAAAAGGAACTTTTGGATAGGTTGTTTTATTTTTTGACTAACGCAAGTCCCCATCGTCGAATGTGAGAGAGAGAGAGAGAGAGAGAGAGAGAGAGAGAGAGAGAGAGAGAGAGAGAGAGAGAGAGAGAGGGGGGGGGGATGTAAGAGTGGTCCCTGAAAAATCTTACAACGGGCAAGTTACTGTCAACAACATTATTCTTTCGCATTCGTTTAGAAAGGAATCAGGGAATCGTCGCTAATCCCCTTATCAGGGAGTGCGGTGAAGTGGCGACATCGGAATGAAAAAGTAGACGAGACTTTTTTTTTTTTTGAGGAGAAATCCATTTATCAGTTTAGAGCGAAAAGGAAGAAGGAGACAGTTAGTTCGATTAATATACATAAGGAAAGACGGTTCGGGGAAAGGGATGCATTTGGAACGCAAAGAAATAGTTTGATAAGAAAAGCGAACGTTCAGAAAGGCGGAAAAGAGGAAGAAGGATCTGATAAGTGAAACAAAATGAGCAGAGGAAGAGTTCTATAACCTACTGGAGCTGGAGCTCAGAGTGGCAAGAGACGAGCTTCGTTATGCTGCCTTACCCTTTCGTCAGGGCAGGAAAGCCCTGGCCAGCGGGTGGTTGTTGGTTTAGCCTAAACAAATTTAAAGCTCAACTGGACAGGTATTTCGAACGAACGGAGGGGTGAAATGGGAGTGGGTTTTTTTTTTTTTTTTTTTTTTTTTTTGGCTGATGCTGAATAAGCTTGCTTTCTTGCATCGTATGCCTCTACTAATGCTAATGCTAATGCTAATGCTAAAGGAGATAGCACCCCTGCGGCGATTGAAATGCTACCGACAGCTGCTTATGCCCTGGAGATGAGTGGATTCGTACCAGCTTTCATTTCTATCACTTTATAGCCCTCATCTCCGAAAGAACACTTTCATTTTCGGTCCCGGGTGTAGTTCTGAACCACAAAAAGCATTAGGAAAACGGTCTGAGAATATTGAATAGCTTTATTTAAAAAGCGGGGAAGTTTTTAACGTCTTAATACTCGTAACCTAAGTAAAATACAACTTGGTGAAAGATAGTCACGATATTTCAGGATGAATCCGGTTCTAGAGAGATTACAACAGATAGGCGATTAAGGACACTAACGGGGTGGAGGATTCTCTTAGATGACCCCGACAAATGTGCATAGCTTTGAAATAGACGCCGAAGTCAATATTTATTTTACTCTCAAGTCAGAGAAATGTAAATTATTGCCCTATATACGTGGGAGTCACTGACATCAGCTCTGAAGCGAATCTGTGGGTACTCAGAAATCGGCACTGTTGACACAGTCGAGTGGTTCATAGTAGATTTGAGCGATTCGTCTAGAGCGAGGCATCACTGGAGAGACTGAAAATGGGTCATGGACAAAATTTTAAGTAATAGATCATTAATCGCAGTGCATTTAACACTTCCAAAATTGCAAATATTTATTTAATTCGATGACAAAATAATCATGTGCTACTACTAAAACGAGAAAGTTGTATCAAGCGAAAAAGCAACTACGGCTATGAGGCATTCTTAGACATGAGGCATTTTCATGTTTCGTATCAGTGACTGTAGGTATCGTGTAGGCGGTTTGCCTGTTTGCTGACGAAATCTCAGTTAATGTAAGGGAAAGGGAAAAAAAACCATGCAACCCTCGCCCGAGACGGACAAACACGCCTCGTGACAGAATTCGAACCCGAGCTTTTTACTGACGGGAGGGAACGACGATAACTGCACCCACTGTGCTATCCGAGAGGACTAATCGCGTGCACGTAACATAGAGTTTCTCCAGAATTTCTTTGCTGAAATTCTGGATAATCGCTGTTTTCCTTGCCGTTCATCATACGCAGTCGGATTTGACAAATTTGCATTAGCATTATTAGGGCATATGATGCAAGAATGAAAGCATATATGGCATCAGCCAAAAAAAAAAAAAAAAAAAAAAATCCTTCCCATTTCACCCATCCATTCACTCCAAATGTTTGTCTAGTTCTGCCTTGATCTTATTTAAGTTGCTAACCTCTACTACAACAGATGGAAGCTTGTTCCAACTATCAACCATTCGCTGGCTAAAGGCCAATTTCTGCACATCTATTCTACAACTGTCTTCCCTCAATTCGAATTTATGTCCCCTCAGGCATTTAATCTGGGCAAGAGGAAGAATCCCATCAGCATTTAGCTTGCTGATGGGATTGGCCTTGAAAGGCCCTGAAACCATTCAAGGCCTTATGTACCTCAATCAGATCAACCCGAAGGCGCCTAGTCTCCAGAAGCTGCATTTGCAGAACTGAAGCCTTTCTTGGTAACACCAACCCTTTGTTCCACTCACCAATCTCTTTACCCTTCTCTGTACTCGTTCTAGCAGCTCTACATCCTTCCTAAAATGAGGCCTCCAGATTTGTATACTGCAAACAAGGTGTGGCCTGACCATTGCCTTATACAAGAGGACAATCACCCCTTATCCTGGAAACACTCTGCTGGATATGCCTCACCTACTCCACTCTACTCCCACAGAAGAAACAGACTGCTGAAAACAGTAAAAATGAACATTTTACTCTGTATTATATTGTATTCTGTATACTGTTCTGCTGCGAATATCCGTGCTAATGTAAATATGGTGATGTTATGCTTTAAACGCAGTAGTATAAAATTTTTCTCGTTTATTTATTGTCTTAAGCAGATTACAAGTTATTAATGTATCGTATAATTCTGATAATAGGTGCTACATGTATTAGTAACGAGTGTTACATATAATGTAAAATTGTATATAATATTATTCTCTGTTGCATAACAGAATATGTATCTACACCCCCTAGTGAATGGCTGTAACCGGGTGTCTCCTAGGAGAAATAAAGATAATAATAATAATAATAATAAAAATAATAATATTCCTGCTAGCAAAATTCCTATATATCATTTACAAGACGTCATGAGCTACTCTTGCAGCCTATTTTTCACTCCTCAAAAAACTTCATATCTGACTGTAAAGGGCAGACAACCGAGTCGTTATGAAATTACCTTAGCGGTCGGCAAAGTGGTTATGTTCGTTGTCTTTTCACACACCTTATAAAACGATCTGGTCCAACGGATTCAAGTCCCATTTAGAAGAATGGAATATCCTTTTTACGTATTTTTATATCAAAGCTAAGGGACTTATATGTATAAGAACAAATTATGGATAACATATCGAATACCCAGACTACACTTACAGGTTCTAAACCTAACTTTGGAAGACTTGCATATTCTGCAGTTAAATGCACAAAAATCACGTCTTGTTGCTGACGAGCCACGACAGTCTTTAAATTCTTTCAATTTTTATGTCATTGCTCTCTAGGAATTGTATTATCATTCTGGGAAGGTTTCCCTACCCACTTTCTTTGAAGGGACTCCGTGCCGAAAGGACTTCAATGTGGAGGACCTCGAACCATGCAGCATTGCTGCCTATTAACAGAACCCTACCCAATCTCGCTCAAGAACTTTTCTCAAGGAGAGCGTTAAATGCAGTGCACCAGAAGTGATAAACGACCAGCCAGATAATAATCCAAAATGTCTATTCGGATACCACACCAGGAATGAAAAATGCAAGAAAGACTACTAGCTGTCTCCTAGGAAAATTGATTTTTTACTTCCTACAGTGACGTAATTCATCACTGGGACCAAGAAACCCTGCTCATTGCCACCAACAAACATGAGACCTAAATGAAATTGACAGGTGTACTAACCAAGGATAGGAAACCAAAGACAGAGAACAATCTAGACGGGACACTGTACCAAGACTACTGTAGTCTTGCTGACAGGATGCCAATTGGCGATCAGTTCCGGTTCTCTTGGAGACGGGTTTTCAGTTTCCTCCCTCCCCTGCCATCCCCTTTACAAAAAGGAAGCAACTTAACATGTGTATTGTAAGTTCGTGGTCACCAGGACTGACCAGGTTGAGGAAGCAAGTTTTTGCAAGAGCGAAGGTGTATCACAGGTTTAGGCAGTGGCAGCCAGATGAGGCAATTCATTACCTAGCATTATATAGAAGTAAAAATAAAGTTTATTTTAAGGCCTTATATGAAAGTAAACTGTAGGCATGGAGGAATTTAGTTAATACAGTGGGCAATACAGATCCCTCGGTGTTGCAAAATGTTCTTAAAAAGATAAATATAACAAAAGCCCCAGGGTAGATCTAGTGAAGAATGTTGCAATCCTTAAAATGGCAAAGGTTTACTCTGGTATCTTAGTTAATATATATAATAAAAGCTTGCTCCAGGGTACATTTCCTGGAATCTGGAAGGTGGGACTGGTAAAGCTTTTGCAGAAACCACTCAAGGTACTGAATGATCCACGGGGCTATAGGCCTATTTCTGTTTAGCCTAATCTTGGCAAAGTATTTGAAAGATTGCTGTTGTTAAGGGTTAATCAGGTAATGGAGGCAAGGGGGTTAAGTTTGCCATGTCAATATGGTTTTAAGAAAGCACACTGCTGAGGATGCTATTAATGATTTAATGTCTTTTACTAGGGAGACTACAGAAAAAAATGTTCAGGCTGTATTTATAGATTTTACTGGTGCGTTTAACAGTCTTGCATAACAGGATTCTAATGGCACTTAGGGAAAGACAATGTACAATACTACTGTATCAAACTATACAAAGCTATTTAACTGGAAGGAAATTTATACTTAAGGCAAAGCATTTAAAATATGAGAGAAGACTTGGGTGAGGCTGCCCACAGGGATCTGTATTGGGACCACTATTTTGGAACCTGGTGCTTAACTATCGTTACAGTTACAGGATCCAAACGTACATAAAATTGCATATGCTGATGATGTGGTGTTATGTGTTATAGTTAAGTCTAGGTCAATGTTAGAGAACAGGTTGTCTCAAGGGTTTGATAGTTTAACCAAGTGGGCTAATTTGCATAAACTAGTATTTTCCAGAATTAAAACAGTAATGATGCTTCTTAAAGGGAAGTTAAATTATCAGCGTCCCCCTAATTAATGGGGTACAAACTCCCTTGGTAGCAGAGGTTAAGTACTTGGGTTTAACAATAGACGACAAGCTTTCATTTTTGCCACACTTAAATCATTTAAGTCATTAAATCATTTAAGATTCTGCTATAATCAGAATAACAAGATCGGAATGTGGCTTGAAAAGAAGGGTGCTCAATTTATACTACAAAGCTGTTTTTTACCAATTGTAACCTATGGCGCGTCTGTGTGGCATCACAGAGTAATTATCGTGAAGATTAAACAGAAATTGTGGTCAGTTCAGAGGTCTATGCTTTATGCTATAATGAATGTATGTAGAACAGTTTCAACCAATGCTATGCAGGTGCTTGCTGGCCATTTACCATTGGATTTGTATATAGTTTATCGGGCTTATTGTTATTTTATTAAGAAAGGTGTGACTGTCTCGTTCATGAACATTACTTGTGATCCAACTAGTGATTTGGCCACGGCCACGAAGGGTATATTACAGCAGTTGATACGTAAATGACAAGAAAGGTGGGATTCTAGTGACACTGGAGAGGTAAGTAGGTTATTTGTCCCCAGTGTCAATTTTACTTTTTCTAATAAAATTAATAAGTGGTTTTTCCGGCAATGGAAACATCATATTCCTTACTGGCCATGGGTCACTAAACTTTAAGTTGTATTATTTTAATTTGGTAAGTTCTCAATTGTGTATTTGTGGATTGAATGAAACCATGTTCTTTGTGACTGTAATTTATATAGTGTGCAAAGAGAAAGTTTGATGTCTCAAATTGAGGATTTTAACCATGGTAATGAAAGTACTTCTCTAGTAAATTTAGATTCCAAGCATTGCAACAATATTGTGTTGCCGTGTTCAAGGGGAGAAGACACTGGCTGAACCTTGCAATTATGCATTAAGGGTTAATACTAAAGATTACGGTTTCTTACTGTAGTTTTGTTGATGGTGGGGGGTAAAGGTTTTTTGTTTTGCTTATGGTTGATTATTATATATATATATATATATATTTATGTTATGTTGTAAGTGTATGTCTACTTAGTGTGCGTGTGTTTTTTTTTTTTTTTTTTTTTGAGTGTTCCCGGGGTTTGGGCAGTCTGGCAGCAGGAGTGCTGGCATTCACCAGTCTTGCACTTCACTGGTGGGTGCAGGATGATTGTGTTTAACTGTACAAAATGAGATAGTGAACCCAGGCCCGGCTCCTTGTGCCAGGGACGGTTTGCGTTTGTCTATTTTATGGCTGTTCCCTGGTGGTAGAGAGGCCAATACAATCACAGGTCAGGTCAATACGGTTGAGAATTTTCTTTTTATTTTGTATACAGTAACACAGTTGGAGATAGGCTTAAGCCTGGGTGCCACCGATGATAAGATTATACATATATGCCACCCCCTTTATTTCGCCTGGTGAGGCATGGGCATGCTTCACTGACCTACCTGGGGTCGCCTTCCCTATCGTCCCCATATTTCACCTTTCACCCCCCAGTGTTCAGCCTCCCCCCACTCTGCCTATACGCCAGCGTATGCCCCACATGTCAAAAATTTAATGACGCCTAAATTAAATCACATTCACAAATTTTTGGCCTTTTAATTCTAGCGTTCACCCCACGACAGGGGTTTTTTTTGGCCTAGCCACTGAAATCTCAGAAAACTAGGTGGCAGGGCCTGCCAGAGTAAAATAGAGCTACTGGGTACCTGGTCTGCCTCCACGTGGACAAGTGTGGGCAACGGTGGGTCAAGTCAGAGGCCCAACGGCTAAATAGCCAGATGAACAACAGAGCATAACACTACACATATCCAATATCTATCCACTTTTAAACCTCTGGCCTCGACAAGGTACTGTCTTGCACCTAAATGAAAGCAACGCGGAGATGGGAGGAAACCCCCCGGTGCCGTTAGACACTAAATACACTTTACACTTTTACTTTTGTTACCAAATTTTCGTCTCCTACTGTCAGAGCTCCTGGAACAATGACAGCATCCACCTAACTAAGACCAAAAAAGTTGAGACCAACCTTCCAGCCAGATATCTCAAGAACCCCTGAGCTACAAACTGCACAAACGTTCCGTCCCCATGGACGGGACATTTTTCCCATGAGTGAACAACTCTCTTGACGCCCTAAACAGGACTAAACCGGCCCTGGCCTTGTGAGAACAGACTGGACATCCTTCCAGCGAGTGTGATTGCAGCTGACTTGCTGCTTGTCCTGCCGTTTCGGCATCCTGAATCTGATGCGCTAGCCTGGCTCACTTTGAACTCCTTCTTTACCTGGCGGGAGAGGGGACGAGTACCTATCCCCTGCCCGCATCCCTCTCTTCCCTCTGGTGGGACTTGTCCCTACTGCTCTTTTTTTCGGGTCCCATTTCCTATCGTCTCCATACTTCTGTCTGTTCCCCCAGGTCTTCAGTCTCCCCCTACTCTAACTTGACCGACAGTGTAATACCCTAATTAAATTTTAGATTCTAAAATGCAAAATTCTTTAACTAAGTTCACCTCACCCTAAATTTCTTGGCTATAACTTAACCTTCAACGTCAATTTTTTTAGGCCCTTGCCACTGAAATTGTCGGAAATTAGGTGGCAGGACCTGCCTGAGTACTATATAACAATCTACTGGGTGCCTGACCTGCCTCCTCGTGGCTAAGTGTGGGCAACGGTGGGTCCCACTAGGAGCCCAACAGTCAAATGGTCAGAGATACAACAGTACAAAACACTACACGACACTCCACTCCCCATAGACTTTTAAATCTCTGGCCTCCACAGAGTACTGTGTCACAAAAGCAAAGTATATAACGCGGAAATGGGGGAAACCCCTGGTGCCTTCAGACAACTAACACACTTAGCCCTTGTCAGAGCTCCTCTTCAGGATCTTCGCAGCATTCGTTGGAATCGATCTGATAGTGCCATTAAAATAAATAAATAAATTTTCTGTTTATACTCCGGGACGACCAAACGGTCAGAGGAGTTCACAAGATAGACAGAATACAAGAAACACCGTATTCAGTAGTCACGGGCTTGAACCCCGGTCACTCAAGGCACGTGTAGTTATGCACCCGTGCGCCTGACCGCTAGGCTACGGCGGTCCACTTTTTCCTGACTCGAAGCTTGATAACCTTTCTAAATATCTGCTGAAGACTACATTACTGATGCTGTATTCACTGCCAGTTCTCGTGAAGCTAGACTTACGAGTAAAGTTACAAACAAAAAAAAAAAAAAAAAACCCCAAGACCCTGGTGTACTCACAACATCATCGTCGTAGAGTATTCCGAGCATGTTGCAACTTTCAGCGTCACCGACGAAGCTGAAAGTTGCCTGAAGGTCCGTGACACTCAAAAACAATTACCTTTTTTGGATATATTTTAAATACTCAGGGTTAGCCTAAAATTGAAAAGAAACGCTGCTGGGACTACCTTGTCCAACTTTAGCAGGATCGATGGTCCAGAACTTCCAAAGGTCTGGTCACACGAAAATTTATTCCATTGGTAACTTTTGCTATGAGAAAAAAAATAATAATAATAATAAATAAGTTAAAATGGTTTTCCCCAAGTTTAAACACACTTTTCTTACTGACTGGGCATGGCTCACTTCAAGTTAAACTCATGACCTTTAATCTAATTCACCTTTTTGTTTCTGTGGCCAACCCAATTCTTGGGTTGGCCACAGAAACAAAAAGTGTGTGTGTGTGTGTGTTAGGCAGTGGCACTTGGTGCCACTGCCTAACACACACACACACATGAATGCTTTGGGCATTCCGTACGGGATTATAAAGGTTTTGGCCCACGGTCCTCATGGTATAGACGGATACTGGGCAGGCTTTCCAGGTGATCGCCTTCCTGGTGACTAAGTGGGCAGAAACTAAACAAGATAACACTTTCACAGTACAACAACTTTCTGGCCATTTACAGAGTTCTCTATCATCACAATATTCCCCGGCGAAGCTGAAATAAAGTTCTGGAACCACACTACATAAGATACTTATATGTCTAAATATTCTTTTTATGGACCTTTTTAACACCCCAGCAGAGTTAGTTGATCTCGGGAAAGGACTGCATTTCCTTTTTTTACTCTGCTGAAAACCGGGTTTTTCATTCCACAAACCAGCCACAGGATACATTCAAATTTACAAACAAGTTATATACCGATGCCGCACGGCTTTAGCTGCCTTGGCGCCTAATCTAAGGCAAACAACCAAACTGTAAGAAACAGGCTTACGAAAGCCTACGTTTTGCTTTTTAAATTCTTTAAATTTCGTGTAAAAAAAACGTCGCAAGTTTTTAATAAATGACTATGAGCGTTAATTTCTTTCTCAACATATTACTCCACCAAAATTTTGTAACAAATTAAGTATTGGGAACAATTTTCCTTATACGAATGTGTAACTGCCATTAAATTTCTTGGTGCACCAGGAATATCAAATTTCTCTACGCAAAGCTTCGCGCGTTATAAATTCTTATTCCAAATTCTTACGTTATGCTTAAGATATATTAAGAAACGATCAAACTGTACACAACCAGTTTTCATTACTATGCTTTTACTAATACGTGAAATATGGCTGCTCATCTCAAATCTGAATTTTTTTGTATGAAAGGCCAGTTCGATTTATTAATCCACTGCAGCACGTATTTGAATGCATGTCACGTGGAGAAATACAATTGCCAACAGATGGCCGAAATGCGTAGTTTTTGATGTGCGAATTCCTTTCCTTTGAGTTTGTATTGATTACTTGCTGTGTTCGTGAAATAAAAATGATTTCCACAGCCCATTGTAACATAAAACATTTACAATTCGCGAATCGGAACTGTTTTGCATAAACAACTTCAACATTTCAGATCAGCGTGCAAAAATCTACGAATCAGGTAAGTTTTGTTGTCTATTTAATGGGAATTACCGTACGGTTTCACTGCAAGGAGGTGTGATGCACATATTACTTGCTCAGTTATGGCGGAGGTCGACATATCGCTCAACTTTGGCACTGACCCAGCCAGCTTTTTGCCATCTCAATTATATAAATTTGATTAATCCATCATTTGAAACTCGAAACATTTAATTAATAGGATACTGCGGGATTCTAACTAGCGATAATTATTCCACATTTTCACTCTCCCCGTTATGATCAGCTGGTATATCTCCTAGAAAGCCAGAGAATTAGATATTAAATATGTGTATCCGATTACACACATTTGTTTAGCATTTATCCGTATTTCACTGTGGGCTACTAAATTTAAGGTGGGCAACTGCTACTACCAGACACTACTTGATTCAGCAAAGATCAGCTGATGAAAAATTCTTTGTGGGCATAAATTGGAACTGGGCCAAAAATCTACTTCTCAGTTTAGAAGCTCTTAAGAAGCCCGTCTCCACCTGAAGAGTTTTTTTCCTTTGTTTCAAGGGATGAATGGCCTGTAAAATGCTTTTTTTTCTTCAGCATTGTAGATATCGGTTGTTATAACTTGATGAACATAACAACTAACGTTAAATTCTGGTGATCCTCAGATTCTGGTCATAGATGGGACTTCCTCTCTCCACGTCCCTGTGGCGAAAATTTCTGCCTATCTTTGTTTTGTAGAAGTAGAAAGGGGAGGGGGTGAGTAGTGCGGTGGATATTGTACTGTTGTTTTGCCCTCGTGGGTAGCACAGTTGGTAGGATCGACTGTCCTCCCCACACCGGGTGCAAAAGACCTGAGTCCGAATCCCGTCAATGATGGGAGGAATTTTTATGGATCTTTTTCACAACGTGGCTAAGTTAGTAGGTGTCAGGCGAGGGCAGCATGGTTTTTTATCCTGGAAACCTGGGTTTTTCTTCCAGCAAACAGAAAATCGACCATGGATGCACTTAAAACTGAACAACAGCAACAAACTGTACAGACATAACACATGATAAATTACACAAACTTGAGTATCAATGGCGCATTATGAATAAAGCAGCTGATGAGCCAAAAGCTTACAAACATAGCACAGTGCACCCACACACCTTTAAAAAGGGATAAACGTAAACTTTCCGAAAGGTTCTAATTTTTCTAATCTGGTGCTGCATTCAACTCTTCCTTCGAATTCAACAAGATTAAGTTTTTTTCTTATTTTTTCGAATAAAAAATTCAAAGAATCAGCGCCACTGTTTTCAAGTCAGCCAGTTCTCTTCTTTTTTTAAATATACTCGTAGTTAAAGTAGCTATGATCCTCAGTCATAACGACATTGTGCAAGGCATTAATAAAGTTTGTATTATTCAACGTAGATAATGTTGTACGTCTCATTTCATCTGAGAATGCGCGCAGTTAACCGCCACTATCGTTCATGCTCATTTTACTAAAATTACAGGGAATTTCATTTTATATAATTTCTTTTAAGTCTTTTCAGAAGCAGCGCTACAAAAGCGAAAATACCTCTTTTACAAATGGAACTTTCGCTAGCTTTCCAATTTCATTTTATTTCCCAACGGAAGTATATCCGTAATGATTTAACTAACGGGTAGCTTAGTGAGAGAAAAACGCAGCAGTATTAGGATGGCGTGCATGCTCAAGATTCGGGAGCCGAGCTCAGCACTTACCATTTTATTGCAATCCCTTAATTCCACACAGGTGTTTGCTTGTTTATTTATTTATTATTTTATTTATTTTTGTTACCTATAACCAAGTGATACTTTGTTTCGCAAAAATCTGCACTGCCAAAACCACTTTAAATAGAAATGGGTGCAGAAATAGCTTTAGGAGGAAAATTTGAGTCGCGTAGTCATCATATGTTTATCCCGAAATGTTGCCCATAAGTCCCTTTAACTGCACAGCTGGTTGTTTTAAAATGGGCATTACGGTCTGTTGTTTTGGTACAAGTTTTTAAATAATAGTTGATGAAGTTCGCACAATATCAAAGAACTTAAGCTGAATACACAGTTGTGGGCGATATTACTGCGTCGATTGGAATCAAATTCGCTGAGAGGTCCAGGAGAGATATGCTATCATTATCAGCTTGGAAAAGAAACTCTTCATCACCAAGAATCACTGTGGTTCATTAGTTCCAGTTTGGTACTAGAAAAGTCTCTTTTAATTCTCCTTTACTTATTTTTTTGGATATTTATTTGTCAAGTAACGAAATACTGCAAATTTTTGTACACTGGTGTTTTTAAAACTTTTCGTGGCAGATAAATTTTAGGTTCAAATAGGTTTTATGTGAAACCAAAGTGTGTTTAACAGTTATGTCCTTGACATTGTAATATGAATCTCTAGTTTTACTGTCCTACTAGCAAGAAAAACACTATTTTGTATAGCCTAAATTGTATACAGCACTGATGGCACCTGTCCTATTTGCTCTGGTACAAAAATTACAAAAAACAACAGTCATCAGCCATTTTCAATCCAATGCAGGATGAAGGCCTCTCCAGAAAAAGAACAGAAAACAACAATAACAGTACTTTAAACTTGGAGGTTAATTTTTGTTAATTACATGGCCATTAATAGATCCGTAAAAACAGGGATGAACGATTGCTTTGTTTTGAAGACATTAAAAAATAGTTAAAACTACCTCGACGAATGCAAGATTAGTCCTGAAGTTTCGAGTTTATTTCCCCCACCCAAAAAAAATTATAACTTTAGAAGCAGATTAGCTGATATTAAACCTTTGGACTTGTAAAATTAGCTCCCTCCCTCTACTGTTGGTCTTGCACTGCCGTTCATTCATTTAAGTTAAAGGGACATTATCTCTATGAAAAATTAAAGTACCTTTTTTAATATTTGAAATAAAAATTTATTTTTAAAATTTATATAAAAACTAACCACACGAGTAGAACTGCTTAGAAGAATCCCCGATTGAATGCCACCGAATAATTTATTGACAGTGTCTTCTCCCCCCCAAGTGGGGTGGGTCGTCTTAGCCTAATATCAGTAAATAAATAAATAAACAGACCTTGGAAACAAGACTGATTATACAAAATCACTTCCTTAATTCCCTAGCTAAGTTACTGCAACTGGAATAAAACAATTAAAACGTTCAAACTAGAAAGTTTACTAAGGCAATAACTTTCACTGACTACACTGCAACTAAGTAATATAAAATAACACAGAATATAAAGCACTGGCATAAAAAACTGAACACTAAGGCTTTCAACCGTTTAAGTGGCCTTCTTCCGCTGCATCTTAAAACTAATATAACCTGATACCATTTAAATATTACTCCTCTATTCCTCCTTGTGCCAGGAATAGAACAGTACGGAATTTGGGTGGCTCATCCATTCGCTGCATAACTTCCTTCTCTGTCTATCAACTTTACTTATGAAGTCCTAGCATTAATAGCAGTGTCTTAAAACTAAAATCTGCGTTTTCTTATGCAGAGCGCATGGAACCCTCCATTCTATTCACAGTGTATCCCGTGTTTCTCATTAGCATACCCTCTAGCCATTGCAATGCTGCCACCTACGTTTCTTCCATAAAATCTGGACATCAAGTGTTGTCTAATGGCACTTTCAGTGTTGGACTAACATTGTAAGGCAGGTCCAGAACATACGACACTTTCCATTCACCTTTTAGGCAGGAATGGCGAAGTAAAAAAAAAAAAAGTATCAACACTGCACGGAACGTTTTAATGAAAAAAGAGAGGAGACGAGGTCCTTTTCTACTTCGAAGGGTATCCAATATTTATGTTACCAAGCAGCAACCAAGAACTTGGATGAGCTTTCACTGCCATAGCCGCGAGACCTAACTGCCATTTGTGACATCTAGAAATACAATACGACAGTGTTAGGAGCTGTTAACCGACAAAGATTGTCGTCTGAATCCCCTCTTCCAAAATTTAGAGGTAGGGTTTATTATTTTAACGCCGACTACCGTCTGTTTGCTGAGGTATGCGCTGGACTGGAAAGAGGTCAGTTAGTACAAGACACGTGCGGGTACCGAAAAAAAATGGGCAGTCAAGAACCATACATAACAATTCATTCATGTTCAGACACCAATTGAAAATACTCATTAGTCTGTTACTGTACATGTTTTTGTATAACACAAATTTCCAATCAACAGAGGAGCTGATAGATAAGAAAAGCTTCCTTCGATCATTTAACGCCTAAATAACCTTTTACAACATTATACAATTAAATTTCAACCCAGTTTACAACATAAAATTTTATGAAAAAACGAGCACAGAATTTAATCGAAACTGTTACAAAATGTGCTGGAAATGTTCACTTTACTCGCATTCACTCTTTTTATGTGTTTGTATAAAGACTATGCTCAATCCATGGTGAGAATGCAGTTCTCTATGTTTGTTCAAGCCTTATTTGGCACAGATCTTTTTGAATATTTACTATGAAATACCTCTTGGAATTGCAAGAAATCATTTGGATGCAAGCAGTGATACAAAATGACAATCCTCCTGGGGAAAAATCCATCTTACGTACTGCAATCAAATTCTCCATGATTTTCAACAACAGCAACAAGATATCTGCGTTTAGTGCTAAAACTTTCGTGTTACAGCAGTAAAATTTGTAGAAGCTTAAAATATGCCAAGCCGTACCCAAAAAGAATGCCATGTGCGATGGAAAAAGCACGTGTAGCCAGTGTCATAAGCCTGTGTCGCTCACTGTGCCAGCTGATATTGATATGTGTCAGCTGCTCACTTAGCCTGGGGTCCTGCTGCATTAACAATCTCTCAAAATGGTCAATCGCTAAGCGAAAATCACACCTGTGCCAAGCTTACAAAACACCTCCACATAAGAAAGTACTATCGAAAATAAGGACCAAATCAAAAGGAAAGGTAACTCAGCCTAATAATTCTACTATTATAGATAAAGCGAAGTCTCTGTCAATAACCAACGATGCGAACAGTTTCGTTCGTCCTGTTGTCCTATACGGCTCAGCAAACTCCATAGCTGGCAATGAAAATGAATCTGCACGTGAGGTGGCAACCAGCTTCGAAGATTCCACGTATGGCGACGCGCTGTTACGTCGGAAAACATGCGGCCTGATGCTGCAGGAAACATCCAAAGGTTATGAGAATGCCGAAATTGCAGGTGAACATAGTACACCTGCCGTTTCTGCACTAATTGAAGGAACGAATTTTGATATCGAGATACAGTCGTCCGTAGATGAGAGCTATGATGCTAATGTTAATGGAAATGTTTCAGCCTCCAGTAAGCCAGTTGCCTTCAGATCGCAACTCTACAGAAATCGTTGTAGACGGCGACAGTGATAGTACAATATATTCCAAACAGCAATGAAACCTTGGCTGATGCTGGTCCTAACAGTGGGAAGAGTATTGAAAACGTAAAAGGATACAACCAAATACATAACAGCGCGAGTCTAGGCGTCCCAAGTGAAATATCCAACTCGGCTATAGAAGCTTGCCTACGAACAAATGGAAAAGTTGAGTATCAGCAAGCCGATGACCAAAAACTAGATGACATCCAAACTCCTGATGTGAGTGAAATGCAGCAAACCGTCCCAATCGACCTTCCGCATCCGCTAAAACAACTGCACCCCCAACGCAGTAAATAACCGACCAGAATCCGCCATCTCACAAATATTGATATGCTTCTTGAACGGCACAGTCTTGAAGAGAAGGTGAAACCAATGAAAAAGAATCTGGCAAAACTGCTTATCGATAACTATCGACTCAAAATTCAAAACACTGAGATTAGAGATGAACTGTTACTGCTCAGACAACAAATTAAGGACCTAACATTCATAATCATCGAATAGTTAACCTTTCAGAGTTCTCCAAACTTGGTGATGCCTCGGTCATTACCAACGTCCTTTTCACAGGAACTTGTCAAGATATATAAATCCAAGGCCGATGCTGAGAGAATCGCACAAGTGGAACCTCACAATGGGCAACCCTACAACAGGGTATGTCCAACAAGCCCTGCAAACCAACCTATGGCGGCCCGACAAAACCACGGCACCCAGATACCACACACCCGGGCTCCTCCGTTCTCTCGCTCCTCATCAAGCATTTATTTATTTTTAACATATAATATACACAACAGACGTGCGTATACACAACAGACGTGCGTACAAGATAACAGAACAAAGATTATACAAAACATAAAAATAAATAGTAGAAGCAATACACTTTGCACAAAAAGAACCCAGATTATTATTTTAGGGTTACCCGTAATTGATTACATAAACCCATATTTATGTCTGTAAATTGCGTGTGTTCTCTGGTCGATTTGCCTGTTTTACTAGAAGAAAATCCCCAGTTTCTAGGGAAAAAACTTTGCTATCTACGCCTGAAACCGACTAACTCAGCCACGCATGAGAAATGAAAAAATCCCATTAAAGTTCCTCGGATCATCGACGGGATTCGAACCCGGGCCTTTTACACGCGGTGTGGGGAGGATGATGACAATACCACTGTGCTAACCGCGCAGACAATACACTTTGTGTAATGAAAGTGCATTCAAACGAGAAAAGTCCAATTCACGGAAATAAAAAAAATGTATTCACGACGTCAAGTCCAGCGCCATGAAAAATTGCAGAGAGCAGGTTGCTGCAGGAGACATCATCACATACACACCAATTAATGAGGACATCTTTAGCTCAGAACTCATCCGTCAACCAGTCAACCTGCTGGAGTGTGAAGATCAAGATGGCATAGACGATCCGGCAGATACGTTGAACCAGCGAAGACATGGTACAACAGTTTTAGATCAAGAACAGTTCATCAACTTTCCAAAGATTGAAGCTTGTAGTTTTAATCTTGTAGTTTTTTGTAATTTCCAAAGACTGTAGGAACAGAGATTCCGGTAGAAGATTCTGTGGTAAAACATGGGATTACGTCTGGAAAGATAGTGAATAAATTTCATCTGAAGAAATTCTATTTGCTGTATCAAGTATGCATAGTGTGGGTTCCATATAGGAGAAGAAAACTCCAGTATAGGGAGCACAGTTGTTTTGAATAGGAGCACAAAGAACTGAGGATCTTGAAATCTGTACGTCTGCCGTTTAATCAAGCCATTTTTTTTTTCACCCTTGGTTTAATATATTTATAACATATTTATCAAGCCCACATGCAGCGGTAAAAGTAACTCCCAGATCTTTAACTTCGTCAACTCTGGAAATCGGCATACCCTTGATGTAATGTCTTAGCTTTCCTCGAGGCTGCAAAGGAAATAGAGCTGCATTTCCTAGGATTAATCTCCAGACCATTCAAAGCAGCCCAATCAAAGAAAAAGTTGAGAGCAGCCTGAAGGTTAACTGCATCATCTTGACTGCTGATACGTGAATGTAGTTTCGCGTCGTCGGCAAACATTAGTATCTTAATACCACCTCTCTCAACAAATTGCGGTAGTTTGTTGATAAAGGTGGTGAATAAAGGAGGCCCAAGAGATGGTCCCTGTGGTACTCATTCGTGTATCAAGAATTTGCAGACACAGGAACCACTAGGTGGCAGTGATCACAATGTACTGATGTGGGATTTACTTAAAGATTTAATTAGCATCAGGGGTAAAGCAAAGGGTTTTTGCTTCCGTAAAGGTGACTACAGTGGTCTCAGACAGTTTTTAAATTCTGTACAGTGGGATCAACTGATGATATTACCAACAGCAAATTCTAAGTGGGAAGCATTCAAGGAATTAATCGTGGAAGCTACTAAAAGTTTCATACCTATTAAGAAATATTTTTCAAGGTTTCGGCCTAAATGGTTGTCAAATGAACTAATGCGACCCGCGGCAGAGAAGAAAAATGCATGGGATACATATAAATTATCAAGCGACACAGAAGCCTATGGCAGATATAAATTATCAAGCGTCTGTAATCAAATGACAAAGGAGGTTAAGCAGGCGAAGGCAGATTACGAGAAATCTTTGGCAAAGGATGCTAAGAAAAACAGCAAGGATTTCTTTACTTATATAAACTCTAAAAGGAAGAGGATGAATCTGATTGGTCCACTTGATATTGATGGTTCGACTGTTGATGATCCTGCTCAGATAGCAAACAAACTGAATGAGTATTTTGAATCTACATTCACACATGAGGAGTTATTATGGCTTGAAAATGCCAGAAGGCTATCAAATCGTAGAAGGGTGCTTAATGATTTTGTAATAAATGAGAGCAAAATGGAGGAGAAATTGTTCAAGTTAAACATAAGAAAGGCATCTGGGGTGGTGGGATCTGTCCAGTTATATTAAAGAAGGTGGCAAAGAAAGTCAGCAAAACCTTAGCCATAATTATAAGAGCATCCTTGGAGTCAGGGGAGGTCCCCACTGGCTGGAGATGTGCAAATGTATTCCCAATTCACAAAAGGGGGGGGGTCGAAGGGTGACACGAGTAATTACAGACCAGTTAGTTTAACTTTTGTTCTTTCTTCAAGAGGAGTGTTTCCATTTACAATGGGTTTCCTCGGCCTACAAGTTATTTCTTGTTAGGAATTTTTTCCCGCCATAAAGTTCGGTTCAAGGTGTCTTGGTCGGTTAAGCCTCGGGCTGTCAATCACTCCCGTACTCCATCCATCCATGTCCTCCTAGGTCTTCCTCTTCTTCTTCCAGGAGGTATCCATTCCAGGATAGCCTTTGTACACTTTATGTACACACATCGACACTTTATGTACACACATCATACAAGAAATTACGCCACCATCAGTGCAGATATGTCGGAGAAAACCAGGTCTGAAATCGAATGTCATTTGGGCATACCTCGTTGCACCAAAGGAGCACATGAAAAAGACTGCTGAGTTTTTTTTTTTTATTATAAACTGTTTGAGTTTTTTCCTAAATAAAATTTATTAACATTTCGTAGTCGATGGGTTTTTTTTTGGAGAGACATTTAAAATCAGGGACGTCCAAATGGGACACCATGTACTTTTGTCCTCAAAATAACTATTAATATCCTGCTCCTCTCTAATTCCACTAGGCCTGATAACGTCCCTTTATTATTAAACTTTTCAACATTTACATTTTAAAATTATTAGTCTCTCTATTAAACAGAAGTGTTATTGAAAAAAATTTCCCCTCCACCCTGGCGCGAGTATTCTAGCTTCCCAATTCATAAATTCCACAATCTTAAACTACTAAAAGACTCGCGCGATCTATTTCCATATCCACCCCATTGCTTAAATTGTTTCGTAGATCAATTCTACCTCTTCTTGTTTTCCGAATTTTGTCTTCTCCTTTCTCCCACATTCACTTTGGAAAGAAGGGTGTTTCTACTATCACTAATCGTTTAGAAACTACTTTTAATAAACTGCTATTAACCGCAGAGGTAAACTTGATCTGATTTACCATGATTTATCCTCTGAATTTGAAGCTGTCTGTCCATCAGTACTTCTGTACCTATTAGAGAAATTTTATGGTATACAAGGGAATTTTCTCTTTCTCAATCAAGAATCCCTCCTCCATAGAACCCTCCTATTACGTTTCAATGATTCCTTACTAATTAAACAATTGTCTGCTGGGGAATTCCGCCCTTCTCTTTTTGCCTTAATCCCAACTCTACTACTTATGCAAGTGCCCCTCATCGTTTATACTGATGATATTAAAATATGGGCTTCTCCACTTCAATTCGAGGCACAGCAAAAACAACTCACTTATTAATAATGCTATTGTTGCGGTTACCAATTATTTTAGCTTGTTTGGCTTTCATATTAATCCTCTTAAGTGTGCCACATCTCTTTTTCAGAGAAAACTCATCCATTTAATCTTACCCTTATTAGTTCCCAGACAGTTAAATCGGTTTTATGTTATCAAGATCTTGGCGTACTCTTCGATACTAAACTTATTTTTCATTCTCACATCAACTTTCTTAAAATTTTATCTCTCCTCAAGATGTGGCTTTTGAGACAATAGCTCCTTCATGTCTCAACGTAGTTACCATTATTCACTTTATATTAAAAAAAAGAAACTATCTTCTTTCTTATATGCTGCTGAAATATCCCCAGCTATTGATCACTCTCACATTAAGGTCTCTTCTCGGTGGAATATAGGCTACTAACTTGGGCTAACACACCATCTCCAGCGCTACAATAATAGAAAACTTAAAGTGGGTTCCACTCAAGAAGTAGCTTCACTTTAAATCTTTACAGGTAGTTTTAAAATTCTTCTCAAATGCTTGGCAGGTCCCTTCTGTTTGGGAAAAAGGTTGGGCTGGTACATTACCTCCAGGAGTACTAGACAGAAGCCATTAATTCATCTCTTCAATTCCTCACGCCAATCGAACATTTTCTCTTGGAATATGGAATAACATTTCCATATCCTATCTCTTATATCTTTAACACTCCACAAATAAACAGTTATTTATTTATTTGTATACAACACACAAAGGATGACGAGGCATAATAATCAGATTCAGTTTAAATTTAAATCAATGGATCTAATGCATTTTTAATTATACGCTATTTATGTGTGTGGCTAAATGCATGGGAACAGTTCTCCTTACACCTAAAAACAAAGTCACTGCGCAATCTCATCTCACCACCGAGGGGGGGAAAAAGGTATTTTGGAGATGCGTATATATTTCTATTACTGCTCTGAGGTACATTCATTCGCTGCTTTTAGTGTCGCCTAAAAATGATTATTGAAATCTTACGCCTTATCAAAATAGCCTATTTAGTGAAGAACACTGTCAATTTGATTTGTAGATGGATGTTCGTAAAGCCGAATAGGAGGCAATATAAAATGTATCCCATTTTTTCCTGTCTTTATAAACGACTTCATGTCCCCGTTTTCCCTTCAGTGTCCTCTCTCTTTTGTCGAAATGTAATGGCGTTCGCTCCAAAGAAAAAATCGGTCTTGCAGCAACAAGTCGTTATGACGACTGCTATCTCTATCATTTCGTTGTCTCTTTAGCAGAAAAAAAAGAAAAATGAAAACAAAGATGGCACGCCGCAAAGGAAATGACTACTTACACAAACATTGGCTTACTAACAACCCGCACTTAGAGATAAGCCTTTTCTTTTTTTGGAGACGTTAGCTTCTATAGGAAATGGGACTTTCACTCCGGATGGACTTTTATTTGTCCAGTGTCACTTCAAAAACAACTTTGTAAGATGGTGTGTCTTCGTGATATATGGTTAGCGGTCTGCTTCCCAAACCAAAAAGGTTAGTCATGGACATTTATGTTCACAATAGGGATAACTGTACAGTACTGGACAAAAACGCAATTTGTCCAGTACACAATTTGTCCACCAACAGTGGTTGACTATTCATTAACTGGCTAATGAGTACTCTCATAGCGTATTCAGAAATTTGTAAGAAATATGTATTGCGCTTATTTTGGAGTGAAACTTGGTGACCAAGATAAACAATGGGCTTCGCATATAGTTTTCCAAATGCGTGTTGAAGCATTCAGATTATAGAAAAATGGTAAAAAGAAGGCTATGCAATTTGCCGTTCTCATGACTTTGCGGGAACCTACAAACCACTGTGATGACTGTTACTTTTGATATGTTAATGTAGAGGGATACAATGCAAAGAGTAAAAAGGGCATTGTGTATCCTAATATTCCATCTGCCATTAGACCAGTCCCACATGGAGATAACCTGCCGATTCCATGCCCTCCACTTGTATTGGAGAATGCAACAGCAGCAGCAGCGAGTGATGAAATTGAAGTGTACACACCTGGAGACATTGAGTCTAGCCCTCAAATGTTTTAATAGCATGAACTCAATAGATGGTAAGAGATTTAAATTTACCAAAGGAACCTGGACAACTCCTTGGTTCTAGACTTAAGTCAAAAAATCTTCTAGCACATGGGGCTTTTTCTCGAACGAGTGAACGAGAACTAGACTCCTACTTTTCTAAGGACGATTCTATGTTTTTTGCAGTAATATAAATGACTTAGTGAACTATTTAGGAATTAGTTACAATCTTACACAGTGGGGACTTTTTGACTCATCAAAGAGGAGTATCGAAGGTTGCTCCACAATGGAAATAAACATGGGTCAATTCCAGTAGCTCATCCTGTGCATTTGAAATAAACACATGAGAACTTGAAGAAGTTGTTGACAAACATTAAGTATCAAGAAGGTTGGTCTGTGCTGATTTTAAAGTGATAGGCGTTTTACTTGGAGAGCAATTCAGCTACACAACAATGCTTTGCTTTTTGTGAGTGGGACAGTTGGACCTTATAAGGAGTAAGCACAGGGGCGTCAAGGTCTGACCAAAGACAGGCAGTTTATTGCCTGGATCAAAGAACATAGTTCATAAACCACGTCCTCCTTCCACCCTTGCACATCAAACCGGGTTTGATGGAGCAGTTTTTGAAGGCTTTACCTCAGGAAGATCCCTGCTTCTACTACTTTTGTACTAAATTCCCATCGAGAAGCTAAGTATATTTGTTGAACCTCAAATTCTCAAACTGATGAAGGATCGTTCTGTTGTTCAGAACTTCCTAGGGAACAACAAGGATCCAGACTACAAGAATATAGTTGAAAATATGTTTACAAACTTCAAGAAGCTGGCCTGAAACAGGTGTCAAGGGACATTTTTTACATCGAATACTCCCACATCGAATACTTCTCAGAAAATCTAGGAAGTGTTGGTGAAGAACAGGGTTAACGTTTTCACCAGAACATTAAAGACATGAAAATGAGGTACGAGGGGAGGTGGAATATCAACATTATGGCTGACTATTGCTGGGTGCTGAAGAGGAACTGTAAAGTAGAAGCATTTGCAAGAAAATCAAATAAACAAAAATTTGACCCACCTTAGATAAGTTCTTAAAATGAGAGATGGACTTTTTATCACAATGCCCCTTGTTAATAGTGTTTTCAATCTGTGTTTAATGGTAAAAGTATCATTTTGTTATAATTTCAGTGCACAAATTCTGCCAAAATTAATAAAAAAAATTGTGAAAAATCAACTTTTCTTTCTGAATTTTGAAGAAATCTGACGTGATGGAAACAAACGGAAGTCATTTATGAAATCATCATTAGAAAATGATTCATAAACACCCTTTTCAGAGAAAACCAGTGATTTTTTTTCAAAATGCAGAGTAGTGTTACCTTTGTATATCAGACATAAACTAACTACTAGAATACGAACTCTACTAGATGACAGCAACACTCAAACTCTTTTCTAAAATTTATTCAAAGACTTCCTCTGTTTCACTATCCTTTCCTATTTCTCATCAGCCCAGAGATGCCAGTTTGAATCAATTTCTTATTCACGTCGAGGATGTTCTATCATCCGTAAGTTGAAAGACCGCATGCTTGCTGGCTTCGATTAGGTGTCGGTAGTTTTATCAAACACTGAATCTGCATACATGCTTCCGTACTCACACATCTGTATAGCTTCTGTCAGTCCCGAGGGAAATATCCATCCTGCTTAAAACAGGTCCAATCTCCATATTTAAACAGTTCTATAAAAATATTTGAAAGAATGACATACAACTATCTGAACTCATCCGGTCATCATTTTATAGTTACTAACCAATAAGGTTCATTACTAAAGAGATCCATACATTCAAATCTTGCAATTTTTATTCATTATAACGGTGAATATCTACATCAAGGACTCATTACTTACGCGTTTTTTTGAATAATCCCCAAAGTTTTCGATCGAGTCAGTCACATTCTTTTTGACAAATTACAGGTTTTTAGTATTCTGCCGATATTGAGTGATCTCTGACCTAGTTTCTCTCTAGCGGTCAAATTTCAGTCGTAGTTGAAGGAGCTCAGTCAGTTTAGCTTTGTTTTCTTTAGTCTTGTATACTTGAGGTATCTCCAGCGGGTCCTCTTTCATTTATCTTATTGGCGGAATCAACTAAGTGTCATAGTAATCATTTACTAATGAGTTCCTGCTTTGTTTAACAGACCATTTGATATCACAGTAAACTGAAATACGAAATAATCTCATTACCACACGAATCAGGCTAACACTGCGTAGGTTGGTCGCTTCCATTTGAACAACACTTTATGCTAATGAAGAAGGAACTACCCTTTATCTTTCCCCAAGTTTTGGACTGGGTAAAGCTAATACTGAGTAAGAGCTTTTGAGAATCTCAAGTAGAAATAAACTACCAATGGATCACGAAACGAATTCAGCCTGCTAAGCAACTTGTCATAGCTAGTAGCTTATTTTAATATTTTATTTACGATTAGAAAAATGCCCTCGTGGTTAGTATGGTTGATATGATCACCACCCTCCCCACACTGCGTGGAAAAAGCCTGAGTTGGAATCCCGTCAACGGGGAAGTATTTTTTTAACCTCTCGTTCTTTCTTCCCTACATTGCTCAGTTAGTGAATATATGGATATGGATGATTTTACTCCAGGAAACTTTTTTTTAGTCCAGAAAACCGACCGAAGAATGACAATACAGCGATGCTTCATCCTTAGTTCTTTTACCTTAATTGCATAACACACTCCTAACCTACGTGAAAATAATATGATTCATCTGGTAATCAATGTGACTCATTTTTGATAAATTTTCCTCCAGCCGTTGTCGGAATTTGAACCGAGATACTTCCACATAAACGTCCACACTATTAGACCACCATCGTAGATGACTATTCTTTTTTTTTAAATTCAAATCACACGGGAAGATACCTTAACTAACATCATGTAAACGAGTCAGAGAATAAGAAGTTAATGAACATCAGATCAGAGAAAATTTGGATATCTTATTAATCTCATCTCAATTTATGGAATATCTTCGAATTACCTTCTTTTTAACTCATCTTAATTTGAAAATATCTTTAAATGACACATTGCTCCATTAAGGAGAAGATATGTTATTTATTCCTCTTCCCTATCATTTTTATTCCATCAATCTCTCTCTCTCTCTCTCTCTCTCTCTGTCATCGTCTTCTCCGAACTCGTTTTAAAAGCATTTATTTAAAACAATGCAATTTCAAAATAAATGTCGAATAAAGAACACTTGACAGATATTAACAGTGTGAAACAAGAAGCAACCCTCCACGTGCCACAACGACAGAAATGAAGAACATAAACGAATGGGGAAAAAACGAGAGAGAAAGAAAGCAATAGCAGGCTGACTATTTGCTCACTTAATGAACACACACGAGGCTCAGGTGGTCCTATGGAGTGACCCGAAGCATACGGACACTAAGGGACACGGAAAGTTCATCAAGTATGTAAACACAAGGCACCATCGCTATGAATCATACCGCAGTGCTCATCCAGCTTCTCCATCATTTCTCTTTTCTAAAGTACCAAACTTCCTTTGTGATTCGCTCCAGTCCCTCTCTATTTTTGATGACACATCACTCTGCGGGTCTTCTATAACTTGCCTTTTCTGTTTATTACATGGCAGGCCAATGAGGCGTTGATATGCAAATGTTACCCGCACAAAGAAAAGCGGAATCAATCAGAATGTGAAAATGAAAGAGAGCAAACGTGTTTCAAAAATGTTAATGCAAAATCCATCGCTCTCGTTTCTGCGAACGCGAAAGACGTCTGTGTACAGAGTTATGCTTCCCACTCCCTACCTACATCAGGAAAAAACCACGTTTAAGATTTTATTTAATAATAACACAGAATAACAAAAAGAGACTTCTAAAATCCCAGATGATTTCATATCAATCTCTTAAAAATTAATACTCTGAAAAACTATCTTTAGCTGGATCAATTAATGTTTCAATTACAAACAAGTGCATATGCATCCTATGATGCCTAGAAGATTAATTAACAACAAATCTCTTGACCACTCTTAATCAAATACCAATTCAGAAAACCTTCGGGATAAATTACAAATGGTCAATGTTTTCTCTGACGTCAAAGCAGCATACGACAAACCATCGATTTCAGCCTCTCTCTATATTACGAAGGATCCTTTTAATGTACTGAAAACTTTTAACAATCCTCAAGACAATAATTGCTAAAACACATTTAAATAAACAACATAACGAGATCCAGAGGGAGCTCACGATGTCAAGAGGAGTCTCACGAGGAGGAGGAGTACTTGCAGTAACATTCTTTGCAGTGGCTTTAGAACTTTACTTCTAAAACTCCCTACCCTCCCATGCAAACGATCCGAAAATCTTCGTTAAATTTAATAACCATAAGGAGAAAATATTCAAATTTAAGTCGCCATTCAGGAGGCTGTCTCCATGTTGACCGCCTTACCAATTATCTTCAAACCGCAGAGATTTGGAATCAATCATAATAAATCTCCTCAGAACATCTTCACATAAAAGAAAACCCCAAACAACAACAACCCAGTCAGCATCAAATCATCTTGTCATGAATGTTTAATGACATACCAACTCAGCCTAACGTGGGACTACAATCTCACCATCCATACCATTTCGGAAATAAAACAGAAATAAAAGCTTTTGCTTGCTCTTTGGTAAATCCAACAAGGACTCGTAACAGTCAATAACTCTCATCTCTTCATCCGATACATTCAAAGGTAATGTTTAGCCTCCACTCTCATTTTAAGAGGTTTCTAGGGCTCGAGTTTTGAGTTCTTCGATGGACGAACAAGATGACACGGGATCCATCCTTTTGTTCAAAAGCAAAGCTACTCTTCCCTCCCCCTTTTAGGAATCAATCAGAATGTGAAAGTGCTACTCCATGGAAGAAACTATGGAAGTTTCGAGAAATAGTTTAAAATTAGCATAACTTGTCAGTGATATATTCGATACCCAAAATAGAATCATGGATATTGACGTCCCAGGATAGAAGAATAGGCTCATGTTTCCAGATCTACAATATCCAAACTTAAGATTCTCTCAAGAATTTGAGAGTTTGTCTAGCTGAATCTCTGTGATTCAGCTAGACCAAACCAGCACAGTTAAGAGTTATGGGAGAAAACTACTCGGAGAAAAATTTACAGGAGCATCAATTTGAACTGAAAGTGACCAAATTAAATTTAAATCTTATATCCTCCAGATCTAAAATTAAATCGAGATGCGAAAGATTTGCGCTTTTGGACAACAAGGACTGGACAAAGTTACAATATGATCCTGAAGATGATGGCCTGCATTAGGGCCTCTTTCTCATTTCAGCTTCAAGTTGAACCACGTCGCTTCAAAGGAAAACAACACAAAATGTTTCGCAAACTGTTTAGCATCCTCAGTTAGTAAGACTACTTCTGCGTGATGATTACATTCGGGAAGTGAGCGACAGATACGCGCCCACTTCTCTTCTATCATGCACGCTCGCATATTGTAGATGAATACTGAACTTAGGCACTAGCGGTGAAAACAGCACTTTGAGTTTGCCAACATCACTGTATTGATTCATTACCGGAAACCTTCAACTGCTAATATATTTATAAGAATAAAAATATTTCCGATTAGCTAAATGTCAGAACACTTACTCTCCATTCTTGGATCTGACTGGGTCAATGACTAATAATGCACCACCACAGTATGTGCAATTTCTCTCATTTCATATAAAATTAAGCAGAGACTTGTAGTACATATTGCATTCTTACATCTCCCAAGTCCAAGTTGTTCCATGGTGCATTTGGTGCTAGGTTCCGTCTAATAAGTTATATGAAAGCTGAAGCCATCTGCATGTCCAGAACACTTTAGCCAGTTATAACTGAATGCGGAAAAGCAAACACAACTGACAGCTGGTGGTTTCGCGTGCGCCTGCTGTAGGAGCATCTCTTCATTCATATAAACATGTTATGCAGCGAACCTGACTTAAGAATAGGAACATTTCTTGAAAGCGAAAAGAGATGTTAGTACGATCTAATACTACATTTAAGGAGTTTCTCTCCACCTCTTTCCCAGACTGCTACCTTTCGTTTTAATATAAAGAAACACTTTCTGAAGAGTCGCTTCAAAGGGAGACCTCGTAAACCGTTTTGTAAAGTGTTCAACATCTTCAAAGCTGTTTGAAAGACCACTCCCGCGTAATAATTACTTTTGGAAAGTTTGCAACAGATCCACTACCACTTAGCTTCCAATGTGCACGTATGCGCACTGTAGCCGGATACCGCCGGCCTTAGGCGCCATGAAAATAGCTGCTTTAGTTCGCCAACACCCCTTGAAACACCGCCTGCACGTTTCCTATAATTTAATATAAAATTGAAATACGAAAAAAGATCCATTCAAGGGTTGGTTAATTTATAGTCTACCTTAAGATGATAAACCTTTTCTAGCAACCACACAACTAAATGAGCTAGAAATAGATCAACAAAAGATGTTTATAACAAAACTGTTTGGAGTAAACAACGCTACGTTGCGTTGCTTTTTCTGGTCTTTACTGTTAAGGGACCCCTTTGTCCTAGTGACAGTGACAGAGCTTGGTTTACACACATTCAAGAAACGACTACGTTAATCGAATAACATCATGATGAAGGCGAATCCGTTATTCATTAAAAACTCTTTGGATCTATGATCAGACAACACATAATCTAAATTACCAGTCATTTATAAAAGGTAAATAAGTACAGTAATTAATCGAAACGAGAAGCCTAATGGTGTGTGAAAGACAAACTTCCGATTGTAAACTTAACTTTCGTTAAGTGTATAATATAATCCAAAGTGTTTCATTGTGATGCTCGTTTAGCTCAAAATGGTTCCGAAATTGGCAAGGTTTTTCCTCCCGGCAAATCAGATTTTTCATCCAGCAAACAGCAAATCGATTAAAAAAAAATACGCAATTAGACATAATATACTGACACCTCATAGCCTTAGTGCTTTGGGGCTTAACACACACCCAAAGTTCCTTCGAGTTTTTAACGAATAACAAATTCGTCTTCGTGATATCATTATAAAAACGATATTAGTAACTTTACTTCGTGGCAATTTAGTCAACACGATATATCGGCGACCAGACTTCTACGTCTGGCACTCGTTTGGAGGGGTCTGAGTTCCCTTCCCGTCGATGACTGGAAGATCTACTACTAAAGTCCTCCTCCTCATTTCTTTTTTCTTTTTCTTTTTTTCTTTTTTTTTTTTTTTCTTTCTTCTTCTTTTTATTTTATTTTTTTTTTTTTTTACCAGCACCACGGGTTGTGTTTACTTTATTATTATCATTACTATTTTCTTTTTATTTTTTCTTCTTTTTTTTTTTTTTTTTTTTTCTCCTTCTTTATTACTATTATTATTTTTTTTTTTTTATTATTATTATTTATTTATTATTTTTTTTTTTCCCTCTCTCGCTCCTTTCTTTTTCCTCTGGAATGGGCCCCCGGAGGAATCTGGCCCACCTTTTGGCAACATCAGGTGGGTCAGAGTCTCTTTTGAGGCGTTACGTGCTCTACTGGAACTGGCCCACCTTCCCGTGGTGTGGACGAGTACCCAGAATCATCTGTCCAGGTGACTGATGCTTCTGGGTAGCCAAGTGGCCAGAACATAACAACAGAACACACACATAAAACACACAAACGTACGTCACACACATATCTGGCCCATTTGTAGTGATACTGTTCTTCACAGAGACACGAGGCGGAGTTGAACAGACGTTCTAGGTGCCGCCCATTACATATACACATGTCCACATGTCCTCCTCATTTCTTGTTGCTGTTCGGTTTTAGAAAGTCGATTTTCTGTTCGCTGGACGAAAAACCCGAGTTTCAGGGAGAAAAAACCCTGCTACTCTCGCTACGACTAACTCAGCCACGTTGTGAAAAAGTTCTATAAAAGTTCCTCCCGTCATCAACGAGACTCGAACTGAGGTCTTTTCCACCCGGTGTAGGGAGGACGGCGATCCTAACAACTGTGCTACCCACGAGGGCCCTCATTTGACGTTGTAGCTAGTCCATATCAAGCGGAGGGTGCAGGGTTTTCTCCCGTGATTCGTTCCGGTTTTTCAGTTCGCACAAAATGCAAATCGGCACACGAACAAACACACACACACACACACACTTGTACAGATGTAAACTCGTGGATAACTTAGTCGTTGGGCGTAAGTCGAAGTTGCGTCATGTCACTGGAGGGCAAATAGTGCAGTAAGACAGAAAAACATAACAGGGAGTTGCGGTCTTTTCTCTCAATACCTGCTTTGGAACAATACTCGGATTCATCACCAAAATTACAAGATAATAAAAATTGCACAAGACTATAAAAACAGCTTCTCTGAAACGGAAAGTCTTTTCTTTATCTCCAATCAAAAGACACTTTAATTCACTTTGTAAAATAACTTTCTTTCCAGATGAATCCATGTGCCAAACTATCAAGAATAAATATAAAACGTTGCCCAGTCTTACTAATAGAAAGCAAACTGCCATCTACCGCTTTCATCACGCAGTCGGAAATGAACAACAGCAAGGGGTATCGTCCCGTGATATTAGAATAATTTGACAAACTGCATTTTAACCCCTCCTACGACGAAAGACTGCTTCTCAGCTACTACAACTAAATATTGGGAAAACTGTCAGATATTTACAACTTTGTATCCCAAAAGGAAACAAGAAGACGTACAGGCAGAAAAGTACAACGATCTGAATTCATCTCACCTTTATATTTCCCTAACAACGATGGTTTCGTTTAAAACATCTTAAGAATTCCCGTAAATGATGACATAACGGACCGTAAGCGCTCTCTCACTCAGATAAAAATCACGATGCGCCATTTTAACGTCAAGACGTGTAATTATATGCAAACAAAGACTGATGAACGAACATCTTGCGAATAATTTCGGAAGTGTTTCCATTGTGTCGCCATTACGAGTCTTAATTTCCGTCGCAATAACTCGAGCGAGGGAAGAGTAGTTTTTCGGGCATTCCACAGACGACGGGGTCGAACAAACCGCGAATCAGTTGCAGGGAGGGTATTGAAAAATCATTAGTCGATCCTTAAAGGAAAAATAGTGTCTGGAAAAAAGAACAGAAAGCAAACAAAGAAACACAAAAAGAAAGGCTGAGTGTAGACAAAGTGGTTTCGAGGTACTCCTGGTCCCAGATAGCTATCACAGGGCGGCTGGCTATTCTAGCTGGGCAGTAACAGATAATTAATTCTCGTAAAGTGCAAGCCATTTCTGAAAGCAGTGAGTGATTTATTGTGATTTTAATCATTAAAAATGAAGGATAAAAACGTCCGCATTACCTTGATATCGATTTTCACTTAAATCGAAAGTAGAAAGAATAAGACTTGATTCTTTTTAAAGTAATCTGTCCTTCTTTTCCCGGTAATTTTGCTCACTTTTCTTCGATATTGTTTGGCTGCATTGCATTCGCCATTCTTTCATTTTTCTCTTTCCATCGACACTCATTTACATTCTCTCTCACTCTCTCTCTCTCTCTCGCTCTCTCTTTGCTCGTGTTCTCTTATACTCTCATTTCCTCCACTCGTTTTAGATTTTTCTGCGATGTTCATTTTATTCTTAGAGGCACGATTACTATTTTTTTTTTACGTATTTAATTTCTGGCACCTTAGTGTTTGTTGCAAGAATTTAAACATTCATTTCGTTTGCTACGCTTCAAGCTCTATCTCTCTCTGTTTACTTCTCTTTCATTTTTTGTTTGAAATCTATTTTTAATCACTGCAGAGAGAGAGAGAGAGAGAGAGAGAGAGAGCGAGAGAGAAACATCAAAACATTAACATTGAAACATCAAAACATTAACACATTGAAAACATTTAAACATTAACACATTGAAACATCAAAACATTAACATTGAAACATTAACACATTGAAACATCAAAACATTATGATCTGTAGACGGCGTTGAATATATTTTCTGGTTGTTGTAATATCGGGCACATGGGAAAGTTGTTTTTCTGTACAGCCGTCAGGCATGGAGGTGGATGGCATGGTGATAAACGTGAGTTTAAGGTCGAACATAACCCCAAAGGCCAGTAGGAGTGTTGTTGTTGTTATTTGGTTTTTAGGAGCATTAGCAACTAAGGCCATATTGCTCCGGGGATATGCGGTGATCATTCCCTGACCTTTCCGCATCCTTCGTATTTGGTGGTCACGGGCTCAAACCCTGGTCTAATCAAGAAGCGTGTGTGCTTCTTCACTGCCGCTCCTGTCCACCTGGCTACGGAGGCGCCTCAGTAGGAGTGATCACGACCGGACTGGGAGTACCTTGGATACTTTGCAACATTAAAGGTTGGAGCTGTTTTCTAACAAAAAAAGGCATGACAGAGAGGAAATGGCAAAATACTTCCTCTTGAGCACTGACTGGAGTTTTAGATTAAATTAGTGATGGGTAAATGGTCTTGTCTTGTTTGATTCTGATGATGTTCAGGACCTTGGCATCTTCAGCGCAGCAAAGAGTATCTGGCATGGGGAGTGGATATAAAATGTCTGTGAGGAGGACCTTACCCCATTGTAAAACACCTTCCGAAACATAAATGAGACGCACTCAACCCAGTTAGTAAATGATACTGCGTCCGGTCAAAAAAGTGGAGGAAACCGTGTACATCCTAGGAGGTAATAACGATTCTTGGAAAGATGGATAAGCGTTTTTATGTTTATCAATCAAAATCCGGATTTGAGTTCAAGATATATAATTGCACCTCGGCCTTATCTTCAAGAGATACAAGAATTTTTGCTATAACGAATCTGTGAAAGTGCACCTGGGAAGAACTGATAGGTAAGTACAAGAAATAGCAATTTCCGAAGGAATTCTAGAAGAACGGAAGTTTTATCAGTTGGCTTATAGCGGGATGGCTCAATGGACCAGTTCGCTTTGAAAATAATGTCACATTGTAGATACTCCATCTAGCAGGGAAGAAGCACTAAAGAAGCAGTTCACTGAAATGCAATAAAGAGTCCTCTTCATTCTCCTTCTTCTTTCTAGGTAGAATATGTAACATGAAAGAGCTTGCACCTTTGAGAATAAATTGGGTATGCCACGAAACTCGGTGCTAGCATTGGTGTAGTGCAAATCAGCGTGGTCAATAACTTATTTCTGGTATTTGGACTGATGGCTAATTTCAGGCCACCCATTTGACAATGTAATGGTGTAGATGTGGTGGTTGAGAACCTTGTTTTAGTCTGCTTTATCAGAAGCATATGATTTTTTTTTCTGTTGCGGATTCTGTTGTAGGCATGAACTGCAGCAAACATATTTCTTTTAAATTGTTTTTGTTCTTCAAAAGGCAAGCATTTATCCCAAACGCCGATTACGCTGGATTATTCGAAAAAAATTTAAAAAAAGAGATAATACAGCTGTTTTATTTAATATAATCGTAATCCAAGTGTTGAAAATGTGAGAATAAGTTCGCTCATAATCAATCACACTCTTAAAGAGATCGTTCCGCGGCAGTAGTTTGGAACACGGTCTCTAGTGACCAGTCCTATGTCATTCACCTTCCTGCTTCCGAAGCACTCTCACTGCAGCTTCAGTCGGTTGTTCCTGTGTACATTAATAATTCAGCGGTGTATCTTT